>NC_143552.1:63797857-64462500 GCF_054136105.1 Typopeltis vanoorti
ATGTATACACCATGAGGCTTTTGTATTTTGCTAAGACTTTTGACAGAATACAGAATGGTAGACTGTTGCATAAATTGGAGAAGATGGGTTTGGGTTATACAATATTAGCATGGATAAGAGGATGGCTGACTGACCGATATCAAAAAGTGGTATACAGGGAATCTGAGTCTGCAAGGTTTAAGGTAACAAGTAGTGTACCACAAGGATCAGTGCTTGGTCTACTGTTATTCAATCTGTACATTAATGATATTGGGAAGGATTTGACAAGCAACATACAGCTATTTGCTGATGATGCAAAGATAGGTAGGGTAATCAGGAATGCTGCTGATATGCAGTACTTGCAGAATGATTTGAATAGGCTGGAATTATGGACAGGGGAAAAATGGGTGTCAGTTCAATGTGAGTAAATGTAAAGTCTTTCACTTCAGCATGATTAGATATCCAATGTTATATTATATTGGTGGGACTATGCTAGAAGAAACTGAAGAGGCTAGGGATCTTGGAGTGTTAGTAGATAGGAAGTTGAAGTTCAGGGGCCATGTGGAAATGATTGCAAATACAACTCAGAATATGTATGATAACTGGTGTGTGTAGTATGTGGTCTCCCTCGATGAGTCTGACTCCCTGGAGGTCTCTCTCTTAATAATAATAATAATATTTGTGGACTAGAATTGACCGTAGATAACTGAAGCTGCAGGTAAGGGGGGGGGGGGTCCATGGTATATATATATATATATATATATATATATATTTCATATAATAGGTTTTCATAGCTACTGTACATGTTTTAAGGAAAATCATTTATATGACTATATAACTGAATGTTAAATTAGAATATAACTAATTTATTTTAAAGATACAATAGTTGTCTTTCTAGAAGATTTCATCGGGCGCATAGTACATAGAAGAAAAAAGAGACCCACAAAAACCCTTACTTTTGTACATCACTAAAGTTCTAAATTATCAACGGATTGCTCACATTAGAATGGATTCACAGACTAGCTTCATTGTTCTCATGCACATGGATGTGGTCTTGAAACCACCATAACTGAATAGCAGAGGAGTTACAATCAGAAAGGTTATGACTGAAGTTGACATTAAGGTAAACAGGATTTAGTGCAATTTCTGTTAATTCCAAGATTTTTCTTTCAAGTTCATCATAGCATTTGTAAATAATTTTGGATCTATCCAATTTATTGAGTGCATGGTCATTTGGATCAGAAGAATTAAGCATGTGGCTAGATAAGGCTGTGGCCCTGGTTCCATCATAAGTGATATCTCTAAGATGTTCTTCGATGCGAAGCTTGATAGATTTTTCTGTTTGAGCATAATATGAAAAATTATAGCCACACCAAAGATGGTGCATACCTTGATATTTCAAACTGTTATATTTAGGTTTTACTGGACAAAGTCATGATCACAGCTTTCTTAAAAGGGTGATATAAGATATGAATTTTATATTTCTTGAGGATTTTTGCCAATTTGTTAGAAATAGAGCTGATATATATACGAAATGGTGATAACCTTTCACATCATGACTTTATTTCACTATGGTGTGTAAAAGGATTAAACAAAAGTTTGAAATTGTCTGCTTAGGATATTAGGATAACCATTCTTCTGAAAAATCAATAAAAGCAGCTTCAATTCTTCATGATTTCCTCTTTCACTAATGAGAGTACGTGCATGAGTTCCTGAAGTAGAAATAATAAAACCTTTGAGGTGGATAATGATGGGACTGTGTGTGAAAATATCTGTTGGTATGTGTCGCTTTCTGTAGATGGAGATTTTTAGTTTTCTAGACGAACAAGTAAATTTCATATCAAGAAAAGGAAACGAACCATTAATTTCAAGTTCTACTTAAATTTCATCCTAGGATGTTAGTTGTTAAGATAAGATGATTCAAGAACTCTTGGAGTGAATCTGGACCATGGCTCCAAATCAAGAAAATGTCGTCGATATATCTTTTCCATAATCTTGGTTTTATTGGAAAGGAGTTTATTGCTTTTATTTCAAAAGTATCTAAATGAGAGTATGGTGTGTGTGTATTCCAATGATTATCAGAAATAATTTATGTATATATTTCTATGTAAAAATGATATACTGATCATCAGTGAATAAAAGAAAGTTCTTAGAAAACCATGAAAAATATAAATTAAAAATAGAAATCACACACATACATTTAATTAAAGTTTATAAGACAGAACACCAGAATAAGTTGATAACATTTATTTACTTAGTAACACGACGTTTCATCCCAATTGCACAGGATTTCTTCAGGTGTAAATAAAGATACTAATAGACAAAACAGTAAGGATCAACAAAGGTGATAACTATTATGCAGTTATATAAAAGGGTATGATATTTTTTAAAACTGATTTCTAATTATTCTGAACATTCCACGTGTTTATGTATTCACATGAATGTTCTTGATGAATGAAGGCTAAGATGTATTCGGGCAAGTTAATACTTTGGTTAATATTTAAATGTTTAGCTGAGTCTTACAACTAAGGAAATCTCAGCTTGGTGTAAAAAAAGTAAGAAAAAAGAAGTATGAACTAATAATCATCACACGTAATCCTGTAATACAGAATTATTAGTCCAGTATACTACTCAGAGCAAACTATTTATTGAAGATACTTAATATCCAAAACTGTGAGAAATTCTTTAGTGGTAGGTTTTCAATAAGTTACAACTGTGTTGCTCTTGATATCAAATTAGTCTAAGACTTTATGTTTTAATCAACATTTCTGACATAGTTTTTGTTTTTAGATATACGACAAACAGTTTTTTTTTTTAATTAATTCCACCACCAAAATCATTCAACTTTCATAAGAAAGCATGATTAACTGTAATATAGCCTAGAACACTTACTATTTTTTGATGGTTTTCCACATCTGATAGGTATTCTGCAACTGTTAAGAGGCATGTCACTGAGAAAAGGATAATAAGGGTGTAGGTCGCACACACATTTCAGTCCATTTTTAGAACTTACACTTTTTTCTGCAGATTTCAAGAATCGAAGGAGTGTCAAAGTTAAAACACAGAAGCAATGATATTTACCTTCTCAGCACTAAATTTCTTAACACTTATTAAAGCAACTTTTTGCTATTAACATATCAGTGCAAATATTGTTACAACTAAAGTGCACGTGAAACTAAAAGTTGATGACTTGGATATATTAAAGGCAAGTAATGCAAACAATACAGAATCAAAGATGACAAAAGAAATTCTTAATCTATCCAAAAAATTAAAACCAATTAGCCAGGGTTTTCTTTCTTGATATTATTTTGTAGATTTTACTTACTGACCTACATGTCACATAAGCAAATCACCTTTTCAAACAGAACTGTATCTCTACTAAACTTGCATATCTTGTTGAAATGCGAGTTCAGATTTACATTATATGATAAATGCAGTAATGCTTTAAACATTAAAGAATGTTGAACAAAAATCTGACTGGGCTACTTGTTCACAGAGGTAATGACTTCACATCATTACCTTAGTACAAGTCATATACAAGTAGTCCAGTCATGAAATAACTTCACACATTAACTTTGTATGCTTACACTTGGATAAAGGATGAAAACAAGAATATAAATTCTTGGTATCTTTAATTTATAGTATAACTAAGTGAAAAGACTTTCAACAACTATCTCTAATCCAGAGTATTTTAGTAAAAAGGTGTGACACCTTTTGACTACTCGTATATGGAAATATGACTACTACATTATTTCAACCTTGGTATTGCTTCTGGGTATGGCTCCAACTGATGAGACTTCAATAAAGGTTGAAACCGATCTGGGTAACAGCCTTACTCATAATGCATAGCGTTATACATACGGATATGGATACACATAAGGATATGTGCTTTGCATTATGGGATACTAAGGCAATTAATGTGAAGTCATTAGCCAACTACAAATATAACAATCTTTGGAGGAAGCTTATAGTCATCCCATGACATAAAAAACTGCAGGAGAAAGATGTTAGCAGTGCATGGGATATAATCAGCAGGTATCTGAGGGAAGCAATAACAGAATGTATTCCCATAGTCAGGAAGATAAATAAGGTAGGCATTACATGGATGAGTAGTAGTATTAGGCTTGATCTGCAAAAAGATAAAATATTATGGAGAAAGCAATCAGTACACTCACAAGCAGTACAAAGCTCAGGCTAGAAAGGTTACCAGAATAGTAAGGAAGGCTAAATTCGATTATAAGAAGACCTTAGCCAAAGAGATCAAAGGAAATTCCAAAGAATTCTTCTGTTATGTGGCAAGTAAAAGGAAGAATGACTTTGGAATGATAACCTCAGTGGGAGCTGATAGTGTCGAGGTGATTGAGTCAGATGTAATAGTAGAGTTATTTTGTGACTATTTTTTGAAGTTTATCACCTGAGTGAGGATATTTCTGTAGCAATAACTGATATGAGAATTGAAGTTAATGAATCAGAGGTACTTAGGATATTGCAGAATTTAAATGCAAATACTGCTGTAGGTTTGGATGGAATATCAGCTCGGGTATTACATGAGTGTGCAAAAGAATTGTCAACACCTCTTACTTGGCTATTTAACTTAAGTTTGAGCTCTGGTATGGTTCCTAGGGAATGAAAGGAAAATAAAATAGTTCCTTTACATAGAGGAGGCTTTAAGACTGTGGTAGCAAATTACAAACCATCACCATCTCAGGAGTGGTGGTAAAAGTATTGGGAAAGTTGGTTAAAGACAGAATTCAGGAATGGGTGGATAAGAATACAATACTCTATGGGGCCAACACGGTTCTGTTAAAGGTTAGTCTTAGTAATTTATTAACTTTTTATAACAGAGTGACAGCTGAGTTGGACAAGGAGAATGGCTACACAGTGATACTGCTGGATTTTCTAAGGCATTTGATAGGATACCCTATTCTATGGGGTATCCTGTCAAATGCCTTACTGTTACACAACTGAGAACAAATAGGGATGGATGTTAAACTGGTGATGTGGATAACAGAATGGCTCATGGACAGATACCAAAACTGTGGTGGTAGAGGAGCAGAGTCCAGGGTGAAGCAGGTGACCAGTGGTGTGCCTCAAGGCTCTGTGCTTGACCATTATGGTTTAATTTGCACATAAATAATATAGGAAATGACTTTAAGGGAGATATCCAGTTGTTTGCTGATGATACAAAATTGGATAGCACAATAATTAATCAAACTGATGTAGAGAGCTTGCATGATGATTTAAATAAGCTGGCAATATGGGCAAAAGATAATTGACATCAGTTCAATGTGGAAAAGTGTAAAGTTATGCATTTTTGGGATTAAAAGATTACAACCTGGGTACCACATTGATGGAACAGTACTCCAAGAGATTGATAGGGACTTGGGGTGTTAGTGGATAGAGTTGAAGTTAAGAGGGCATACTGCTAAAGTGTCCAAGATAGCTCATAAAATTACTTGGTTATTAAAAACTACACTAACATGCAGGGATAAAGAAGTCATTTATTCCTCTCTATAAGGCACTGATACGTCCATATCTGGATTACTATGCTCAGGTCAGGTCACCTGGATTCCTTGGAGATGAGGAAGTGGTAGAAAAGATTCAGAGACAAGTGACCAAGTTGGTAAGTGGTGTAAGGAATGCTTCCTACATTGATAGATTGAGAGTTTGTGGATTAAAGAGGTTGGTGATAGGCAGAGAAGGGATATGATAGAAACATTTAAGTTACTAAAAGGTTTTTATAAGACTGATGCAGGAGAAATATTTCAGCAGTGGGACAGTGTAAAACATAGTAAAACCTCCTTATACAAACACCTCCAATTACGAACAAATTGTTCTACAAACTTTTCCATTGAAAAATAATCATACCAATGGCAAACATTCATGTGAGCCAGAATTATCTCCGCATTTGGTTCTATTCGAGTGCTGCAAATCCACTCTTTAGTGTGTATCATAATTTAATAAATTTACTCTCTAATTCAAAGTGTTTTTTTTTTTCCCAGTTGTGTTGTGGTGTTTATTTAATAATTAGTTATTATGACACCTAAAAAGTGCAGGGATGAAAATATACAGAAAAAAGAGAGTACCCAGACCAACTATTGAACTCAAGAAAGAACTAATAGCCAAATGGGAAAATGGAACTTATATTTCTGAACTCTCTAAAGATTATAACATGACAAAATCGACAATCTATACTATTATTAAAAATAAAAAAAAAAAATCAGCTAACGCCTTTTTATTCCCCGTATACGGGGAGTAGGCGAGGCCATTTAGCCCTATCTAACTTTTGGAGACTGAGTGGGCAGTTCAATCTCCACTGGTACCAATCAGAGATAGATGGCCCAAGGCTATCACTAATTAAGCGGTACTCAGTGAAGAGAGACGGCTCAAATGTGCCGCCATCTCGTGGTCCCTAACCCTAACACAATATATTTAATGTCTGAAATAATGTGGGTTCTATGGTCGATTTTCTTGAGTTTACAGGACGAAAAACCCGAGTTTCCGGGAGGAAAAACCTGCTTGCCCGTGCCAGAGATCAACTAACTCGGGAACCGGTCGAAAAAAGGCTTAGAAAAATTTCCTCTAGTCACCGACTAGACTCGAAACCAAGTCTTCCTTCATGCGGCCAAGCGCGGTGGTTGGCAAATGCCACATCCACTGAGCTACACATTCTCTATTATTAAAAATAGAGAATGCAATTAAAAAAGGCTAATGTGGCAAAAGGAGTGAACAATTTGTATCCAAAAAGATCTCAGGCTGTTGAGGAAATGGAGAAACTTTTGTTAGTATAGATTAATGATAAACAAATGACATGTGACAGTATTTTGGAGGCAATAATTTGCGAAAAATCTAAAAACTACATAGTGACTAAGCGTTCACCCCTATGATCTAGTGCCAACAGTGATGGCTTCAAAGTTAGTAGGGATGGTTTGAACGTTTTAAAAAGAGAACTGGGATCCATAGTGTCATACAGCATGGAGATGCTGCCAGTGCTAACAAAGAGGCTGCAAATCAATTTGTGGATGAATTTAAAACTTATGGAGGGATTTATTCCTCAGCAAGTGCTTAATTGTGACGAGACAGGACTTTTCTGGAAAAAGATGCCTAAGCGAACTTATATCACACAAGAGAAAGCATTGCCAGGACACAACCAATGAAGGACTGGTTAACTCTCTTGTTCTGTGGTAATGCTAGTGGTGACTATAAAATTAAACCTTTGTTAGTATTTCACTCAGAAAATCCCACAATGTTTAAATCAAACAATGTAATGAAAAGTAAACTAGATGTGATGTGGAGATCTAACAGTAAGTCTTGGATAACAAGGCAATTTTTTATATGCGATTCATGAAGTGTTTGCCCCCAGTGTAAAGAACCACCTTGAAAAGAACAATTTACCTTTGAAAGCATTTCTTGTGCTGGACAATGCTCCTTGCTGACTTATAAAGTTGTGCTTTGGGTTAGCACAAGTCCTAGAACCATACTTATGGAGTGGTACTATTTTGCCATCTTTCCACTCCTTGGGAACCCTGTCCACTTCATTAAACAACCTGGTCAAGGGCATAGCTAACTATTGTGCACATTCCTTAAGAACATGTGGTGTTATGTCATCCATTCTCACAGTCTTATTAACATCTCACCTAATCAACACCCGATACACATCTGATTTTTTCACTTCCAATTTTCCTAATACTTGCCTTCCTTCTATATATTGCATAGCATCATTTACACCAGTATGATTATAAGTCAATTTCTACCTCCTAATACCAGTCCTCTTATCCAACCCATGGATCAACAGGTCATTTCCAATTTCAAAAAGCTTTATACAAAGGTTTTGTTTCAAAGGTTTGTTTCTTCGAAGTGATATCTGGCACACAAATGACCCTCAGGAACTTTTGGAAAAAGCATTTTAACATCTTGCATTGTTTGAGGTTTATAAATAAAGCATGGGGGGGGGGGAGTTTCTTTGAAAAATATGAACTCAGTCTGGAAAAAATTGTAGCCTGAGTGTGTGACAGGCACAAGATTTTGAAGGTTTCCTGCAGAATTTTTCATCATTCATCAACTGCAGATTCTGCAGTTGATGAAATTGTGTGTCTGAGCAGATCCATGGGATTAGAAGTGGACAATGCTGATGTAGAGGAGTTGATGGAAGATCGAAGATAACTTACCAATGAGAAGCTGAAAGAACAGCAAAAGGAGCAGCACGAGGAAGTTACTAAAGAACTTTTTTTCAGAGGAGGGGGCCCAGTAAGGGAACCATTTTCACTGCTGAAATTGGGAAAAAAATCCAAACCACTGCACCCTGATGTATCTATGGTTAATAACAGTGTTAACATGTTTAATGATAATATCATTGCACATTTTATAAAAATTTTAAGAACAAGACAACTCTAAATAAGTTTGTAATCAAAGCTAAAGAATCATCCATCAAGTCCATCCACAAAGAGACAGAAAAGAGCAGTGACAACCTGAGGGGCAGTCAGTCACCCAACATTTTTATGGAGGATGACTCACCTTCAAACCAATAATTATCTCCCTCTTCCTCCCCACATATTTTCAGTAAAAGTAAAGTTCATGTTATATTCTTATTTTATTTCTTTATTTTAATTATGATAATAGGTGAAATTTTTTTTATGTGGAAGGGATTCATTTATTTTACATTAAATTACTAAGGTAAAAATAGTTTTGCATTAGGAACTTTTCGTTATATGAACAGCCTTCTGGAATGAATTAAGTTCATAAAATGAGGTTTTACTGTGTGTGCACGTGCGCACACACACGCACACACACAAAAAAAAAGGGGGGGGGAGCTGGAAAGTTCTGATAAACACCTAGAACAAAAATGATATTTTTGTTCAAGAAAGAAAAAGAGGAAATTATTACAATTTCATAAAACATGGGGGTTAAAAGGTTTTAAGATATGTTCTTTTTTGTACCAGTTGCTTTAATAACATTTTTGTTATAAGTGTTTATCAAAACTTTCCAGACCTCGTGTGTGTGTGTGTGAGTGTATTAATTTCAAATATTGTTAAAGTCATTTCTACTGCATGTCTACTCCATATGCTTGCACTATTCACTGGTAACTAAGATATATCAATGAACCTTTCAGCTTTCCATAGTATAAAAGACAACGAAACATATGTAATGTAATCTTCAGTATTTTCAATCCAAAAAGGACTGGTTCGAAAAATGACATTTTCTTCATACAGGATGATAATATTTATCTAACTAACCTGATGTACAAGAATAGGACACTTAAAGTTTATGCATTACTTCGTTACTGGCATTTATATGATATGTATCTAACTTTATTTTTAAGGCATGCTGAAAATGCGGTAAGAGAGAACAACAAAAAAAAAAGCTAGAAGGAATGAATGAGCTAAATACAGTATGAAATAAAACCGAATTATATAATAAACTAAAATAATGACAAATACTTAATAAAACCAGATAAACAGAAATAGATAATCAAATAGAGAAAGAACAAGAATATGTATAGTTAGAAGCTATTAAATTGGGGAAAGGGGAAAGAATATATCATCAATTCCTCATATGCACCCTCATGGGATATACAGGATACTATAGTACTCAGGGCTCCAGAAATGTGATTTCAATCTATTAGCCACAAAAAATTTTACTCACCCAAACCAGACTGACTGTTCACAATGCACTCAGTCACATTATACAATCTTTGACTTGTCTTTGTAAGATAATTGTATTTTTACTAACAGTATTAAAAAGCATTTTCACTGTGTAAAATTTTCAAGCATTTAATTGCACTAAGCTAAATTCATGTTGCGAGCTGTGAAAATAAGCTTAGGGCAACATTATGCTATGATTGTGTACTACAGCATTTAATTAGACTGTGCCAATTTTAATTTTTGTTTATAATACCAGTTTGCTTTGTTAATGAAATTATAGTATGATAAAAGTAATGTTCTTTAATCATGTGTCTGCATACTGTATTATATGTAAAGTTAATATTAAACTGCATGAATACATTAATTCAGTTAAAAATTTATTTATTAGAAATGATAACTATAATTTAAATATGTTCATGATATGAAAAGTGTACTTTTTTTTTGCGATGAGAAACTGGTTTTTTCATCGCAAAAAAAACTGGTTGTGTGTGAGATATATTATTTTCAAGTAAAGCAGCATAACTACACTAGTGACTAAAACCTAAGGAAGAACACTATTTCTGAAGATTACAGCCACAAATCAGCTTGTGGCAATTTATATAACTGACGATTTCGAGTAGAAAGCGGGTACATATTCAAATTTTGAAATCACATGGTAGAACTCAGCAGAATAAAAGGCAAAAGGCTAAACTAAGTGAATTGTGTTTGAAGGAAGCTCTTTTTGTGAAGGAATAAAGTTACAAACTTGGATGTCTTGTAATGTCTCAAGAACATGTAGATGAATTCACATGGGGAAAAATTATTGGAGGGTTTGAAGAAGGCCACAGAATTATAATATTGCCAGGGAGTTTGGAATCTCACATACAGCTGTATCTAGGCTCTGGACAACATTTCAAACTAATGGAATGTGTTCCAGATGTTTGCCAAGCAGTCACCCTTGCTCTACCATGGAGTATGAAGACAGAGTTTTGGTTATAACACCAAATGTAATCACAGCAGGTCAGCTTGCAAGGCAAGTCTGCTCTATTCAAGCAAGTATGTAGATAGCTCAACAAACTGTGGCAAGACGTGTGTGAGAAGTATGTCTAACATTCTTGAAGGCATGTAGTCTGTATAGCTTTATCCACAGCTCATTGCAGAGCACATTTTCAGTGGTACTGTATCCATAATAATTGGACAAGATACCAATGGGCTAATATACTCTTCACAGGTGAATCATTTCAGTCTTTCCTCCGATTCTAGATACACTTCATGTGCCGTGAAAGTGTTACTTCTTACCATTGCAAGAATGTTCTTGAAAGGAATAAATATGGCAGTGCTGGGGTCATGGTGTGGGGAGGCATTATGATGTGGAATACAATGGGCTACAACTGCTGGAAAAAGGGACTATGACTGGTGAAGGATACTCAGTAGAATACTCCCCAGATCTCAACCTCCATAGAACACATTTGGGATGCAATAGGGAGATGCACTGCCGCTCAAAATTTACCTCCAGAAAAGAAACAAGGCCTTATCCTCTTCTGAAGGAGGAATGAGCCAGCATACTAATAAATTATAATATAATTTATTAGTAAGCTGTTGGTACAGTTGGAGCATGCATGGTATAGTGGAGCATGCATGAAGTGAAATTGTAAAACAATGCTGTCAGAAAAAAATGAGGAGATTTTTGCAACTAGATAACAGATATTTATGAAGGCTTTTGTATAGAAAGAAAGAGTTCTGAATTTTAATGGAAATAAAAGGACAGAAGAAAGCAAAATTGATTTTTATGCTATGTGACACCTGTAAGGAGTCCAAGAACTCATAATGAGAGTGCACGTTACTCCACTATACACAACTTTACACCTCCCCTATTAGTCTGCCAACTACTATTATTATTATGTGACACCTCCAGGGAGTCCAAAGACTCATCGAGGGAGCGTGTACCAATAGCATCGAATGATTGATCCCTTTCCAAATACTAACAGCACTCAAACTTGCTTAGCTTTTTGGTGAGTTATTAGTAGCAGAAGCCCTACCAAACGACCAACTTTTGCTGGCAAAGGTTGGTCAATTGGTAGAGTTTTGCAATTCTTTAAAAGGGAATGCTGTAGTATTCGAATTACGGATTTTAGATCCACAAGTTTTATTTCCAACTCTCTGGAGGGAAAAAGGTAAATGAGATGATGTTTAAAAAAAAAAAAGTGTAAACTATACAATAAAAAATAATACATTTATTTAGAATGAGGCTACAAATTCACTCATCACTTGTCTCTGATAACTTGCCTGTGGCAAATGGATTTGAAACCCTGATAGCACTACGTAAATAAGTTGCCATCATTACTAGCTTTCTACCAACAATTTTCTTCCAAATTAATCTGCTATTTGTCAGGTCTCCAATATTTTCAGATGGTACAGTTGGAGCATGCATAGTGTTGGAGCATGTTAACACTGCATTCGTGAAGCTTACCAACTACATCAGTAAGCCTGAATCTTGCTCTTCCCTCTAAGTCTTAATTCCTGCCGTCTAGCATACCCATTTCACTAACTTTTACCATGCTATTTCAATGATCATACCATCTTGGATTAGCATCAATCACACATTCTTGAAAGCTAATGATACCAATTTCCTTCTTACTATCTTTATTTTTAATGATTCTGATAATGATGCCATTTGTTCACTTTCATACTTTTCCTCGGTACTCTCATATTTGTGGTCCGGTCATTCATCAACTGAATCAAATCCAATATTATTTCTAATTCATTTACAATTCAATTCTCATTAAAAAATTAAAACTCATTTGATGTTATTATATATGGCTATATATAACAAATTTAGTGTTGTGGCTAATTTTGAACATTTTCTACAGAAACTGATTCAACTGGCTACCTACCATACTAGCTTGGTTTATTCTATTACTAATATTCATATTTACTTTACCATTTCACTGAAAATTATGCCTAAAATAGCTGAAATTGTTTTTTGTAATGGGATGCTTAAGGGTCAAAGCTGTATAACTGAGAGGAGACCTCCACATAGCCTTTAAAGGAATGTGGAGAACAGAACAGGGCTTCTGACCTAATGTCCAATCCTCACCTTCTCGTGGTGCACCCTGATGGGTATTTACCTGCATACTGAACGAATGAGGATGGGCTGACAATTTGGGATTTAGCTGACCAAATTGTATTCCTATTGGCTTAAACCAATATAGAAAATGATGGTACAACATGACAAAATTTCATGCCGGCTGGGGCATCGCCTGATTAAACAAGATCCCCATTGTTTTCACCAGGGAACCAGGGTGAACAGCAAAAAGTCAGCTACTGGAACAAATCTGAAAACACACCCCAACTCAACATCACCAGAGTTAAAGATCGGTACTATAAACATAAGAAGCCTGAATGGCAAAGAAATGGAGCTAGCTGAAGAATTAGATAAGTACCAGATCGACATAATAGGGGTGACTGAAACAAAAAAGACCAAAACTGGTGAGATCTTTCTGAGCAATAAATACAAAATGTTATATTCAGGAAATGACAATCAAGGAAAAAAGGAGTAACCATAGTATTCAACACAAAATATGAGGCTAATCTTCTTGAATGGCAGGCAGTCTCAAGTTGAGTGATGTGGGCAAATATCAGAATGGGGAATTTGACAATGAGACTTATTTGTGCCTATGGTCCCACAGAAGGTTCTACTAAGGTAAAGTGGAGGAATTTTTTGATGCTTTAGAAAAAACAACTGACACAATGAAAAAGGAAAAGTTGGTCCTTGTTGGGGATCTAAATAGCAGAGTAGGAAATGATTGTGAGACATACAAAAATATTTTGGGAAAATTTGGAGAAAAGAGCAAAGCTAATAATAAAGGCAAATACCTGTTTGATTTCTGCTCAGGACATGGACTGGTTATTACTAACACCATGTTCCCACAAAAATGTTCACAAATTCACATGGAGAGAAGAGAATAAGAAAAGCCTCATTGACTATGTTACTGTTGATGGTGATGTTTTTCCACTGGTGCAGGACAACAGAGTGTACAGACGATTTGAAATTGGAAGCGATCACTATTTAGTCTTGAGCAGTATAAAATTGAATTTCATACTAAAAAGAATAACATATAAGAAAGTTATAAAGCAAATAAAAGTTGAGCAGCTCTCAGATGTGAACCGTAGACTAAAATACACAAAGATTATTGAAGAAAAAATGAAAGAGTTTGAGAACAGGAACCAAACCTTGGAGATTCAGTGGCAAGCCTTGAAGAAAACCCTGATTGATTCAGCCAGAGAGGCATGTGGTGAGGTTGTCTGCAAGGATAGAAAAATCAGAACTCCATAGTGGACACAGGAAGTTAAAGAAGCAGTGAAAGAAAAGAAGAAAGCATATCAAAAGTTCCTGGCAAATAAGTCAGCTTTTGCTCTTACAGAATACAGAGACAAATGCAAGAAAGCTAAACACTGTGTAAAACTAGCTAAAAAAAAGTCATGGGAGGACTTTGGCAAGTACATAGAAAATAAATATCAAGAAGGTGGTAAGATATTCTGGAGGTTGTTGAAGAAGCTTAGAAATGGAGGAAAGAGTGCTGTAAAAGGAGTTAGAGATGATAAAGGTGACATGAAAACAGGAGTAATTTCGAAGTAATTACTCTATACTTCAAGATATCCTTGAAATATGGAGTAATTACTTCAAAAAATTGCTAAATGAAACAAGCAGCGATAGCACAGCGGTAAAAAACACTCAACAGGCATACAGTCAGGAATACATATCCATACTTGAAGTAGAAAAAGCCATCAAAGGCTTAAAATGTGGAAAGGCAGAAGGTGTAGATGATATTCGACCAGAAATGCTGAAGTATGGTGGTATAAGAGCCTAACAGTGGTTGCACTGCATAGTTCAGAAAGCCTGGACAGAGGGACAAATTCCCGATGATTGGAGTAGAGCTCTCATAGTACCCATATATAAAAAGGGAAATAAAACTGAATGTGAGAATTACAGAGGTATTTCCCTACTGAGTGTTCCTAGCAAGATCTATGCAAGTATACTTGAGAAACGGTTGAGAAGAATTGTGGAAGAAAAGCTTGGTGAAGAACAAGCTGGATTCAGACCAAATAGAGGCTGTCAGGATCAGATCTTCATTTTATGACAAATAGTTGAGAAAGCATGGGAATATAACAAAGATCTGTATTTAAGTTTTGTCGATCTGGAAAAATCATATGACAAGGTGCCAAGAGAGAAGCTATTCAATACGGTAGTTATATGGTGTCAATGGGGCATTATATCAAGCTATTAATACTTAGTTTTTATTTGAGTTGTAAGTCAGCAGTTAGAATTGAAGGAAGTACAGGAAGATGGTTTAATGTTAAATCTGGTGTGAGACAAGGATGTACATTATCCCCTCTGTTATTCAATATCTATATGGATCACATTATGAACGAAAGTGGTATTAAACATGATATCAGAATTGGAGATGTTAATGTTAGCTCTTTGCTTTATGCGGACGATGTTATACTTCTAAATAAATCTGCTACAAGCCTGCAAGATTCCCTGACTAAATTGAATAACTGTTGTAATAGATATGGCATGAAGGTCAGCAATAAAAAGACAATGACAATAGGTAGAATTGTTCAAAATGTCAACTGTGAACGGAGAACCTGTGGGACAAGTGAAACATTTCAGCTATTTAGGCACGATTTTTAGTGAAGATGGTAAATTAAATATGGAAATAGATAACAGAATCCACAAAGCTGGTACGGTAGGAAGTCTATTGAATAAATTCACATGGAATAAGAGAGAAATTAGTCGGAACACTAAATCAGCTGTATACAAGACAGCGTTCAAACCAGCTTTAACTTATGGATCTGAGAGCTGGGTCAGATGTAAAACACTTGACCAAACACTAGAGACCCCAGATATGAGTCTTGAGAAAGATTAGAGGCGTGAATAGATGGCATCAATGGCAATATCATATTAAAAACGAGGATATTAGGAAAGAACTTGACATTGTCAGCATCCAGGAATGCATTAGCAGAGCTAATCTCAGGTGGTCACTTAAACAGAATGGGCAAGGAAAGATTGGCAAAACAAGTGTTCTCTGCCAGGTTGGCAGGAAAACGATCGAGAGGAAGACCAAGATATAGGTTGATTGATACAGTACAAAGTGTCTTAGACGATAGAAATATAAGATCTCATAATGTTGGAGTCTTGACAAGTAACAGACTGATTTGGAAGAAAATTGTAGATAGGAAGTTAGTAATGATGTAAATTTTTCATGTAGTACTATCATATCCTGGACACCCCTTGAGGGTACATGTTAGGAATTTGATGATGTTTTTTGTAATAGGCTCTTCATCAATTATGAAGCTGATGTTCTTCAGTTCCTGCCTGTTTTCCAAGCTTGTCTTTTCCTAATTTTCATACCAAATTTGCTACAGCATTATTCGATTTGGAGCACAGAAGTGCAGTGCATGAAATATTAATTTTAAGATTAATTGAGGAGTAAGCTATATGTAAAAATAAAGATGCTCATGCCTGTTTTGTTGATTTTAGAAAGTGGCAGCGATTGCTCAAATCATATGGAGTAAACAGGAACTTGATATGTCTATTGCAGAACATCAGTAACAATGCAAAGGCTGCTGTGACAAATTGAGAAGAAATAGAAGATGTTTTTGGACAATAAGAGGCACAAAACAAGGATACCAAATATTCCCAAGCATCTTCATCAAGCTTTTAGAAAGAGTAATGGATGTCATTAAGGGTAATATACGGGGAATTTCAATTTGAGGCGCAAAAATAAATTTACCATTTGCAGATGACAGTCATTATTGAAGTAAATGAAGAACTAAATCAAACAATGCTGAAGTTAAATGAAGAATGAAAGAGATATTGGTTTATAATGAACAGTGAAAAAACAAACACCATGATATTTGGAGGGAGAAAGAAGAGGATGAAAAAGCAAATAAAGGCCAACAGACAGGAGCTGGAAGAGGTTAGAAACTTCACATCCCAAGAAAACAACATGACACACAATTTAGACTATAAAAAAAGAGATAAGATCTCAGAAAACACAAGAAAAAGTAAACCTACAGGCAATGGACAAGATGTGAACAAGTAAATCAGTGAGCCTTCCCATAAAGCTAAACCTGCTGGAAACGTATATTCACAAGCACTGGCTATGGTTGTGAGACATAGGTAATGGTCAAAGACTGTGAGACAAATACTAGCTTTCAAAAAACTTGTTACAGTAAGATTCTACGAATTGGATGGGCGTAAAATGTAACAAATGAAGACCTATATAGCAAAGTAAAGTGCAAAGAGAATCTAATGCAGAAAATAATTCAGACAAATCTAAAAGCTTTATGAACATATCTGCAGAACAGATAACAGTAGAAAGATCAAACTTTGATGCCTGGTATGAGGGAGTGCTATTGAGTCACCTTGCAATGGACAGAGAGAAATGCAAAGCATGTGAAACAAGCATCAGATGCCAACAGACGATGGACACGAGCAGCGATGATAATTATTATTCAATTTAGCCCCGAAGACTAGTGATGAATTTATTTTGAAATATAGGATCATTTGCAGAAAATAACAGGCTGAGTTTAATATCTCAAATTTTGATATCAAGTTTAATGCCACTTTTCTTAATAATTTGATCCATATAGATTAGGAATAACAGTGGAGATAGTTGCACCAGTGTCTTATGCTTGATTTGACACCAAATTATCTTCCTGTACAGTCTCTCAATCCTAATCATTCATTTACAATTTAAGTATATGCTATATATTCCTCCTAATAATGTCCAGTTTATACTATAGCTAATGTTTTTTGAACAGCTTTTCTATTGATATCTTATAATATGACATTTCCAGATCTACAAAATACAAAACTTACATACAGATCCTTGTAAGTACTGCCACATGAGGTTGCAAAATCTATAGCAATGAATACAATACTATTCCTTCCCTCTCTTATCACTTTTGTCAGATTATAACATTGCATAATTATTATTTAGAAGGATATGAATTATTTCAACTTTCTTAATCTGCACAAACAACATGACATTTCCATTACATCAACATAGTATTTCTCTAATTTCTCTTCCACCTCCACTACTTTTCCAATGATGCTTCTTAAATGATAGCACCTTTTTTTAATTATGATGAAGTTGTTCCAGTAGCCAAAATTCAGTTCGCCTGAGTGGGTGGGTGAGTGGTTTTGCCAAACTAAAGAAATTCCTTTATGCAGTA
This sequence comes from Typopeltis vanoorti, assembly GCF_054136105.1. Classification (NCBI taxonomy): domain Eukaryota; kingdom Metazoa; phylum Arthropoda; class Arachnida; order Uropygi; family Thelyphonidae; genus Typopeltis; species Typopeltis vanoorti. The sequence goes on from NC_143552.1 coordinate 63,815,701, forward strand.
AAATAAAAATTAAATTAAAATAACCTCTCCAATGCCTTTTAGCCTTAGCTTTTTAGCTCCAACTAAATTTCTGAAACACTGGTGGACAGCCCATTTCCATACTTAAATGTTACTAACAGCTGATACCAAGACTATCAATGATTTCACAGGCATACTGTCTGAAATAGTGCAAACTATGGTTAACTGCTAACTAGAAAAAAATTCCTCTAGTCAGCAATTGCAATCAACATATGATTGTCATTCTTTTAGCAGTCAAGTGCTATGGAGACAAGATCTATTTCCACAGGGCTACACAGGTACAGTGAAATAAAATAAGACCTGAAAAGAGAACCATGAATCATCCTAGTTATGACAAAGACAATCATATGAAGGAAGATAAAACCTAGATGACTTGGTGGAGATGGTTGGAAAATACTGGATGATATCAGGAGACCTTCAACAGAGAAAAATGGAAAAGACTAATCAAGAATGATTATAAAAAGCTTAAAATCAGTTTATTTTGAACTAGCCATATTCATAAGAATGAATTTGCATGGGAGAGAGAGTAATTATAAAATCTTGCATATGCAGCGCATTTCTTATTGTATATTTCTTATATTCAAATTTGAATATATATCTGATATTATTTGATTACCTTAATCCAATGTTTGTTTTGTATAATTTATATCTATGCTTCAATTTCTTTATAAAAACTATTCAACTGCACAATCAGAACTAAATACAAAACCTGTGACCCAATATTTAGAACTGAGGGTTACTTTGCCTAGTGTTAAAGAGGGAAGAATACAACAAATACAACTGTATGGTAGTGTAAATACACTACATTACCCCCCCCCCCTATATCTTTAGTGAATGCAAAGTAGAGTTTCACTGGGTGGGGAAGCACAACTATTCAGCATGCAGGTGCCTTTTTCATAAAAATAATATTTCTAATAATTTAGTAATATCTTCTTCGAAATGTTACTTTGCCATTCCTTATTAATTTTAACAAAAAAAAAACTGTTCAAAAGAATTTCTTTAGACACCTCAAATCTAACTATTAGAAAAGTAGTAATGCTTGAAGCCACTGGTAGCCAACCAGAAATAGCTGGACCAAGGCTATCACTAATTAAGCAGCCCACAGTGAAGATAAGCCTCAACAAGTGCCGCCATCTCATGGTCCCTAAAAACAATATTTTTAATGTCTGAAATAGTGTGTGGGTTCTATGGTCGATTTTCTTAAGTTTACGGGACAAAAAACCAGTTTCTGGGAGAGAAAACTTGCTTGCCCATGTAAGAGATTGACAAACCCGGGAACCAGTCGAAAAAGGCTTAGTAAAAGTTCCTTTAGTCAGCGACTAGACTTGAACTCTAAGTCTATCTTCAGGCGGTTTAGTACTGAGGACTGCAAACACCAATTCTACTGAGCTGCACAGGTGCAGCCTTTTGAGAAAAAGCTACAGTGCCAACAGTTTTGAAGATATTCGGTCTACTCTGAATTTGGAAGGGAGAGGCTTTTTTTTTTTTTTTTTAATCAATCCTGCATGAGACAAACTATAATGTGACAGTGCTATGTTGGGAAAGCGATCAGTCAAAATAAAAGAAGGAATCTGAAAAGATGTTTTCTGAAGAGCATGAGAAGTTGTTATTCATTGCAGAAAATGGTGGGGGGGCTGTTTTCCAAAGAACAGAAGTAGATAGAATGAAGGAAGAGAAGATGGTTCAGTGAAGAAGTGTCCATGAAAATACCTATAAAAAGATAATGCCAAAAAACAATGTATATGAGAAAGTCTGTAAGAGAGGGATCATCTATTAAGCAGAATCCTCTTTTGGATTATAATCATGTATTCTCAGAGAGGTTTTGGATGCACCACCCCAAATGTGAGAAAAATATTCTAAGAATCCATGGATCTCAGATTATTAGTGTAGCTGTGCAAGAAAGAACATTTTGAATGAGAAAGTATGTCAAATTTTTTGGAGGCTATAAATGCCAGGATAATGTACATGTGAAAGTCGAACCAAGAAGAGAAAAATGATCTTGACTGGACACTGGAAAATTATCAATTAATAGAAGTGAAATAATATCTTCCTTCTCAGAGATGACAAGAGTATGTTTTCACAGCATTAAAATTCACTGCATTAACTTTTCCCTACTTGAGAATGGTGAGGAGATTGATGTTTAAGATGTTGGTTATGAAAGATCTTGAAGCTTAAATCATTTGAGTACTATAGCACTTCTCTATGGACAGAATTTGAGGTTAATGAGACAAAGTAATTGATATATATATATATATATAAAGAATAGTCCCCAGTACCCTAGAACTGATGGCATGCAACATGACTGGAGGAAACTGGCAACTGAATCAGAGGAGAGAGGAGGAGAGCATAAAATGATACCTTGTAAAAAAGGCCTCATCTCAATGCCAACTATATATACACACACGTGGGCTGTTCAATAAGTAATAAGACTAATTTTACTGTGTCGAAACCACTTATCACAATATTAATTTCTGTGGAATAAAGATATGTTGCTGTCTGTATTAACAAAAGAGGTTGATAGATGGCGTATACGGGCCGATGTGCAAGAGTGTCACGTGACTAAACACAAGCTTGTTTTGGCGCGCCTACGAGGCGAGACCAGTCGTTGAAATGGAAGCGCCCTTGGAACAGCATTATGTGATTAAATTTTGTGTGCATTTGCAAAAATCGGCATCGGACACTTTTAACATGATATGTGAAGCTTTCCACGATGAAGCAATGTCGAGGGCAAGTGTTTTTCGCTGGCATAAAACTTTTAAGGAAGGAAGGCAAAATGTGGAAGATCTTGAACGTGAAGGAAGACCTTCAACATCCATCACAGAGACAATGATCAACACAGCAGCGATTATCATCAAGCACATCAAAAGGAAGAGTCCATTGCTGAAGAATGGCTTCTTATTGCACCACGATAATGCAAGGCCACATATTGCTGGTTGTGTAGTGGACATTTTGCAGAAGAACAACACAGATATCCTACCACACCCTCCTTACAGTCCTGATCTTGCACTGTGTGATTTCTTGCTGTTTCCTCACCACAAAGAGGCTGCCATTTCGAAAGCAACAAAGCATGTGTAAAAGCTGCAGAAACGGTTTTGAAAAAACTCTCAAAAAACAGACTCTCACATGTGTTTAAGAAGTGGACGCAACGTTGGGACAAATGCATCGCGTCTCGCGGTAGTTACTTCGAAAAAGACCATGTAAATGATGATGATTAAAGGTAATCTGTTTTCTGTATAAATATAGTCTTATTACTTATTGAACAGCCTACATATATATATATGTCTGTGCCCAAGGTGGGGTGGGGGAGAAGATAGCTTCCACATCTGCTCTGGAATAAGAAGGGTCAAATCCAGAGATCACTAATTAATTGGTGGGCTTCCAGGTAGCAAAGAAATTAGCCAAAAATGACATTCTCCATTATTTTTGAAAGTACTGAGGTGAGAGCAATAGGAAAATAAGTCGATGGCTGACTTATTTCCCTTTTAGAGACAGACTGGAAAGGCCTGCTTCCATGCAGTTGAGTTGATACAAGATGGATATGAGAGTTTAAACGTATAGGTGATAAGGCAAATTTTAATTCTTGAGCACAAGTTTTTAGCACAATATGAAGGGTACTATCTGGACAGCGACTTATTGGTATCAAGATTACTGAGCTTTTCTGATAAATCCGTCTGGTGAATACATTGGTTAACAATACAAGAGTTGAGGAAATGGTTGAAAGCAAGAGTTTTGTCTTATCTCATCATCAAACTCCTGATATGTACTTTTTTGGGGGGGGGGGGGGGAATGCGATATTACAATGGTACTATATGGAAAGCATACATTACTTTCTACTAATAATTTTCTCCAAATGAATCTGTTATCTGCCAAGACTCCAATATCATAAGATCTTATATTTCAGTCTTCTTTTAAGACACTTCTTACTGTATCTTTTTCCTGGCAAAAAATAAAGAAATAAATATTTTTGTTAACCCTGCCTCTCTCATTCTATTTATGTGATTATACCACCTGAGATTACATCTTCTCACATACTTTTAAATGCTAACAGTACAAAGTTCCTTTCTAATATCCTCTTTTTAATATGATTCTGCTACTGATAACATCTGTTCACTCCCCTAATCTTTCTCAGAATTCTCATATCTTTGATCTCAGGTTCATAAAGTTAAAAGTGGATTCAACACTGTCTTGTATGTAACTAGTTTACTGTTTTAATTTTTCTTGCTCCATATAAATTTATCCAATCAACTTTCTACCATATCAGCATTGCTAGTTCTGTTGTCTATTTCCACATTTAACATCTTTCCTAAAAATTATGCCTAAATAGCTAAAATGTTTTACCATTCTATTGGTTCACCATTCAAGAATGAGCTGATGTTTACAATGCTTCTATTTTCATTCTTTTTTGCCTTTTTATTGCTGATTTATTACAGCAATTTATTACAATTATATTACAGCAGTCATTCAATTTAGTTAGGGAATAATGGAGACTTATATGGGATTCATTTAAGAGTATAACATCATCAGCATAAAGCAAAGAGTTGAGATTAAAATATCTAATTTTGATATCAGGTGTAATGCCACTTTCCTTTTCATAATGTGATGATGATGAATGACAGTGGAAATAATGTACAACCTTGTCTCACACCTGATTTAACATCAAGCCATTTTTCTGTACCTCCTTCAATTCTAACTGCTGACTCAAATATAGACCATGCACTGCTTGATATATGTCCCAATTACACCATATAACTATAGTGTTTTGTACAGCTGTTCTCTTGGCACCTTGTCATATGCCTTTTCCGCATCTACGAAACTTAAATACAGATCTTTGTTACCATAATTTCTCAACTATTTGATTTAATGGTGAAAATCTGATTATGACAACTTCTATTTCAGATTGTCAAATGTCTCTTATTTTTAGGTGATATTACCATGAACCCATCAGGATACAAGAGAGGTGGAATCAAGGAAGGGTAATTCATCATGCTGAACTGCTTTTGCACACTTGCTAGTTAACCAAGGCTTGGATAGAAATGGGGGATGGAATAAACACTTTCATTTGATCAAGAATTATTTTAGTTATTTTGGAGATGAAGTATTTTGGATCAGAAACAGTGATCAGACCATGGAACACAGACACAGAAATCCCAGAGGTTATGCCAATTGGCATCGTTGTAGTGCCAAAGAATACCAATGCAGAGACTTACTGGGAGAATATCGATCTATAAGAAAAGGAAACATGAACAAGGTTATAGTCAGAGTTGCTAAGAGGAGAGCTAATATGTAAAATGTATTTGTAGAGAGAGAGAGAGAGAGAGAGAGAGAGCTAAGAAAAGGTCGAGCATTGAAAGGATGACGTAAATTATCTGGTATTCTGGTAGACTGGCGAATTTGTTTAGATCAGTCTGATTACAAACAGTTCAGCTTATCTCCTATCTTGATGAGTGAAGTTAGAGAAGAGGAGCTAGTTAGAATTATGAAATCAACTTTCATTAAATACTGGTATTTAAAAACAATGTGCTGAAATGCTAAAAACGTTAACAAATTTAAAGGTCTACCATTTAAAGTTTGTCCTTTCCATTTGTGAATATAATTTAATTTCTACTTTCATAATTTAAAATACTTCAGAAGTGTAATAAGCAAGCTCCTGATAAAACTATTGCATCCAATACTTGAATTATATGATTTCATAAAAAATATACATACCATTTTGATTTCTGAACAATTCAAAAGTATCAAAATGCAGATGTCCAAAGAGCTGACCAGCAATGATGTCATGATGTCTTCTAACAATATCTAAATATTTTTTATTAAAATGTAAATAGAACAAGGGCAGATTCTCTGTTTTTAATCGTCCATGATTACTGTATCCTGGAGAAATGTGTCCTATCAGATATACCTGAGAGAAAGAAATCACTGATAACTTGAAATCGAAGTTCTTAGAGTAGAAGAAATATTAAATTTCTTGATTAAAACTGATACATAAAGTTAGCTTCAAAATATCAAGTTGTAATATATAGGATATTATGAAAGACATGATTGAATTTACAATATTATTATCCTCAAAATTAATCTGATATTTGTCAGAACTTCAATTTTTGTCAGATTTTATATTTAAATATTTTAGGGCACTTCTGTCTCAATTCACCTAGATCTTAGTCTTCCTCTGGTCTTTTCCTACCATCTTTGCATCAAACATCTCTTTTGCAAACCTTCCCCAATCTGTTTAAGCAACCATACCACTTATATTAACTCTGCTCACACATCCTTCAACAGTAACAATGTCAAGTCTCTCCCTAATATCTTCATTTTTAATATTACACTACATTGGTGACATCTATTCACTTCGACAATTTGTCATAACTCTTACATCTATGGTCTCTAATTCTTGATCAATTCTATTTCTAACTTAGCCCTTAGATCCGTAAGTTAAAATTGGTTTAAACATTGGCTTGTATACTGCCTAATTTAATATTGCCTTATTTACTACTCTTATGCCTTAATATATAAGTGCATCTTTTAATAAATTCATCTGGAAAGATTGGAATCTCATTCATTTTGCAATGTAATCTTTATTATCCCATAAGTCTCCCATTTTATGCATTTTCAATATACATGGCAATTCTTGAGAACCTAACCCTGCATATAATGAGTTACCTGAATATTCTTGTTTAATCCTTTATCCAAATGTAAGCAAACAAAGTTTGCACGTGAAGTATTTTCGTGACTAGGCTACTTGCATACAGAGGCTAATGACTTCACATTGATTACCTTTATCCCATGATGCAAAGCACACATCCTTTTGACCTTTACTGAGGTCTCACCAGTGGGAGCCCAGAAGAGATACCAAGGTTGAAGTAATACAGACATCATAATCCCCATATGCAAGTAGTGAAAATGTGTAATACCTTATTAAAATGCTCTTGGAATGGAGCATTTTTGAAAGTTTTTTTCACTTGGTTATTCAAACTTTGTTTCCATGCACTTGGATTAAGGATTAAAGAAGAATATAATTTCTGGCATCTTTAATTTAATTTATAACTAAGTGAAATAAAAACTTTCAACAACTAGCTCTAATCCAGAGTATTTTCACTACTTGTATATGGGAATATGACTTCTACATTCCTTCAACCTTGGGATCTCTTTTGGGTCTGACTTCCACTGATGAAACTTCAATAAAGGTCGAAAGGATGTGTGCGATGCTTCATGGGATACTAAGACAATTAATGTGAACTCATTAGCCTCTATTTTGTAAATTCTTGTATAGAAGGATTTTTGTACAAAAATCCTTATATACCTATATAGAATTTATTGGAGAACAAAAAATCCATACAAAAACTTGTGCTTAATTAGTATTTTCTTTAATGTTTATGTAATATGGAAATATTTTAGAGTGAACTGTTAAATCATATAACCGCCAAATTATTGTATAATAACAAAGGAAGTTAAGTAAAAATTAAATTGTAACAAAGGATTGTTAAAACAAAGATATGTCTCAGACGGATTAAGATATGACCTAAGGCAATCACAATCGTGAAAGTCAAGTATGTACGGAGTTACTGCCTGAATGCGGCAACCAAAAAGGATGCCAAGGGAATAAAATGGTAGCAGGACCTAAGGTCGATGGAGAAATATAAGGGGAGATTTTGAAGGCAAAGGAAAGAGTCACAACAGGAGTTTTGGTATTCATCGTCGGAAGGTGGTTCTTGCAGTGGTTCGTTGTCATCGAGGGTTTTTTGTAAGTCATAGAGGTCAATCATCTTCTGGGAGATGGCCACATAGAAACAAAAGTCGTATCTATGTTCGAGGATGTCATACCGATTCAAGGTCACCGACCTTGAATCGGAATGACATCCTCGAACAGGCGCCCGAAGTGCAAGATAACTCATTTGAGTTTTGAAGAAAGTGAGTTCCGGATTTTCAGCCACCAAGTTTCCTGACGTTCTCAGAATTAAGAAGTGACCTCATCGATCTCGGAAAAGGTGCCCATATGTGTAACTAAGATCGAAATGTAACAGAGCATAGTGATTTCAAGAATCTATTAGTGTGGATCAGACGACTATATACAAAGTAAGGTCTAATATATTGTATTTTACTAGAGGTGGAAATTGTGCCAGAGATTACTCTAAGGTTTTTTGTGTTAATATTGTTTGAGGAGACTGAAGGCATTTTGCTAATCATTGAATTAACTTGTTTAGTTGTAGAGACAGGATAGAATTAATGTAAGGCGAAAATTTAATATGCTTAATATTATTTATTAGCTAAGCCTGCTTATTGCTTAGCATGTGTAAGTTTGCTCTATGTATGACTAAGTGAATAAATAGCTAATTTATTATCTTAGAAACGTTGTGTAAGAGAGAATTGTTAAACTAAGAGGAATATACATAATTCCAAACATATTTTGCTGTAGAAGTATAGAGCCTGAAATATTTGTGTGTGTAGTGTTAAACTTTACAAACTTTAATGTACATTCATTTAGTATGAATAAATTGTTGTGGTTGTCAAATTATTTGCCTGATTCCTGCATACCAATGCACTGCTCATAAAAATCGAATCTGTGTGACCTTGAGAGTTAAGTAGCCACGACTGAAAATTAGTAATTTTGCGTTGCTGGATTTAGTAATAAGTATAAGAGAGGAAAGTTACGTACCTCGCTGAGTGGTTTTTCTTTGGAAGGATATTCAATTCTTATCTGCGAATCTTGATGTTGAATCTTGAAGTCGATATAAACAAATAAATTTTCAGAATTCTATATAGAAAAACGCCAGTAATTCAGATAAAGAGATTGGCTCCAACCAGAAGCAATTTCTTAGTTCTGAAAGTTTCATGCACGTGAAGAAGCATAATTACGGCCCCTTGAGACAAGGGGAGATTAAAGTTGAATGAGAGGATTAAAGATAAGAGACTAAATCAAGCAACGTATTAAGAGCTTAGAGTTAGGACTGTATAATAAGTAGAGTATTTAAGTTAAAGTAAAGTAAAATACTGAATAAAGAGACTTTTGAACAAGTACTATAAAAGTAATATATTTTTACAAAGACACAAACGACATGATATTACAATATAATTAGCCTAGTTGGGAAGATACTTCACAGGCAAACTTTGTTTGCTTCCACCTGGATAAAGGATTAAACAAGAATATAATTTCTTGGCATCTTTAATTTAATTTATAACCAATTGAAAAAAAACTTGTAGCAATATTCATACCAATATCCGGAATTATCCGGAAACAATAAAGCGGAATTTATTTCCAAAGGAAGCCAACCCCATTCTCAAATTCTCATTGTATGATGAGGCACTGCATAAAGTCTAGTGAAATACGAGAGTAAATTTATAGCCTTACTGAAAAACAACTACGATTTTTGATCATGTAACTATCTTTTATATCAAAATTAATATGACAGAGAATCTCTACTTTGCAATAAACAACATGGATTTGCCAAGGAATGGTCATGTTTTCAACTTGCTCACATTTTATAATGTTTACCATTGAATTAGACAAAGGAATGGATACACCATGATACTTTTGAAATTTGCTAAGGCATTTGAACAGAATATAGAATGGAAGACTGTTGCATAAATTGGAGAATATGGGATTGGATTATAAAATAGTGGCATTGATAGCTGACTGACAGATTATCAAAAAGTGGTATGTGGGGGATTTGAGTCTGCAAGATTTAAGGTGTCCACACGGTTAGCCTAGTGGCTGTGCACTTCACAACCATATGCCTCGGGAAGGAGTGTCCTAGGTTCGATTCCCGCAGTAATGTGAGGAGCTGAAGGATCTTCCTCAGCCATAGCCAAGTTAGCCGGTCTTGAGAGTGGACAGCAGGGTTTTTCCCCAGTTTATCCTGGGGTTTTTCATCCTGCAAAGTTGGCAAACCAGCTTTGAGAACTCAACACTATGGACATAGGATACACCGGGACGTAGGGCTGACCACCTTATCCTGTGAACGGTTTGAGGTCCGATGATTAATAAAACCCTCAACACTGCAAGGTAAAAGGAAGATGAGATGAGATTTAAGGTATGATGACTTATTCAATCTGTACATTAATGACATTAGGAAAAATTTAACAGGCAACAACAGCTATTTGCTGATAATGCAAATTCAAGAGGCAGGATAACCAGGAATGCAGCTGATATGCAGTACTTGCAGAATCATTTGAATGGAATGGAATTGTGGGCATGTGAAAATGGCAGTCAATTCAATGTTAGTAAATGTGATGCACTTTGGTGTGATTAGATATCCAATGTAATATTATATTGGTGAGATTATGTTAGGAGAAAATAATCAAGTATAATTGCAGTATCATTTTGCCTTTTTACAGGACTTTGATCAGACCTTACTTGGACTACTGTGCACAGGTCTGGTCTCCTGGTTTCCATTGTGATTCTGATACAGTGTAGGAGTGCAAAGGATGATCATGCTATCAGGATTGTGGAATACTGATTGTGGAATAAGTATGACCCTGCCTTGGAAGTTGAGAACGAATACTATTGAGCAGGAGGTGAGAACTAGATTTCTCTCTCATAGAGTGGTGCATGATTGGAATATATTGCCAATGGATGTTGTGCAAGTATGTGGCCTCCCAAAATGAGTTCTGCACTCCCTGGAAGTCTTTCTTAATAATATTAATATGAATTATTTTGGAATCTGCTATAATTTGTTGGAATTACAGCCACATACATTCTTTGAGGGAAAAAAAAAAAATCTGAACTTAAGAATCAAACCTTTGAGACCCAATGACATGGGATCTATTCTATATTGGAGGGGGGGGGGGGGATTATTGCAAGACAGGAAGGCACATGATGAATCGGTGTGAAAAGGACAGAAAAACCAGAACTGTATGTGGAGGTGAACTAAGGAAGTTCAAGAGGCAGCTAGAAAAGTACAAAACACATCAAAACTTCCTGACAAGTAAATCAGCATGTGATCCTAGAGAATACAGAGAGAAAACTAAGAAAACTAAGTGTAAAATTCATTAAACTAAACTCATTAGAAGGTAGTGGTAAGAATATAGAAGATAACTGTCATAAACGCACCTCCATAGTGCAATTGTACATTGAGCCTTTTTGAGTGGAAAATGACTGAATTCAATTCTCATCATGACAAGAAGAATCTTCATATGGACTTTTTTCAATTGAAGATGAGTTAGCTGATCTCGTATGGAGGTAGCAGGGTTTTTCTCCCAGAAACTCTGGTTTTTTCATCCTGCGTTCAGGCAAATTGGCCATGAGAACACATGCAATTAACAGACAAAAAAATACCTTTTGTGGTGGTGATGGGCAGTAGATGGCATTAGTGGAAGCTGGGTGTAGTGGGAGACAGATGTTTGTAGTGGAGTGCCCTCCCATGATGAGTCCTTGGAGGTGTCAATGTTAAAGAAGCTATTAAAAAAGCTTAGAAATGGAGGAGAGAGTACTGTAAAAGAATCAGAAGTGTTATAAAAACCAAAGATAAGCATGTTAAGAATTGGAGTAATCACTTTGAAACATTGCAGTGGAAAATCTTCATGAGAAATGCAGTCAGGAGTGCATGTCAAGTGGGAAGGCAATTGGAGTAGATGATATTCAACAAAAAGTGCTCAAATATGGAAATATAAAAGTTTTCTAGTGGCCACACTGCATAACTCAAAAAGCCTGATCAGAAGTTTGAATTCCAGACAATTTGAGTAGAGCTCTCATAGCATCCATCTATATAAAAAAGGAAATAAAACCATATGTGAGAATGCCAAAGGAATTTCCCTACTAAGTATTTTGGATAAGATTTATGCAAGCATAATTGAGAACCTAAAAAAACTGCAGAAGAAAAACTTGATGAAAATCAATGTGGATTCAGATCAAATATAGGTTCTTAGAGAAATTCTACTTTGTGACAAACAGTTGAGAAATCATAAGTTTCATAGATCTGGGAAAGCATATAATAAGGGGCCAAAAGAAAACTTGCTAAAATCATTGCAATTATATAGTATAAATCTGACATTACATATATTACATACATTAAATATGTAGCTTATACTTAAATTTAAGTTGCCGGCTAAAAATGATGGATGTAGAGAAAGACAATCTGGAAAAGAGTGACAAGGGTGCAACAGCATCCACACTGATCATCTATATTGATTACGTTATGAAGGAAAGTGCTATTGACTCTGATATCAAAACTGAGATATTCAACTCAACTCTTCATGTTGCTTATGTTATATACACCGAAATAAATCTAGTACAAGTCTTCAGGACTGTTTTACTAAACTGAATAACTGTTCTAACAAATCTGGCAAGAAAATCACCAATAAAAAGACAAAAACAATGAAAATATGCAGAAAAATGTAAAACATCAGCTGCTGACAATGGAAAATCTACAACACAAGTAAAATATTTCAGATATGATATGGACTCAACTGTATGGTGGAGAGATAGTCGAATCAAGTTGAACCAGGCCTTTACAACCAAAAAACATTAATGTTAACAACTGAGTTACAGTGACAATTCCACATACAACAGTTTCAAATCAATTTCAAGGTATGGATGAGAGTTGGATTAGAAATAATATGAACAATACAACCCAACTAAAGAAGCTTAAATATGAAAGTTACGTCTCCCATCCACTACATCAGTATCTTGGTAGGCTATGGATGTTTTCTGTTTATTTCATTTTATTTATTTTTTCATGCAATCCAGAAATACAATCTAGAACCCAAAGAGAACACTTTTTCAATCTACTTCAAGTCCCCAATAACAAACTTTTCATGTAGATATTATCATAAGATCCTGCAGACCTTCCCCTTGAGGGTAGATATCAGGAATATATAGCTGTATGCCAATATAACATAAGTTTCTTTATATAAATACTAATATATTTTAAATTTTACATTACATTTAATTAACATAGGAAAATTTTGGAATATTTTTTCCAATAATTTTAGTTGCTTTAATTCCAGATTTAGTGATATTATACAATTTAATTAAGAAAACAGAAAATACATCTGAATGAATGAGATAACTTTCTAGTTTCAAGTAACTTGTCAATACATAAAAAACTAATTTTGCAAGTGGCCAAAGCAGGAAACTTGCAACATTTACAAAAGGCAATTTTCTAGTCTTTTGCCATGACTTCTGTTCAACTTTTTCCACCTTATTTACATTCAGATAGTTTTACTGTATCATCAGCCACAGAAAAGAACTCAGCTTCTCTCTATTTACCCAATTCTTGCACTGCTAGTTAATCATGGTAAAAGTCCTCTCATTCCAAACATGCAACATTCAATGCCACCCTATCCTTTGAATTTTTTGAAAGAAACAGATTAGAAATATTCTGCTCAACTGGATTCCAAAAGTCTCTGTGTCCTATTGGCATTTTCTAATTCTTCAGAAGGTTTCTGCTCCAAAACTGATTATGTGCTCTATCTTACCATTCTTTGCTCTCTTATTCCACTAGTATTTATCCTAAATTAGCTAATATCAGACCTATTCCTAAGAAAAGCAACTAGTCATCATCATAGCACCATCCAATTTCTTTCTAAACTCAATCCTTTTTTAATAGTTTTCCTCCATTAGTTAGAGCCATTTTTTGCAATCCAGAAACCTCTCAACTAATAAAATTACTAATATGCATTCCATCAATTCACAGGGAATTTTGTTGCTATGTCATCCACATTTGAACAAACGTCACTGAAAAGTTTGGGAAATTTCAAGTGATTGCTCTTGATATTGCAAAAGCATTTCATGACTGGCAAAAAGATCTATTAAGTAAGCTGTCACATCCTACAGCCTTTCTAACTTGCAATGGTGTTCTCAATTCTCTCTCTGGTTACACAATATGTGTAGTAATGATGAATCTTTATTCCAAACTTTGCAACTAATATGGAGTCTCACAGGGAACTGTGGAGTCCTGTATTACTTCCACAGGGCATATTAACAAACATTGAAACACTCACCAAACCTCAATAAATATAACTGCATTAGTTTACTGAAAATTTGGGAGGTGGAGATATTAATTAGAATAATTCAAATTCAATGGCTGTGAACTTTTTATTAAACATTAGAGCCAAAATAGGATTTAGCTATTCTGTCCATTACAGTTTGGGTTTGCACCCTCTGTTAATGCTAGTGTACTGTGACCAGCTGTTTGTAGCCTAAAGATGCTGGTTTGAAATGCAGAGAAATATCAGCAACTTACTAAATATCATCTCATTTCTCCCTTAGCTTCTTTTTATATGGAAATCTAATGTTCTGATAAGGCAGTAATCTTACCTACATAGTCTGTTATGTCTGCCAATTCTGATTAATAGAAATTGGAAATATTTGCAGAAAATGCAAGGCAAAAATTTAATTTTTTTGTGAAAGAGAGCAGATGAATTAGGGAGAGACAGGTTTAATAGGTAAGAGACAGGTATGATAGAGAATTCTTATGGACTTATCTTCACTACCACAAATGTGAGAATTCTATTGCAGTTATTCTTCTAATATTTAATGGTATTTAATAATACCACAATAATAAACTAAATAAGGTATTTATTAAGTTGATGAAGCCTCCTCCATCGTGCAGTTAATATCTACTCTTTAGGTGAAAAGATGGGTTCAAATCCTTTCTAGGAATGCAAAAGATTTTTATAAGAACATTTCATCTGAAGTTGAGTTAGCTGGTCTCATATGGAAATGGCAGGTTTTCCATACAGAAACTAGGGTTTCTGATCCTGTGAGACAAACTGGCCAGATGATGGCACGATCACATTCCATCCACATGGTTCAAAGTTTTGCATTAAAAGATGAAATTCAAACAGTTCTAACCACATAGAACTCTCAGCTAAATTTTGGAATCATTCATATCTTAAGTTTTAATGGGCCTCAGTGAGTGTTTCACCACCTATTCATGCATCTACTAGGTCTTCTGTACTTGTGGACCTAAAAAAACGTTTTTTTTTTATGTGGAGCCAATCTACAGATTAAAAATGAAAAATAAATAAAAAAAAATAAATAAAATAAATAAATTAACAATAAATATACAAAAGACAAAAGTGATGAAAATAGGGAGGAACAGAAATACCATCTCAGCCACCCTAAACGGAGAACAAATAGAACAAGTAGACAACTTCATATACCTTGGATCAAAACTAACAGAAACAATAAGATGAACTCAAAACAATCAAACACAGAATAGCGATAGGATGGATCACCATGGGAAAATTACAGAAAATCAGGAAAACAAACAAGATATCTAAGCAAGCCAAAATCAAATTATATGAAGCAATAATTATACCAACAGTCATCTATGGAGCAGAAGTGTGGACAGTTAAAAATAGAGAGGAGAAAAAACTGCTGGCATTTGAAATGAAATGCTTAAGAAAAATAAATAGAACAAGTTGGATAGAAAAGAAAACAAACATCACAGTCAGATAAGAACTACTGTATAAAAAGACAATAATAGAAAAAATTAGAAAACAACAACTGAGATGGTTTGGACACACTGTGCACATGGACGCAGACAGACTTCCTAACGTCCTAATCAATACTTTTCCAACTGAAAAAAGAAGACCCGGAAGACCAAGAATTACCTGGCTGAAATTAATAAAGAACATCTCGGGATGCAGAATATATAAGGAACTTTTTCGAACAGCAAGGAATAGAGAAGACTGGAAGATCCTGCTCAAGAGAAGACTCAACCCGTCTTAGACAGAAGAGAGGTAGAAGAAGAAGAGAAGATATATATATAAAGAACCAGAGTTCACCAAACTAACTTATTCCCAACAGAAAAAAATTTAATTTCTCTCATTAATTTTATTATTATTATTATTGGAAATTTAAATCTATTACCAAAAATTTCATAATTTTTGTTTCTAATGTACGAATACCGGATTCATATTAGGGATGCACTGAAGTACCAAATATCAGTTTGAAATTTGGATGAAGAACTGAATATTCAGCCAAAGTATACTGAATTAAATTTTATAAAGAAATTTTTTTTGCTGTTGTTATTCAAAACATTTGTTTATAAAATTTAATTCTCAATGTTTAAAATTTAATAAATTATGAATTATGCTTAGGCCAAATTGCAGAATGAAGAAAGATTAAAAACGTATAATAATACTTCACCTAATCATGTGACCACATGAAAATAAATGAACAAATAAATAAATGAAATACATGAAAACTTTGAAAATTTTGAAATCTGACTGGAGAGTCTATGGAGAATAAATAAAACCATTGGCATCTGAGTTGCCTTAACTTGCACTATTTAAAAGGCACTGTCAGAGTGCTGCCAACGCATCCAATTTTCTGTTAGTTCTTGTCAGAGATTAGGAAGAAATCTTAAAATGACACAAATCTTCATTCAATACGAAAGCAATTCTGTTTCAGAGTATTGTATTTTTCATAAATGAACAGCAGTTAGTGCTTAAGAGTAATTATCATAATTAAGAGAAATGTATTCATTTCAGCACAGTAAAATAAACAGATCAATCCATATTTCATGCACTATATAAACTTGAAAGTTTTTTTTAAGTAGTGCAAGCTAAGGCAACTCCAATGCCAAGGATTGTCTTTTCATAAACTCTCTTTTCTGAATTGAAACTAGTTTTTATATATGTATATATTTGGCTACTAAGTAAGACTATTCTTTAATATCTTCTATTTCTGTTTATTTAGCATTGCAAAATGAAGACTTCCTTACAGGAACAGACAGAATGAGACCAGAACAATCCACTGGGCCTAAATCCCTGATAGGATGATGATACACATTTTACAGCTAAATGTAAAAAGAAATTTGAAACATTTGAAAATTTACAGAGTTTGTAAGAACATAACCATCTCATACACTTTCTAGTAATTTTTCAAAAGTAAGAAAATTTTCTACATTTCTTACTTTTGCTTGTTTCCACATTTTATTATAAAATATGGATGAATCTGTATATTGCACATTATAACAGATATATATAAGAACAAATATAAGCTTCTCAGCTCTAGTTTTATGCATTCACCTAGAGATCATTTAAGAATTTAACTTTCTGACACAGCTTAGTTACAGTGTTGAATAAGCTTTAGTCTTCACTTTCCCTTGTAATTTTTTTGAAATTGATTAATTTGAAGCCTGGTGTTTCACAGTAGTGACTCTTACTGAAAGCATTAATAAAAAGGCAAATATACAGACTGTGGGTAGAATTCATGTTGTTTAAATAGTGCAGTCAAGGCAACTCTGAGTCCAGTGTCTGGCAACATAAGCTTGCCAATAAATTTTCAAAACTTCACTTTCTTTATACATTTGGCTATAAAATACAGATGGATCCATAACATCCTCCATTTCGATATAATAAAACTATCATTTAATTTCATAGAGAACACTGTATTTAAAAAATAATACACCATAAAAATCTGAACAAAATATTGCACTTGTTTCTTCCCATAACAAAAATATTAACAGAACTTATATTAAACTGTGAAATATTGAGAATAATTATGGATTTAATAATCAAAATGAATTTGTGATAAATTGTGATGTAGGAAAATGAATTTTTCAGCATTTTTTGGAGTAGCATAATGATTGGTTTCTTTATAAAAACTTCCGACTTCTGAAAAAAAAACTCTTTTGAGGAATAAGCCGATAACTAGTGGAGAAAGAATTTTCTGAGAAAATGTACTGCAGAATAAGTTTACACAATAGCTGTGGAAGCCCTTCTATTTGAACGGTTGCAAAAGATAATGGGAGGCTTTTCCTGATTGTTTACATTTGCTATAACATGTATAACAGGAATTTTTCTGCTTCAGCCAGCCAAATACCTGAAAAACACACCGAAGCAAAGCCAAATAACCATTACTAATTCATGTGTTTGCAATTTACTATAACACAAATGTTAAAAAATAAATACCTTTATAATTATTCATGTTTGAATGAAATAATATAACTTCTCCAAAATTGCTTTTGCCTGAGAGGGCAGAGGGGATACATACTAAAATTTTTAAAGTGGTATGCAGACACTGAAAGTTTGAATAACACTCTACCAGAGGGTCAACAACATTCACATGCATAGGATTATGATAAAAAAAAAGGTTGCAAAGACTATAGCGTATCATTGCTGTGCTGTGTAGCTAAAACTGGTTAGCAACATAACTTTCCCTTTTATTAAAACAGTTCTTATCCTCTCGTTTATGCAGTCTAGCTCACCAAATGCATGCTTAAATACTTGAAAACTTAAAGCACACACAAGGTATATAATTATTTAAAAATATAAATATATATGCAAATGAAATTAATATATTCTACTTATATACTTTTTCATATCTTAAGAAAAGAACACGAAGAGAAATAAAAAACCTAACTGATAAATTCTTGTTGGAAATATTTTCTATTCTCTAGAACCAGAGACTCATAACTGAACTATTGGATTGATTTTTATATCAAATTTTAAATGTAACAGTAAAATTATTTAAAACTTTTTCTTTCATTCATTAATAAAATTTCTTTTCTATAAAATCTACTTGAATGATGTATGGAAACTGCTCATTTGAAACTAACATAATATACCATGAGTATGCCAAAAAAATTCACATGAATAGTCAGAAATAATCAGTACTGTAATATATAGACATGATGTGTGTGAATCCAATTGTCTTGAAAATAGCTGTGTGTATATTCTTGTCCATCAATATGAGTTTAACCTTGTAAAAGTAAGTAACCTATCATATAGCCTAGTAATCCTGATGATGCCTAAAGTATAACATATAATGGTGAAATACAAATACTTAATCTAACGATTGTATTTAAACCAAGGATGGGTGGAAAATGATACCTTTTCTCCCTTTTCTCTTGTTTGAATCAGCTCAGATTCTAACCATGAGAAATGACCTGCAGGATCAGGTAAATGTTCCACCAGTTTGTTTTTGTTATACCATAATATTGTATTTAGTCCAATAATTTTTAGCCTCTGATGTATCTTTATGCTATAAAATCCACCTATGAATGAAAATAAAAATTATGTTAGTATAGACTATCAATATTTGTCAATCCATTTTTATAAAGTAATTTTATAACTTCCAAGAAACCTCAGCCTCAATCTTATATATATATATATATATATATATATATATATATATATTTTTTTTTTAAAAGATTTAATGACTTAAACCGAGATAACTTAAAGTTTTAATGAGAATAATACAACTAGTTTCAATCCATTGTCCCCAGTTCTAGCTAACATTTTCCTAGAAGATTTTGAAACAAAAGCTATATCTTCCTTTTCATTTAAACCAAAACTTTGGAAACGTTACTTTGATGATATTTTCATTATATGGAGACACACATTTCTCATGGATTTTCTTCATCAACTTAACAACATCCTAATATAAAATTTACTGTTGATCTAGAACAATATATCTCCTTACCATTCCTGGATGTAATGATTACACAATGCTCTGAAAGATTAAAAATCTCTATATACAGAAAACCCACTCATACCAATAGATATCTACACAGTCATTCTTATCATTTCCCACCACAGAAACTTGGAACTGTATCTACCTTAGGATACAGAGCATGCTCTCGTTTGAATGAACCAGATGAACTTCAGAAAGAAATAAACAACCTCTCTCTTATCTTTAAACAAAATGGATACTCCAAAAAAAACGATTAAGAAATTTCTTCTGGATCCTCCTAGGCAGTGCACCACAGAAACTATTAATTTTAAAGGTAACATCTCCATTCCTTACATTAGCACAGTCTCTAACAAATTGGCTAAGGTCCTTAAAAAATACAACATCAGGATGTTCTTCACCACACTTCCAAAAATCTGTTCTCTTATCAGCCATCCAAAACCTATTCATCACAACCTAAAATATCCAGGTGTATATAAATTATGGTGCAATTGCAATATCCCTTATTTTGGACAAACCAACAAATCTATTGAACAACATACAGAGGAGCATAAGAGAGACATCTCCTATAAAAGATAACGTGAAACTGCGTTGTCTAGTCATGTTCTTTTTTTCAAACAATCCCTAATGATGATCTCGAAAGTCACTCTGTTTGCTGGGATAAATCAGAAAATATTTTTTGCTGTGGTGATGAGTTCGAGAGAAAAATTGTAGAATCAAGGGAAATCATCCTGAACACTTAAACAGTAATTTGAGTTATAACATCCCAGATAGCTATACTGCAGTTATTCAATATTGGCATTCACGAAAGCTTACACGCAATAAACAATAGTGTGCCAGTTAGAACAACTTAAAAATACAACGTTTTTGTTTCAATTATGTGTGGCAATTTTTACCTGTAATTCCCAGTCTTTTAGATACTTCAATGTTTATTACTATACTCTTCCTTTAATGAATACCTGATGAAGGCTGTTATAAGCCGAAACTAGTTGTATTATTCTCATTAAAACTTTATAAGTTATCTTGGTTTAAGTCATTAAATCTTTTTTAAAAATGCATCAAAACAACCGAGTAGAAGTCAATAATTACATATATATATATTTTGATGTAGCTATACACATTTTCTACTAACTGTTGTTACTTTTCTCTTCCGAAGACAATGTGCTAATGACATCAGAAAATGTACTGGTTTTGATTTTTCCATGAAATTTTTTAGGCTTCAATGTAAAAAGATATTGAATTTCTCCACGTAATGATGTTTAAGAAAATTAACAACACAGTTGATATAATATCTAAATAAATTTACTTATTTTAAATATTTTGTTAAATTGGCATTTTCAGGGGAATAATACACTTGTATCAAAACATGCACATGGACATTACTTCAGCAAATGAAAAGAACAGGAGAAATACAGGGAGGTCTAGAATCATAAAATTACACTACCTATTGGCTTTTGTTGACCTGGCCACTGGGCGACTGCAGCTGTCAATTTTCAATTTCTCATATGGGAGGCAGTTTGATGCATTTCTATCTGTTCAGGTTAGGATAGTTCATGAGTGCAAAAGTAGATTTTAGGAAAACCTCTCAAATTTAAATTTGCTTTAGTAAAGTAAGATGGCTTTTCCCCCAATCGATCCTGTGGGGGGAAGAGTCTGCTGAACAAGAGCAGTGATAGTGATGGAAATTGATGTAGGCTTAAACTTGATGCTCTGATATCCTAATGTTGGCTGTCCTGCCTGTCTGGTGAAAGTAGGAAAGGTTGCAGCTGCAGGATACCTGACAGACCCCAGGTAAATCCAGAGGTTGCAGCTGATCTTTAGGAGAATAGATATGGGATGCCAACTGTCTAATTTGTAAGTGGTCACAAGATTCTAAATTTTTTTTGGGTCTTGACAGCCTTTTCAGGTGCCCTGGATATATGGAATGTGATGGATTTGTTGTTACAGTGTGTGTGTGGGGGGGGGGGGGGGAGTAGACAATGGCTAAAAAGGTGTTTCATACGTGGTCGAGTTCAGTAGCGATTCGTGTCATCAAAACAAACCAATTTTGTCCTGTGGACTATGGTTTTTATAATGCCATATAATTGGGGGGGGGGGGGTGATGTGACTGTTGATGGATGTATTTACCTATGTACTTGGATTTTCTATAGACTATGAAGGCCAAAGATCCATCTGGTTGTCTTGTAACTGAGCATTTAGGAAGGGGCAGGCTATTGTTACTTTCTTTCTAATTCCATAGTGAATTGGATCCTTGGACGCTATCATCTACATAGCATAGCCAAACAGTAGGTTGGGGGGGGGGGGGCAGAGTTTAAAGCATTCTTTTCAAAGGGTATCCAGAAAGAAGTTTGCTTAGAGGGGGAGAGGAAGAAACCCATGGCTGTAGACTACTTGTTTGTAGAATTTTCCTTGAGAAATGAAAAAAAGCCCATTCATAGTGAACTGAAACAGGGCTGAGATCAGGAGGAAATTCTACTTGGATTAGATCAAAAGTGTCTTAGTGAATAAGGAGACAAACTGACCATTAAGTCACTGAAGAGAAGTCTTGTATACAAGACTTAAGTTGGGCTGAGTTTTTCTATATATGTGATATTGTTGGTAATATGAGAGAGCACTTTAGCTAGTTTGTAGGCAGGCGAGTCTATGTCATCTACAACTGGGTGTCATTGTACATTTTTGCTATATATTTTCAGAAGCCCATATATCCAGAGGGAGGGGTCTGGAATTATTAGGTTTTAGTTTGTTGGCAACCTCCACTGGCCAGAAGATGATATTTCTCAGAAGTTTATGGATGGTTTCGATCTGTGTGTTGGTGGTGGAGGACTAGTTTCTAAGATGGGTAGCCCTACTATGGGAACAGATTGGTGCTATGTGTGCACTGCTTGCCAACAGTATGAAACAAGAGGAGTTTGCTGTCATGCTGAATGCTTACTTCTGGAAAATCCTCTTAGATATCTCTCTCTTATACATAGCTGACAAGGAATTTCAAAAATTAAAAAGTCAGTACATCAAAAAAAAGTTTGCCAACCTAGTGAAAAATTTGCTGAAGCCTCTAAGACCATCCGCAAATAACATAGTAAATATGTCCTTTGCTATCCTCGAATTGATGCTGTTAATGCATTGAGTCAAGACACCAGAACTCTGCTATCATTCCGAGGAATATACTGACCAAAGATTTCATAATCCAAATGGAGAGTGGAATCTACCTCCTATCAGTGAGGCCTACTGATTAGGCTAGATATAGCCAACATGCTGTTCACCAGTAAAACCTCCAAAAAAGTAACCTGTCCAACAAAGAATTTAAAGCTCTACTGAATTTCGAAAATAACAAAATAATAATCATGAAAGCAGATAAGAGTAATTCAATTATAATTCCCAATTTCTCACATTATGATAAAAAAAAACAGTCATAATAAGTAAATTTATTTAGTTATTTCATCTACATTTTTAATTTCCTTAAACACCATTCACATTAGTGAATTTCTAGTTTATCCTAACCTAGTAAGAAAATACAAATACTCAAGGTACTTATACTTCCACAGAAGCTTAATTAATAAGCTAATTATATACTTGTGACAAGTCCTTTGACTCCATGGTGGTCAGATGTTAATAACTAATTACCAATCTTTAACCCAAAATCAGATTCATTAATATCACAAGAGGCAGGAGCTGAGTATCTTTTCCTCCACTTCCAACAACATATTCCCATAAAGAGTAAATTCTACATCCTATCTTTGTTTCCCAAATTTTAAATCCTTAAATTTTGCAACATTGAACTGTCATCCCCACTCTCATGCACATTCATTCAATCTATTCAAGTTTTCTTGTAAGGTCACAATACCTGTTCTATTCTTCATAGTTCATCACTCACATTGCATCATCTGCAAACAACTGAATATCCCCATCCAAATATTCCCCAATATCATTAACATACAGTTAAACAGCAAAAGGCCCTAAAACAGATCCTCGAGGCACACCCTAATGACTTTCCTGTTCCAAGATATTACTCCCCTATACACAACTTGCAGATACCTATCAGATAGTCAATCTCCAATCTAATATAGTTCGCCCACCGTTTGTAGATCTCTTCTTGGCATTTTGCCAAGAATAGTCGATTCATGCTAAAGGGAAGAAAGAAATGAAGGATGTACGAATCGGTCGCCAAAATGCGAAATCACGTGCTTTCTTGTCTGTCGCTGTACTAGTATTAGCTTGATTTTTGTTGTCGTTTTTTGCATTTTTTTTTATTATTAATTTGTATGATGGATCCAGTACAGTCAACAAGTTCTGTTGTTAAACGTTTCATTAGCTCTTGCAAAAGAATATTGAATAACGTGCTCACATTCTGCGAAAAAAATCGTCTCCTTGTTCCCCTTTCTCAAGTCATAAAACGTGCAAGTGCAACTGCGGGCATATCGGGGTCGACTGTTAAAAGAATTCGTAGGGAATCAAAAGGTGAAGGTAAGCCAAAATTTAAATCTCCTAAAAAAAGCTCCAGAAAAAGAAAACCATCGAAACCGTAGCTTTGAGTGATTTTGATGTAGTCGTTATAAGAAGAACTATTCACGAATTTTACGTGGTCGAGAAAAGAGTGCCAACTGTTCCGAAAATGATTCCTGTGCTTAAAGAAGAAATTAATTTTCCTTGGAAAAGAGAAACTTTAAGGAAAATACTTCATGAAATCAGATTTTGTTTTAAAAAGTCCCAGAATAAAAGGAAACTTATCATGGGGCGAAGTGACATTGTTTCATCTAGAACGCAGTATTTGAGAGCAATAAGACATTTCAGGGAGGAGAAAATACCGATTGTGTATCTAGATGAAACTTGGATTGATAGTAATTTAACTTATGGAAAATGTTGGCAGTCTAAAGAAGAATGTGGAGTGCTACAAACCGGAAATGCCTCGCGGCGCATAATAATTTTGTCTGCTGGTGGAGAAATGGGTTTTTTACCGAATTCAAACTTGCTATACAAAGCCAATTACCATAGGCAAATGAATTCTACGATCTTTGAAAAGTGGGCAGAAGAAAAACTGATTCCAAACCTTCCTAAAAATGCTGTTGTTATAAGTGATAACGCTTCATATCACTCTATTCGATTAAACAAAGTTCCAAATTAGTCTAATTAGAAGTAAGTTCTTATGGATTGGCTCTCTGCAAATATCATTTCTCAATCCCCAGATGTGAAAAATTGAATTGCTTAATTTGGTCAAAAGAAACTCGTCCACAACTAAACTATTTAAATTCGACACAATGCTCAAAGAGCATGGATTTCTAGCTTTGAGGCTACCACCACATGTTTGGGCAGAAGTGAAAAGTTTCATTCGCCATCGCAATGTACCTGAAGATATTGACATGTCGAAACTTTTTAAGCTTTCAGAACAGGCGATTGAAAGTATTACAGTTCAAAACTGGGGAAAATATTGCTTTCATGGAAAATATGTAGTGGGACAGAGACGGAATTATCAAAGAATTATGCGAACCTTTGGTGATCAGTTTAAGTGAAAGTGATGGCGATTTGGACACCGATTCAGATGACTATGAAGATTAAAAGGATTTGATAATGGTATTTTTTCCCAACCTTTTTTGCATGGGTTTGTTAAAAGAGTCAACAAGTCATAAATAATTAATCAGTTTAGGACATTAAAGTGTCTCAGTTCTCTCAACTGTAAGTTTAGAATATCTAAGTTCATTTGAAAAAATTTCTGTTTTTCTGTATAATTATTTTTATTTTATAGAAAACTTTCTTAAAAATAAACTTAGTTAAATTTTTGTTTTATGCTATACCTTTTTTAATTTTGTTAATACTCTACGTACATTTTTCCAACTGTTAAACAAACAAAATAGTTACACTTTAAAAACTACAATGTTCGTAAAAGAAAAGCTAAATTTTCCGACCTGTAATAATAAACAAACACATCCCAGAAGACAGATTGATTACCCTATTATCGGAATGGATTCTCCTTTTTCTGACATGCGCAGAAGTGTCGAGGGACCTCTAATCGGTGGGCGAACTATATCTTTCTTAATGCTAATACTTTCAGGACATCCTGTGATCTGATTCTGTCAAAAGACTTCTCTAATTAAATGAAATATAAATATTGATTTGTTAAATTCTATTGCTTTTTCTGTTACTTGCTTTATAAAAAATATAGCATCAGTACATTATCTTTCCTTATGAAATCCTTGTTGTTCATTATAATTTAGCCTTGATTCTAATTCTTCTTTAATAATTCTTGTACATATTTTTCGAATGATGCACAGTAAGTTTATTCCTTGATAGTTTTTGTTTTCAGATTTTGTTTTAAATATTGGTATTGTAATATTCATTCTCCATTCATTGGGAATCTGTCTTTTCTTAGATATGTTTAATTAAATTTCTCATGTTTTCAGTTATTTCTTTACTCCCCATATTTTAGTATTTCTTTATAAATTCCATCAATTACAGATGATTTTCTATTCTGCAATTTTGAGATGACTGATTCTATTAAATTATTATTTATTTTGATTTCATCTGTGTATTTCTGGCTGTGGCATTTCAGACATTGTGATTTCTTCATCACCTTAAATTTGGTAAAATAGTTTTCCCACTGTTCTCTTTTATGATTGGTATATTTATGCATTCACAGATTTTATTTTATTTCATTTTTTTGATTTTATATCACACTCAATACTTGGTTTGGTGCTCCATAAAATTCGTATTCCGGATGTTTAGAATAGCATTCTCAATACTTTTGTTTACAAGTCTTATTTTATTATTTATTTCATTTCTCTTTTTATATTTTACATATTTAGCTATACCAGTTTTATCTTGTATTGGGTTGGAAATAAGTTCGGCCAGTTTATGCTTTAGTACAAGTTTATGCTGCTTCGCCTGTCACTATTGTTGTGCTACCGTGCAACTTTGCACAGTTGAAAGGCGACATTTGACATAACCTTTCAGTGAATTTTCATTCGACCTACATCAGTTGTGTGTGTAACATATTTTTAGAAATGAAAGGAAATAACGTACATTACCGGCATATTTTGCTTTTTTATTTCAAAAAAGGCAAACAAGCTGCAAAGGCCCATAAAAAAATATGCAGCGTATATGGGGATGGTGCCTTAACAGAACGCGTATGCCAAAAGTGGTTTGCCAAATTCCGTTCTGGAGATTTCTTCGTCAGTGATGCGCCTCATGCAGGTCGCCCAACCAAGGTTGATTCGAGTGTTGTGAAGGATACGTCGACAAAAATCCGTCACAAACAGTACGGGAGATTGCTGCAGTACTGAACATATCCCATACAAGCAACGAAAACCATTTACATAAGCTGGGATATGTTTCAAAACTCAATGTGTGGGTGCCACATGAATTGACTAAAGCCAATATGACTGCTCGCATATCCATCTGTGATTTGCTGCGACATCGCCAAGAAAACAATCCATTTTTGAAGCAGATGATTATGGAAGATGAAAAATTGGTTGTATACGATAATGTGGTATGTAAAAGATCATGGGGGCACGACAGCGAACCGCCACAAACCACCTCGAAAGCGGGATTGCACCCAAAGAAGATCATGCTCTCTATGTGGTGGGATTATAAAGGTGTTGTCCACTACAAGGTGTTACCGTCAGGCAGAACGATTGGATTCAACTGTCTATTGCTCACAGTTAACGCGACTGGCCCGTGCAATTAACACGAAACGTCCTGAATTGGCAAATTAGAAAGGAGTTGTCTTCCACCACGACAACACCAGACCCCACACACATCGTTAACAACCTGGAGTAAATTGTTACATCTTGGCTGGGATGTTTTGCCACATCCTCTGTATTCACCAGACCTGGCACCTTCCGATTACCACTTATTCCGATCATTGCAGAATTCTCTGAACAGGAAAACCTTCGCTAATGAGGAGGCTATCAAAAGACATCTGGATCAGTTTTTCGCCAGTAAACCTCAGGAGTTTTATGAACGCAGCATAATGAAGTTGGTGGACAGATGGCAAGAGATCTGATAAAGAGGGTCAATATATAACTGACTAGTATGTATTATATATATATATATATATATATATATATATATATATATTAAATAAAATGTGTTTCATTCCACTCTGAAAAACCGAACGAACTTATTTGCCAACCCGATACATGTTTATTAAATGCAGTTTTTTTAGTTTCTGATAGTGCTTTTATTTCTTCAGTATGCCAGGGAGTCAATCTTGTTTTATATTTTCTAGTTTTTTCTGTCCCAATGTTTCATATGCTACTTGTTTAATGTTCATTTTGAATTTTACCCAATGAGAATCTATATATTCTTCATTACAGATAACATTTTTTTGGAATTGCTCTTTTAGTCTATTTTGGTAGAGTATTCTTATAATAATTCAACCTTAAACTAATTTTGTTTTTTTACTTTATTTATATTTTGTTGGAATCTTAATTTTCCCTTTGACAGTCCATGGTCATTTCCAACATCTGCAAATGTTGGAACTCTTATATTCATTATTCCATATGGTTTTACTGTTCTATTTGTTATTATATATTCTATGGTAGACATCTGTCCTCTGTTATTTGATGTTTGACTCTTGAGACTAAAGAAGATAATTTATTCTAAATTCGTTATATGTACAAAACTGAAGCAATCTTATTCCATTTGAGTTTTGAGCTGTTTCACTGAATCTTTGACATGTGCCTGATATTACACAGTTTCCAATCCTTGCCAGTATTAATAACACAAGATCTCCATTGAGTCAAAAACTCACTGTAGAATTTACTATTACACACAAAGCTCATCAAACTTGCTTTACACTCATTGAATGTATCTGCATTCACCACAATGTCAGGCATCCACTGACCAACCACTGTCCATGCAAAGAACATGCTCCTATGCCCATGCTCACACCCTCCTTATATAGCTTCCAACTATGTCCCCCTCATTCTATCCCCCTCCCTTCTCCCATTCTATGAAAAATTTCTTCCACATTAAGCCAGTAACACACCCTTTACTAACTTAAATGTCTCAATCATAGCACCTCTCTTCCTCCTGTCCACAAAGCTTTGTAAACTGAATTCCCTCAATCTGTTCTTATATCCTACATCCCAAAAATCAGATACCACCTTAGTCAGTTCTTTTCTGGACCCTTTCCTATCCTCATCACCATGAAAACCAGGGGACTAAATATGTGCTCAATAATCTATATCAAGGCCTTATACAATGGAACCAGAACATCTTTATTTCTACAAGTTAAGGTCCTCCACATCATTGCCATAATCTGATGTGATGTCTTTGTGCAATGTGACCTCTGAACTTTAGATAATTTTCCACCACCTATAAGGTTTCACCTCTCCAACTTCCTCCAAAATTTCCCCACCAAGTGCATCCCATTGTTGCCTACCAAATTTCACAATCTTTCACTTTGTCACATAATTGACAGTTCCATGCTGTTGCCCACTCATACAATCTATTCAAGTTCTCCTGCAAGGCCACAACATATGCTTGATTCTACAAGGATAGAAAAATCAGAACTCCATGGTGGACAGAGGAAGTTAAAGAGGCAGTGAAAGAAAAGAAGAAAACATATCAAAAGTTCCTGGCAAATAAGTCAGCTTGTGCTCTTAGAGAATACAGAGACAAATGCAAGAAAGCTAAACACTATGTAAAACTAGCTAAACAAAAGTCATGGGAAGATATTTTAGAGGTTGTTGAAGCTCAGAAATGGAGGGAAGAGTGCTGTAAAAGGAATTAGAGATAATAAGGGTGACATGAAAACTGGAGAAAAAGGTATCCTTCAAGTATGGAATAATTACTTCGAAAAATTGCTAAATCAAACAAGCAGTGATAGCACAGTGGTAAAAAACACTCAACAGGCATGCATGCAGTCAGAAATAGATATCCATACTTGAAGTAGAAAAAGCCATCAAAAGCCTGAAATGTGGAAAGGCAGCAGGAGTAGATGATATGTGACCAGAAATGCTCAAGTATGGAAGTATAAAAGTCTTACAGTGGCTGCACTGCATGGTTCAGGTCTGGACAGAGGGACAAATTCAAGATGATTGGAGTAGAGCTCGCATATTACCCATATATAAAAAGGGAAATAAAACCTGAAATGTGGAAAGGAGGCAAGAGTAGATGATATTTGGCCAGAAATGCTCAAGTGTGGAAGTATAAAAGTCTTACAGTGGCTGCATTGCATGGTTCAGTAGGTCTGGACAGAGGGACAAATTCCAGATGATTGGAGTAGAGCTCGCATATTACCCATATATAAAAAGGGAAATAAAACTGAATGTGAGATTTACAGAGGTATTTCTCTACTGCGTGTTCCTGGTAAGATATATGCAAGTATACTTGAGAAGGATTGTGAAAGAGAAGCTTGGTGAAGAACAAGCTGGATTCAGGCCAAATACAGGCTGTCAGGACCAGATTTTCACTTTATGACAGATAGTTGAGAAACCATGGGAATATAACAAAGATCTGTATTTAAGTTTTGTAGATCTGGAAAAGGCAATACGACAAGGTGCCAAGAGAGAAGCTATTCGAAACGCTACAGTTATATGGTGTCAATGGGGCATTATATCAAGCAATACTTAAGTCTTTATTTGAGTTGTAAGTCAGCAGTTAGAATTGAAGGAAGTACAGGAAGGTGGTTTAATGTTAAATCTGGTGTCAGACAAGGATATACATTAACCCCTCTGTTATTCATTATCCATATGGATCACAGTATGAAGGAAAGTGGTATTAAATCTGATGTCAAAATTGGATATGAATCTCAGCTCTTTGCTTTATGTGGCTGATGTTATACTTCTAAATAAATATGCTACAAGTCTGCAAGATTCCCTGACTAAATTGAATAACTGTTATAATAGATTCTTGTAGCAAGGCTTATACATTGGGCATACATAACTGGTAGTTAGCTTAAGGAATTAAGAACACATAACGGCATATATTCAACAAACAGACGCATATATTCTACAAACAGATAGGGGGGGGACATCCATGGGTTCACCACTTTCCCCACCCTTGGTCAACTTCTTTATGGAGACCTTTGAAGAGAAAGCCTTAAACTCTGCCCCACAAAAACCCACTATTTGGCTTCAGTACATGGATGATGTGTTCACTATTTGGCCACACGGCTCAGATACACTCTACTCCTTCCTAACACACTTAAACAACCAACACCACAGAATCCAGTTCACCTTAGAAAAAGAGGAAAACAACACCCTCCCCTTCCTAGACACTCTAATCACTCGCCAGCCTGATGGATCTTTGGTTTTCTCTGTTTATAGAAAACCCACCCATACAGGCAGAAACATTCACCAGAAATCCCCTCCCCCTCACAACAATATGGGGTTATAAACACTATTCAACAGGGCAAAATTAATCTGCTCAGATCACGATGTGCTAACCACTGAACTAAACCACATCCTTAACACTTTCTTAGCCAATGGCTATAACCCAAAAAATCAAAAAAATACTAAAACCTGTAAACCACAACCCCCTGCCCCCCTCCACAATTAAGATTACATTAAATCTATCACCATCCCCTACGTCCAGGTCACCTCTGAGAAAATAACCAATATCCTCAAAAAATATGACCTGACTTCGTGTTATAGACCATATAAAAAGTTGACATCCCTTATCAGCTCTACCAAAGACCAACCACCCCCCCCCCCCCTAGACCTACCTGGGGTATACCAGGTCCCTTGCAGCTGTAAATTGTCCTACTTTGGCCAAACAGGCAGGACAGCGAATATCAGGATTTCAGAACACAAAGACTACATCCGGTTCCACCAGTACAGCCGCTCTGGGCTGGCAGACCATGCCTTAGATACCCACCATAGAATTCGTTGGAAGAAAACTAAAATAATACACCGCAGCAAGTTCAAGTACGAAAGATTATTCATGGAATCATCAGCAGCTCTAAAAAACATTCCAAACCTCAACAAATTTGGGTGCATGAAACTACTCCAAATTTGGGACGTCTACATTATGAGAACTTCAGCCCAACGGCCAAGACAACCCAATTAACCCTCTATTAGGACTTTAGGAACAATATTAGTTTCTTGCCTTCTTCCTCATTTGCTTTTGTTAGTGCCTGCGTGCACATACCATGTTTGTATGTTCCCGAAGATGGCAACGTGATGTTGCTGAAATATTGACGGTATTCATTAAAGTTTACTTTAATTATTATTCGTTATGTGCGTTGTTAATTCCTTAAGCTAATTACCAGTTATGTTATAATAGATATGGTATGAAGGTCAGCAATAACAAGACAAAGACGATGAAAATAGGCAGAAGCATTGAAAATATCAACTGCATTGTGAATGGAGAACCTATAGAACAAGTAAAACATTATTATATTATATTAAAAACAAGGATATTAGGAAAGAACTTGACATTGTTGGCATTCAGGAATGCATTAGCAGAATTAATCTCAGGTAGTATGTCAGCTACTTAGGT
Source organism: Typopeltis vanoorti (assembly GCF_054136105.1). Taxonomy (NCBI): domain Eukaryota; kingdom Metazoa; phylum Arthropoda; class Arachnida; order Uropygi; family Thelyphonidae; genus Typopeltis; species Typopeltis vanoorti. The sequence continues at coordinate 63,847,517 of NC_143552.1, forward strand.
ATGATTTTTAGTGAAGATGGTAAATTAAATATGGATATAGACAACAGAATCAACAAACAAAGTATGGTAGGAAGTCTACTGAATAAATTTATATGGGATAAGAGAGAAATTAGTCAAAACACTAAATTAGCTGTATGCAAAACAGTGTTCAAACCAATTTTAACTTATGGATCTGAGAGCTGGGTCAGAAGTAAAACACTTGACCAAAGACTAGAGATCGCAAATATGAGAATCCTGAGAAAGATTAGGGGAATGAACAGATGGCATCAATGGCAATATCATATTAAAAACAAGGATATTAGGAAAGAACTTGACATTGTTAGCATTCAGGAGTGCATTAGCTAAGCTAATCTCAGGTGGTATGGTCATGTAAACAGAATGGGCAAGGATAGACTAGCAAAACAGGTGTTCTCTGCCAGGTTGGCAGGAAAAAGACCCAGAGGAAGACCGAGATATAGGTGGATTGATACGGTAAAAAGTGCCTTAGAAGATAGAATTATAAGATCTGATAATGTTGGAGTCTTGACAGGTAACAGACTGATTTGGAGGAAAATTTTAGATAGGAAGTTAATAATGATGTAAATTTTTCATGTAGTACTATCATATCCTGTGCACCCCTTGAGGGTACATGGCAGGAATTTGATGATGATGAACACCTAGTTTTTTGGATGCGATGTGCTCATGCCAGAATAAGAGGTGTCAGTCCAAGGTACATCTGACATCTGATCCTGCATGGAGATCTGGATATTATTAAATGTGAGGATAGATAAGTGTGGCCTAAATATACCCTCTTATATAAGGATGAGGGCAGTATGTTTAGACCACAGATATCACCAGATAGACCACAGGTTTAGATCAGATACAGAATAACTACTCATGTTATTCTGTATCTGATGGATTTTTAAAATGAAATTCAGAATTAAAATCAAATCATACCTTCTAAAAATGTTGACCAAGTTGTATCTGGAAGTAGCATTTCCCAACCACCTCTCTTCAAGTAATCTTTATAAATTTTTGTATTGTTAATAATTTCATCTGGTGGATAAGTATCATGATTGCCAATAACTGGAAGAATAGTAACATTTGGAAACGCCTTTGTAATTAAACTTGTAATATCATATAAGCTCTGATATATATCTTGCCATTGGGGAGGAGGACTCCAAATGTGAGGAAGGTTGTCTCTGTAAAAAAAAAAAAAAAAAAAAAATTACTTCCTAATTTTGGAACAAACTATTCACAAAAATAAAAATATTTTTGTGAATACTTCATAAAGAATACACAAGAATCATCATCATATGGAGGAAAGCCTAAAGGGATCTAAACGTATAGGCTGTGGATCTGAATCCACAGTGCGGGGATGGATGCTCATGAATGGCTAAGTGGATTAATTTCATCATAAGTACCAGGCCACCACTCCACTTACTATTGAAGGCCTCAAATAAGTTAAACGTTTGGTTCTTGAGATCCAACATAATTTCTGGACTAATGTAGAAGAAAATAAAATATTCTATACTACAACTAAATGTTTAAAAGATAGGATGAGGAACAAAAATATACAAACACACATGAAAGTTAACACAATGAAATGAAACATTCCTGATGGCATATTCCACTGTTTTCCAAGAAGTATATCATGAACATAACCTGAGTGTATCCACAAATTTTTCAGAAAGTGATATATAAAGTGCCTTTTCAAAACACACATTTTACTGCTTCAGAGGCATGTGGCATTGTGTGTTCTGAAATTTTAGCCCATATGCCATCAATGATATCATTCCTGATCCTTTTAATTAAACTTGTAATATCATATAAGCTCTGATATATATCTTGCCACTGGGGAGAGGACTCCAAATGTGAGGAAGGTTGTCTCTATAATTCCTTATTAGTTATAATTATGGAAATCTTTATTTTCAAAACAGTTTTCAGTTTCTTATTCTGGAGATCTAACGTATCACCACAAAGTTTTCCTGCTCAGAACACATAACATAAAATCCCTCTCTAAATCTAACAAGTCAAGTGACAACTATATTTAATTTAAATACAGGCAACGCTCGTATAACACGGTACTTATACAACATGGTTCCGATAAAACACTGTCTACAAATTGTAATAACCCTTTATCTTTTCATATGATTTTCACTTTGCAACTTAAAAATCAAATTTTATCTTCGTTAAATTTGTGTCTGCCTGTATCCCGCATGTAATTATAAGTAGTGAATTTATATTATGGGAAATACCCTTTAGCATGCATGTACCTCAATCGTTTACCGTATAAAACGTTATTGTTGAAAATTGTCCTCGTTTCTGCCAAGAAAGTGCATTAAAAATCATAAGTGTGTTCATCTCAAGCTGAGCACTTTCTTTTCTGGTGATTTATCTACAATATGTAATGTTTGTTTTTTTTGTGTAAAAAAATATTTTTATAGTCGTGGCCACAAACTGCAATGAAAGGGAAAAACCAACAATCGAACAATCAAACAAAATGAACATAAAATCCGAGAAAGTGTTTATTGTTAGGTCAACGATAAGTGCAAAGCGCATTGCTCGTGTATGTGATATTCTAATGGAAAAATGGAGAAATCTCTAATGATTTCGATAGAAGATTGCACCTCAAAAGAAAATTCCTATGGATGGAAATCTTATTAAACAAAAAACTCTCAAAGTTTATAAACATTTATAGTGTAGACTAGGTGTTCAATGTGGATGAATCTGGTTATATTGGAAAAAAGTGCAAAAACACACCTATATTTCGAAAAATGAAAGATCAGCTCCTGGATTCAAAGTTTAGTTTCCAAAGATAGAATTACTCTACTGTTTTGTAGTAATGCATCAGGTGATTACATGACAAAACCAGTGTTTATTAACCAATCCTCAAATCCTCGTGCTATGAAAGATTAAAATATGCACTATTTTATTTTGCCTAAAACATTTATGCATTACGTGCAATGAAGTTTAAGTACAATTTGTAATTTTTATACTACGTATTTGTTTCATAGTTTATGTTTCCTTAACTTACATGAATTACCTGAATTAAATAAAAATATTTTTTTTAAATGTTATGTCATTGTTGTTTATATAATTTTAAAAAAAAATGATTTTGGAACATAACCCTACTTTTTCTATGTGATCTGAAACTCGCATAACACAATTTATATAACGCAGCATTTCTGCAGAACCAAACATCCGCATTATACGAGGGTTACCTGTATTCTAGCTTGTCGACAAAATCTTACTCATGAAAAAGAGCTGTAAATTCATAAAAATTGAGAACAATATAAACATTGGACTATATGAAACCATGATCATGAGGTGAAAAAAGAGAAAATATTTTTTAGCAAAAGCTAAATAAATGGGATGAGACCACCATCCAGTTAGAGATTTTAAGGAATATTAAGAACAAACTGGAGTTTGTCGCTTAATGTCCAATCTTCACCTTCTCTAATGCATCCAATTAGTAGTGCCTGCATATTGAATGAACAAGGATGGGCTGGCAACCTGGGACTTAATCAACCAAATTGTATTCTATATTGGCTTAAATCAAAATTGGTGGTACAACATAATGAAATTTCACATAGCACCTGTTTTTTTTCCAACAGAGTTACCAGGACAAACAGTGAAAAGTCAGCTACTGAAAAAAAAATCTGCTAATGCCTTTTATTCCCCTATTAGGGAGTAGACTAGGTCATTTAGCGCATCTAACTTTTGGAACCTGATGGGCTAATTCAATCTCTACCGGTAGCCAATCAGAGATAGCTGGCCCAAGACTATTGCTAATTTATACAAACAGCATACAGTGAAGAGATGACAAACAATACTGCTATCTTGTTGTCCCTAAGTTTAACACAATATACTTATTGTCTGAATAGTATGGCTCTATGGTTGATATTCTTGAGTTTATAGGAGAAAAAAAAAAAAAAAACAAGAAAAACCAACCTGCAATATGACAAAGAAGAGATTTTTTCCACTTGCACAGAACTTTTATTTAATGTAAAGCCTTGGGTATTTAAATAGAAAAAGAAATACTTCTATCTTCACCAACAATGTTATCATAATGGCAGTGGTGGTGAGGATTTCACTTACTCAACTTCTCATCACCAACATCTGAAAATCAGATATTCAGCTTCAACAGCTCCAAAATGCAACATTTAAACGGAGTATATATATATCAAGGGTGAATATTCCGGGTGTGCTAGGTGTGCGGTGCTCATTCACGAAATATCAGTATCACCAATATTAAATTTTTGCATTTATTCCCGTTAAAGACTCCTCCAATTATTTGCAGGCTTCGCACAATTCCTAAAAATTGAACACAATATTCTAATGCTTCATTGTCCTCTTCATGAGAGTAATAAACCATTAGTGCTTCATGAAGAGGGCACTTTTCGACGCGTAAACATTGCGTCACATTTACGTTAATAGCTCGGGTGTGCTTTCAAAATGTATACACCTTTGAACCCTTCGAAAATATGTAAAGAGGGTGCAGCTGGTCAATTCTTAGCGTTTTAGTGTTTTTAAACTGCTGAGAAGGCGAGTTAACAATCTGAGCTCACCCAGCACTGGCTGTGATTGGTTAACTGTGTCAACCAATCTAATTGAATGTTGTCACCTTGTCATGAGATGAGCTCTTTCTGTATCTGATGGCTGTATCAAATGCAGCTGTTACACGTTTTCTGGAACTGAAAATTTGAAAGTGGATGTTCAGAGATAAATGCTAATTTGTTTTTTCTTTTGCTTGTGCAGTATAGCATCTGTTGAGGTTGCAAAGTTTTTTTTTGTTATTTTTTAACGGTATAGAGGTATTTTTATTCTAGTCATCGGAAACAACAGACAGTAAAAAGAAATCTATTCCTGAATAAAAATGAATATTCAAGAAAATTTTGGTTTCATTATACGTATTGGCAGCACTTGCGATATGTGCGTTATTGATGTTATTTTGTCAAATGAAATGTGAAGCATTTAAAAAAAGTATGTACTTACTGGATTTGGATAGTTTTGTTACTTTCAGATATTTTATTGTGTTTAAAATTATAAAGTGCCGTGTTTTGTAAAGACATTCTCATAACGCTAATGGAGACGACATGTCAGCCATTATACATAACTTCTTGCTTGCCACTTTCATGGAGTGCGCATTCTCGTCGAGGAGTTTGATGGGTGATTGACAGCTGACAGAGAGAGAGCATTCAGTATTGAGGTAACGAAAACAACAAGGGAGCGTTCGGTATGGAAGTAACGGAGGAAAAACAAAAGAGAACTAATGGAAGTTTAAGAAAGCAGGCCAGCAAAATTTTATTGTTAGGAAATTAAGTTTTTATGCGACAGTCAGGGACATGTTAATAGAAGATTCCGAAAAAGGAATTGTAGAACTGTGAGTCTTTAAAGTGGAGCAATTAAGACTGTAAATAAGTATTGGTAAATAAAAGAAAATATTGCAATTGATGTTCTATAGAAATGTTCGAGGAAACACCGATTGAAAATTTCATCTGTATTAAGGACGCCGGATCTATCTGTTATTTCTACTGGAAAAGGAGACGGAATTTAGCAACTTAGATAAAGCAGTAGAAGAAACTTTTTTTGCTGGTACAAAAATTGAACTGCATGAGGTAAGAGTATGTACCTCTTACTCTTACCTCATGCTTCGGTGAATTCAGAATAATTTACTTCAGAGTCAGGAGGAATAATGTGTGCTACATACGGGTGATGAGAAAGGATTCTATGGAAAAAGAAGAAGAGAATCTTATATCTTTGAAAAAAAAAGGCCTTAACAAAGAAACTGACTATGAACATTTTGTTATTATGTAAACAAGGTGTTTAGTCTAGCAAACGTGATTAGGTATATGTTAAACAAACCAGTAATAGAATGAGTGATCTCTAAAGTATAAGTTTATTTTAAAAGACTTTGGATCCAACTAATTTTGTAGTTATGTAATTTTATTTGAAGTGTATATATTGTTTTAGTTTAATTGAATGTGTATATTTTGTATTTGGTCTTGTCAGTGATTTTTTGGATTCTGAAAGAAACAGTTAAAAGTCATTGCATCCATTGGAATTGAACCCTTGTGCATATAAATAAAAACTCGGAAATAGAAATAATCGTTATAGAGAAAATCTCGTAATAAATAAGGATTGATCATAAATAAATTAATAGATAATCCCCCTCTTTATAACAATTGATAACAGAGATCAAATCTCTTCATAACACCACCATATATGAGATTGATAAGACAGAAGAAAACCGCTGATGCTAAAAAAAAAAAAAACCTAATGAATTTAGGATTCCCGAAAGTGTGAATAATTCCAATAATGATCGGATGTTATGTATACTGAGTCTCAGTAAACAAAATATAATTGGAAAACGGAGTGAAATATACACAAACCAGAGAAATACACATAACATATGCGACAAATTTTACGAGATGATTTGCTGCTCCATCAAACCATATTTATTCCTGTAATACTCTCTCTCTTCATAAGTTTTTTTTTTTTAAATTATGCCATCATAAATTCACTTATTCATGTTTAGACTTTATAGGATCATGCTACTCGTTCTACCCAGCAACTTATAGGACACACATACCACAAATGATAATTATTAATAATTCGTTTACCATTAATGAAAGTGTTTCTACTCACACTTATTCTTTTCTATTCTTACATGTCTTATAAATGTTGGTTCACAAATTTTCATCTTTGAGTATTTCAAATATACCAACCAAATATAGCATTCACCTTCATTGTTGTTTTCTAATAAATCCTAAAACAAACAGATTGTTCCCCCACTCTACCAGAAGTATTCAAAGTTAACATGCAATTAATTGCATTGAACTAATTAACATGAGTGCTGATGCGCTATGCACTCTCAAAACTTTCATACATAGATAAAAATGCAATCACACATTATGGGTGTCGCGGGGAGGGGGGGGGGGCACTTCCCTCCAGGATCGAGTAAAAAATTCCAATTTTTTTATATATGAAATTATGCAAAAAAACTGCATTAATTCTGAATACTTTTTTTCCAAGAATTAAAGATCATTAAAATCGATGTAAAATGAAAATAATATATTTATAGTTTACATTGACAAATAATTACATCAAACAATGCTAAAAGACGTTTATTGATGTAATCATTTAATTAAATCAATAATTATAAAAATTTATTGATGTAGTTTTTTTGTCTCCAAGCTTTGCCACCCCCTGGAAAATTTTTTGTGGACGCACGCCCATATATATATATATATATATATATATATATATATATATATATATATATGTGTGTGTGTGTGTGGTCAAATTGACGTGAAATTTGTAGCACAGGTTGCATAACCCACACGACAACACACCCAACCGAAATGGGCACGCGATGCCATTCATATATATATATATAGTATCGTTCATTTAAACTTTCATTGTAATAAATAACTTATTAAGCCAATTTTTTTAAATAATTTAATATAATATAACAAATAACAATTAGAGTTGAGACCTATAATTGTATTACTAGTAACAGTATTTCATGTGGCAGTGAGTTTGAAGCCATCTGGTGGAATCTAACAAGATCAATTACATAATGAGGTGCTGTTACAGAGCAGGTGGATCAGTTGCTAGTGATGAAGAAATGCATCACCAAATAGAAAAGATTAATTATAATGGAAGACTTTAATTATCCAAATATTGACTGGGTAGCAGTAGAATCTCATGAGAAAAACGAAAATGCATTTATTGAGCTCTTGGAGGACAACTTCCTCAAGCAGCATGTGACAGAAGGAACTAGAGTTCAAAGAGTGTTAGATATGATTATAGTGGCAGAGGGCATTTCAGTTAAAGATGTAACTATTCTACCTCTAGTTGGTGACAGTGATCATGCAGTACTCACTTGGGAAGTGACTAAGTTTATGAATGTTACATTCAGAAAAGGTTACATGCTGAACTGCAAAGCAGGAAATTATGATCAACTGAGGAGTATATCGAGTTAGTGGAATGAGACTGGTTGCTGGATGGGAAGAATATCGACAGTGCATAGGAAGCATTTAAACAATACTTAAATGATGCGATATCAGAATGTGTCCCAAGAGTTCGAAGAATAAATCGGGTAGGAGTCAAATGGATGTGTAATCTTATTAAGCAAGAGAATCGTGAGAAAAGGATGATGTGGAAGGAATACCGTGTGCATAACGATGATATCTGTTATGATAATTATAAAAAGCAGAATAGTCAGAACTGTTGTTCTGACTATTCGGAAAGCAAAGTCTGAGTACGAAAAGAAACTGCTCTGCATGCTAAAGACAACCCACAAGAGTTTTATTAATATGCTGCAAGTAAAAGAAAGAATAAACATGAAAGAATAATTCTAAATGCAGATGGCATGAGAGTTACAGATGCAGAAGTGGTTGTTCAAATAATGAGTGCCCATTTTGTTAAAAGCTACAAAACCTGGTGTATGCAACATTGAGCTCACTGTTACCTCTTCATCCAGTGAAGAGGTAACAGTGAGCTCACTGTTACCTCTTCACTGGATGAAGAAATGCAGGTGTATGAGGACAAGGTATTAGAGCTGTTGCACACACTGAATAACAATTCAGCAATAGGGACTGATGGGATATCAGCACGTGTGCTAAAAGAGTGTTCAGCTAAACTGGCTATTCCTTTGACCAGGCTGTTTAATATGTCTCAGAACAGGAAAGATTCTGCAGGAATGGAAAGAATGTATGTTAATTCCATTACACAAGGGTTGTGCAAGACTGATGTGTCTAACTATCGACCAATTATTATCTCAGCAGTGGTAATAAATATTTTGGAAAAATTGGTTAGGGCTTGGTGGGATTATGCTAGAAGAAACAGATGAGGCTAAGGATCTTGGAGTGTTAGTAGATAGGAAGTTGAAGTTCAGGGGCCATGTGACAAAGATTGCAAATATAATTGAAAAGATAATAGCAATGCTGAAATGAATGTTCACATGTAAAGATAAGGATGTCATTTTGCCTCTTTACAAGGCTTTGATATGACCTCACTTGGACTAATGTGTGCAGGTCTGGTCTCCTGGTTTCCTTTATGATTCTGATATATTGGAGAGTGTTAAGAATGATATCTAGATTGTGGAATACTGATTATGAAGACAGATTGAGAATTTGTAGACTGCAGACATTAGCAAAAAGGAGAGAGAGAGGGGTTGATATGATTGAGACTTACAAACTTCTGAAAGGGTCACACAGGATTTCAATTGATTGAATTTTTCAATTTATGGAAAGTGGGGAAAGGACAAGGGGCATCCTTGGAAGCTGAGAATGGATTGAGGACTAGTTTTTTCTCTCAGAGGATGGTGCGTTATTGGAATGGATTGGCATTGGATGCTGTGAGTGCAAGAAGTGAGTGAATTCAAGAATAAATATGACAGCTGGTGCATGTAGTGTGTGGTCTTCCTTGATGAGTTCCGGACTTCCTAAATCTCTCTTAATAATAATAATAAATAAACTTATTAATGATGTTCTGACTTTCACATCAAAGTCATCTGATGTGTGTGTGTGTGTGTGTGTGTGTGTGTAAAAATAATGACATATATGGCTACTACACACTAGTATAAAACTGAAAAGATTATCACTAACCTCGCCTGACTTCTTGAGAGGTTGTCATACTAGATGAGATGACTATTGTACAAGGTCCCTACTATTTTAATCAGAAAACCAGGGAAAACAATGAAAACTTGGCTATTAGCATCACCATCAATGAAAAATGAAAAAGAAGGGGAGCCGGTAGAGGAATTAGATAAAACATCATGTCAACGTGTTAATGAGACTAAGGAAACCAAAATAAGTGAGATCTGTCTGAATAATTTAAAGGAGATAAGAGCTAGTATTCAACACTTAATATATAGATAATCATCTCAGTAGAAGGCAACTTTAAGCAGAGTAATGTGTAAAAATTCCAGGCTGGGATGATGATATAATGAAATGATTCTTGTCAAAGACCTGAGCAGCAGCAAAAGAAATTAATGATAGACATAATAAATTTAGTTTAATCCTTTATCCAAGTGTGAGAAAACAAAGTTTGCACCTGAAAGTATCTTCAGGATTGGGGTAAGGTGGTAAACACTGGGCAACTCATTGAAAGGTGGAGCAAGCTAACTTCACTCCTATCTCAGTATCTACCATAATGCAAAACACATCTCCTTGCAGATATGTATAATGTTATGCATTAAGGGAAGGGCCACTACCCAGACTAGTTGACCTTTATTGAGGTCTCTTCAGTGGGAGCCAGGCCCAAGTGGAGATACCAGGTAGAAGCATTAGCAAGGTCATCTCTACCTATAGGAGTTGCCAAACAGTGTGCCACCTTTTTATTAAATTACTCTGGATTTAGAGAAAGATGTCGAAAGTTTATTTTTCGCTTGGTTAGACTATAATAAATTTAGTTTAATCCTTTATCAAAGTGTGAGCAAACAAAGTTTGCACCTGAAAGTATCTTCAGGGCTGGGGTAAGGTGGTACAATGCATAATGCATAACATTATACATATCTGCAAGGAGATGTGTTTTGCATTATGGGAGATACTGAGATAGGAGTGATGTTAGCTTGCTCCACCTTTGCAACAAGTTTCCCGGTGTTGTACCACCTTACCCCAGTACTGAAGATACTTTCAGGTGCAAACTTTGTTTGCTCACACTTGGATAAAGGATTAAACTAAATTTATTATAGTCTAAAGATAGACATACGGAAATATTTTGAGAATATATGGAAAAAAAGGAAGGACTAATAATAATAACAGCAAATAACTACTAGATATCTGATCAGGACATGGAGTGTCACTATGTTTCAACATTATCTGCATAAATTCATGTTTGTTTTGTTGTCATCGTTTTCCCCCCCTTAATGTGGCTCCCACCCACAAAAGCTTTTGCAAACCTATAGTACATTCGTGCCATGGGAAAAGCATTTTTTTTAAATTCATTTTATATATTTTTTGCATTTAAAAAAAATTTTTTTTGCATAGTCCCAAAACCCTTTTCTAGAGATCAAATATGGAACTTTTTTTAAGCCACTTCAGCCTCTAATAAGCAGGGCAGTGGTCTCGCACTTAATGATAAACTTCATCTCCCACCTAAAGACATTTACAAACATCCATGTCCACAGCAGTTAGTTAGTGGATACAATTACCACTTAGCCAGTAGTCTATTGAAAGTTTTTCCACTTGGTTATATTATAAATTAAAGATGCCAAGAAATTATGTTCTTGGTTTCATCTTTTATCCTAGTATAAACAAATAAACTTTGCACATGAAGTAACTTCTTGATTAGGCAACTCATACATAGAGGCTAAGGACTTCACATCAGTTGTCTCAGTATCCCATAATGCAAAGCACATATCCTTACAGACATGTATAATGCTATGATTTATGGTAAGAGCCACTACCCACATCAGCTTCAACCTTTATTGAGGTCTCATCAGTGGGAGCCGGACCCAGAAGTGATACCAAGGTAATATAGAAGTCATATTTCCATATACAATTAGTCAAAAAGGTGTCACACCTTATTATTAAAATACTCTGGATTAAAGATGGCAAGAAATTATATTCTTCGTTTAATCCTTGACCAGAATATAATTTCTTGGCATCTTTAATTTATAATATAATCAAGTGGAAAAAACTTTCTTTACCAGAACTTTAATTTATGGCTAGCCTGATGGAAAAGAACACACAAAACAAAGTGCAAGACTTATAAATTATGTTATTGCTGATAGTAACTGTCTTAAAATTGATCCAAAATACAAAAAGGGTAAGCAAATTTCAAATAGAAAGTGACCACAACCACTGAGTATTGTTAACTGTAATCAAGTATTAATGTTTATTGACATTAAACACGAATAGAGATAATCACATTCAGACTGTCTGTAAGAAATTAGAACTTAATAAAATACACACAACAAAACCAGAGAAACGTAGTAGCAGGTAGCTAATTCCGTGTGTGAAAAAAAAAAAAAAAAAGGAAGCTGAAAAGACTAAGAATAAAAGATAAAAACAGCAAGATGAAAACTGTTGAATAATTCAACAGTGAACTTCAACATAGACACTTTGCTAGAAATAATAAAAACTTCCCACTGTCTGTAACAATTTTACAATGCAAGAATTTGAAACACTAAAAATCCAAAAGAACAAGAAAGCATCTGGATTGGATGGGACGAGGGTGGTCTGAAAAGTTCTCGGCATAACAATGAAAAAACGAATTTATAATTTCAAAATTATTTTTATTTTTCAACATAATCTCCCTTAAGACTAATACATTTATTCCAGCGATGGTCCAGCTCTAGCATCTCAGTTAGATCTGCAAAATACCCCTCTACAGCTGCAATCACCTCTTGATTCAAAGAAAAATGCTGACCAGCGAAGAAGAGTTTTAGTTATGGGAAGATATAGAAGTCAGAGAGAGCCAAATCTGGGGGGGAATAGGATGGATGTTCCAACAATTCATAGTGCAGATCGCTTAATTTTCCCATTGCCAAAAGACCTTCGTGGGCAGGCGCATTATCCTGATTAAAGATGATTTTTTCTTCTGCAGACTGGGTCTTTTCTCACAAATTTTTTCGTCTAGTCTGGTTAAAAGATTGGAATAATATTCCCCAGTTATTGTTTTACACTTTTCAAGATAATTAATAAACAACATGCCTTTAGCATCCCAAAACACCGATGCCAGATCTTTCCTGCTGATGGAACTGACTTTGTCTTCTTTGGCACTGAACAACTGCCTTCTGTCCACTGTTTTGACTGTTGTTTGGATTCTGGTGTGTAACGATGAATTGAAGTCTCATCCATAGTAATAAATCGATGCACAAAATCAGTTTTATTCTTGTTAAAACGCTCCAAGCACTGTTCATAGATTTTCATGTGAGTGCGTTTTTGATCTACTGTGAGAAAGCGCGAGCTTTTTCATTTGCAATTCTTCATGCAAAATATATCCTACACATTCTTTTGAAATGCCTTTAGTCTCAGTAATTTCATGCACTTTGACTCGCCAGTCATCCAATACCATATCGTGTACTTGATCAATGATTTCTGGTGTCGTTACACTTTTTGGACGTCCTTCACGTGGATTATCTTCAAGGCTGGTGCAGCTACATTTAAACTCGGCAGCTCATTTCTTAATTAACGAAAATGAAGGAGAAGAGTGCCCATAAACTTTTATGAACTTCTAATGAATTTCTTTTGGCGCTAAACCTTCTTTTACAAAGAATTTTATAATTGCACGATACTCAATTTTATCCATTTCAAGGAATACAGACAACACTTCTGCTTCAGACAGATGTATAAAACAAACTACTTGATAGAATAATTTGCAATTTCACATGAATGCTTATGACAGATGTACCAACTTAGGGGAAAAAAAATCGTGCTGATAGTGTAGCCATCTATGGGCGAGGCTGAGAACTTTTCAAACCACCCTCGTATTCTCTGGAATAATGAAAATTAAACACAAAGCTCTTCAATTCCATAAAAGGCTAACTGGTATCTGGAAATCCAATCTCATCATCACAAATACTAAAATTTGTCTGTATAATACCACCAATCAAGACATACATGGTTCACAGACAAGGAATATCTACTCAATGGGCATTTAATATTATCAATAATTTTGGGAGAACATGCCTTCACTCAATACCAGGATATATGAAAAAAGATCACAATCCTAATACTATCATTCTTGAAGAAAGCCAGCAAAGATCCCTACCAGACAAATACAAAAAATTCAGCTGAGGTGCTTGAGACAACACCAACTTAGACATCCATCCTGACCTACAGTCAGTGCTCTTGTTCTCTACAAACTGACTAATAAAACAGGAAAGCCAAGAAAACATTTTAGCAATACATAGGTAAACTTCTTTTTGAAGACAAGACTCATGAACCATCTGCCATTTGCTAGTTAGCATATAACAGAACATCATGGCTCACCTTCATTTAATAGACTACTTTAAAAAAAATGTTTTTGAATAATAATTTAAAAAAAAGCTACCATATTTTATATATGCAATGCATGGGAAGCAAGACAAGGACAAGATGATAATTGATGGATAACATCAGGAGGGGAAAAAAAAAGGCTAGGAACTACATTCAAACCATGAATGATAAGAATGAATCATGTAGCATGTGCTAATTAATTCATGTCTTGGTTACAGCTGAGTTGACAGGTTTACACTATTAGAGTTAAACGGAACAATGTAAAAGTTTGTGCAAATTAAACAACCCTAAAAAAATCACAAACAGTTAATAGTAATCACTTCCCAAAACCTGGAGATTTGCATATGAGCAGAGCAGTTAGGGTTCAGACAATATTGTAGTGTTTCACATGTCAAGGAAAACAATCAAATTTGAATATGTGAGATAATGAATCTTTCTCTAGTTCTAAAGAACTCTGTGCCCAGTGTCAACAGCATAGGAAACAAGGCTGGACTTGACAGATTTGAAAAATGCAGTATAGTCTATGTTTTTGGATTCTAATCAGTCTGTCCAAAGTAGCAAAAATGACATGAACAAGGTATTTGGTAGTCACCTGGTAAGGAGGGAGGTGGTAACGTATCCTTTGTAGGATGGTAAGAAAGAAGACAGTTTACAAGAAAGTGTACAGAATGAATTTGCAAAGAATTTATGCTTATTTGTTCAGATGGTACCTTTAAAGGTAGAGTATTGAAATTTTTTTCACATTGGATTATAATCAATGGATGATAATTATGAATAATTTTCTGGATTGTAGTTATGCTATAACCATTAGACAGATTGCTTTTAATTAATTCATCTAACAAAAGGGAATCAGAAGAGCAGATCACATGGGCTCAATGTACAAATTCTGAAAATACTTATTTATGATGGTGTTAGAATGAGTGAATGTCTCTTTCCAGTAAAGGTTGCTTTTCGATAAACTGAAATTTCAATGTAACCTGTAGGATTTTGGATTATTAAGGTACCAAAAAGGGTAGATGGCTGTTGGATTCACATTCAATAGTGACCTTGATACATGAGTACAAAGAGTATTTTTCAAGAACTGAAGTAATTCTGACTCCAAGTATGACCAAACTGTAAAGACATCAACAACAAAATTAAGCTATACACGAGGTTGAGGAAAAATAGTGTGGAAGAGTTGATTTTCTAGATGCTCCATAAAGGGTTGTTAAATAAATTATATAAAATTAAAAGCAATCAATCTGGTGTCTAATGGTCACAATGTAACTACCAAGAAAATTGATAATTTTCATCCATTGACCAGACTACAATGCGATGTGAAAAGAATTTCAATATCTACCTTATAAGAATGCCTGAACAAATGACATGGATTCTTCACAAATTCAATCTACACTTCCATCAAACCAGCTTGGAAACCTTCTTTTTCTTCTGACCATCTACAAAGGATACATTATCACTTCTCTCTCTCTCTCTCCCCCCCTCCCCTCTTACCAGGTCTATCAAGTAGGCTGCTCATGTCATCTTTGCTACTATGGACAGATTGGCTGCTCAGCTTTAATTAGAATTCAAGAACATCAAGAATATACTGCATTTTAGGAATCCAACAAGTCCAGTTTTGCTTCTCATGTTCCTGACACTAGGCACAGAGTTCTCTGGAACCTAATAATGATTCTTCATTCAAGAAGGTTCAAATTTGATTGTATTTTCCCTGAAACACTATAAAACTATTCAAACCTTAATTGCTATGATGATTTGCAAATCTCAAAGTTTTGGAAAGTGATTACTATTAACTGCTCATAATTTTTTAGGTTATCTGATCTGCACAAACTTTTAAAATCAATCCATTGAACTCTAATAGTGTAATCTTGTCAACTCAGGCATGAGCTAGTAAGCACATTCTTATAATGCATGTTTTGAATGTAGTTGATGGTCTTTTCACCAATGATGTCCATGTTGCACAGGATGAAATATATTGGAGTTATTGAATAAAATTCTATATTTTTTCTACATGCATAAGCCATATAAGTATCTATAAATATGTCTAGTACACATTTTATTAAAAATTATTAGTAGTACTAATAAATAATAATTAAAGTATTATTAATAAGTACACATTATATTAAAACTTTTGAAAGACTAGATGGCTTGTAGTTTTGCAGAGATTCATTAACATTTCAAGATAATCTTCATCTAACCCTGAAAAAACATTTAGTGACTGATGTAAAACAGAAGCTAGATAGAAATTCTCCTTACAATTCATCAGATGCTTCAATAAAATCTTTCACTGCCTTGATTCTTAATACTAATATAATTCATAGACATGATGAACTTACTAGACATAAATTATATAGAGACAAAATTTATATATATGTATAATGCATTTAATATTATATATAAATTTTGTGATGATAATCTCATCAGATAGAATAAAAACACAAAAAAGAATGGACAGTTACATGAAATGCAAATGGAGTAACATCAGTCACAGAGTACATTCTCTGGCCAGTAATACAACACTATTAGGAATCTATGGGCCAAAACAGCCTACAGACCATGGAGTGCAAAACAAGTTACACTGTGTAAAAAGCACATGTAAAAAGAAAGTTTAAGATGAAAAATTTACTAAAATAAATTAAATTATAAACATGTATAAAAAATTGCATGCACATATATAAAATCAATAGATATTTGCATACAGTCGATATAAAAAAATGTATGTAAAAAAAATTGCATAAAATATAAATCTAAGAATACATATATAAATAAAGATATCTGTGTAAGAATTAAATGCACATATGAGTAATCAACAGATTACTAGTAAGAGTTCAAAGTCAGGATTTTTCAGAATTTTGAAATTTTATACAACTGCTGCAATTTACATTAGGTTGATTGTGAAGAACTCCATTGCATAGTATTCTTGACACAGTCTCTCAAAAAGTCTTAGAAAGAATTTTTGTGTTGTTCCATAGGATTCAGTGAGAGAGAAACTTTAAGTTCTACAAAACCAAACTTTTCCACTTAGAGGAAATGGATATAATCCATATATTCTGACTCTCAGGTCTACAGTATGACCTGTCTAATCAAAATAGGAGAGAACACAAAAAGAAAGAATCTAGTACACTCCCAGATGCACTAGGAGAGAAAGTCATCTTTAGTGGAAGGCAGAGTTTCAAGCCAATAAACAAGAAATCTTGTTTATTGGCTTGAAAGTTGTAGGAAATTAATTTTTTCAGAACTCTTGAGATGCATTCAGAAATGTCTTTGACAGGAAATTCTCTTGATATCTGATCATAAGCTACAAGAAGGAGAATAATAATCCAAGATGTAGAATTTAGATGGAAAGTAACTAGAGTAAAATCTCAATTTAATGGACATAATTTGACAAATAAATACAGATAATGAAATAATTAATAAAAAAAATAATAAATAATACGATGGTTATTTGGAAGCATGGCAGGAGATAAAGATTACAACATCGGCTAATGGCTGGACCAAGTTACTGAACGAGAATGAACCAGAATACGATTTCAGAGATTTTGAAACCTCTGATTTCCGTGAAACTTTGATCCGAACTGGTGATAATGTTAGTGAGAATGACATTGAACAATGGCTAGGCATCGATGAGGGACAACCAGGCTACCAAATTCTCAGCCAGGAAGAGATTGCTGAACATGTTCTATGGGATGATCAGGAGGTTAACAATGAGGAAGAAAAAGAAGAAGTGGTTCTAGATGGTCAGAAACTATCAGTGGTTAACGACCACATGGACGACATCTCATTCATAGGCGCATCTTCAGATCCAGAGGTGAATGCTTATTATGAACATTTTTGGCAATTTTGATAGTTAATTATTAAGTAACAGTATAAAAGTGTAAGGCAACCGAAACTTGATGCTTTTTTTTTTTCAAGTCCAATCCTCAGTATAATGGTATTTACATAAAAATGTTCTCATTAAAATATATTAATACCACTTTAAGTGTTTTATTTTCAACACTATTCCTAAGATTCGTGATTTAACGGACTTTTGATTTTACAGACAACCCTTAGCCCACAATAGTCCATTTAATCGAGATTTTACTGTATTGAGTATTCATACTGTCTTTAATATACTGCAATTCTAGTCTAAGAATGTCCTCAAAAGAGCAGATAACATACATACCCTTGTGAACAAATCTTAACAATTCCAAATTTTTGTGGAGGGCAGCTGATTGAGTCTTGGTGAGTGCATTTTCTGGTATATGATTCTTCTTTTGAAGATGACCAAATAGTGCATTATCAACATATGCAACCTTCTATCTACTTGTAGAGATTACCTTACCACAAAAAGTATCTAAAGTACAAAGCAAAGTCAAAAAGGATATCAGCTGGAAAATCCATAGAGAACAACTGAATAGTTATCTAAAAGATAAACTGGTGAAGAGCAAAATAATGCCAAAACAAACTTATCACAATGTCACAGCTGTTAAGGTAGTCTTCCACTTAAGAAATGAAATCTTTGGTATTCTTTATACAGGCAGGTGGTTAGATTATTGAGTAGGCTTGATAAAATTTTCATACCTTAAAATCAGCATGGCAACTGATGCAATCAACCACTGGCCACAAAAGAATGTCCATTTTATGTACTTTTTGGAATTCCAGACCAGAATATGAGGAAAGACTGCAAGTATGTGGATTACAGACTCTGATTAACAGGAGAAAGAGGGGGTGATATGATAGAGGTCTATACATTTTTGAATGGGTATTATAGGATAGCATCTGATGAAATTTTTCATTATATAGAAGGTGGAGACAGAACACGGGGGCACATCCATGGAAGTTAATTCACAGTTTGTTCACAGTCAAGAAAGGGGTAAGAGCTAGGTTTTTCTCTCACAGAGCAGTGAGTGCATCTAGTGTGAATGAATTTAAGGGAAGGTATGACAGCTGGTTTGGGTGATTTATAACTTCCCTCGATGAGTTCGACTCTCTGGAGGTCTTAGATAATAATAATAATATGGAGCTATAGTATGAAAAATTCTTAACTTTGTTTGATCTTCAGCAACCAAAGAATTAGCAAAGTCTAGCAACTGATTTAATTTATTTAGTTGTGATTTGTTGGTTTCTCTCTGTCGATAGGTAGAATGATCTCGAAGAAGGATGCTGATCTTATAATTATATTACAATGAAACCATTATAAATCATTTTCAATATTTTCCTTTTCCTTTCATTATTTTCCAGTTCAACAACACCATTTTTTAGAAACAGAATAGAAATTTTGACATAGCAAGACACAAATAATAAAACCTAAGAGAATTTATATCATCATCATCAGACCTACATGGAATCAACCTACTTATTTCAGGTGATCTCAGTTTAACGTGCCCAAGCATGCACATGTGCCCACACAAACACTTTAGACTCATTTAATGTTTCTGCATTCACTGTGAATAATCGGTAGCCGTGTGATAAGGCTTAAGTGCTGAGAGGCAAAATGGAGTAAAATAGACCAGGAAAAAGAAAAAGATGAAGAACACTATTTAATTCTTTAACTATTTTATCTCACTTACAGAGACATCTTCATGGAATACAATATAAAACTTTGAATATACACAAAGGTAACACAAAACTAAGTGAAACATGCAGATGGAAAACTACAGTTCTGACGGGGGGGGGGTGGGGGGATACTAACTGTGATTGCCTGTTGGAAGTTTTGCTGTAAACTAGAATCTCAAAGGATTAATGTTTCCCATATTCTGGAAAGTTTTACACATCCATATTTATTCAGATTAGGCTGCTGAAGATTCTGAAAACAGTCTCTTCTAAACTTGCTGCAGTGGAGCATGTTTTTTTTTTCAATTGATTCTATGAGTAGTATATTAAGAGTAGTCTGCAAGACCAGATTGACTATAGTGTCATGATCACAGGTGTTTTTTTTTTTTTTATGTTCTTCTATGTAGATATTGGTTAATCTTGTCTGTCCACAGTATGCCAAACATGCAGGAACAGGAAACTTTAAATATTCCAGGAAATGAGAGAGGAGGTGGGGGGATTGGTCCTTAGATAAGAATTTGCTAGTTTCAATTAGGATGTGAAAGCTGTGCAGACTTTGTATTTCTTTAAAATTCTATTTTTTCTGATGTGCCTCAGATGTCAGGGATGGTGACAGCATTACTAAAATCCATCTGAAGAAAATATCGTAGATTGGGGAAGGAATAATTATTTTTTTTGATTCTGTAAGAAGTGTAGCCATTAGATAGGAAGGTATAGTATATGTGGTTGAGTTCTACTGTAAGATAGGCCTCATTCTAAAAAAGATTGTAGACTATATTGGTTAAGGTTTTTATAATACCACATTGTTGAGAGAGGAAAATGATGATAAGAATGTTTGTGAATGTATCTATCTGTGTGAGTTTCCCATATACTGTGAAGGAGAGATTACCATTAAGAAGGTATGTTATTAAGGTCTAAGAAAGGCTAGACTATTGAGGTGACAGAGAAAAGAATCTGACGTGCCTGAGTCATAAAGGCCAAACAAAGCAGACATCTTCTACATATCTTAGTCAGACAGAAGGCTTTGGAAGGGATGGTGGGAGATTTGAGTCGAGCTCGTTTTTCAAAATTTTCTATGAAAAAAATTGACAAAGGGAGATGAGAGGAGGAAACCCTCTGTTTACAAATTTTGTTCTTCCAAAAGGATCCAGAATGGATCACAAAAGAAAAGAGATCTGTGATATTATTATTACCCCAAGACCTCATGGAGTCAAAGACTCATCTGGGAGATCCTTTTATCACACACACAGCTCATCATACCGTGCCTTGAACACATTCAAACTCCCTGCAGACACCACACTCTCGGGCAAGGCATTCCAATCATTTATAACTCTGCACGAAAAAACCTGCCTCTCACTCCCCTACTCACACCTTCTTTATACAGTTTCCAGGGATGACCTCTGGTTCTCCCCCTGATCTCCTACTATTTTCTGTAGAACTTCTCCAGCATTGATCCTATAACAACCCCTTACCAACTTGTAGATCTCTATCATATCTCTCCTCTTCCTCCTGTTCACCAGACTCTGCAAATTGCATTTCCTCAATCTTTCCTCATACTGGACATTCCAGAGGTCAGAAACTACCTTAGTCAGTCGCCTTTGGACCCTTTCCAACATCTCTTCATCCGTCTGAAAACCAAGTGACCAAATCTGGGCACAATAGTCCATGTGTGGCCTAATCAAAGCCTTATACAACGGAACAAGAATCTCCCTACTTCTACACGTCAGTGTCCTCTGCATCATTCCCAGAAGCCTTTGTGTTGTCTTCACAATTATGGCTATGTGTCCCCTAAATTTCAGATCCTTATCCACTATCACCCCCAGATCTCTTATTTCTTCCACCTCCAACAATGTATCCTCACCAAGCATAAATTCTGCATCGCATCTTTGTTTCGCAAATTTTAAAACCTTACAATTTGCAACATTGAACTCACATACCCATTTCTGTGCCCAATCACTCAATTTATTCAAGTCTTGCTGCAAGGTCTGACTTGAATCATCTGCAAACAACTGAATATCTCCATCCAAATCTTCACCTATATCATTAACATACAACAGTAATGGACCTAAAACAGATCCCTGAGGCACTCCACTAGTGACTTTCCTTTTCATTCATCGCTCCCCCATACACAACTTGTTGATACCTATCAGACAGCCAATCTCCAATCCAATGCACTAATCTAATATCCAACCCCATCTGCTCTGACTATCAATTTATCATGAGGCACTCTATTAAAAGCCTTTGCGAAATCGAAGTATATTACTGTGTATCCTTCTCCTCTGTCCAAGGAAGCAGTCACTTTATTGTAATAAGTAAGTAGATTACTAAAACATGACCTCCCATTAGCATATCCATGCTGTCCAAAGATGATACCATTGTTGTCAACCCAACTCTGGATCCTAGTTCTCACAAGCTTCTCCAACAACTTAACCACAACACCTGACACACAGATAGGCCTATAGTTTAATGCTCGAGTTCGATCACCTCCTTTATGAAGTGGCACAATCTTGCCCTCCTTTGGGACTTAACCGAGTGCAAGACTCGTATTAAAAAAATATGTCAAGACAGGTGTCAACTCCCTGGCACATTCCTTCAGAATACGTGGCGATATATTATCAAGTCCCACAGCCTTATTAACATCTAGTTTACTCAACTCCCCATACACCTCTTGCTCACTTACAGTCAGTCTCTCTTCACAATCATCTACTGCTCTCAATCTCTCCATGAAGTCACATTCACAAGATTGAAAGACCTGTATGAACTGCTCATTAAGTATCTCCACCACACATTCTGCAACAGCTGCCTTTATACCATTTTCTCCAATCAATGTCATCCTTCCATAATCATTCTTTCTTTCATTTGCTGGCTACATATCGAAAGAACCCCTTAGGATTCTTTGTGGCTTCATTAGCTAACTGCTGTTCATACCTCTCTTTAGCTACCCTCATCAACCACACCCTTGCCTGGTCTTTGTAGACCTCATGGAATTGGTTATTTCCACTTCTCTTATGCTGCCTCCACAATGCCCTCTTTCTCTGTATTGTATGCTTAATCTCTTTATTCATCCATCTCACACCTACTTTATTTAACCTTCTCACCCTTGGAATATATTTAAACATTGCATCTACTAGATAGTTTTTGAAAATCCCCCAAGCTGCTGCACTGATCTCTTTTCCAGCTAACTCCTCATTCCATGTTATACCCACAAGCTGTCTACTGAGCTCTTCATAATCACCCCCCCCCCCCTTTGTAGTTCCACATATACCCTTTTCTCACAGAGGTCCTCACACTGCTGGCAACCATCCAGGTAATCACCTCATGGTTACTCTCACCAACTGGTGGATGATTTGACACCTCATGTATAATTACATCCTCTGATGAGATGACCAAATCCAAAATCCTCAATCCTCGCATGCCCGCTGTTACATACTGTCTGAGGTAGTTATCCCACAAAAACTCAAGAAACTTATTTTCATTACTTCCAGTTGCTCTCATCATTCCAGTCTACATTCCCATAATTAAAATCACCCATAATGATCACCCTTTTCTTATTTGCTTGGCTAATTTGATTATACATTTCATTATCACCACCACCCACATTACCTTGTCTATAACAACATCCAACCAAGTATTTGATTCCATTCACCTCTATCTCATACCATACTGCCTCAAAACCACTGGTACTATTTTCCTCTTGCATTTCTACTTTGTATAGACATAACTCTTTCTCTATCATCAATAGCACTCCCCCTCCCTTTTTACCCTTTCTATCCTCACAAAACACATCATACCCTTCCATCTCTATTCCTGTCAGAACGTCATCCTCTTTCAACCATGTCTCACTTATTCCGACAATCTTTGGGTGAACAGACGCAATTAATGCAACCATTTCATCTGCCTCATTTCTTATACTTCTAGTATTTGTATACAAACACAACAGCTCATTTCTGGATCTACAGATAGTTCCACTGATACCACCCACTCGATGTGATCTCTCAATGCTCGACTGGGGCCATTTCCCTTTCTGCTTATTCATTTTAAAACCCTTTTGAATTCCAACTGTTTCCTCTTGATCCCAGGTCATCCCATTCCTTTCTACACATGCTCTCACCTCCTCTCTGAGCATCCACCTTTCTCATGCTGTGTATCCCTGTCCACCCTGAGCCTCCTCGTTTTCCTGTTCCTCTTGCACACCCATTCTCACATTTTCTATACTTATACCACTCACTTCCTCATTCATAACCACCTCTTCAATCTCTCCTAACTTACTCTCTTGCTCTTCCACATCACTTCCCGCTTGATCCGATTTATTCTCTCTCACTCTACTCACTTTTCTACCTTCCAGCAGCAGTCTCTCCAAGTGACTCACACCATAACCACTCAAATGCTGCCCATCGCTCCCATACAGCTCACTTCATCCCTCAAACTCATTCCACACATTAACAAACTGCACTCCCGTCTCCTCACACATTTCAGCCAGCATATCATTCATAATCCTTGCTCACCACCTCATCTCACCACAGTCATACCTAAGCAACACGCTGACCACCCTTCCTGTCACACTATTCTCTTTTATCCTAAGCAGTCTCCTGATATCCATTCTGACGCTCTCTTTGTCCTCTGTCAAATCATTCCTACCGATTAAAACCATTAACTCCTTTGCTCGCTCCCTCCTCATATCCAATGCCTCAATCACTCAACTCATTTTACCACCTGGAAAACATACCTTATGCATCTTATCATCTAGTACAACTTTAATAATGGAGTCGCCATACAACACCATTCACTCACCTTTCATTAACTCTTTCTTGCAATCATGATTTGTTTTAATATTTTTACCCGAATTTTCTTAATTTCATTCCGCATCCATTTCATCTCTTTCCTCATCCAATCCAATTCAACTTCTGAATCTCGCGTCACATTCTCTCTATCATACAATCTTCCTAATTTTCTAACTGCCGATCCCCTTTTCTCACTTTCACTCTCATTCATCCTTCTGTGCTTCCATACTTTCGGTCCAACATGCGTCTTTTGCTATCATTTATTGTTTCGATTTTTTCCACTTTCGATTCCTTCATCATGCCGTTTCCAGTTTCATTCATTCTCTCAATTTCGTTTCCTTCCACCACTCCCACCACTATCCATTCCTGCATCACGCAGTTTCCAGTTTCATTCATTCTCTCAATTTTGTTTCCTTCTGCCACTCTCGCCTCACTTTCGTCCTTTTTAACATCTGTTACGGATTTTATATTATTTGTTTTCTTTTTTACTGATTTTTTAAGATTCTTTCTCCTCTCTTTCACACCATCCTTCTCTTTCAAACGTGCACTCATTTTCCTCGCAACATTCTCGCTACTAACTTTCTGTCATCAATTTCATATTTCCATTCATCAATTCCTCGTTCAGGTCGCACTTCGCACACACCCTCCTTCCAATCCACCCTAAACATCCACAAATCATTTATGTAATCAAAAGAATACATATAGCACACCTCACACTTAACGAAATGGCTAAAGTCTAAATTAAAATCATGGAATAACAAAGCCGCCGCCATGTTTTCTGCCGGTACTGCTCTAAAGTCTAATGATAACGAATTCGTAATTATTTCTGTAATTATGCTATAAAACTCTGTAGTAAACAATCACACCAAAAACCACAATAATACCATCAAATTAAAGAAAACAATCAATAAATCAACAAAAATCACAAATCTTTCAGGAGTTTTCCGACAGCACGTTATTTCACCAGATAGCCTCGAACCCACCTATATCAGAGGAAAAACATTTTCTAAAAGTGTCAAGGTGTCATTCAAGATATTGGTAAACAATGAGGTGATGTCCGAGCAGACAACTATACCTATTTATGTTACTTAAAATTATATTTTCAATAGAAGTTTTAAAATATGATGTAGCCATTGGGAAAGGGGAGAATAAGATATTTTACTATTTTGAATAGTGTATAACAGCAGCACATCTACTATAGGTCTTGAGAGAAGAGTGTGTGTGTGTGAGAGAGAGAGAGAGACTTAGATCAGCTGTATGTTTATAGGAGGAAACGAGACCTGATGGGTTTAAGGTTTTTTTTTTTTATTTCAGGAGGCCAGGATGATACTTTATGAGTAGACTTATTTTTTTTTAATCTGAGATTTAGTGGAATTGTAATCCAATGGAATATAGGTACAGTACTCTAGGAATGATATCCATTTTTCAATTGTATTCATTGGCATTAAGGATTACTGTGGAGCTACCCTTATCTGCACTGACGAGTTTTTTTTTTATAGCTTCCTCAGGGCACTTAGTTGGCAAAATAATAGATTTCTTTTGCAAGGCTCAAGAAAGAATGTTGGCAATGTCAAGTCTAATGCTGTTAGATAGTTCTGGAGTCAAGTTATGGACATTAAATCTCAGACTAAAAAACTTAACAGTCTACTAAAAAAAAACATCATCCTAGCCTCCTGAACAAAAAGAAAAAAAATTAAACGCTTCAAGATCTTATCCATTTCCCCACCTACTAAAATTCACAAAGGGTTTCAGGCCAATTCTACACGCTCCCCCTGCAAAGATTTAGTAAATATTACTGATTTCCATGTTCTAAATTATTATTATTATTACGGGCAACTCCAGGGAGTCATTAGACTCATCGAGGGAGGCCCTAAATCATATTCGACATTCATACAGTATCTATCACACCTCGCCTTAAACTCATTCACTGTCACAGCATCCACCACAGACTCTGGCAGCGCATCCCACTCATTCACCACTCTAAAAGTAAAGAACCCAGCTCTAACACCTTTACTAACCACACTTTTGCCCAGTTTCCATGGATGTCCCCTAGTCCTCCCACAACCAGCCCTGTTCTCAAAAATATCTTCTGAATTAATTTTATAGAATCCCTTCAGTAATTTGAATGTCTCAATCATATCTCTCCTCCTCCGCCTATCAACCAATTTTTGCAACCCACAAATCCTCAACCTGTTCACATAAGGTTCATTCCACAGACCTGCTATCATCTTGGTCACTCACCTTTGGATCCTCTCCACCAACTCCCTATCAAGAAAAAACCTAGGTGACCAAATCTGGGCACAGTAGTCGAGATGGGGTCTTATCAAGGCTCGATACAGAGGAACAAGAACCTGCTTGTCAGCATATTCTTCAGCAACCAAGTGATTTGATGAGCTGATTTGGCCACTTTTGCAATGTGCCCCCTAAACTTCAACTCCTTATCCACTAACACTCCTAAATCTCGTGCCTCATCAATTTCCTGGAGTAGAGTTCCACCAATGTAGTAAACTGCTGCTAATCTTTTCACCCCAAAATGTATAACCTTACATTTTGCCACATTAAATTGACATCCATTCTCCTTAGCCCAGACCTCCAATCTATCCAAATCATCTTGCAAAATTTTGACGTCATCTGCATTCACTATTGCCCTACCCAATTTTGCATCATCTGCAAACAAATGAACTGTTCCTCTCAGATCCTTTCCTATATCATTAATGAACAAATTAAACAGCAGTGGTCCAAGAACAGATCCGTGTGGCACACCACTAGTCACAGGCCATCTTGTGGACTCTACTCCTGAACAGGGAGTAGAGTCCACAAGATGGACTGGGTGTTTCAAAAAGAGATATACAAATTTGAATGAAAATAGAAGGTAAACAGCAATAGATGAACAATTTTTATTACAGTGCAAATGTAGCATAACACTTGAAGTTTCAACACAGACAGTTAAAGTTGGATATGACTGTCTCCAGTAATTCTGCAGACGTCCCTTCTGTAATCAATTTCTGCCACATGTGGCAGATCTTCAGCAATGTCAGCAGTAATTCTGGAATGCAGCTCATCCAAATTGGCTGGTAGTGGTGATACCAACACTATCTGTCACAAAGACCTACAAGAAAAAATTAATGGTGTAAGGTCAGGTGAATGTGGTGGCCATGCTAGAGGTGCTCATCTACCAATCCATCTGCCTGGAAAATGGGTGTCAAGGTATACATCTATCAGGTAATGAGAAAGTGCACCTTCATTATCATATATAAGGGTACCTTTCCTCAATTAGGAAGGTACCCAATTAGCATGTCCAGATACACACCACCAGTAATGGTAGACTCAGAAAAAAAATAAGGGTTTATACACTTTCTTCTTGCTTAGATGTAAAAAATGTTAGCCTTTGGGGAGCTGCGAACATGTTCTATGATGGCATGTGGATTTTCACTTTCCCAAATTCTGCAGATGTGTTTACTTGCCCACTTATATGAAAATTGCACTCATCACATCCTACTGATCATTTCCATATAGAAATCCTTATAATTTTCTTCAAATATTGTACAAGTGTAAATTTGTAGGGCCTTAAATGTAGATGCTGTCGTAAAACACACCACATAGTCAAGTCACATGTGGAATTCCAATCTGACAAGACACCTGTTTGGATGACTTTCCAGGACTTTTCTGGAAGCTTTCCCAAACTTCTTCAACAACAACAGCATTGGCAGAACACAGCCTTCCCATTGACTTTGGATGATGCACAGAACAGCCTGTTTAAACAAAATTTTTGTGCTATGTGTAGATTGTGCACCTACTAAGAGGTTCTTTCCCATATTGCATGCAGAAATTCCCCTGAACTTGCAGACTTCATTTTCTCAAACCAAAACACACAACGTGCTCACTCTGCACCATCGTAAGCCGCAGTTTTCAAATGGTGTGAAGTATCATGCGATCTAGTGTTGTCATTTGTTAATAAAGTTACGTGACCAAAAATTGATGTGTTTTACTACATTATGACACTCACTCAGCTTTTGTACATCTTCTAAGTTATTCTCTGTTCTCCTGCAAAGTTGTATACACCCCTTTTGAAACACCCTGTACATTTCCCTTGTCCAACACATACATAGACTACTAAAATATGATCATCCTTTGGCAAAACCATGTTAACAATCAAATAGAATGTGCTGTTATGAATCCGATTCTGGATCCTAGCTCTAAACAACCTCTCCAACATCTACCCCATATCACTAGTCCTTCCTGAAGCAAAATTATGCACTTTTCATAGCTTTGATAGTTGCCTAACTGCAAAGACTCTTGCTAAAAAACATGTTAAAATTATTATTAAATCATTGGAACATTCTCTCAACTCACACGGTGATATGTGATGGCCCTACTTTCTTACTAGCATCAAGTTCACTTAATTCCTCATGCTTGCTCAGCATCAGTCTCCCTTCTCCCATTCCCATTGTACCTAAGCTCTAAGCTACATGTAACACTTACAAGGATGAAATTCATATTACCTTGATGAAACGCTAATTTAATATCTTGACTATATCCTCCACAGTGGTTGCCATTCCACCATATTTACCAACTGTCATCCTCCAATAATCCTTCATTCCTCTACTGGTCACAAATGAAAAGAACTCTCTGGGATTTTTCTTGATCTCAATGGCTAATTTCTGCCATACTGCATTTCTGCTATCTTCATCAAA
Organism: Typopeltis vanoorti; assembly: GCF_054136105.1. Classification (NCBI taxonomy): domain Eukaryota; kingdom Metazoa; phylum Arthropoda; class Arachnida; order Uropygi; family Thelyphonidae; genus Typopeltis; species Typopeltis vanoorti. Next base: position 63,876,455 of record NC_143552.1, read on the forward strand.
CCAGACACCTTACTGGTCTGCTCCTCATACCACTGACTTACCACTCATATCTTATGTGGTGGTTTATCCATTTCAGTCATTTTCGACCCTAGGTGACTTGTAGGCTTTCCCACAAAGTATCCTTGATGAGATTTTACAGAGTAGTTCACCACTGCTTCCCCCCTTCACCACCACCACCCAATTTTATCCAGGCTCGGAACTAGCATATGACTGGAATGTATTCATGACTTACCTATGTGTGTTCATGGGGCCAGTTTGCCTGTTCTAGAGGATGAAAAACCAGAGTTTCCGAGTGAAACTGGTTTTTTCCAGAGTTTCACCTTGAAACCCCCAACCTCCATATAAGACCAGCTAAGTTACCTTTTGTTGAAAGAGACCAGATAAAGATTAGTCACTGACAGGAATTGAACCCAGGTCTTTCCAACCAAAGGGCTTCATCTATACCGACTGAGCTACAGAGGCTCACCACTCATTTTATGCTGCCTCTATAATAGCTTTGTCTACCAGACTGCATGTTTAATCTTGTCATCCATTTCACACTTACCTTACTACCTCCTGATCTTTGGAATACATGCAAATATCAGTGCTGTTAGTTAGTTCTTAACAAGAATCCAACTACAAGAATTGAATGCTGATTTGAATCCAGAAAATTGACTGGAAAGGCACCAAGTCCCTACACCACATCAAAATCTGGTTTGAAAGAAAATTCAAAGAAGCTTGTGAAATGCTGAAACATTATCCAAACCTGAACAAAAATGATGGATTAATCATTCCAAAAATGTGGAGGACCGATCTGCAATCCATATAGCAACAAGAACAAACCCAAACAGAAGAAAATCTCAATACAAGAAGACTTTAGAAATGTTTGATGAAGTTTTGTTTATATTTTGTTTTTATTTAAAAAAATATATATATAAATTATATTTTTTATTTTATTTAATTTTAGTATATTTATTTATTTTTATTTTCACAAGAGATCAGGCTAGGTTAAATAATTAACAAGCATTTAGATTCATCTTACTTTTGTATAGTGCAGCATCATGTAGCTTGCATTTTATACATATGTACTTTTCCTGATGATGACCTCAACACAGAGGTTGAAACGTCGAACGTTACTTTCCTACATGTTAAGTAAAGTAATTATTCTAACACGTGTGTTGTGTCTCCATAAGTTCTTCACTATGACTGGTAAAACATAAGATAAAAGGATAGGATTATGGCATGATTACAATGACAAATGAATAGAGATGACTATTCAGTTTTCCACTCTAGCAAGATAGCCACTTTGAATATGGCAGCTGAATTAGAGAAAGACTATACATGAGTTGGACAAAAGCATATGATATAGTAAACAATTTGGTAGGAGTAGAATTTCTATTAATGACTAAACATTTCCAGTTCTGCAGTGCATCAAGTTCAAGATGAAGATCATTTTTAAATTTCTGACTTACTACTAGAAAAGGCATTTTTTCCCCTCTGTTAAACATAACAAGTCAAAGATGACTGACGCTTAGAAATAACTCACTATTATATATGAGAGTGGTCTGAAAAGTTCTCACATTAACAATGAAAAAACGAATTTATAATTTCAAAATTATTTTCATTTTTCAACATAATCTCCCTTAAGACTAATACATTTATTTCAGCGATGCTCCAGCACCATTATCCCATCCCTGTAGTGGTTCTCAGTAAGATCTGCAAAATATCCTTCTACAGCTGCAATCACCTCTTGATTCAAAGAAAAACACTGACCAGCGAGAAAGAGTTTTAGTTTTGGGAAGAGAAAGAAGTCAGAGGGAGCCAAATCTAAGGAATAGGGTGGATGTTCCAACAATTCATAGTGCAGAATCCTTAATTTCCCCATTGCCAAAACACCTTTGTGGGCAGGTGTATTGTCCTGATGAAAGAAGGTTTTTTTTCTTCTGCAAACTGGGTCTTTTCTTTCGAATTTTTTTGAGTCTGGTTAAAAGATGGGAATAACATTCCCTGGTTATTGTTTTACCCTTTTCAAGATAATTAATAAAAACCTCAAAACACTGATGCCATGAACTTTCCTGCTGATGAAACAAAGTTTGCCTTCTTTGGCACTGAACAACAACTGGCTTCTGTCCACTATTTTGACTGCTGTTTGGATTCTGGTATGTAATGGTGAATCCAAGTCTCATCCATAGTAATAAATCGACACACAAAATCAGTTTTATTCTTGTTAAAATGTTCCAAGCACTGTTCAGAGATTTTCATGTGTGTGCATTTTTGATCTGCTGTGATCAAGCGTGGAATCCATCTTCCACAAAGCTTTTTCCATTTGCAATTCTTCATACAAAATATATTTTACACGTTCTTTTGAAATGCCTATAGTCTCAGCAATTTCATGCACTTGATCAATGATTTTTGGTGTTGTTACACTTTTTGGACGTCCTTCACGTGAATCATCTTCAAGGATGGTACAGCTACATTTAAACTCAGTAGCCCATTTCTTAATTGTCGAAAATGATGGAGAAGAATGCCCATAAACTTTTATGAACTTCTTTTGGAACTAAACCTTCTTTTACAAAGAATTTTATAACGGCACTATACTCAATTTTATCTTTTTCATGAGATACAGACAACACTTTTGCTTCAGACAGCTGTATAAAACTAACTACTTGATAGAACGACTTGCAATTTCAAATGGGTGCTTATGACAGATGTACCAACTTAGAAAAAAAAAAATCGTGCCGATAGTGTTGCTATCTACGTTCAAGGCTGAGAACTTTTCAGACCACCATTGCATAACAAACCAATACAAAATAAATGTACAGCAAACATGACTTATAACAAACTCACTCACTATAATGACCTACTAAATATAGGTATATTGCTATGATAAAGGAATTCAATGCAGCAAACTATTCCTGTATGCCCTACAAGTTTAGTACGGCATACAAGTGAGAATCTACTGTATACAAGATATGAGGTATAATAATCTTTCTTACCCTGTCCAAATAATAAAATCTGGATTTGGCTCAATTTCTTTCATAGCTCTTACAGCAGAGTGGATGAGATTTAAGGGAGAATCACAGTTATAATTTCCATAGAACCCATTACTGTGCGTATCCAATGTTTTTGTTGAAATATGGCACATGTCATTTACATCTCCATACTCTGAATATTTCTTATCCAAGTGAATATCAGTAATATGCCAAAATGTTCCTGCAAATGTTCAAGAAATTTAAATCATAATGTGTTGTGCTGAAACAATTAAATATTACTGTAAATAGTCTTGCCTTTAATTTAAAATAAAAGGGATGTAATGAGAGAAATCTTAAGAAATATCTTTACAAATTTATTAGTTTATTGTACCTGAATATGGGACATCTACTTATTATGAATGCGATATTCCATATGGCATAATATCATAAATAATAATAAAAAAACACTTATTAATAATAACTTAATAAAGCACGTATTCACGATATTGTACCAAGTATTTACGTCCAAAAATATATCAAACAGATAAAATCAAACTATCGCAGTTGTGAAACGATTGTAAAAAAAACTTCAGTTTCGCGTAGTTTTTTCCAGAATTATTTATTATTTATTTTTTTTTTTTTTTTACCTAACTTGTATAAGGCTCCATGAACTAATCATGCGGAGCCACATCAGATTGCACTGTGCCTGTTGTCTCACCTAAAATTCAACTGATTCACTATATTCCCCACTTTCTGAATTTAACAACTAAGTTCAGCTGCTCACCACTCTCTTCTTAAGGAAAATTATTTGCCATTTCCCATGATGAGCACGGTTCAACTTTAAAGGATGAACACTAGTTCTCTTTCCATGCAAATGCAATTACCAGGCATAACATGCCTGGTAATTGCATAGCTGTTTCAGCCATAAATTCAAAACAACTTTCTACTTCCATTAAGAAAATGACACTATATTTAATAAGGGAAGAGGGTATAATAAAACATACTATTATCATCAGACTTTCATTGAGTAAAATCGACTCAATGTGTATGTGTGTGTGTGGGGGGGGGGGTCCTTGCTATCAAAACACTGCACTTCAAACAGAACCTTGAACTTACTGTCTTCACACTCACCACACTCTCAGGTAATGCATTCTACTTCATCACTACTCTTCATACAAACTTATTACTTTCTTACACTCTCCTAAAACTGCTAATTTCTAAGAATGGCCTCATGTTCTACCTCCGTATCTATCCATCAATCCACTCTGAAAAAAATCTCTTCTACAGTAATCTTGAAGAACCTCTTCACTAACTTATTTCATTCATCGTCAGATCCACCTGACTGAGCACATGGAATGCTCTCTATCTGTCCTCATGCCCAGCATTCCACAGCCTTGACTTACTCTTCTGTGGATCCTTTCCAAAATCTCCAATCTTCTTGAAAGAAAGGCAAACAAATATGCACAAAGCAGACCAATGTAGCCTGATCAAAGTCATGTATGGTAGAACTACACTTTAGCCTCTTTTCTTCAGTATGCTAATGCCTTCTTAAAAACTGCCATAATCTGTTGTGTTGTCCTCACCTAACAATATGACACTAAATTTTAGAGACTTGGATGTCATCACCCAAAGGTTCCTTATCTCCTCTAGCTAATTCAATACATCCTCACTAACTGTATAATAATATATAAATGTTCAATACAATCTTGGCTTCCAAATTCCAAAACTTTGCAATTGCAACACTGAACTGACAGCTCCACTAATGGTCACACAGAGTCTCTTTAAAACCTTTATGGAAAGCAAAAAACACTTGTTTCATTCTCACAGCTTTCTCAAGTTTACATCACCTGCAAAATACTGCCTATCTCTATTTAGCCACAATATTATTAACACTTAAGTCAAACAATAATGGCCCCTAAAACGACTGCCACGTGACAAGCTGTTAAATAAATTGAAACAGATGGGACTGGATAAGACTTCTGAGTTGAATCAGTGACTGGCTGTCAGAAAGGTATCAGAAAGTTGTATGTGGGAGTGCAGTATTCCAAAAGAGGAAGGTCACCACTAGAGTACCTCAGGGGTCAGTTTTGTTACCATTGTTGTTCAGTTTGTATGTTAATGATATTGGGTTGGGTTAAACTAGTGATATGCAGCTGTTTGCAGATGATATAAAATTGGGGAGAGCAATGCAGAGTCAAGCGGATGTTACAGTCTTACAGGAGAACTTGAATAGATTGCATGAACAGGCAAGTAAGTGGAACTGTCAGTTCAATGTTGCAATATGTAAGATTTTGAGATTTGGCAAGCAACGATGGGATACAAAGTATACACTTGGTGGGGAAACTTTAAAGGAAGTAGAGGAGATGAGAGATCTGAGAGTGTTGGTGGAAGGACCTGAAATTCAGGGGCTACACTGAACAAGTTGTGAAGACGTCACTTAAATAATGGCGATGATGCAGAGGACCATGACAGGAAGAAGTAAAGAGGTTTTGATGCCACTGTATAAGGCCTTGATCAGGCCTCATATGGATTATTGTGCACAGATTTGGTCACTAGGTTTTCATGGTGATGAGGATATGTTGGAAAGGGTCCAGAGAAGATTCACAAAGATGGTCAGTGGTCTTTGGAATGTGGACTATGAGGACAGATTGAGAAAATATAAGTTGCAAAGCTTCATGAATAGGAGGAAGAGAAGGGATATGTTTGGGACATATAAGCTATTCAGGGGTTGTTATCAGGTTAACATGGAAGAGATTTTTCATAGAATGGGAGAGGGGAGGATGGAACAAGAGGCCATCACTGGAAACTGTATAAGGATGGTGTGAGGAGCAGGTTCTTTGCATGGAGAGTGGAATGCATTGCCTGAGTGTGTTGTGAATGTAGACATATTGAATCAGTTTAAAGCACGGTTGTATACAATAGTGTATACATACCTTCCACGATGAGTCTCTGACTCCATGGAGGTGCGAGATGTTAATAATAATAAAACAGACTCCTGCAGTACAACACTAATCATGATTTACAACTAATAGAATACTACTCCCTCATATATCATATTGCTGATATCTAGCAGACAGCTAATCTCCTGTTGAACTTGTTGTTCAACATTCACCCCAAGGTCATGTAGTAATCTGTCAAAAGCCTTTGCAAAATCTAGATATACTACTGTAAACACATCTCCTTGTCCAATATATCTTGTCACCCCTGTTGTAATATATAAATAATTTGCTAAAACACGACTTCCAAATTGGCTAACTTGTGCTGACTGCAAAAACCTTGCAGTTATAAACACACTTCCAGATACTAGTATTCACTTGCTATTCCCTTTATGAAATGCAACAATTTTATCCTTCTTCTAGGATCATATCTTCCCTTTTGCAAGGTTCATGTTAGACATGCATTTGGGCCATTAATGGGCTGATGACATGCAATATATAGCCTCTCCCAGTCATATCAAATCAACTTTTCCAATGCATGATGAAACTATAATGATGATATTAAACCACATAGAATAATTTTGTAGTAAAAAATGTTTATTCACACACAGCTACTGTTATGTTTTGTCCCCAGAGTAGGATCTCTGGTTTCTGTCTCCTCTTTCCAGAGTTGCCACTAACCCACATGGTGCTTGTCTGTTAATTAGAAAAATATATCATTTCCACGAGTAAAATTTTTTCAGTTACATCATACAGTATTTATTTCTCAATAATATCAATTACAAATACAGTTAATTCTATATACATTATACAAAAATTACTGAACATGAAATAATAGAAAATCACTAGGATATAACAATTTGTTATGAAATAGTTACACATCATGCTTACTTGCTCCACTATCTTGTTTTCTACAGAAATGGCTGCTAGACTTGACAATGTTTAGTGACATTGTGAAGCTATGTTCTCACTCTGGCAACTGATATTGACAAAGTTAAATATATCCTGAGAGCTACAGAAGTATTCAGAAATAGATCCAGTAAATTACTGCTGCAAATATATTGCAATACTCCAACGAAAGTTGTACTAGAGTTCAGATAACAACTTTGCTTTTTAGCTCTTCATACAAATTCCAATCAATATCACTTTCTATACTATGTTTATCCATCAATTTTAACTAACTTTTTACACAGTTGCAGTAGTTCATGTTAATCATAATTCTTCCAATTAACATTATGTCATCTCAACAACTGAAAAGACCATGACATTCTTTTGGTATCGAACTTTTCCTTTAAAGATATTGTTATATCCAATACAAAAACTGATTTTAAAGTTTAATTTTGGATCATGGGTTTGGTCCAACTTCTCAAACTTCTTCTCGTGGATCTATGGTTGAGTAGTTGGCCTCAATGTCAAGCATGCAATTTGTTAGTGTCAATAATATATTTTTCACAATATATATTTTCATAATATTTTTTAATAATATATTTTTCACTGCTTTGTTTTTCTGTAAAAAATTTCTTAATCCTTCAATGCTTTCAAGGGCATTATGTACACTGAATTCTGACTTTGCATCATTTCAATTATAACATTAATTTTACATAAATCATCATATCAAATTAGTATTGAGCAAATGTATAAAAGTGAATATTTTCGAAATGTTCTAGAACTTATATCTTTATTAATATCATCAACAATTTCTAAAAAAGCATTACATACCATCTGAGTTTTTAGTAGTATGATGACATCAACTTGACTTTCCCAACATGTATTTGACAATGGTTTCAAACTTATTCTTGGTGAATCCACTTTCAATATACTCCAGTTTCACCGAAGCTGAAAAGTACCTTGTATGGTTCTTGGGCAATATAAAAAAAAATTGGTGAAGACAGAAGAGATTTTTGTCATATCAGTACCAAGTTTAAGAATGTGCAAAACAAAGCTTTTGAATGCTCTAGAATTTTTGTTTGATCTTCTGTTGCAATCCTTCTCCATCAACTGCTGGACATGTTTACATATAGAAATATGTTCCACAGGCCATTAAAGGTTGTATCTAAAATAATTGAGTAATATTTGGCATGTCTTACCTTAATCAAAATGATTTTAATCCCTAAATAATGTGTAGTATTATCTAGCATCCATATCTGTATTCAACATAAATGTTCTGTCATGATATTATGAAATTTTGCTAGTTCCCATTAAATGAAGAAACTTCACATTGTAATGTTCAGTTTCTTGGATGAGCCTCATGATAGACATAGGCTCAGCTAAAACTGAATCATATATATTATGCATTCAACCACAGGATGCCAATATTTTTTCATATAGTCACTGTTCTGAAGCATTATAGTAATAATTATATTTTTCAAATCAGATTTCAATTTTGAATACTTAGCACTATTGCTGATGGACATTTCACTTGTTTACTAAGAATATGTAATAAATGATACCAATCTTTGCACCCATTCAAATTCTTCAGATTATGATGCAAGTAGATATGATGTAGATGTGACACTGTTGTATAGTGCAAACCTGAACAACCACAAGTAGTAGCCATGTCCCTTTCTTCTCACATGTAGTGCAGGTAATGGCCTTTTTGGACATGCTCAATACACTAACTAGAAAAACAGCACTTCCTCCATTCAAGGATACAGCAGTATATAACCAAACATTCTGCATATAACCAAATAAATGCTAATGTCTCTGTGGTTATAAAAAAAATCTAAACATGAGATATAATATCAAAAATACAAAGTTTTTTTTTTTTGTATTTTTGATATTATTTATAAAAATACAACAAAAAATAACAAATATATGCAAAAAAAAAAGGAAGAAGAAGCCAAAATAACATTAAAATTTCATACAATAAAAAGTATTTCCACATTCATCTTTTACCAATATTTAGGGCATCAATGATATGCTGTTATCATATACTTATTGGTGGAAGTTTTTCCACTTGGTTATACTATAAATTGAAGATACCAAGAAATTATATTCTTGGCTTAATCCTTTATCCAAGTGAGTGTAAGCAAAAAAAAGTTTGCACTCAAGGTATTTTCTGGACTGGGTAACTTGTATATAGAAGCTAATGACTTCACATCATTTACCTTAGTACCCATAATGCAAAGCACATACCCTTACAGACATGTATTATTATTATTATTGTTCCGGGAAACTCCAAGGAGTCGAGAGACTCATCGAGGGAGGCCCTAACATCATGTCTGGAACAACTATTCAACATTCACACAGTATCTATCATATCTTGCCTTAAACTCATTCACGGTCGTAGCACCCACAACAGACTTTGGAAGTTTATTCCACTCATTCACCACTCTCCAAGTAAAAAACCTAGCTCTAACACCCTTGTCAACCACGCTCTTGCCCAGCTTCCATGCATGGCCCCTAGTCCTCCCACCACCAGTCATATTTTCAAAAATATCTTCTGGATCAATCTTATAAAAACCCCTCAGTAATTTGAATGTCTCAATCATATCACCCCTCCTTCGCCTATCGTCCAATTTCTGCAACCCACAAATCCTCAACCTATTCTCATAAGGTTCATTCCACAGTCCTGCTATCATCTTGTCACTCGTCTCTGGACCCTCTCCACTTCCTCCCCATCACGAAGAAACCCTGGTGCCCATAACTGGGCACAGAAGTCCAGATGGGGTCTTATCAAGGCTCGATACAGAGGAACAACAACTTGTTTGTCTCTGCATGTTAAAGTATTTTTCATAAGCCAAGTGATTTGGTGAGCTGTTTTAGTCACTTTTGCAATGTGCCCCCTAAACTTCAACTCCCTATCCACCAGCACTCCCAAATCCCTGGCCTCATCAATCTCCTAGAGTACGGTTCCACCAATGCGATATACTGTTGCTGTTCTTTTCACCCCAAAGTGCATAACCTTACACTTTGCCACATTAAACTGACATCCATTTTTCCTAGCCCAGTCCTCCAAACTATCCAAATCATCCTGTAAAATTTTGACATCCTGTGCACTCACAATTGCTCTACCCAACTTTGCATCATCAGCAAACAAGCGAACACTTCCTCTCAAATCTTTTCCAATATCATTGATGAACAAATTGAAAAGCAGTGGTCCAAGAACAGAGCCCTGCGGCACTCCACTAGTCACAAGACGTCTTTTTGACTCCACTCCTGAATAAACCACTCTTTGATATCTCTCCTTCAACCACCCTCTTATCCATCTCACCAACCCTATATCTATCCCCATCTGCTCCAGTTTACTGATTAGGGTTCCATGTGGTATCCTGTCAAAGGCCTTGGCAAGGTCCAGTAGTATCACTGTAAACCCATTACCCCTATCCAGTTCAGCTGTCACTGTGTTATAAAACGTGAGCAAGTTACTGAGGCATGATCTACCCTTCACAAAACCATGTTGTCCCCCATACAATATCCCATTTTCATCTATCCAATCCTGTATTCTTTTCTTGACTAATTTCTCTAAGACCTTGACAATGTTTACTGATATGCTAATCGGTCGGTAATTTACAACAGCAGTCTTGGAACCACCTTTATGCAGTGGAACTATTTTCCCCTCTTTCCACCCGCTCGGGACTAACCCAGACCCGAGACTCAAATTAAACAAAATGGTCAAGGGTACTGACAATTCTTTAGCTGCTTCTCGTACTACACGGGCTGGTATACCATCCAATCCCACAGATGTATTGACATTGAGGTTATGCAATAGACTACTCACCTCCACTTCATTCACCACAATTCCCATATAATCTACTGGTTTATTTGTTTCTGCAATGTCACCACCTGGATGATATACTTTTGCAAAGTGCTCACTCAGTAACTCAACTATCTCAACTGATTCAGTTACCTCCCTACCATCGGCATTCTTTAAAATCATTCTGCCATGTACATTTTTCCTTTTACTTGCTACATATCTAAAAAACTGTTTAGGATTCTCTTTAGCCTGCATGGCCAATGTTCTTTCGTAATCCTTTTTTGCTTTTCTTACCACACTTGTCACCCTTCTGGCCTGCGCTTTATACCGTTCATGTGCCTGCCGGTCACCTTTCTCCTTAAATTCCCTCCATAGTTGTTTCTTTTTTTTGCAGCTCAAGCTTAATGGTGTTATTCATCCATTTAACCCCTACTTGATTTATTATTCGGACTCTAGGTATACAGTCAGCCATTGCTTCATGCAAGCACTTCCTAACTACCTCCCATGCACTATCAACTTCTAGTCCTTGCAGTTGTACATGCCATGGCACTGAGCCAATCAAACTCCTAAGCTTGTCATACTTTCCCGCCCGATAATTCCACATGTACCCTGTCTTAATTGAAAATTCTACACCTTTAGCCACCTCCCAAGTCAAGACCCTATGATCACTCTCACCAATTGGTGGCAATGTGGTCATATTTGTTACAGCCAAATCCTCAGATGTAATTACTAGGTCAAGCACTCTCTGACCCCTAGTATTTTCCATTACATGCTGTCGCAGATAGTTCTCCCTTAATAACCGCATAAAATCCAATTCCTTCCTCCCGTGTGTCCTCTCCTCACTCCAATCAATGCGACCATAGTTGAAATCTCCCATAATAATCATAATGTATAATGCTATGCATTATGGAAAGAATCACTACCAAGTTTAACCAAGTGGAAAAACTTCTAACAACTATCTCTAATCTATAGTATTTTAATAATAAGGTGCGACACCTTTTGGCTGCTCATATATGGAAATATGACTTCTGCATTACTTATACGTGAAAGTGCTTCAGGTGCAAACTTTGTTTGCTTACACTTGAAGCCAGCAAAGGTTGGTCGATTGGTAGAGCCTCTGCTACTAATGGCTCATGAAAAAAGTTAAGCAAGTTTGAGCGTGGTTAGTAGTTAGAATGAGATCAATCATTCGATGCTGTTGGCACACTCTCCCTTGATGAGTCTTTGGACTCCCTGGAGGTGTCACATAATAATAAAGGATTAAACCAAGAAGAACTTCTTGGCATCTTTAATTTATATCATATACTTAGTTAACATGGTTAGAAAAGTAGAATTTTGTTAAAACTCCAACATACTTTGTCCAATGTTACATAAACATCATCGAGAAGAGAAGAGATCAATTAACTACTTTCAAAACATTAATCAAAAGACATGAGTCATGCAGTATGTGCTTGCTAGCTGTCTCTGTCACAATTAAATTGAAAGAAGAATGATGCTTATAGGGCTCAAAGGAACAAACCAAAAAATAACTAAAAATTAAATAAGCTAATCAATATTAAAAATTATGAACAGTTAATGGCAATCACTTCCCAGAGCTTTGAGATTGACATGCAATCAGAGCAGTTAAGATTTAGATGATATCATAAGGGTTTCACAAGTTTCAAAGAACAGATATTCAAGTTTAAATCTGCTAAACTGAAGAATCTTGGTTTGGTTCCAAGAACTCTGTTCAGTGTCAATGGCATGGAAAACAAGGCCAGATTTTCAGATTCTAACATAATGTGGTCCTTATATATTTTTGGATTCTATTCTTAATTCCAATCTTTGAAATTTGTGAAAGCTTACATCAACCATATTGTAACTGCTGTAATTGTATGCCAGTCTCAAAGTTATAGGAAGATCACCATTTAAAAAAAAATGAACAATTAAATGCTAAATTAATTAATTTTTAGTTACAGAAGCTATCCAATTATTCCTTTAAGCCAGTAGTGCATTCACCTGTCAACTCAACAAGACAGAAACTAATAATCATTGCATGACTCATATCTTGATTCATGTTTTTAACGGTTAACTGATATTTTCTTCTCTGATGTCTACATAACACTGGACAAAATATATTGGAGTTTTTCTACATGTGTTAACTGTTTATTCTTGTAGAGAGGCTTATGCGCTGGTTAAACATGATAACTAATAATTAAGGAATTGACAGCATACACTAGAAATATAAATTAAATAAACTTTAATATATACTTTCCGATATTTCGGCAACATCACATTGCCATCTTCTTGGGAACAAAGACAAGTGCATGCAAGTACTACATAACAGCAAAATGAGAAATGAAGCGAGGAAGATACCGTTTTCCTAAAGTCCTGATGGTGCCCCCTGGCGGGCTATATTAGCAGTTCTTGGCCTTTGGGCTGAAGTTCTTCTGATAATGTTTCCCAAATTTGGGGCAGTCTCATGCATCCAAATTTGTTGAGGTTTGGCATGTTCCTAAGGGCTGAGGCTGATTCTTATGAATAGTCTTTCATATTTGAACTTGCTGCGGTGCATTACTGTGGCTTTCTTCCACCTTATTCTGTGGCGAGTATCCAGAGCATGGTCTGCAAGCCCAGAGTGGCTGTACTGGTGAAATCGGATGTAATCCTTATGTTCTGAGATTCTGATATTTGCTGTCCTGCCTGTTTGGCCAAAGTAGGACAATTTACAGCTGCAAGGGACCTGGTATACACCAGGTAAGTCTAGGGGAAGTGGTTGGTCTTTAGTGGAGCGGATAAGGGATGCCAATTTTCTATATGGTCTGTAACAAGTGGTCAAGTCATGTTTTTTTAGGATTTTGTTGATTTTTTCCGAGGTGCCTCGGATGTAGGGAATGGTGATGGATTTAGAGTAATCTTTTTTGTGAAAGGGGAGGAGTTGGGTTGTGGATAACTGGTTTAAGTATTTTTTGGATTCATTTGGAGGGGTAGCCATTGGCTGAGAAAGTGTCAAGGATGTGATTTAGTTCGGTGGTTAGGGCTTGATCATTTGAACAGATTAGTTTTGCCCTGTTGAATAGCGTCTTAACTCCATATTGTTGTGAGCGGGGGGGGTGATGGAATTGTTTGTGAATTATATGAGTTATATATGAGTTATAGAGTTATATGGGTGGGTTTTCTATAAACTGAGAAAACCAAGGTTCCATCAGGTTGGCGGGTGACTAGTGTGTCTAGGAAGGGGAGGTTATTGTTTTTCTCTTTTTCCAGGATGAACTTGATTCTAGGGTGTTGGTTGTTTAAGTGTGTTAGAAAGGAGAGGAGTGAATCCGGGCCATGTGGCCAAATGGCAAACACATCATCAACATAGCGAAGCCATATGGTAGGTTTTTGTGGGGCTGAGTTTAAGGCTTTCTCTTCAAAAGTCTCCATAAAGAAGTTGGTCAAGGATGGGGGAAGTGGTGAACCCATGACTGTCCCCTCTATCTGTTTGTAGAATTTTTCCTGCCAAACGAAATAGCCTGAGGTCATTGTGAACTGAAATAGGGCTGTGATATTGGGAGGAAATTTAGCTTGGATTAGCTCTAAGGTTTCTTTGAGGGGGACATTCGTGAATAAGGAGGAGACGTCAAAACTGACCATTATGTCATTATGTTGGAGTGTAAGGTTTTCTATACTGGCTTTGAAGTGGGCTGAGTTTTTTTATGTGTGATGGTGTGTTGCCAGTATAGTGTGAGAGCGCATTGGCTAAATGCTTAGCTAGTTTGTAAGTGGGGGAATCGATGCCATCCACTATGGGACGCAATGGCACATTTTCTTTATGTATTTTTTGGGAGTATATATGCGTGGGGGGGGGGGGTTCTAGAGTTATATGGTTTTAGTCTGTTGGTAATCTCCACAGGCCAAGAAGTGACATTCTTAAGGAGCCTATGGAGTTTTCTAATTTGTGAGTGGGATTGTATTCAATAGGGAGGTAAGTAGCTCGATCTAATAGTAAAGTCTTAAGCTTACCTGTGTAGTCTTTATGATTGAGTGCCACAGTGGCGTTCCCCTTATCTGCTTTGGTGATAACTATTTCTTTGTTTTTCTTCAATTCTTGTAGTGACTTGTATTCATTAATGGATGTTGGTTTTTGGTGGTTTTGCTTTTGTGAGAACAAAGGCTACATCCAATCTAATATCGTTGCCGATGTGGTTTGGAAGGTGGCGAATCCCACGTTCAATCTGGATCATTAATTCCTTGGCCAGTAATTTCCTAGGAGCAATGGCAAAGTTGTGACCACATGACAGAGCATTGAGTGCTTCAGGTTTCAAGATAACTGAAGAAAGGTTAACTACAGTGTTGGTTTGTAGTTTAGGTTTGGACGCCGAGTTCTTTATTAATTGATCAAACTTGTTGATATGTCGACTCCGTATTCGTTCGAATTCTTTATTTTCCGCCGTACACGAGACGGCATGTAGAACTGACCAAAGCTCATGATTAAGCATATTTGAAAGCTCATTTTCTAGCGCTAAAATAGCTCTGTTTATGTCGGCTAGGGAACAACATGTGTAGCAGTAATTTGCTCACAAAGTAAACCCTGGCTCGCCCGGTTGTAAATACGGAGAGCTATCTGTGAAAAGAAGCGGTGTTTAAATTTTACACAATTAGGGATGACTTGATTATCCTGGCAGCGTTTTAGGAATGCCAGATGGTTCAGTTGTCTGGATAACTTCGGCTTCAGTTTGCCATAATGGCGGGCCTTGCGTGCAAAGGAATCTCCGTGGATGATCGTAATTCTTGTAGAGGCTTATACGCTGGTTAAACATGATAACTAATAATTAAGGAATTGACAGCGTACACTAGAAATATAAATTAAATAAACTTTAATATATACTTTCCAATATTTCGGCAATGTCCTACTTTGTCCTACCTACCTACTTTGTGTCCTACAACTGTCCTACCTACTAAATTGTCCTACTTTGGCCAAACAGGCAGGACAGCAAATATCAGAATCTCAGAACACAAGGATTACATCCGATTTCACCAGTACAGCCACTCTGGGTTTGCAGATCAAGCTCTGGATACTCGCCACAGAATAAGGTGGAAGAAAGCCACAGTAATACACCGCAGCAAGTTCAAATATGAAAGACTATTCATGGAATCAGCCTCAGCCCTTAGGAACATGCCAAACCTCAACAAATTTGGATGCATTAGACTGCCCCAAATTTGGGAAACATTTATCAGAAGAACTTCAGCCACAAAGGGCAAGAACTACCAATATAGCCTGCCAGGGGGCACCATCAGGACTTTAGGAAAACGGTATCTTCCTCGCTTTGTTTCTCATTTTGCTGTTATGTAGTACTTGCGTGCACTTGTCTTTGTATTAAGTTCCCAAGAAGATGGCAATGTGACGTTGCCGAAATATCGGAAAGTATATATTAAAGTTTATTTAATTTATATTTCTAGTGTACGCTGTCAATTTCTTAATTATTAGTTAACTGTTTAAGTATAATATATGTAGTGTGTATGTTCCTTTAAAACATGTGAGTAATGATATGCACAACGTATATAGGCAGGGCTCCAGAAACTACTTAAATCTATTGGTCACAACAAAATTTTACCCGCCCATAGTATGATTAATAGTGAGAGAGAGAGAGAGAGAGAGTGCATGCACGCTTGCATGCTAAATTCAAATAACATGTAATAATTTGTAAGATCAAACATGTCTCTTTTTAATTCTGGTCACTAGTCCACTGCTTTTTCCCCAGCATGTTACATACTACTTCAGTTCCACTCAATGCTTATCAGTTCCTATTCTTCCATGCAAGAACTTGTTGATTTCACTCTTTCATCTATCAAAGTACATTGCAGCTGAGTTTGGAAAGGAATTATGTAAACAAATGCTTCTGAGTTTTTATCTATGTATCTCATATAATAGATGTGCTTCTCTTCATTTGAAATATCTGAAGAAGCATCTAGAAGAAGACTCACTACTGAAGTCTTTGATTTTCCTTAACTAATTTTTGTTTAATGGCATCAGCAGTAACCAACACAAATTCTTTACATTTCATGTCATTTTGATACTGTTCTACTACTGGTCTTGTATGTTTTTGAAACAATACATAACATATTGTATTAAAATGGCACTTCAGGTGTTCAAACATTTTATAATACATCTTTCTTTGGAAAGCAGTTAGAGGTGTGTTTTTCCCTTAAGCAATTTTCTTGCCAAGTATGTTCAACAGCATTTTTTTGTGAAAATTGAATGTGTCTTGAAACCTAAATATCTCCATTTTAAAAAGCCTCAAAAAAACTTGTAATCTAGTTTCTGTCAGCAGTTACAGAATATTTTTATACATTACAGAATGCAACTTAGTGCTCATAGCACAGCCACTTGAATTCCTTGAGCCATCTGTCTTGAAAGCATGTCTTGACTGTTTTTAGCTGATAACACAATAAAACTCTTTTCTCTAGTGTGTTTAATATTTTCTGGTCCCTTACCTTTGCCTTCAGTTTTGCACTTAATAAAACTAAAAAGTGTAGTATGCATAATTTCCTTTCATTTATTGTCCACAGTGAGAGGTGAATTTATATAAATTATCCATAAAAATAATTTAATGAGAAAAACAAATAAGTTTATGAAAACCAAAGAAAATAGTCTAAACTAGCAATGGAACCATACTAACTTTTCACAATGTAATGCCAATAATGTGATACAGCCCGACTATTCTTTGCAAGATAATTATGTTTTTTAAATAACATTATTAAAAAGCCTTTTCTTCATTATGCATGTTCTGGTATATAATTACACTAAGCTAATTTATCTCGCAAAATGTGAAAATAAGCTTACAGTGAGTACAGGAAGAATTACAGTTGGCAGTGAAACAAATGAAAATCTGTTAAATTAATTTTATTATTTTTTTTTAAAGGATATCTCTGATTTTTATAAGAATGACATTTTGCAAGTTATGCAAAACAAAATGTTATCTGAGAATACTTGATTACTTATTTCAAAATTAATCTGTGGACACAGGGTAGGTTTTAGTTTAAAACAGATGATGAGTGATAAATAGTGTCTCCTGTTTGGAATTACTTCCCGTTTTGAAAAGAGTAGCAAGGTACCTTTCAGAGGGTCTCTCTGTGCAAACTAACTTTTAGCATGGAAAAACAGTCTATAAATCTCATTAATTACATAAGATACTATTTCCTGGTTGAAAATAAAACTTCTTTATTACATTCATTGGAGGAGCACGTGATCAAATCCCTTGATAGTGAATGAGATGTTTAAAATTGGGGGGGGGTGCAAATTATGCATTTAGAAGGTTGAAAATTCAACTCATCACTTGTCTCTGATATCTTGCCCATGGCAAGTGGGAGACTTGATTTCTGGAGCCTTGCCTACAGGCATCAAAATCCAAACTAGCAAAATCCAAATTCTTTTACCTTATCAAACTCCAACTGGCAGTTAGTAGAGATAACACAGTTTACTTCAACTATATCTTCTACAATATGCATGATGCTTTTTTCAGAAGATAGGCTTAATGGATCTGAATATCAGATCTGACATTCCATGCAAAAGGTTATTAAACACTTGTGTAGAGGCTTAAGTGCTGTGAGGACATTATGTTGGAAGTTTAATGGATTTTTTACAACACTCAGAAAGAATTAAATTAGAATTTAATTTAATTTAATCACGAAAAAACTTAAACCTTTCCGCTCCCGTCCCCCCGAATATACGGTTTACCAAAAATCCACAAACCCAATTCCTCACTCAGACCTATAATAGATACCACCAATGCACATTGTTACAGACTGTCTAAACAGCTGGCCAACTCTCTGTTCCCCCTCACCGGAAATTCAGCTTCCTATATAAAAAACTCGACCCACTTTAAAGCCCTCATAGAAAATTTAACCTTGAACAATACAGACATATTGGTAAGCTTTGATATCTCCTCTTTGTTTACCAATATTGCCTTAACTGACACTTTATCTCTCTTAGAAAACGTTTTCCTCTCTGACATCTTAGATCTCTTTTCCTTTGCCATCAACTCTGGGTATTTCTCTTGGAATAACAAAATCTACAAGCAGATAGAAGGAACCGCCATGGGTTCCCCCCTCTCACCCCCCCCTGCCAATTTCTATATGGAAGATTTCGAAAAACGAGCCATAGACTCAGCCCCACTCAAACCTTCTATCTGGCTAAGATATGTAGATGATGTGTTCTCCATTTGGCCTCATGGCCCAGACACGTTAGATTCCTTCCTCGGTCATCTCAATAGCCTACATCCAAGAATCCAGTTTACTATGGAAAAGGAAAAGAACAATTGTTTACCCTTCCTAGACACCTTAGTCACGCGCCTGCCCAATGATACACTTGCCTTCACTGTATACAGAAAACCCACACACACAGGCAGATACATTCACAAACTCTCCCACCACCACCCCTCACAACAATATGGCATCATTAAAACCCTTACCAAGAGAGCCCACAATCTTTCTCAAGAACCACCCTCACTACTGAGCTTAACCACATACAGAGAACTTTCCTCTCCAATGGCTACAGTGAGCACAGTATCAAAAAAATAATCAATTCCTCATCCATTCCCCCGTCCCTCTTGTCAACAAGAATTTAAAAATGCCATCACCATACCCTACATCCGAGGCACTTCGGAAAAAATAGCCAAGATACTAAAAAAGTATAACCTACACACAGCATATAAGCCCTACCGCAAACTTACTACCCTTATCCGTTCTACGAACGATCAGCTCCCCCCTCTCTCTCTACCTGGAGTTTACAAAGTACCCTGTTCCTGTAAGCTTGCATACTTTGGACAGACAGGTAGATCAGCATCCATCTGCCTGGAGGAACACAAGTCGTACATCGTTAAACACAACTATGGCCATTCAGGCTTGGCTGACCATGTTTTGGACACCACCCACAGAGTATCATGGAAGAAAACCACCATGCTCCACCACAGCAAATTCAAGAAAGAGAGACTTTTCCTAGAAGCAGCAGCAGCTCTCAGAAACCAACCAAATCTTAACAAATATGGTTGCATTAAGCTTCCGAAGATTTGGGAAACACTCATCACCAGAGGTCCCACCTTACATTCCAGGCCACCTACTACTGCCCTTAGAGGGCGCTCCACCTAGATAGGACTTTAGTGTCACCCACGTGGTTGGGCTTAGTATTGTAAGTTTTTGTGTGCATGTTACATTAATTGTTTTTGTAATCCCCGTAGATGTCCTAGTGACTAAGACGAAATATAGGAGTATTAAATTCTAATTTAATTCTTTCTGAGTGTTGTAAAAAATCCATTAAACCTCCAACATAATGTTATTAAACTCTGTTTCCACTTTCCTCATACAAACACATCCTCTGACTAAGTAAGTGAAATCATTTTTATAGAAATGAAGGCCTTTGTTTCCCACTACACTGCAAAACTTAAAAATCAAGACATTAGGATGGAACGTGACATTGTTAGCCCTGTTCACACATTCAAGAATGTGTGAACAGGGCTAATCTAAGGTGGTACGGTCACTTAAATAGAATGGGAGAGGAAAGGTCAACAAAACAGGTGTTTGATGCCAAGATGGAATCAAACAGGTGTTTGATTCCATCTTGGCATCAAATCAAATCCTGTTTGATTCCAACCTTGCCCTTCTGTGGAGCTTTTTCTGTGAAAAAGCTCCACAGAAGGGCAAGGTTTAAGTGGATTGATTCAGTCAGAAGTGCCTCAAAAACAAAATCTTAGATACAGCAATATTGGAGTGGTGACTAGTAATAGACTAATATTGAGGGAAATTGTTGATAGCAGAGTATTAATGTATCTTAATCATGTTGGAAGTTTATTTTCCACTTGGTTAGAGTATAATAAATTTAGTTTAATCCTTTATCCAAGTGTAAGCAAACAAAGTTTGTGTCTGAAGAATCTTCAGGATTGAGGCAACTCGTGGTAAAGGTAGATCAAGCTCTCATCACTCCTTGTCTCAGTATCTCCCATAATGCAAAGCACATCTCCTTGCGGACATGTATAGTGCTATGCATTAAGGGAAGGGCCAGATGGTTAGACAATAATAAATTTAGTTTAATCCTTTATCCAAGTGTAGGCAAACAAAGTGTGCACCTAAAGTATCTTCAGGGTGAGGCAACTCGTATAGGTAAATATGACCTCTCCATTGCTTCTGCTAAGTATCACCGCTTCTGGGTCTGGCTCCCACTGATGAGGCCTCAATAAAGGTCAAAACCGGTCTGGGGAGTGGCTCTTCCCTTAATGCATAGCATTATACATGTCTGCAAGGAGATGTGCTTTGCATTATGGGAGATACTGAGACAATGAGTGATGAGAGCTTGGTCCACCTTTACCACGAGTTGCCTCACGGTGAACATACTTCAGGCGCAAACTTTATTTGCTTATACTTGGATAAAGGATTAAACTAAATTTAGTATCTTAATCATGTAGTGCTGTGATAGCAGTCTGAAGACTCCTGAGAGGGGGTGTTCAGGCTGCTATCAAGAAATTGATGATGGGATTATTAAACCAGGAATCCCTTCTATATGATGTCATTTGCCTCAAGATTTCTTTGCCTCGAATTTGTAGTCTTCAGTTCTTGCATTTACCACTCTCCTATTTCAGGTTATTATAATGACTTCCTGTGAAATTTATTTCTTACAGTTTGATTACTCAAACTATGAGATTTATGTTCATAACTTTATTATTTATGTTCATAACTGAAAGAGAAGCTGAATTGTTTGTTTTATTGCTTATGATCTAACGCAATCTCGTCTACCAACCAGAATAACAGACAATCCTTATCACTCTTCCAACACCTTTGCCATTTTCATAACCTCCAAAATACATCAAATATGTTTGCTCTTCTCTTAACTCTGACCATACCATTATCCACATTTCCATTTCTACAGACTGATCTTCTCCCAGACAATCTTAGCCAACTACCTCTGAGATTTATATATCTCTTTTCTATGGCCTGATTACTGTTTCCACTTTCCTGATCCAAACACATCCTCTGCCGAAATAATTGAAATGATCCTTATAGGAATGAAGGCCTATATTTCCCACTCCACTGCAAATCTCCGAACTCTAATGTGTCCAAGCAGTCCAAGATAAAAATTCAGCATATATTCAATGGCTGAAGCCAAAAATTAAAGTTTCTTAGCCTGAAATTCACTCCAGAAAACAAATCCAATGTAGACTTGTAAAAGCCAAATGCAAAAACGCTTGCATCTTGCGAAATGCAGTCATGCCAAGTTAGGAGTAACTTCTACCCTTCTTTGTTTCTACCTCTCTCATATCCTGATGGTACAATGGTGATATCAAAGAAATGACATAGCAAAACTCTTGACAACAGTCTTTTCATCTAACTCTTACATAAAAAACCAAGGCAAATCATCTCCAACTATATCAACTCATGTAGAAATCATGGAGACAAAACATGTCAGAGCAATTACTTTACTTAAAACTAAGACAAAATAACCTTTATCAGTTTCCTGCAGTTCATTTCCATCAATATAGTTCACAACTTATCTCTTCTTCCTGAATGCACCTCCATACACTTTAAACTGACAGCCATTTTTACCTTTACCCATACTGCCAGTCTAAGTCATTCTGCAGGATCTCTACATCACTCTCATTTACTAACACTCTTTCCAGTTTTACATCATTAGCAAACAACTGAGTATTTCCATTCAAATCATTTCTTACATTGCTGATGAACAAATTAAAAAAACAGAGAACCAAGAGTGTGGAGCCCTGTGATACATCACTTATCATCTGCCTTTTCCTGATATCAACTCCTTCAATAAACCACTGACATCAGCCACTCTCGAATTCAAATCACCAGATTCGTATCTATCCCCCATTTTCTGCAACAGTGCTATGTGGAATCTTGTCAAATGCTTTGCAGTCTGAATGGTATTTCCCCTTATCCAACTCCGCTGTCATTTTATTATAAAAAGTAAGCAAATTACTAAGGCAAGACACCCTTCACAAATCCATGTTGTCCCTTAAAGTAGCATATTTCTATCCACCCAGTCTTGAATTTTGCCATTCACCAATTTCCCTAAAACTTGAACTAATCCTGAGATGCTGATTAGCATACAATTTGCTAATTTCTGTCTTGGAGCCTTCTTTATGGTGGGACTATTTTTCCCTCTTTCCATTCCACTGGCACATGCCAAGTACTGAGACTTAAATTTGCTTATTTTTGAGGATTAGCTTGGTCAGAGGAACTGATAATTCCTCTGACCAATAATTAGGATAATAATAATATTATTATTATTATCCTAAGAACCCATGGAGTCGCAGACTCATCTAGGGGGATTCCTCTCGTCATACACACAGCTCGTCATGCCATGCTTTACCAAGCTACATCTCGTCTCTCTGCTGCCTTTTGTGACTGGGTTGCCAGCTTCCTCTGATTGTTCATTGCATGTTATGGTGGACAGTTTCCTCTAATCACATTTCTCTATCAATGCTTAGGTATTCCTAGAGTTCTGACTTCCACCCACCCTCTTCTCTTATACATCAATGACCTCAAATCCTATCCATAGTTTTGCTAATGAGAGTATTTCCAAGAAGAAAGCCCTTACCTTCAATCACTCTTAACTTTGATATTGTTCCAATCTCCAGTCAAGATCAGCTCTCTCTTTTTGGATTGACTTTCACACGTAGCTTATCTTGGCACAAATACAATACCGTCACAGTCTCTTCAACCTCAAAAAACTCAGTATTTTATTTTTCTTTCTTTCTCTCCCAGAAACCTCTTCTTTCTTGCTCGACTCCTAGTATTTTATAAATTCCAAATCCACCTAACCTTAAAATGTTCTCATATTCTGGTGAACTCAAAACCTCCATAAGCATTCGACGGTATACAGAAGCCTCATGCTCACTTTTTATCTTCACTTTCTCATACACAATATTTTTGTATTTCACCTTTTTTTCACAAATACTTTCATAGGCTATGCCACCAAACTGGCCACTATCATTTCTCTGCTTTCCTCTTATCATGTAAGAACATGAGGCAGACACTGATCAACATCCATATACAGTTCAAATCCAAACTTATCAAACCAACTTATCTTCTTTCCATCTACCTCTATTAGTGACATTCCCCCATACCATTTATTCCAATGAAAACAACTCTGGCTTATCAAATCAAGATATTAATGGATTTCTGCTGTCTGTCTTAACTACTTATCCAGACAAAGGTGATGTTGTGCTATAGAATTTGTGACCTCTCATAGTGGGTTGACACACACACACACAAAATCAAGGCTACCATTAACTCCTAGCAGGAATACTACCTTAAAACACATTAATCTGTCATAAAATCCTATCACTTTATTAACAATAAGCTCGTAACTCCTCATACCAATATCACTATATTCTCTGCAGTGGTTACCTGTCTACTAATCCTACCCTGCAATTTTTCCTTTTACATGCCACATATCAAAAGTACTCTCTAAATGGCTAAATAATGCATTGCATTTTCCTCATGACACAAGTCATCTTCCAAGCCTGCTCTTTGCATGAAGAACTGTCTCACCTTATTCTAAAATGCTTTCTTCTTACAGAATGCTTTCTTTATCCTGCCATTTATCCTATTATATTTAACCTCTGAACCACTGAAATAAAGTTAGATGTTGCTACCGTTAAAAACCTTGACTATTTTTCATACATCATTGATATCCTTTTGACCTAGCTCCTCATTCCATGTTAATACTCCAAAGCTGGAGCTTTCTATAACCATTTATTTAATTTATAGTTTTACATTTTTTTTTGTCCCCACAGAAGCCCTTATACAACTGGACACCACCAGATAATTACAGCATAGTTACTTTTCCTAGGCAGATTCAACACCTCACTCAACATCCCAATCCTCTGATGCAATAATCAAATCCAAATCCTTGTGTACTATATACATCTCTTCATTACATTGTCAATCATCATACACACATTAACGACTGCTTATAGTGTTTGTGCTACGTATGCTATTACTCCCTGTCCATCTTGCAAACTCATGCTCTCATTCTCCTCTCTCTCTCTCTCTTGCTCTTCCCACTGGTCTCACAATGTTCAGTCTTTCCAATTTATTTGCAAACACTCCAGTGTCAACTACCTCAATCTCCTGTTCTTTCATTATCTCCTCATCCACATTTAACTCTCTCATTATACTCTCTTCCAGCAATAGCCTCTCCAGATTTCACATCAAACCATCCCTCTCAAATTCATCCTATACATTCACAATCTTCTTTCTCCTTATAGAACTCTGGGAACACATAATTTATGATGATCTTTGTTTGACATCTCAAGTTATCAGTCACAAATAGAAGCAGCAGCACAGACTATCTATTCCACCACATTTGCCATCTTTCACTGCCCTCAATAACCTTCAAACATTCATCTTTCTGTCTCCAACACCCAAAGCCTTAGTTGCTTGACCAATTCCAAACAATAGACTGAATGACAAAAGGAATTGAGTGATTGAGACATTGGATATCAGAAGTAAGTCAGCAAAAGAGTTGGTAGTGGCTGTAGAGCAAATGAATTGATTGGGAACAAGGAGAATGTAAGAATGGATATCACGAGGTTGTTGAAAAGGATAAAAGATAATAATGTGATAGGACAAGTAGTCAGTATGTTGCCCAGGTATGACAGTGATGAGATGAGGTAGGGAGCAAGGATTATGAATGATATGTTAGCAGAAATGTATGAAGAGAAAGGAGTATAGTTTGTTAATGTGTGGAATGAGTTTGAAGGAAGAATTGAACTGTATAAGAGTGATGGACTACCTCTGAATTTAATGAGTCATTTGGAGAGACTGTTGCTGGAAAGCAGCGTAATGAGTGCAAAGAATGAATTTGAGCAAGTAGGAAGCAATGGGAAAGAGCAGAAGAATAAGGAAGGAGAGATTGAAGTGGTGCTTATGAATGGAGAAGTGGGTAGCATGAGTATAGAGAATGTGTGCAAGACAAACAGGGAGACTCAGTGTGGACAGGGGAACACAATGCCAGAAAAGTTGATGCTCAAAGAGGAAGTGTGTATAGAGAAGAAGTGAATGGGATGGCCCAGGATATAGGGAGAATAACGGGATATGAAGAAGGTTCTGGGATGGGTAAGGAAAAAAAAGAAATTGCTCAAGGAAGGTATGGATAAGTCACATCTAACAAGTAGTATCAGTGAAACTTGTAATAAATCCAGGAATGAGTTATGTTTATATATGAATGTTAGAAGCATCAGAAACAAGGTAAATGAAATGGTTGCATTGACTGAGTTTGTTCATTTAAAAACTTTTGGAATAAGTGAAACATGGTTGGATAAGGATAGCATCCTGACAGAAAAAGAGATGGAAGAGTATGATGTTTTTTGTGAAGACAGAAAGGAGAAAAAGGAAAGTGGATCGAAATTGATAGAAAAAGACTTATGTCCATACAAGGTAGAGATATAAAGGAGGTATACAGTAGCAATGATTTTGAGGCAGTAGCCTCTCCAGATCTCACATCAAACCATTCAAAGGCAATCCATCCCTCTCAAATTCATCCCATATTTGCATATTGGCATATTTGTTTAATACGAGTTTTACACTATGGGAGAAAGAGGTGAATAGAATGAAATACTTAGTCGGATGTTGCTATAGACTTGATAATGTGGTAGCGAGCATGAAATGCATAAACAAATTACCAAGCAAATAGGAAAAGAGTAATCATTATGGCTCATCTGATCGTCTCATCTCATCAGAGGATGTCATTATAAATGAGGTTTCAAATCTCCCTCCAGTTGATGAGAGTGGCCACGAAATGATTACCTGGGTGGTTGCAAGCCACGTGAGGACTTCTGTGAGGAAAGGGTAATGAGTGCAAAGAATGAATTTGAACAAGTAAGAAGCAATGGGAAAAAGTAGAAGAATAAAGGAGGAGAGATTGAAGTGGTGTGGAACTACAAGGCTGGTGAATATGAGAAAATCTTCTTTCCACCAACTTCTCCTTCCATGTTATAGCACGGAAAGAAGAGTTAGGTGGAAAGGAGATCAAACTGATTGGGTTTTGATTGCTTTGATTTCATTTCTATGTCACAAAGACATCAAAGGTCATATTGCACCAGGACACAGGTTTACAGCGGTACATATGGTAAACGGTTAGCAGCAGGACAATCACAAACATCTATGCCCTTGGTGGGATTTGAACTTGCAAACTCTTGGCTGAAGAGTGGATATGCTAACCACTTGGCCAACCAGGAAAGCTGCTTGGGTGCTATTTAAGAACTATCTACTAGAAGTAATGTGTAAATGTATTCCAAGGGTCAAAAGGTTAATAAAGATAGGTGTGAAATGAATGAACGAAGATATTAAGCATGCAATACAGAGTGGTGATACTGAATTCCATGTGGGAAAAATAAATAAATAAATAAAGAAGTTACTTGGTTTGCAAGAGTAACAAAAGTGTAGCATGAGCAGCAGTTAGCTAATAAAGCAAAAAAATAAACCTAGGGAGGTCTTTCGATATGTATCCAGCAAAAAAAAAGATTAGATTTTGGTAAGATGACACTAACTGGAGATTATGATATAAGAACAACTGCTGCAGAGGATACAAATGAGATATTTAATGAGCAGTTCATAAAAGTCTTTCATCTTGGTGAATGTGATATCATGGAGAGGATGAGAGCAGTGGATGAGTAGGAGAACTGTGAGTGAGCAAAAGGTATATGGGGAATTGAATAAAAACCTGATGTTAATAAGACTGTGGAACTTGATATTTCACCACATATTCTGAAGGAATGTGCAAGGGAATTGACATCTCCCTTGGCATATTTGTTTAATATGAGTATTACAATGGGTCAAGTTTTAAAGGAGTGGAAGCAAGGCAAGATAGTACTGCTTCATAAGGCAGATGACAGAACTCAAGCATCAAATTATAGGCCAATCTGTGTGTCAATTGTGGTTAAAGTGTTGGTGAGCTAATGAGAACCAGGATCCCGAAATAGGTTGACAACAGTGGCATTAGCTTTGATGGAAAGCATGGATTTGCTAAAGGGAGGTCATGTTTCAGTAATCTACTTACTTGTTACAATAAGATGACAGCTACACTGAATGAAGGAGAAGAATACACAGCAATAATCAAACTGAGTGGATGGGGTTGGATATTAGACTATGGTGCATTGGACTGGAGACTGGCTATCTAATAGGTATCAGCTAGTTGTGTATGGAAGAACAATATCCCAGAAGAGGAAAGTCACTCATGGTGTGTGTGCCTCAGGTGTTTTAGAGCAATTGCAGTTTAACCGGTATGTTAATGATATTGGGGAGGATTTGGATGAGGATATTCAGTTGTTTGCAGATGATGCAAAGTTGGAACAAACTATGAGAAGTAGAATAAATGTTGTGGCTTCAGAAGAAGACTTGAATACACTGAGTGAATGGGCATTGGAGTGGGGATAACAGTTCCATATTGGGAAACAAAGATGGGATGTAGCATTTATGCTTGGCAGGAATATATTGTTGGAGGTGGAGGAAATAAGAGATCTTGGGATGATGGTGGATACGATCTAAAATTTAGAGGACACTGACTCGTAGAAGTATGGAGATTCTGGTTCCATTGCATAAGGTCTTGATTAGGTCACACATATGGACTACTGTGCACAGATATAGTCAACTGAATTTCAAAAGGATGAAAAGATGTTGGAAAGGATCAAGATGCGATTGAATAAGGTGGTTTCTGATCTCTAGAATACTGAATGAAGAAAGATTGAGAAGATGCAATTTACAGAGGCTAGTGGATAGGAGGAAGATAGAGATTATATGATAGAGACGTACAAGTTGGTAAAGGATTGTTACAGGATTAATGTTGAAGAGGTTTTTAATAAAATGGTGGGAGATGTGGAAAAAACAAGAGGCCATCCCTTGAAGCTGTAAAAGGAGGATGTGAGCAAGGGAGTAAAAAGCAGGTTTTTTTGAATGGAGAGTTGTGAATGATTGGAATGCATTGCCCGAGAGTATGGCATCTGCAGAAAATTTGAATATATTTAAGGCACAGTATAATGAGCTATGCACATCACAAAGGCACTCCTCTCAATGAGTCTTTGACTCCATGGGGAGTCTTGGGATGATGATAATAATAACGACTTAAACCTATCCCATGTAATATTCTCTCATAAGCAATGAATATTTTATCATCGCAAAATCCCCTGTGACTAAATCTGTGTAGGGTGATCCCATATATGGCATAACTGGGGCCTTATCTATTTTGTGTCTGCTTTGCAAACCAATTCTCTCTCTCCCCTTCTCAAGATGCATTTTCCTTATACTTGCTTCCTGAATGTTCTAACAGAATTCCCAGGATTTTCCCCTCACTTTTGTTTCTCTAAATTCTGACTACTTTTCTGCCATTTCCTAAATTATTATTACTACTATTTAGAATATTTCTCAGGGGCTCACATTGGAAAGTATGGGCATGGCAAACCCAAGATACCCAAGCTAGACCTGATCTTACTTCGTACAATATACACTTAGCATATCATATCTGGAGATTGGTCTTTCCCTCTCCTCTCTTGCTTCTTACTCCTCCCCCCCCCAGTGCTATTAGAGCAATTCAAGGGAAAGGGGGTGACTCTTTCCTCTCACTGTAGTTTCCACTATCTACTAAAAAAGGGCAAGCCTAGTTGTCTTAAGGTGGCAGTCCCACCACTAGGATACCTATTGTCATGCTAGTCACTTGACATAGGGAAACACACATTACTTTCAAGTCTGAAAGAAATCCAAACTGGACAGAAAACATGGGAAATGACAGCAAACTGGAAAAGGTTAAGAAACTCTGGAAAAAGAAAAACGTTGATTTAGCCACTTTTGCACTTTCCTCCCATTTTATTCTCTCTGTCCCTCCTGAACACACTATACCCTACACATTCTATCCCACTGGCCACCACACATTTAGCCATTTCCCCACCCATTTTATTCTCTCTGTCCCTCCTGAACACACTATACCCTACACATTCTATCCCACTAACTATATCATCTTCTGTCAGCCATGTTTCACTAATGCCAATAATCTGTGGCCAGGAAGAGCCAACGAAGGCCAAAAATTCTTCTTTCTTGTTCCTAATACTCCTGGCATTAGTATACATGAAATGCAGTGGTCCATTTGTCCCACCCCTAACTTTTGATTTATGACACTAGATATATGAGAAGAACTGCAAAATACACATTATTAGATCAAAAAAGGAACTAAGACATTTTAAAAGAACTAAAAATAAAATCAATAGAAGGAAAACTAAACAATTATAAACAAAAATGGATTGAACATGTAAACTGAATGGCCAACACAAAAAAAGGATATTGGATGGATAATTAGACCAGAACAGACCAATATGGTCTATACCCGTAATTAGTGTTGATGATGACTATTTAGAATACTTTCTGCACTGAATCTGTTGACTGCAGAGGTTCTTTTCTTAATAATACTAAGAATCATTAATAAACAGTAGAAAAGCAGTCAAAATTTAGAATAACTGGCAGAGCATCTTTTGGAATAGCAGGAAATATTCAAGCGTTTGTTGTTTCTCCCTTCTTCACTTTTCACACAATTTCCAGGGATGGTCTGTCATTCTTCTATTCCCAACCTTACCTCTCACTATATGTAATCCTTTCCATATTAATCCTGTAAAGTCTCTTCACAAACTTAAACATCTCTATCATATTACCTTGTTTCCATCTGTTCACTAAACTTGGCAATTTATCTTTCCTCAACTTGAGTGTTGGTTTTATGAAGAAATCAGTAATTATAATTAAGGATCATAAATTAGGTTAATTTACAGGGGGAAACACTGATACTTCACCTACATAAAGAGTTAAATAAAGTAATATATGAGTCAGTCATAAAAAAAATTAATCATCATTCATTTAAAACGGGAGTTGTGATTATGAGCATAAGTGTAAAATGTTTGTGTATTAGGTGCTATACCAGGAAATGCAAGACTAAAATTAAAAGTATACTGTATATGTTGATACGGTATTTAACTAGCATGGTACCCCCCCCCCAATCTTGCATTTAAAACTAATAGCTGAGCAAAACTTTAAAGCTTTCATACATACATCCTCCTTCCTTGCACAAATATTAACTGATACAAAATGCCTAATTCAATGAACAAAGAAAGTTTGTCAAATTTCTCAGAAGGTACAATAATGAATTAGTTAAAAACCCTAGCAAATTACAAATTTAAAAAATTCAAATATGATAAACCTCAATGGAATCAAGAGATAACAGTAGATCCCATTCAGAGAGCAGCATATCATAAAGAACCTTATTCATGCACATTCCTAGCATTCGTAACAACTTCTAGCAATACATTCCACTCACCCAACACTCTCCATTCATCACTGCCCTCTTCACATTTATACAACTTCCAAGAACAGTATCTGTTCTCCATGTCATATTCTCTGCTCTACACCTGCTTTCATCCCACATACAGGCAAACTGGCCAGGAGAACACATGCAATTTACAAACAAATACCACTAGTGGTTGTGGTGGTGGTAATGTTGGGCAGTAGATGCATTGTGTGTAAACAATGGTAGTGGCATTATGTGTAATTGGCAGATTAAATAGTGGAGACACTGTTCCCAAATATCTGTGTTGTAGAGTGCACTCCCTTGAGTCCCTGGTCTCCTTGGAGGGGTCACATAATTATAAGCTTTTCTTGAATTAATCCTGTAAAACTCTCTCACAAACTTAAATGTCTGTCATCTAACTTTTTTCCTCCTATTCACTAAACTACAATTTGCACTCCCTCAATCTCTCCATAACCAACATTTCATAGACCTGACACTACCTTAGTTACTTATCCCTGAATCCTCTCTGAAGTTCCCATATTACAATGGAAAGTAACTGGCAAAATATGTGTATAAAAATCCATATATGAACTGACCAATGCATTTTACAGTGGCAAAACCACATTCTTATATCAATTATCAGTGTGCTCCTTTATCATAGCAATGCACTGCATAGGTTTTTGTAACACTTTCAACATACCCTCTGAACTTCAGGTCAACCATCATCCCCAGATCTCTAACTTACCATTTTTCAAAATACAATTTTATCAATACAGTTATAGTCCTATACATCTGCACTCCAAAGTTTTCACTCCAACTCTATGGTGTTGCTATTAAAACTGCAATCTTACTCATTCACCCATGCTAAAAGTCTATTTAAATCTTCCCAAAGAGAGCTGACATCAGTACCAGACCTTATCTTCTTTTCAACTTTGCACCATCAGCAAACAACTGAATATCTCCTGTCGGTCCAATAATATCAAATATCATTAACAAATAAATTAAATGGTTGGAGCCCAAGAATTATTCTTTTATGGAACATTGTCTCACCCCCCCTCCCACACACGCATATATACAAAACTTGTTGGTATATTCACAGAGCCAATCTGCTATCCGATCAATCTATTGCCAGCCTGGCTGGCTGAGTAGTTAGTGTCTGCTCTCCAGTCAAGAGGCTGTGGGTTCGAATCCCAATGTGGGCATGGATGTTTGCGATTATCTGTGGAAATACTAGTGGTGGTGGTTGGCAGTAGATGGCGTTGGTGAAAGCAGAGTTGTAGAGTAGATGCCCTCCCTCAATGAGTCTTTGGACTCCCTGGAGGTGACAAATGATAATGATAATGATAATAATTATCTATCCCCATCTTCTCCAGCCTGTATATGCAGTACTCAACAGAATGTCTTTGCAAAGTCCTGAAATATTACCATATATGACTTTCCCTTATTTCACACATTTTTTGCTATCGTAATATACAAATAGATTGCTAAAGAAAGTAAGACCACATAATTAGAGATACAGACTAGTGTGTAACCAAAAATATCTGTGTCAGCACTATTTCAATGCAGTGGCACTCTTTTGCCTTCTCTCCTACTCCTAACGAACCAGTCCCATTGCAAGATTCTCAATTATAAACATCCAGATCAAAAGCAAAGCCAATCCTTTTGCAAACATTCCCTAAAAATATGTAATGATGTCATCAACCATCTCTATAGCCTTATTAAAGATATACATATAAACAAAGATGAATTGTAATGCATTAACTGCTTATATGAACTCACCTTATCTATAAAGAAGAATGAAAACATATCTAAAATTCATTACCACAAAAACATCACAGAAAGGTATGCCAAACGTACTGGCTGCACATTAAGTTCCTAATTGATATGACTCAAGTACATGAAATCTAAATGTTTCTATACCAACTGCTCCTCTTCAATACCTGTCCCACCTTCTTCCTCAGCTATCAGAACACATTATGTTAAACAAAAACATAACTGAAATAATGCTGGCACATTAAACTGGCATAGGGTAAAAGAAAAAACACAATTTTAAAGTCTATACAGTAAAGAAAAACACACACTTACTGCTTAAGACAGCATTTACTGATTTTACTAACAAGGGTACCAAAGATCTAATGCAAAATGGGAGAAGGAAGCTGGCTAGAGGTACTGGTCTTTCTTCACACTGTTTCCATAGCAGACTTCAGATTTCTTGTTCTTTATAAGACTGTATTCTAATACTTCATATGTGGAGAAAAGAGAGCAGCTGAACACTTCAGTTTTGTTTTGTATTCAGAAATCATCTTGATATGAAAATAATAATAGAAGAAAATGCTGATATTATCAATGAAGATTTCCTAAAACATCCTAATACACCCCACATTCCAAAAATAGAAAAAGAGTGTTGCTTGTTCCTTCAAAACTGATCACAATGCTTCTGCAGATAAACTTATCTACTATATCTGTATAGAATTTCTACTGAAGTGAAGAATGCCAGCATCTTAGTAAGAAACCATCTTAGAAATATATATATATATATATATATATATATATATATAGAGAGAGAGAGAGAGAGAGAGAGAGAGAGAGAGAGAGAGATTTAGCATGTAGACAAATTCTTTAGAAGTTCTTCAGAGATTGCTGCTGAGGTATTAGTCTTCCATTCTATGCATTTGGCTTTGAAAGAATTCCTTTTCTAAGTGATACGGGGGTGCGTAGAGATATTGGAATGATTATTGTGGTAGTAACTTAACCCAGAAGCACATGGCATTATATCTATTAATTATATGTAATCCTGATTGTTTTCAAGAACGAAAAACCCTGCCTGTCGTTATAACTCGCTACAGATGAGGAGCTCTGATAAAAATTTAGAATAAAAAAAAAATCGTCGTTACCAACTAGGCTAAGGTGAATTGAATTCACTACATAAATAGATCTGCATGAAGCAATTTATCTGAATTATCCTTTTACGCTCTCGTGGCATTTAACCTTGAAATAAAAAGTTCTCCTCAAATCATATGAATTCAAGGTGACACAACATGAAATAACAGAAGGACCACCTTGTTGTGGCATTGGCTAACGTGAAACTGAGGAAAAAAAGAGTAATAAACTTCTTTAGAAATTATCAACAAACACACGTGTAAACCACTTTGCATTTATACTCACCAGGTAAATCAACGTGCACGTCTTGTTTCTGAGTTTGAGCACGTTGCATCACTAAAACAGACACCACGAAGAACCATAACGCAATCAAACTGATAGAGTCACCCATTCTATCAAAGAAAGAAAATTTTTGTTAAGCATATGGAGTCAAAAATTCCAATAAACGCCAAAATATCCTAAAACAAGGATACATCATAAAACAAAATTGGTATTTCAACTACGATCATTGCAGAAATGTTCAGTTAAACAAGTACAGCTACATTCCAACTGAGATTTTATTTTATTTTTCGATAAAAATTGTTACTATCTCTCGAAGATCTCAATAAGTAACAAAAATAACTTCACACACTAACTCATTTTTAAGTAACCGCAAACTTATGAACAGCTGGATACGAAAACGACATCTACAAAGGTTATGCGGTGGTGAATTCTGGGTAAAAATATATGAGATAAATCATTGTAGACAAATTGATTGAACTGGACGTGCAAATTAGATAAATATAAACTGTTATGATTTTATATATATATATATAATGTTATATACTGTTATGATTTTATATATATATATATATATATATATATAAAATCATAACAGTTTATATACTGTTATATACTGTTATGTTATATAATATGTTATGTTATATGTTATATAATGTTATTATTATTATTATTATTATTATTATTTAACGGTGTCTCCATGGAGTCAAAAGACTCATCGCGGGAGACCCGACATTGACACACTAACCATTATTTACACAATACCTGTCATACCTCTCCTTAAATTCATTCACGGTTAAAGCATTCACAACCAGTTCTGGCAAAGCATTCCACCCATTCACAACCCTCCAAGTAAAAAATCTAGTCCTAACACCCTTGTTAACCACACTCTTACACAATCTCCAGGGATGGCCCCTCGTTCTCTCACATCCTGCATTGGTCTTAAGAATATCATCAGTATCAATCCTGTAAAATCCCTTTAACAATTTAAATACCTCTATCATATCTCCTCTCCTACGTCTATCAGCTAGTTTTTGGAGCCCACAGATCATCAATCTATCCTCATAGGGAACATCCCACAGACCTGCAACAATCTTTGTAACCCGCCTCTGAATCCTCTCTACCACTTCCGCATCACCAAGAAATCCTGGCGACCAGATCTGTGCACAATAGTCCAAATGCGGCCTTATTAATGCCTTATAGAGTGGAATAATAACTTCTCTATCCCTGCTAGTTAGTGTGTTCCTCAACAACCATGTAATTTGATGTGATGTTTTGGCAATCTTAGCAATATGCCCTTTAAACTTAAGTTCTCTGTCCACAATAACTCCCAAGTCTCTTGTCTCATCAACTTCCTGCAGTTCAGTTCCGTTAATATAGTAAACAGCATGCGATGTCATCCTCCCGAAGTGCATCACCTTACACTTAGCCACGTTGAACTGACAGCCATTTACCTCAGTCCATAGCGTCAGCCTATTTAAGTCATCCTGTAAAATATCCACATCATTTGAATTGATTATCGCTCTTCCCAATTTTGCATCATCAGCAAACAAGTGGATATTTCCATTCAAGGTATTTCCAATATCATTGATGTACAAATTAAACAATAGAGGACCAAGAACTGAGCCCTGAGGTACACCACTAGTCACTTGCCTTTTCCTGGACTCAGCTCCTCCGTAAACCACTCTTTGATATCTGTCCGCCAGCCATCCTTTAATCCAAATCACCATCTTCGGATCCAAACCCATTTGCTCTAATTTATGTAACAGAGTTCCATGTGGAATCCTGTCAAAAGCCTTTGCAAAGTCAAGCAGTATCACTGAGTAAGGATTTCCTTTATCCAACTCCACTGTTACTTTATTATAGAACGTAAGCAAATTACTTAGGCAAGACCTACCTTTCACAAAACCATGTTGCCCCTTATAAAGTATCAT
The DNA here is from genome assembly GCF_054136105.1 of Typopeltis vanoorti. Classification (NCBI taxonomy): domain Eukaryota; kingdom Metazoa; phylum Arthropoda; class Arachnida; order Uropygi; family Thelyphonidae; genus Typopeltis; species Typopeltis vanoorti. The sequence goes on from NC_143552.1 coordinate 63,912,427, forward strand.
ATTGCTGTCCACCCAGTCCTGAATTCTAATTTTAACTAATTTCTCCAAAATCTTAACCACCACTCCAGATATATTGATTGGTCTATAATTTGCAACATCAGTCTTAGAGCCTCCCTTGTGCAATGGAACTATTTTCCCCTCTTTCCACTCTATTGGCACTTTACCAGAACTGAGGCTTAAATTAAATATCCTGGTTAGAGGAGTTGCTAATTCTCTTGCACATTCTCGTAACACATGGGCCGATATGCCATCTAACCCAATGGCAGTGTTAGCATTAAGGTTCTTTAATATATTAAGCACCTCGATTTCATCTATCTCTATACTCTCATCAGTCAATGTCACATCTGACACTGCACTATCACTACTAAGATGGTACACTTTTGCGAAATGATCACTAAGCAACTCAACTATTTGACTAGCTTCAGTAATTTCCTTACCATCAACACTTTTTAAAGTAATCTTTCCATGGATATTCTTCCTTTTACTAGCCACATAGCGAAAGAACTCTTTAGGGTTTCTTTTGGATTCATCAGCTAGCTTCCTCTCATAATTAGCTTTGGCTTTCCTTACCACACAGGTTACTCTCTTTGCCTGTACCTTATATTGCTCATTGGAACGCTCATCACCTTTTTCTTTATATGTCTTCCACAACCTTTTCTTTATATGCAACTCTTGTTTAATAGTATTAGTCATCCATTTTACTCCTACTTGATTTCTCCTTCTGACTCTGGGAATACAGTCTGATACAGCTTTCTTCAAATACTCCTTGAGAATCTCCCACGCATCATCAACATCTCTCCCCTTGAATTTCTCATGCCATAATACAGCTGAAAGCTGACTTCTCAGCTTGCCATAATCACCAGCCTTGTAATTCCACATATACCCATTCTTAATAGAATATTCAGTTCGTCTTTCAATCTCCCAGGTCAAGACCACATGATCGCTTTCCCCAAGTGGAGACATTGTAACTAAATTACTTATTGATATGTTCTCCGATGTTATGACCAGATCTAACACTCTAGAATCTCTTGTCCCTTCCATCACATGCTGTCTCAGGTAATTATCTCTTAACAATTGTATAAACTCCATTTCCTTTGTTCCTTGTGACCATTCCTTCCCCCAATCTATGTCCCCAAAGTTAAAATCCCCCATAATAATTACTTGACCTTTACTCATCGTGCTAATTTGCCAATACATGCTATCTATATTCTCCCTTATTCCCCTTGGATTATAGCAACAACCAATTACATATTTCGCCTTGTTAATCTCTATCTCACACCAAACAGCCTCTAATGAACTGCCCTCTACATACCTGTCACAGTGAGGTACTTCTATCTTTTTTGGCTTTAATGTTTCGTCTATCATTAATAAAACCCCTCCCCCCATTCTGTCATCTCTGTCCTGCCTGAAAATACTGTACCCCTTATATTCAATCCCAATAACTATATCATTCTTGGTTAACCAAGTTTCGCTAATTCCTATAATTTTTGGCCATGTTGTACTAAGTAATGACAAAAATTCTTCACACTTATTCCTAATACTTCGAGCATTGGTATACATAAACTGCAATACACCCTTCCTCCCATAATAAATTACCCCACTCTGTCTACTGTTAACATTCTGCGAACAATTAATCCCAGTTTCACAACGATTAATGACCTTTGTACTATTTACAGCTAACTCTATCACCTGCCTCCCTAGCAAATCCCATTTCCCTGTTTATGACCCTTTACTCTGTCCTTTATCAATAAATGTTCTAAATGCCAAGCTCCTAATCCATTTAAGTGCAAACCATCTCTCTTAAAATACTCCTTCCTTTTATCAAACTCATCCCAGACATCCATAAAATAAATATTCAGTTTCATTTCTTTGCAAAACCTTTTACACAATCTGGACACCATTCCATTTACTATAATTGCTCTTCTGTTCATTTCATCACAATCAAATCGTGGTAGCACACTCATGATCTTTCCACTCTCACTTTTTGCATTCATTTCAATCATTAAATTCTTCAAATCCCGTCTTACAGAAAATCTTTCGCTACGTAGATCATTCGTCCCTATAACTGCAATAATCTCACTCACTCTATCTTTCTGCAATTTCACAGCCCTAGTTATATCCTTAATCTTTGACCCTGGATAACACGCTTTAATTACTCTACCATCCTTCACACCCTTAATTATAGAATTCCCATACAGCACAACATCTTTTTTGCTTCTTCTTAACTTGACATCGTTTACTCCCACTAATGCTTGTTTTTGTTCCTGAACCTCTCTCACATTCTTTAGTATATCACTCAGCAATATGTGTGTATCTATTTCTGCACTATTTATTCCATGCACATATTCACTTCTGTCATTCTCATACTTTGTCATTCTTAATCCCCCCATACTTCCTATTCCATAAAAAATATTAGAACATATTGGAAATCTAAAAGATAGATTATACAATTTGGTCTGATCAAAATTATAAAATATATTACAGTCATTTAAAAATGTCCGTTCATTTGTTTCAGGAGAACTTGCACAACACAGTCTACTCCACATGCTTCTATCCGATACATTGGGATATGGCTGTATAAAACATGTATGTTCCCTATGTGACTGATGGTAGCTAACTGCGAAGTCTTGATGATCACTTAAACTTGGGATATTAGTCAAACCAGATGTATCATCATATATTACATTAAAACTTCTGCGATCATACGAGTCACTTAATACAGGCAAAACATTTGATATATTAGATGTGGAATGGACTGCACAGTCTTTCGTTTCTACTTTGACATCAGATTCAAGAGGGGATACTATAGAAACACAAGATGTAAAGTAATCTGGATTGACATCACCAGCAACCACAGAAGAAATGGCTGACTCAGATGACATACCCAAGTTTGTGACTGACAGGTGAGAATCAACCGTAGCATCAGAAACCGACAACACACTGCCATGCACACATTCACCTGAATTGATGAAAGGACCATCATCACCGCTAAAAACCGTGAATGCAGCATCAGAAACCGACAACACACCGTTATGCACATATTCACCTGAATTGATGAAAGGACTATTGTCATCACTACCCAAGGTTGTGACTGTTAGGGGAGAATCAACTGTAGCATCAGACACTGAACAAGACAATACACCCGTATGCACACTTTCACCTGACAGTTGACCCTCAGCAACCAAGTGAACAATGATCGGTTTTCCTGCTTCGTGACGATCACAATCTAAAGCGCTCTGCTGTATGCCTTCCACAGAATCATTGTACTTATTAGCAACTTCCAAAAAATCTTTCATTTTTAGGAACTCTGCAGATTTTAACAATGATGGAATCATATCCCATGAAATATTAATTTCACCATGGTACATATATTGGATCATCAACCTTAAGTCGCTGAACTTCATGTCATTTAATGTCACAACAGGATGACTACTTGGGTTCTCTAAAAATAAGCTGTATAGAAGAGTGCTGCTTGCAGATAGTACTATTTTGTGAGCCTTAAGGGTCATTCCTTCACACAATAATGTTACATCCACCAAACTTTCACTAGCAAGTAATTTATTAAAAACAGATAATATATTAGGTGTGTGATTGTGCCCTTTCAAACAAATTGTCTGTGATCTTGTTATCATATTGAGTTCTGAACTAAGTTTAAAATAAAATACTCATATTAAACAACATTAAATAATACCTAACAAAATTTACATACATTGCTTGAAATAATTATCTCAGTATTATACACTTATAATCAATAGATTTCATTTAACATCCAGTATATATGCTCAGAGAATGGCAGTATTAGGCTTAACAACAAAAACGCGATCACTATAACATATCATTCTCAAAATGTTTCATCAAACACGTATTATATGAATAACCAAAAATATCTAACACAAGGATTTACATACGTAGCTACAAAGAAGATTTAGCTGTCACAATAGCGAGATTAGGCTTAGCTGCAACGATGCCTGATCATACAATCTGATACCAAATACCAAAATATAAAAACTATCGCGAGACCGCAATCACTAATTAACAACACAATCATCAGTTATATACTATGTGTAAATCATAACAGTATATAATATGTTATATACTGTTATGATTTTATATATATATATATATATATATATATGTATATATATATATATATATATATATATATAAAATCATAACAGTTTATATTTATCTAATTTGCACGTCCAGTTCAATCAATTTGTCTACAATGATTTATCTCATATATTCTTACTGTTATGATTTTATATATATATATAAAATCATAACAGTATATAACATTATATATATATATATATAATGTTATATATATCATAAAAGTATATAACATAACAGTATATAAAATATACTGTTATGTTATATACTGTTTTATAAAATAGTATAAAATCATAACAGTATATAACATTATATATATAGAAATCATAACATTATATTTCATAACATAACATTATATATATAGAAATCATATATATATATATATATATAAATATATATAATGTTATGATTATATATATATATATATAAATATATATAATGTTATGATTATATATATATATATATATATATAATGTTATGATTTATTAGACTTGCATCACTTGCAGGCGCAAACTGGACTTGTTTGTCTGTTTGCTTACTTGGGAAATGGAGTAAAACCAGGTTTAAAATTGCTTGGAATTTAAAAAAAAAAAAATCAGCTAACGCCTTTTTATTCCCGTATACGGGAGTAGGCGAGACCATTTAGCCCTATCTAAGTTTTGGAGACTGAGTGGGAAGTTCAATCTCCACTGGTACCAATCAGCTATAGATGGCCCAATGCTATCACTAATTAAGCGGTATGCAGTGAAGAGAGACGGCTGAAATGTGCCGCCATCACGTTGTCCCTAACCCTAACACAATATATTTAATGTCTGAAATAATGTGGGTTCTACGGTCGATTTTCTTAAGTTTACAGGACGAAATATATATATATATATATATATATATATATATATATATGTGTGTGTGTGTGTGTGTGTGTGTGTGTGTGTGTGTGTGTGTGTGTGTGTGTGTGTGTGTGTGTGTGTGTGTGTTAAAAACAATTATTCAAAGAGTAATAATTATTCAAGATACAAGTAATTCTACAATTAAAAACCAAGTTTATATAAAATTACTTGGTATCTTGAATACATAATATACCCAAGTTAAAAAACTTTCAATCTATCTCTTAACCTGAGATTTTATTTAATAAGGTCAAAGAACCTTGTGGCAACTTGTTTAGGTAAAATTCATAACCTTCGCATTACTTCAACCTTAGCATTTTCAGGTCTGGCACCGACTGACAAGACCTTAATAAAGGGCAAAACTGGTATGGGTAGTGATCATTGCCTTTAAAGCATAGCATCATACATCTCTGCAAGGGAAGGTGCTTTACATTAAGGGAAAAATATTAAGGAAAGTGATCAGAGCTTAATCCACCTTTACCACGAGTTGCCTCAGATTTGCACTACATGCAGGCGAAAACTTAACTTACTTGTCTGTTTCCTTAGTTGGGATATAGAATTAAAAACATAATTTTTATCAGGTGCCTATATATACATATAGACACCGGATAAAAATTACGGAATGCTGATTGAGGCATGCATGTATCAGTTGATGAACGTAGAGTCGCAAATATAGGTAGATTAAAACTGCTGGAATATGATTGTGTGTGTGTGTGTGTGTGTGTGTGTGTGTGTGTGTGTGTGTGTGTGTGTGTGTGTGTGTGTGTGTGTGTGTGTGTGTGTGTGTGTGTGTGTGTGTGTGTGTGTGTGTGTGTGAGAGAGAGAGAGATTCTGTGTTCTCTTTTACAGGTACAACCATAGGTCGTAAAGGTGACATTACCGAGTAGAAAAAAAGGGTGCCATGTTTTTGAAAAGGATATGGACATTCCTTATTAGAGGTGACAAAGTTTGTTGGATTGTCTGAATCCACGGCCATTTGTGTTCATTTCCTGTGGAAGAATTATGGACTCTATCACCATAAGCTAAGTAGTAGAAGCTCTACTCTGTGAAATCGGGATCGCAGACTAGCAATAGCTTAGCGTTTCCAGACTCGTGAAGAACTGCATCAACAGTACAATGCTGGACCTAGTAAACCAGTTTCAGAACGCACTCTACAGAGAGAACTGCATGGGTTCAGCCATGTTACTCCGATAAGTCCTAAGTTAACAACAGTCCAGAAGGAAAGTTGCCTTCATTGGGCAAAACAGCATCTTAACTGGACCATTGACCAGTGGGGATGAATAATATGGTCAGACGAATCCAGATTCTGCTCGTATTCCAATGATAGCCCCTTCCAGGGTCCTGCGAGGGCTCGAGAAGCATTGAACCCCGAATGTATCCAAAATGCTGTGCAAAAAGGAGGTGGCAGTGTCAAATTTAGGGGCTACATTTCAAGTGCTGGAGTTGGCCATTCGTTGAGGTATCCAATCACATTAAATCCATGGATTATCTGAAACTATTAAATAATGAAGCATTGCCATTTGTCAAGTTTGTAGAAAAAGAGGAACACAGTGGATCCTGAGTTTTAAGATGATAAGTCGTATTATTCGAACTAGAATTGTGCTGCATTGGTTTTCAGAACATGAGAAAGACGTCTCATACCTCAACTGGCCAGCAAATTCACTCAGTCTGAATGTTATTTAAAAAATCTCGGAAATGATAGAAAGGGACGTAAAGAAGAAACATCAGTGTCTTCCAACTTTGGTGTAATTAAGGGATCTTTCAAGCATGAAGCTATATATATATATATATATATATATATACACCCTTACACCCAAACTTAATATATACACCCAATATTAATTATATATTAGTGCTGTGTCAACTGTTTATGACATTTGCTTGCTTCATTAGAAGCCGAGTTACTGTGCCAAGACTGTGTTTTGACGAACGGTCGGAAAATAAGTTTCAAACAGAGAGCTGCGATTGACTTTTGTGTTAAACCAGTAATAGTTTTACCGAAACGCATCAAATGCTTCAAAAAGCATACGGTAATGAATGCTTATCCCATACTCAAGTTTAAAGGTAATGAATGCTTATCCCGTACTCGAGTGGTTTAAGCGATTGCGAAGTGGTCTTGAGACGCTTGAGGAAGACGAAAAGCCGGGCAGCCCAAAAACTGAACTGAGCGAAGTTAACATCCAAAAAGTTTCATCTAAGAAAACCCTCATCCGAAAGATTGATTGAAGATGAATTGGGGATTCTGAAATTAACTGTAGACAAACATTTTGACCGAGAGTTTGGGCCGTCGTAAATTGAATTCGCGATTTGTTCTACACAAGTTGACTGATAACCAAAAATTGTATCGAATTGAACATTGCAAGGACCTCATTAAAACCATTTGAAAGGACTCAAACTTTCTTGAAACGATCGTTACTGGTGACGAAACGTGGGGTTTTGAGTACGAGTCCAAAACAAAGCGCCAAGGTGCTGAGTGAAGACTACAAGAAGAGGGGCATCCAAAAGAAAAGTCGCTTGGAGAAGTCAAAAATAAAGACAATGCTGATTTGTTTCTACGATTCCAAGGGTATTATCCAAAACAAATTCGTTCCGCTTGGCCAAATGCCAATGGTGAGTTTTATCTCGAAGTTTTGAAGTGATTGATACCGAGAATTCGTCGCGTGGCATGAATATCATGATACAGGCAGCTGGTTACTTCTGCACGATAATGCACAATCTCATCGTTCAAATATTCTGAGACAGTTTTTGAGCAAAAACCAAGTTTGTGTGTTGGATCACTCGCCGTATTAACCTGATTTAGCACCCTGTGACTTCTTTCTCTTCCGCCGATTGCCGATGAAAGGAAAGCGATGCATCACCATTGAAAACGTTCAATCAGCAGTAACTACGACCATTCAACAGTATCTCAAAAACCGAGTAAGTGAACTCATTTAACGAATTAATTGACCGTGCCAAACGCTGTTTGGCGGTCAATATATATATATATATATATATATATATATGTATTGACGGGTTTGATTACAAGCTATTAACTTAGATGATAAAAAAGGATAGCTGACTGACATACCAAAAAAGTAGTGTATATAGGATGTGAGTTTGCAAGATTTAAGGTGATCAGAGAAGTATCCCATAGGGATCATTACCTGGTCCTTTTGCTATTCAGTCTTTACACTAATGACTACTCAATAGACTACTCACCTCCACTTCATTCACCAAAATTCCCGTATAATCTACTGGTTCATTCGTTTCTGCAATGTCACCACCTGGTTGATATATACTTGCAAAGTGCTCACTCAGTAACTCAACTATATCAACTGATTCAGTTACCTCCCTAGCATCGGCATTCTTTAAAATCATTCTGTCATGTACATTTTTCCTTTTACTTGCTACATATCTAAAAAACTGTTTAGGATTCTCTTTAGCCTGCATGGCCAATGTTCTTTCGTAATCCTTTTTTGCTTTTCTTACCACACTCGTTACCCTTCTGGCCTGCGCTTTATACCGTTCATGTGCCTGCCGGTCACCTTTCTCCTTAAATTCCCTCCATAGTGTTTCTTTTGTTTACAGCTCAAGCTTAATGGTGTTATTCATCCATTTAACCCCTACTTGATTTATTATTCGGACTCTAGGTATACAGTCAGTCATTGCTTCATGCAAACACTTCTTAACTGCCTCCCATGCACAATCAACTTCTAGTCCTTGCAGTTGTACATGCCATGCCATGGCACTGAACCAATCAAACGAATGTTCGCCTCTCTTTACGCTCTTCACATCCTCTTATCCCACGCATCTATGGAGTTCCCAAAATACATAAAGAAAACATCCCTCTTCGCCCAATTGTAGAAGGAATCTACTCACCTACGTATAAACTTTCAAAATATCTAGCAAAGTACCTCAAGTGTTTCTCCAATAAATCTTCATCTTTCATCAAAAACACCACAGATTTTGTTTCGCATACAAAAGATATTCCCATCAATGAAAATGACATTCTAGCAAGTTTTGACATTATACCTTTATTTTCCAAAAGTTCCTACGGACGAAATACTTACATTACTAAAGGACAAATTATCCAAAAAAATGTTTACTTTATTAAAACATTGCATTCATTCTGGTTACTTCAGATATCGAAACTCCGTTTACCAACAAAAACAAGGCCTGGCAATGGGCAATCCTTTTTCCCCAGTTCTAGCTAACATCTTCCTTGAAGATTTTGAATCGAAAGCAATATCTTCCTGCTCATTTAAACCAAAAGTTTGGAAACGATATGTTGATGATATATTCATTATTTGGAATCACGGGCACACATCTCTCACAGATTTTCTTCATCATCTAAACATCCAACATCCTAATATAAAATTTACTGCTCATCTAGAAAATAATAACTCCTTAGCTTTCCTGGATGTCATGCTTACACGATGCTCTGAAAGATTAAAAATCTCTATATACAGAAAATCTACTCATACCAATGGATATCTGCATAATCTTTCTCATCATTTTCCACCATAAAAACTTGAAACTATATCTAACCTTAGGGCAGGAGCACACACTTTCTCTTGAATGAACCAGATGAACTACCAAAAGAAATAAATCATCTCACTCTTATCTTTAAACAAAATGGATACTTTGAAAAAAACGATAAAGAAATTTCTTCTGGTTCCTCCTAGGCAGTGCACAACAGAAACTATTAATTTTATAGGTAGCATCTCCATTCCATACATTAGTACAGTCTCTAAAAAATTAGCTAGAGTACTTAAAAAATATAATATCAAGACATTCTTCACCACACTTCCTTAAATCCCTTCTCTAATCAGCCATCCAAAACGTACTCATTACAAACTAAAATATCCAGGTGTATATAAATTATGGTGCGATTACAATATCCCTTATTTTGGACAAACTAACAAATCTATTGAACAACGTATAGAAGAGCATAAGAGAGACATCTATTACAAAAGACCTCATGCAACTGCGTTATCCAGTCATGTTCTTTTTTCAAATAATCCTAATGATGATCAACAAAGCCACTCCGTTTGCTGGGATAGATCAGAATATATCTTTCGCTGTGATGATGAGTTTGAGAGGAAAATTGTAGAATCAAGGGAAATCCTGCTGAACCCTGTCCACTTAAACCACAATTTGAGTTATAACATCCCAGATAGCCATGCTGCAGTTATTCAATATTGGCGTTCACGTGAGCCTGCACGCACACTTGCAATTGACAATGGCACGCCTGTTAGAACAACCTTGAAAAAATACATCGTTTTTTATGTATCAATTATGTGCGGTAATTTTTATCTGTAATTTCCAGTTTGTTTTGATATTTCAATGTTTATTACTATTCTTGTCCTTTAAGAATACCTAAGGAAGGCTGTTATAAGCCTAAACTAGTCGTATTATTCTCATTAAAATCTTTATAAGTTATCTCGGATTTTTGTTATTAAATCTATGTTTTTAAAATGTATCACAACAACTGAGTAAAAGCCGATTATCACACAAACATATATATATATTGAATGTGTGGGGTATAGTGTGTTCAGGACAGACAGGGAGAATAAAATGGGGGGGAGGATTTCTCGTTTTTTAGTCATTAAATCTATGTTTTTAATATATATATATATATATATATATATATATATATATATATATATATTGAAATATCAGTACCAGGAGATAGTAGGATTGACAACAAAGAAAATGAAAAATTTACAAAATATCGCGATTTGCAAATCGAAGTTGAACGAATCTGGCAAAAGAAAACAAAAGTTGTTTGCATAATAATAGGTGCTTTAGGCGCCATCCCTAAAACATTGAAAAAACATCTAGAAACACTCGAGTTAGATGGATTAAAAATTGGGCAGCTGCAAAAGGAAGCTTTGTTCGGCACAGCTTTCATTTTCAGAAAGTATTTCCACAACTCATAGGCCCTTGGGTACGGCCCGAATAAGTGGAATATAACCAGCCTTTTCTTAAGAATGAGGAAGCCAATCAAGCTTTGATGAATATTATATATATATATAAAAAAAAATCAACTAACGCCTTTTTATTCCCGTATATAAGGGAGTAGGCGAGGCCATTTAGCCCTATCTAACTTTTGTAGACTGAGTGGGCAGTTCAATCTCCACTGGTACCCAATCAGAGACAGATGGCCCAAGGCTATCACTAATTAAGCGGTACGCAGTGAAGAGAGACGGCTCAAATGTGCCGCCATCTCGTGGTCCCTAACCCTAATACAATATATTTAATGTCTGAAATAATGTGGGTTCCACGGTCGATTTTCTTGAGTTTGCAGGACGAAAAACCCGAGTTTCCGGGAGGAAAAACCTGCTTGCCCGTGCCAGAGATCGACTAACTCGGGAACCGGTCGAAAAAAAGCTTAGAAAAATTTCCTCTAGTCGCCAACTAGACTCGAAACCAAGTCTTCCTTCGTGCGGCGGTGTGCAAACGCCACATCCGCTGAGCTACACAGGCTCTTATTATATATATATATATATAATATTCATCAAATTTTTTTGTTGATTTATTGGTGTTTTGGATTCAATTTAATGGACTTAAGTGTGTAATTTTGGTATATTATTGGAGCTTTATTAGCGTGGTTAGTGTACTAAAGTGTTTTATAACATAATCTATGTCGGGAAGTCGCCGCTAGATGAATTCGTAATGTGTAGTGTTCGTGCAAGCTCCAGATAAGATAAGTATCATTTTCAGTTATCGATACAAATTACTTAATATTGAGTAGTTTTGTTTTGTTTGCCTTGCGTATTTTAGTGCGTCTATTTTTAGTGTGTTATAACGTATAATTTGACAAAACACATTGCAAATAAGGATGGCACCTGTGCGAAGGAAAATGGCCGCCAGTAATGAAGGTTCGCCATCGTTATCAAAGAACGGTAGCATAAAAGAAATGAGTCAGTGTACTAGCTGTGAAATGTACGCTTTGCGGAGTGCGGTCGGAGAGTGGTTAGATGATAATAAAGGATTGAATGTGTGTAGAAAATGTAGGGAGAATGAGGAATTGAAGTGTATTTCGGATCATGAGTGTGATATTTTTGTCAACCTTCAGAATGAAGGAAATAGGGATATGACAAGAAACGGCAAGGTTGTACATGAAAATTGTGAGAGTGTGAATGTAGAAAGTGTGAATGATAGTATAAATGGTTTCTCAGAGAACAAAAAAGATGAGATAGATGCATTGAGTGAGATCGCATTGTTGAATAGTGCGATAGAAAGAGCAAAACAGCAGCTAGAATGCATGAACAAAAGTAGACTGAATGAACCAACCAATAATAAAAGGTATCACAGGAAAAATAGACGTATGAATGTAAACATGAACAAAATGAAGGATAGAGTGCTGTATGGAAACTCTTTAGTAAGAGGTGTGTTAGTAGAGGATTTGACAAAATTGTACCAACCTGGTGCGACCATAAAGGACGTAAATGCGTCTATTAGAGAGCAAAAGGAAAGGGTGAAAGAAATGATTGTTGTGGCAGGTACGAATGATCTGAAAGGAGATAAAATGGAAATGATAGAAGACCTGAATGAATTGTTTGAGGTAGCAAAAGAAAAGAGTGAGAGAGTTAGAATGATTAGTCTTTTGCCACGGTATGACAGTGAAATGTTTAAAAGGAGGGCTATAATTGCGAATGATTTTTTCGTGGGTTATGTATGACGAGTGGTGTGGAATTTATGGATGTGTGGAGTGAGTTTGATGGGCGAAAGGATCTATATAAGATGGATGGCTTGCATTTGAATGGTTACGGTGTAAGAAGACTTGAGAAAGTGTTGCTGAATGTAGTGGATGTGCAAATTCTGGGAAACTAGATTTGATAGGGGGCGGGAGTAGAGATACAGTCCTTACGGAGGCAGTTGAATGTAAGAATGAATATAATATGCCAGAGCAAATAAGGACAACAAATCTGAGTGGGATAGTTAATATAAGGCATCAAGGTAGGGTTGGGGCTAATGGGGGTCTTAAATTCATGTACACTAATACTAGGAGTATTAGGAACAAGAAGGAAGAGTTTTTGGCCATGGTTGGCACTTCCAGACCACAGGTTATAGGTATTAGTGAAACATGGCTGACTGTAGATGATATAACTAGTGGGATTGAATGTGATGGGTATAGTGTGTTCAGGAATGACAGAGAGAATAAAATGGGGGGAGGAGTATTGTTGATGATAGCTGATGAGCTCCAGCCAAGGAGAATAGAAGTTGAATTGCAGGATAGAGAAAAGAGCACATTTGAGGCCGTTTGGTGTGAGATTGTGGCTAGCAGAACTAAATATACAATTGGGTGCTGCTATAGACCAGGTGATGGAAAAGATGGTGGTGACAGTATGCACAAGCAAATAGAAGAAATGGGTGGAAGGAGGGTGATTATTATGGGAGATTTCAACTATGGTCGCATTGATTGGAGTGAGGAGAGGACACACGGGAGGAAGGAATTGGATTTTATGCGGTTATTAAGGGAGAACTATCTGCGACAGCATGTAATGGAAAATACTAGGGGTCAGAGAGTGCTTGACCTAGTAATTACATCTGAGGATTTGGCTGTAACAAATATGACCACATTGCCACCAATCGGTGAGAGTGATCATAGGGTCTTAACTTGGGAGGTGGCTAAAGGTGTAGAATTTTCAATTAAGACAGGGTACATGTGGAATTATCGGGCTGGAAAGTATGACATGCTTAGGAGTTTGATTGGTTCAGTGTCATGGCATGTATAACTGCAAGGACTAGAAGTCGATAGTGCATGGGAGGTAGTTAAGAAGTGCTTGCATGAAGCAATGGCTGACTGTATACCTAGAGTCCGAATAATAAATCAAGTAAGGGTTAAATGGATGAATAACACCATTAAGCTTAAGTTGCAAAAAAAGAAACAACTATGGAGGGAATTTAATTAGAAGGGTGACCGGCAGGCACATGAACGGTATAAAGCGCAGGCCAGAAGGGTGACAAGTGTGGTAAGAAAAGCAAAAAAGGATTACGAAAGAACATTGGCCATGCAGGCTAAAGAGAATCCTAAACAGTTTTTTAGATATGTAGCAAGTAAAAGGAATGTACATGGCAGAATGATTTTAAAGAATGCCGATGGTAGGGAGGTAACTGAATCAGTTGAGATAGCTGAGTTACTGAGTGAGCACTTTGCAAGAATATATCATCCAGGTGGTGATATTGCAGAAACAAATAAACCAGTAGATTATATGGGAATTGTGGTGAATGAAGTGGAGGTGAGTAGTCTATTGCATAACCTCAATGTCAATACATCTGTGGAATTGGATGGTATGCCAGCTCGTGTTGTACGAGAAGCAGCTAAAGAATTGTCAGTACCCTTGACCATTTTGTTTAATTTGAGTCTCGGGTGTGGGTTAGTCCAGAGCGGGTGGAAAGAGGGGAAAATAGTTCCACTGCATAAAGGTGGTTTCAAGAATGCTGTTGTAAATTACCGACCGATTAGCATATCAGGAATCATTGTCAAGGTCTTAGAGAAATTAGTCAAGAAAAGAATACAGGATTGGATAGATGAAAATGGGATATTGTATGGGGGACAACATGGTTTTGTGAAGGGTAGATCATGCCTCAGTAACTTGCTCACGTTTTATAACACAGTGACGGCTGAACTGGATAGGGGTAATGGGTTTACAGTGATACTACTGGACCTTGCCAAGGCCTTTGACAGGATACCACATGGAACCCTAATCAGTAAACTGGAGCAGATGGGGATAGATATAGGGTTGGTGAGATGGATAAGAGGGTGGTTGAAGGAGAGATATCAAAGAGTGGTTTATTCAGGAGTGGAGTCTAAAAGACGTCTTGTGACTAGTGGAGTGCCACAGGGCACTGTTCTTGGACCACTGCTTTTCAATTTGTTCATCAATGATATTGGAAAGGATTTGAGAGGAAGTGTTCACTTGTTTCCTGATGATGCAAAGTTGGGTAGAGCAATTTTGAGTGCACAAGATGTCAAAATTTTACAGGATGATTTGGATAGTTTGGAGGACTGGGCTAGGAAAAATGGATGTCAGTTTAATGTTGCAAAGTGTAAGGTTATGCACTTTGGGGTGAAAAGAATAGCAGCAATATATCGCATTGGTGGAATCATACTCCAGGAGATTGATGAGGCCAGGGATTTGGGAGTGTTGGTGGATACGGAGATGAAGTTTAGGGGGCACATTGTAAAAGTAACTAAAACAGCTCACCAAATCACTTGGCTTATGAAAAATTCTTTAACATGCAGAGACGCGCAAGTTGTTGTTCCTCTGTATCGAGCCTTGATAAGACCCCATCTGGACTTCTGTGCCCAGCTATGGGCACCAGGGTTTCTTCGTGATGGGGAGGAAGTGGAGAGGGTCCAGAGAAGAGTGACCAAGATGATAGCAGGTCTGTGGAATGAACCTTATGAGAATAGGTTGAAGATTTGTGGGTTGCAGAAATTGGACGATAGGTGAAGGAGTGGTGATATGATTGAGACATTCAAATTACTGCAGGGTTTTTATAAGATTGATCCAGAAGATATTTTTGAAAATATGACTGGTGGTGGGAGGACTAGGGGCCATGCATGGAAGCTGGGCAAGAGCGTGGTTGACAACGGTGTTAGAGCTAGGTTCTTTACTTGGAGAGTGGTAAATGAGTAGAATAAGCTTCCAGAGTCTGTTGTGGGTGCTACGACCGTGAATGAGTTCAAGGCAAGGTATGATAGATATTGTGTGAATGTTGAATAGTTGTTCTTGACATGATGTTAGGGCCTCCCTCGATGAATCTGTCGACTCCTTGGAGTTTCCCGGAACAATAATAATAATAATAATAATATATATATATATATAAATGAATTTTTAACTTGGGGATACTGTATATTAGGACACCCAAGTAATTATATACATTTGGTTATTTTACTCCTAATCCCAAGTAAGCAAACAATTAAGTTTGCACCTGAAGCTTATGTTTTTAAACTGTATCACAACAACCGAGTAAAAACCCGATTATCACACACACACGCACGCACGCACGCACACGCGCCCGCACACACACACACACACACACACACACACACACACACACACACACACACACACACACACACACACACACACACACACACACACACACACACACACACACACACACACACACACACACACACACACACACACACACACACACACATATTATATATATATACAGGGCGGGTGTTCGGGATAAATTTGACAGTTTCGTAAGAAAAAGAAAATCTTCTTTGTATCTATTAAATTTAATGAATTGACAAAAAAACATTACAGGCAGAGTTAATTACAATACTATCAACAAGATTTACTCAAAATAACCACCATTAGCATCGATCACAGCTTTAATTCTGCTTCGGAACCTCGAACAAGCTGATGCTACAGTCTCCCTGGGAAGGGCCGCAAAAACTGTTTTAATTTTATCCATTAACTGGGCTTTTGTATTACTGGAAGTGCGATTGGTGTCTTTTTCAACTGCGCCCCATACAAAATAATCCATGGGGTTAAGGTCTGGGGAGTTTGGAGGCCAAACATTTGGACTTTTGAAGTCGTAGAAATTTTCAGACAACCATTTTTGACTTTTCCCAGAGGTGTGGCAAGGGGCCGAATCCTGCTGCCATACATACGGCCTACCATTGGCTACCCTTGTTATCCAGGGCTTGACTACAGTTAGCAACTCCACGAACAAAGCCCGAATTCCAATTCCAGGGTTCTTCAACACCTGTTCCTGCAGATTTGCGAGGAATTCTGCTGTACGAACGCAATCAGATCGTCTGCTAGGGATCTTTCTTCTTGCTACATCCTCGTAGTCACCATTGCAAGTCTCTAGTTCATGCCTGATTGTTTTTACTGTATTCAGGGAGCATTGGGCAGCAGTCGTAATATCCTTATTTTGATGGCGGGCACGAATCATCATGATACAAGTTATTCTCTTCCATGATTCAGGTGGGTTCCAGCTATCCATCCTTTCTGACATCTTGTATATGAATGAAGAAGGGTCCAAACTTTTAAATGAAGAGAAGTGTGTGTTGATACATGTAACTTACGGAAAAATATAATTAATTATAAATATGTCAAATTTATCCCGAACACCCTGTATATATATATATATATAATATATATATATATATATATATATATATATATTTTTTTTTTTTTTATGAAAAAAAAATTGCATGACTAGAACCGAGATTTAATTAAAAAGGTTTTAATATAAACACACTACTAGTTTCGGCCTGTAACAGCCTTCTTCAGGTGACATTATAAAAGAAAAAACACTAAACATTGAGGGTTAAAAGACTATGAACAACATAGACCGTCTTTATACGTAATTAGCATGAAAACTTTGTAGTTGTATTTGAAGCTGTTGTTTCATTTGTTGCATTGTTGGGAGAGTGCGTGCTTGCTGCATCACGTGAACGCCAGTACATGATTACAGCTGAATGACTATCTGGGAGGTTGTAACTTAAGTTGTTATTTAGATGAACAGGATTGAAGATGATTTCTCTCGATTCCACAATTTTTCTCTCTATTTTGTCACTGCAACGGAAGATGTTTGTAGATTTTTCCCAGCAGACTTTGTGACTTTGGTTATCATCATTAGGATTAGCCGAGAAGAGGATGACTTGATAATGCACTTGCTCGCTGTCTCTTGTAAGTAATGTCTCTCATGTGTTCTTCCATACGCATTTCGACTGATTTGTCTGTCTGCCCGAAATAAGGAATATCGCAGTCACATAATATTTTAAATACGCCAGGGTATTTGAGTTGATGATGACAAGGTTTTGGATGGCTAATTAAGGAACGGATATTTGGAACTGGAGTGAACAAGGTTCTGATATTGTATTTTTTTAGAACTTTTGCTAATTTATGTGAAACAGTACTTATGTAAAGAATAGATATATTGCTTTTGAATCTATTTGTTTCTTCTGAGTGATGTCTGGGAGGATTAAGAAGGAATTTGTTAATGATTTTCTTGGAATATCCATTAACTTCGAAAGAAGTTTTCAGATGGTTTATTTCTGTAAGCAGTTCATTTGGATCATAAAGAAGAGAACGGGCTTTATGTCCCAAGGTGGAAATTATTCCAAGCTTATGAGGAGGGAAATGATGGGACTGACTGTGCAGATATCTGTTGGTATGTGTGGGTTTTCTATATATCGATATTTTTAGTTTACCAGAAGTGCGAGTCAGTTTGACATCAAGAAAAGGCAAGGAATTATCCATTTCAAGCTCAGCAGTAAACTTAATACTTTGATGTCGCCTATTGAGATGTTCGAGGAACACCATAAGGGATTCATGTCCATGGCTCCAATCAATGAAGACATCATCCACATAACGTTTCCAAACTTTAGGTGTTAAAATAAAGGAAGAGATAGCCTATGTTTCAAAATCTTCTAAGTAAATATTTGCAAGAACCGGCGATAAAGGATTGCCTATAGCCAGTTCATGATTTTGTTTCTATATATTATCTTGAAATTTGAAGTAACCGGACCTGATGCAATGTGTAAGCAAGGCTAACATTTTTTTGGATAACTTGTCCTTGAGTAATGTTAGGACTTCATCTGTTGGGACATTAGTGAACAAAGAAGTTATGTCCAAGCTATTATTTCGGGCAGACAGACAAATCTGTCGAAATGCGTATGGAAGAACACATGAGAGACATTACTTACAAGAGACAGCGAGCAAGTGCAGTATCAAGTCATATCCTCTTCTCGGCTAATCCTAATGATGATTACCAAAGTCACAAAGTCTGTTGGGAAAAATCTACAAACATCTTCCGTTGCAGTGACGAAATAGAGAGAAAAATTGTGGAATCGAGAGAAATCATCTTCAATCCTGTTCATCTAAATAACAACTTAAACTGCAACCTCCCTACAAAGTAGCCTGTGTATCTCAGTGGATGTGGCGTTTGCACACCATCGCGCTAGGCCGCACGAAGGAAGTCTTGGTTTCGAGTCTAGTTGGCGACTAGAGGAAATTTTTCTAAGCCTTTTTTCGACCGGTTCCCGAGTTAATCTATCTCTGGCACGGGCAAGCAGGTTTTTCCTCCCGGAAACTCGGGTTTTTCGTCCTGTAAACTCAAGAAAATCGACCGTAGAACCCATATTATTTCAGACATTAAAATATATTGTGTTAGGGTTAGAGACCACGAGATGGCGGCACATTTGAGCCGTCTCTCTTCACTGCGTACCGCTTAATTAGTGATAGCCTTGGGCCATCTGTCTCTGATTGGGTACCAGTGGAGATTGAACTGCCCACTCAGTCTCCAAAAGTTAGATAGGGCTAAATGGCCTCGCCTACTCCCGTATATACGGGAATAAAAAGGCGTTAGCTGATTTTTTTTTTTTTTTTTTTTTTTTTTTTACTACAACCTCCCAGATAGTCATTCAGCTGTAATCATGTACTGGCGTTCACGTGATGCAGCAAGCACGCACTCTCCCAACAATGCAACAAATGAAACAACAGCTTCAAATACAACTACAACGTTTTCATGATAATTATGTATAAAGACTGTCTATGTTGTTCATAGTCTTTTAACCCTCAATGTTTAGTGTTTTTTCTTTTATAATGTCACCTGAAGAAGGCTCTTACAAGCCAAAACTAGTAGTGTGTTTATATTAAAACCTTTTTAATTAAATCTCGGTTCTAGTCATTCAATTTTTTTCATAAAACTATGTATGTTAACCGAGTCAATGATCATTCTGTCATATATATATATATATATATATGTATATATAATCCCAAGTAAGCAAACAATTAAGTTTGCGCCTGAAACATAGTTCAAGTCTAAAGATGGTACGACACCAAGGCAACTCATTGCAAAGGTGGGTAAAGATCTGATCATTATTCTTAATATCCATAATGTAAAGCACATCTCACTAAAAGATGTATACTACAATACATTATGGACGGGGTTACTACGCAGACCGGTTTCAACCTTTTTTTTTTTTGAGGTCTCCTCAGTGAGTAGCTAGACCCTAAATACCAAGGTTTTAGTAATGCAGAGCCCTATCAACCTTGCCTGTACAAGTTGCAACAAGGTGTTTTTATTTTTAATAAGAATCTCTGGATTCTCTTTTCTCTCTTCCATCATCAATGTGGATGATGATGAGGCCGAATGATATATAAAATGAATGATTATAATTATCAAATTTCCTTAGAACATTGTCAATGACATGATATTGTTTTGATATGTATTTTGCAGTGTGGCGCTGTGAACTGCTATGAAGATGTTTGACGCAAATTTTGCAATTATTTGATCTGAAAAAAAAAACATCAATAAATCAGATTATACATAATATTTTATGTGGATGA
Organism: Typopeltis vanoorti; assembly: GCF_054136105.1. Lineage (NCBI taxonomy): Eukaryota > Metazoa > Arthropoda > Arachnida > Uropygi > Thelyphonidae > Typopeltis > Typopeltis vanoorti. Next base: position 63,932,735 of record NC_143552.1, read on the forward strand.
TTTCGACGCATGTGATTCTGTTTTGTAAATGGCAGGACGTCGCAGAAGTGCACCTGAAGGAAATAAACGGAAGGCCGGAGGAAATTCTTTTGCCCAAGTATGGGAGTTTTTTAAAAAAGAAACTTATACATTGTACAGTACAGTTTGGTCTTACAATTTAAATACAGTCTGAGAGTTGGCGCTCTCACCCCACCATGGAAAACTTTTCGATGTCTCTTACAATTCTATAAATTGACAGAATGTTGATAGTATTGAGTATCATGTATGTTTTAAGTATAAGGGAAGCAAGCTATACAGAGGAGAAATATATATTCTTCGTAGCTTGTGGTCAAGGCCAATCATCTTAAGGGGTTAGTGGTGGGAAACTTATCTGAACTATCACGTGAGCTTCCCTCTTCTAGAGGTCTGCAAAAGCGTGTATTTACATTATTTTATGAAATATGGAGAACGTTCTTATAACTTCTCCGCATAGGAATAATAATAAATATATAAGTGTTTGTATACATTATTTTTAAATCTTCGTAATACCCAATTTAAAGGTAAAATCAACTCATTTAAAGAAGCTAAAAAAAAATTTTAAGTGAGGTGTACTGAATGCTTTACAGAACCTCTGCCATTTCCATTTTACTTGGTTATTTGTAATGCATTGTTAGAGCTTATGAATAATAATAAAAACTAAATAACATTATTCGCATTACAACGTTTGATTCTTCAGTAAATTACCTTCATTAAATTTTTAAATGGTGTAATTTTTATGCAGGTGATGTATTACCTGAAAAACAAGTAAGGAAGGGACCATGAAATAAGTTACCTCATATTATTATTAATTTTTTTATATATCACTTGATACACTATAGGCACAGTTAGAATAAAGTTTGTTTTGATTTTCATGATAAAGATTTAAAATTTTTTGCAGATGTAATGAATTCTTTTGACTGGAGTGCTTATTATTTATACTTATTGAGAAATTTTATTCTTGTTTTCATTCTTGTTTTACCTTGGTGTGAGCAAGCATGCAGTTAGTGTGTGAAATATTATTATTATTATACAGGCACCTCCATGGAGTCTGAAGACTCATCGCGGGAGACCCAATCTAACCACACAAATTTATCATACCTCTCCTCGAACCCATTAACAGACAGAAATATATTATTATTATTATATAAGTACCTCCAAGGAATTCGAAGACTCATTGCAATCAGACTCATCCACACAATCTATCATACATCTCCTTAACCCATTAACAGAGACAAAGCACTCACAACTGACTTTGGCAACCTATTTTCTTCTGTCAGTATCTTTAAGCTTAAACTACTACTGATCTTTTCTGACACCCATTCGTTTGTACACCTTTCAGTATATGATATTCTCAACAGCCTTCTATAATAACACCACATCTCAAAAGCAGTTATGCTTTTCTTATATGACTTTTTTAGGTCCCAAGTCTCACATCCATAAGTTGCTGTTGGAAAAAACAACTGCATCCAAAATCCTCAACTTTGTTCCCATGAAGATTGAACCATCCTTCCAGATTTTAGACAAGTCTCTGACTGTTGTTTTAGCCATTTCTAATCCTCTAATAATGGATCCCAGGTACTCAAACTTGGTGATTTCCTTAATTCATTCTCCATTAAGGTACACTTGTTTTTCAAGAGCTTCTATGTTTGTATTTTCTTTGAGAACCATAATCTTTGTCTTGCTAGGATTGAGTTGAAGTCTTCTGTTATTACTGATCTTGTTAACTTTATCAAGAATTTATCCTAGTTCTTCCTTGTCATACCATATCATCAGAATACCTCAGATTGCTGATCAATCTACCATCTATCCTAATCAATGTCTTGAGCTCATCCAATGCTTCACACATGATGTCTTCAGCATATACACTAAACAAATGAGGAGAAAGTAAGCATCCTTGCCTAATTCCCTTTCCAGCCTGAAGCCAATTAGTTAATCCAACACCTGTTCTTACTGTGGCTTCTTGCTCCTTGTACAAGTTGGCTATCAACCTAATAGTGTGTTGAGGAAAAGCCATTCTTTTCATTACTTCCCACAGTTTCACATGCTGGACACAGTCAAAAGCTTTAGAGTAGTCTAAGAAACTTATTACCAAAGGGAGTCTAAATTCTTTACATTTTTTTATGATCTAACTAAGGCAAAGGGTCTGATCTCTGGTGCCCTTACTTTTCTTAAATCCTGCTTGTGCATTAGGCATCTCTGTCTTAACTTTAGTCTCAATCCTATTTAGCATGATCTACATATATACATTTCATGTGAGAATATTTCTCTGTTGATAAACATTTTTTGATTATAGTAAAATAATGATTTGGTTACATTATTCATTATTGCAGGTGTTCATGTTTACATGTAACATTAAGGCATCATTAGTTGAGATAGATGACTGAGCACAAAACTTGAACCATGCATATATCCTGGTACAAAGATTTGTACCAGGATATATGCATGGCCGGCAAAGGTTGGTCGATTGGTAGAGCCTCTGCTACTAATGGCTCAGTTAAGTAAGTTTGAGCACGGTTAGTAGTTGGAAGGGGGCCAATTGTTCGATGCTGTTGGCACACTCTCCCTCGATGAGTCTTTGGACTTCCTGGAGGTGCCAAATAATAATAATATGTCAATATTGTACACTACATCCTTATATAATTCAAGAAGGCAGTCAAGCTTTCCTCTTTGACATTCAGTAGTATAAAAATTCAGCATCACAATAGGCTGTAACATCATGAGAATTGTAGTGGTGCTCCGTCTTGGTGATAGTAAATTTGGCACTTATTATAGATGATATTGAAGGTTGAGATGCTTGAGCAGTGCATGATTTGTTGCATGAGTATGATGAGTAGAGAGTGTTATCATTAACAAAACTGGGAATGGGATTTGAGGTCATTTATGTATATGAGGAAGTGGACAAGTTAAATAACTGGGTCCTGAGGAAATCTTGAATTAGAAAATCTTCACTACTGTATGCATTGAATGACCTGACAGAAAATATACAATCCTATTACAGAAGGAGAAAGGCAGATCAGAAAATGCAGATTCCTGAGAAGCCTTTGATGTCGTATCCTATTAGGTTATTCCTTGGAAATATTGAGTGCAACACCAGTTTTCTCCAAATCTTTCCATAGGTGGGTGATGTAGGTGAAGAAATCTACTGTGGATCTTGAGTTGTGATGTGGTTGAGTTGGTGGGTGATGTAGGTGAGTAAATTTACTGCGATGAGTTCTCCAGATGTTTGAAGATAATTGTTAATATTGAAGATGACTGTTAGTTTCAACTGGGGATGTGCTGAACCATGATTTGGTCAAAGCACTGAATACCAAATATTTGGTTTAAAATTTGGCTGGAGCACTGAATATTTGGATGAGGCGTACTAAACTAAATTTTATAAACAAATGTTTTGAAAAAAAAAAAAAAAGAAAAAATTTTTTAAATTAGGTTGGTCGATTGGTAGAGCCTCTGCTACTAATGGCTCAGTTAAGTAAGTTTGAGCGTGGTTAGTAGTTGAAAGGGGACCAATTGTTTCGATGCTGTTGGCACACTCTCCCTCAATGAGTCTGGACTCCCTGGAGGTGTCAAATAATAATAATAATAATAATTAAAAAAAAAAAAAAAAAATCAGCTAACGCCTTTTTTATTCCCGTATATGGGAGTAGGCGAGGCCATTTAGCCCTATCTAACTTTTGGAGACTGAGTGGGCAGTTCAATCTCCACTGGTACCCAATCAGAGACAGATGGCCCAAGGCTATCACTAATTAAGCGGTACGCAGTGAAGAGAGACGGCTCAAATGTGCCGCCATCTCGTGGTCCCTAACCTTAACACAATATATTTAATGTCTGAAATAATGTGGGTTCTACGGTCGATTTTCTTGAGTTTACAGGACGAAAAACCCAAGTTTCCGGGAGGAAAAACCTGCTTGCCCGTGCCAGAGATCGACTAACTCGGGAACCAGTCGAAAAAAGGCTTAGAAAAATTTCCTCTAGTCGCCGACTAGACTCGAAACCAAGACTTCCTTCGTGCGGCCAAGCGCGGTGGTGTGCAAACGCCACATCCACTGAGCTACACAGGCTCTAATTAATGAATAATAATTAATAAAAATTTTAATAAGTATATTTTGTTTATTGAAAACATTTTTTTATAGAATTTAATTCAAAATGTTTAAAATTTAATTTGATATGCTTTGGCCAAATTGCAGAATGAGGAAATATTAAAAAAAATGTGTGTAATAATACTTCACCTAATCATGTAACCACATGAAAATGCAAAAATAAAAAGAACCATCCCATCCCTATTTTATAACTGAATTTATATATAGACATATAAACTTGGAAAGTTTTGAAAACAGATTAGAAACTTATGAGAATACAATCCTTGCATTGGAAATTGCCTTGGCTTGCTTAAGAGACACGAGTGACACCCAGTGTCCATATACAGGTATACCTTGTTAACGCGAGATTTGATTAATGCAACAAAATTAAAATTAATTGCAACAATTCCTTTATATATGCAGCAAGAGTTTTAATTAATGCGCCTCTGAATTTACCATGCAAATAAACATACAAGCTTTGAGGAATGTTTCCTGGCTGAGAGAAAGAAAGTCGTGAGCATGATGACATCATTCTGATTTCTTAATCTGAAAAATCAGGACGAAGTTCATCCTAATTTTTGTGATTTGTGAATAACAACAATCTGTGATGAACAAGAAGTAACCATAAACTGTGAACAACAATAATCTCAGTGTTCAATCTCTAAACTCTATTTCTAGGCTTCTCTATTGTTGAAGAATGATTTTTCCAGGGAGGTATAATATGGCACGTATTTAATGTATCATAATGCCAACCACCTAAATGGGATTTCAAAATTTTTGAGATATTAGTCATGGTTTTTTTATATCTGTAAAATTAATCTCAACTTTTCGTTAAAATAAAAGAATTTTATATTAAAAAAAAGACTCTTAATCTCTGTTAATTCAGTGAATCTTTTGAGAAGATGGAAATGTATTCACAAATCAAGGAAAATTTTTTCATCCCGATTATCTGAGGATTAAAAATCTCGCAAAATGAACAAATCACTCAGAAAAACGAGGCTCCATAGCCTCAGTTCCTTTAGCCATAAATCTAAACCAACCAAACAAATAACTATTCAGTTTTATGACATCCGTTGAAGAGCTGTAAAAAAAAAATTCAAAGGATTATTGGTTCTCATTGCTCATGTCTTCTAGCTGCATGACAGCTGTTTGGAAAAACCTTTTGCCAGAATGCACTAATGACTTAGGTGGTTTTCAAAATTCTGTGAACAACATGGTTGAAGAATTCGTTGCAATTGGTGAAGACCTTGGTTTTGATGGTGTTGATGCAGAAGATGTTAAAGAATTATTGGATTGATATTCAGAAGATTTCAGTCTTCTTCTGACAACGATCTTCTTGAAATTGAACAACACTGCACATATGAAGACAATGAATAAATGGAATGTGAAGATAAGGTTCCAAAGGAGATAACAGTCAAAGAACTGGATGGAATATTTTGCAGTTTAGAATCACTTAAGCAGCAAGTAATGGATGTAGATCCAGATGTTAATTGAAGAGTGCTTGTGTGCCGAGGTCTAGAGAGTCATTTTGCTTGTTATTGTAGAATTTATGCTGATAAGAAAAAAAATTAAAACTGTTCAAACAACTCTTGATAACTGGAAAGACTTTTAATGGGATTATATTGATCAAGTGCATATAATAAACAACTAAGTTATACCAACTAGTTTCACCAACTAAGTCTGTTGGCATCTTCCCTGAAGATGCCAACTGACTTAGTTGGTGAAACTAGTTGGTATAACTTAGTTGTTTATTATATGCACTTGATCAATATAATCCCATTAAAAGTCTTTCCAGAGCTTTTTGATCAAGAAAATTAAACATTTTTTAACTCTTGGTAACTTTTTTTTTTGATTAAATGGAATGTGAAGTTCCATTTAATCAAAATCCATTTGATTAATGCGATTTTGATATATGCAGTAACATCGAGGGATTAATTAATCACATTAACCAAGGGATACCTGTATTTGCCTTTCATTAGTGCATTTTGATTAAGTTTCGCTAGCCTTACAGATGTCGTGAAGATAATTCAGAATCCTTAAGAAGACAAAACCTGCATTCAGTACCAATGCAATCCAATATCAAACAGTTGTATTTTTCATAAGTGAATTGCTGTCACTTCATAAGAGTAATTATCAAAGAACAGTCTAAAAGTTTTCATTTTGGCTTTGTGAAATATATAGATCAATCACACTGCATAGTCATGTGTGTGTATATATATATATATATATATATATATATCTGTCAAGGAAGGCAAAATCAGATTATGACAAGAATCTAGTCAAGCAGGACAAATGAAATCCAAGAGTTCTTTCATTATGTGGCAAGTAAGAGGAAGAATGATTATGAAAGATTAACCTTAATGAGTGACAATGGCCATGAGGAGAGAGAAGCAGATAAAATAGTTGAGTTACCGAGTGACCACTTTGCAAAGGTATATCATCCTAGTGAGGTTACTGCTTTAACCTATGTGACAGACACTAATGTGGGAACAGAGGTGGATGAATTGGAGGTTCTTAGGATATTGCAGAATCTCACTGTAAATACAGCTGTGGGATTAGATGTGATATCAGGTAGGGTTTTGTGAGAATGTGCAAAAGAACTGGCAGTGCCTTTAACTAGGTTCTTTAAGTTTCATATCTGGTAGAGTTCCAAGGGAGTGGAAAGAGAGCAAAATAATTCCTTTGCATAAGGAAGGTTCTAAGACTCACTAGCGAATTATAGGCCAATCAGTATCTCAGGTGTGTGGTGGTAAAATACTATAAAAATTGGTAAAAAAGAGAATTCAAAGCATGGGTAGATAAATATATGATCATATATTTAGTTTAATCCTTTATCCAAGTGTAAGCAAACAAAGTTTGCACCTGAAGTATCTTCACGACTGGGACAACTCGTGGCAAAGGTGGACTGAGTTCTCATCACTTTCCTTAGTATCCCATAATGCAAAGCACATCTCCTTACAGACATGTATAATGCTATGCATTATGGGAAGGGTCACTACCCAGACCGGTTTCGACCTTTATTTGAGGTCTCTTCAGTGGGAGCAGACCCAGAGGTGATACCAAGGTTGAAGCAATGCAGAAGTCACATTTCCATATGCCAGTTGCCAAAAGGTGTTACACCTTATTATTAAATTACTCTGGATTAGAGAAAGATGTTGGAAGTTTTTTTCTTTTTCACTTGGTTAGACTATAAATTATATACAGGCAGCCTTCGGGTTTATGATGGTTCAATTTATGCCGATTCACAATAACGCGAGATGCCTGCACCTGCTTTCTTACTGTAGTTTGGTCTGACTGAGAAATGATGCTAGCAGGCACTCTAGTGTTTGAGTGTTTACCGAGCTACTATGATATATATGTATCAAACCTAGTTTTACTGTTGAATCCACCTAATTGTTCTATTTAATTTTTTTTTACATACATACGTATTTAAATTGATAAAGTGCATAATTACATACCATGTCTGATAAAAGAAGTGCAGAAAAGTTAGCAGAACTTGGTATTAAGAAGGCGCAGAAATCAATCACACATGAAAAGAAGATGGAGGTTATTCGAAAAATGGAAGATGGGCAGACACGTGCTAATGTCTGTAGAAGTATGAACTTACCATCGACTGTTACCACAATTATAAAAAATGCAGATAGAATAAAACAGTCTGTGCAATCTACAGCATTACTAAATGCAAAACATGTAAGTTATAGTAGGGGTAAACTTTATCGAGTTTACCATGAAAAAATGGAAAAATTATTATCATTATGGGTGGATGACTTGAATCAGAAAAACATTCCTCTAACACAGGTTGTTATAACTAGAAAGCAAAAACAATTTTTGAGGATCTTAAAAAGACAGATGGAGGTGAAGAAACATTTCTATGAAGCAAAGATTGGTTCATGAGCTTTAAATTTTGATGTAAGTGCCATAGTGTCAAATTATGTGGTGAGGCAGCAAGTGCAGATGTTGCAGCAGCAGCTGCTTTTCCTAAAGAATTTCAAGACTGTGTAGAACAAGGAAGTTATCCTTTTGATCTCATTTTTAATGAGATCAGGAGGATACCTTTGCATTATGGGATACTAAGGAAAGTGATGAGAACTCGGTCTACCTTTACCACGAGTTGCTCCAGTCCTGAATAGATGAGATGAGACTCGGCTCTACTGGAAAAAATTGCCATCACGCACCTTCATTTCCTGTGAAGAACATTCTGCTCTAGGTTTTAAAGCTGCAAAAGATAGACTTACGCTTTTGTTGAGTGCAAATGTCTCCAGAACTTTGAAGCTTAAACCAATGTTAGTGTACCATTCACAGAAGCCATGCTGCCAGTCTATTGGAAATGGAACAAGAAAGTTTGGGTTACACAAGACGTTTTTATAGATTGGTACACAAATTATTGTTGTCCTACCATGCTTCGCTTCTGTGAAGAAAATGATTTGCCAGCCAAGGCATTGCTTCTCTTGGATAATGCCCCTGGACATCCTCAAAACCTTGCTTAAGTAAGAACACCATTGAATGTCAAGGTTGTTTACATGCCCCAAAACACATCACTTTTGCAACTGATGGATCAGGGGGATTATATCAATCTTCAAAGCCTATTACCTCCATATAGCATTTATGGAAATGGTAAGAGTCTTGGACACTTCAGGAAAAACTATTACAGACTATTCGTGGTCATTCAGTATTTTGAAGAGCATTAAGAACATCAAGGTAGCTTGGAACAAAGTGTCAGCAAAGTGTTTAAAAGGAGCATGGTGAAAACTTCTTCCAGCATTTATACACAACTTCGAGGAATTAGAGCAAGAGGAGAATGTTATTGAAGACACTACCAATCTTGCACAAGAGGTGGAATTGGATGATATTACAGTGGAAGATGTGACAGAAGCTTTAGACAGCATGATAAACTGCTTTGAAATGAAGACTTAAAAGAATTAGCCAAATAATTAAGTCAACATCCAAAGGAGGAGAAAGAAAATGAAGAAGGTCCTCTGAGAGGTATAAAAACAGCCGATTTACAGCGTATCCTTGCAAGCATAGAGACATTGACTGATGAACTCTGCGAAATGGACCACGATTGGGAATGGAGTGCGAATGTAAAAAGGAGTGTAATCACATCTATTCGACCTTACACCGAACTCCTTAAAGAAGGAAAAAGAAAATCTAGGCAGTTAAAACTGGATACTTTTTTCAAAAAAAATGCAGGTGATCCGAAACCAGAACTTCAACATAGAAATATGTAATATCTTTTTGAAGTTTCATATTTTTTGTATATAATTTTGTTTTGTTTTCATTATTCATAATTTTATTTTAACAAATATATATGTATGTATTATCAGAGCTTTAAATATAATAATGTTACACATACTTCGTGTGCATATTTTTTTGACTGTGCAGAACATAACTTTGTACCTCCCATTGAAATTGGGTTCGTTTTATGCCAATTCGGTTTGCACCCATTTTTTCAGGAATGGAAGTGAGGTGTAAACCGAGGGCTGCCTGTATTTAGTTTAATCCTTTATCCAAGTGTAAGCAAACAAAGTAAGCTTCAAAGTATCTTCAGGACTGGGGCAACTCGTTGCAAAGGTGGACTGAGTTCTCATCACCTTCCTTTATAGTTGAACCAAGTGAAAAAATACTTCCAACATCTTTTTCTAATCCAGAGTAATTTAATAATAAGGCATGACACCTTTTGGCATATGGAAATATATGATTTCTGCATTGCTTCAACCTTGGTATCACCTCTGGGTCTAGCTCCCACTGAAGAGACCTCAGTAAAGGTTGAAACCAGTCTAGGTAGTGACCCTTCCCATAATGCATAGTATTATGCATGTCTGCAAGGAGATGTGCTTTGCATTATGGGATACTAAGGAAAGTGATGAGAACTCAGTCTACCTTTGCCATGAGTTGCTCCAGTCCTGAAGATACTTCAGGCACTAACTTTGTTTGCTTACACTTGGATAAAGAATTAAACTAAATATATAAGTTATAATCTAACCAAGGGGGGGGGGGACTTCTAACATCTTTCTCTAATCCAGAGTAATTTAATAATAAGTTGTGACACCTTTTGGCAACTGACATATGGAAATATGAATTCTGCATTTCTTCAACCTTGGTATCACTTCTGGGTCTGACTCCCACTGAATAGACCTGAATAAAGGTTGAAACTGGTCTGGGTAGTGACCCTTCCCATGATGCATAGTACTATATATGTCTGCAAGGAGATATGTTTTGCATTATGGGATAAAGTGATGAGAACTCAGTCCACCTTTGCCATAAGTTGTGCCAGTCCTGAAGATACTTCAGGTGCAAACATTTTTTGCTTACACTTTGGATAAAGAATTAAACTAAATATATAATTTATAGTCTAATCAAGGAGGGAAAAAACTTCCAATAAATATGATACTGTATGAAGGTCATCATGGCTTTATGTTGACTATTTATAATAGAGTAACAGCTGAGTTGGCTAAAGGAAATGTCTACATGATGATTTCGCTGGATTTTACAAAAGCATTTGACAGAATACCACATGAAACTCTGTTACACAAATTAGAACAAATGGGGATGGATATGACACTGGCTTAGTGGATAGGAGGGTGGCTGCTGGACAGATATCAAAAAGTGGTACATGGAGGAGCAAAAACAAGTGTGGTGTGCCTCAAGGTTCAGTGCTGGGACAATTGCTGTTTAATTTGTACATAAATGATATAGAAAATAACCTGTTCAGTTGTTTGCTGATGCTGCAAAATTAAATAGAGTAATAGTTAATGAAATGGAGAGTTTGCAAGAAAATGGCTGTCAGTACGGGGAAAAGCCAATGGATGTCAGTTTAATGTCGAGAAATGTTAAGTTTTGCGTTTTGGGATAAATAGATTACAAGTCATCTATCACATTGATGGCACTGTACTCTAGAAAATAGATGAAGTTAGAGATTTAGGGATTGCGGTAGACACAGAGTTAACATTTAGAGGACGTATTGCTAATGTTACTAAGGTAGCTTCAATAGCTAAGATTACTTGGCTATTGAAGAACACATTAACAAGTAGAGATAAAGAAGTTGTTATTCCTCTTTAGAAAGCCTTGATACACCCACATCTGATTACTGTGTTCAAGTCTGGTCCTTTAGTTTTCTTGGGGAAGCAGTGGGGAGGATTCAAAGGCGAGTGACTAAGATGGTGCGTGGCCTGTGGAATGTTCCCTATGAGGATAGATTGAAGGGTGTGGATTGTAAAAGTTGGTTGATAGGAGAAAGAGAAGAGATATCATAGAAACATTTAAGTTGCTTCCAGAACAAGGGGTCATCCCTGGAAGTTGAGGTGTGGTGGTGGTGGTGGGGGGGGGGGGGGTTGTGAGGACTAGATTTTATGCTTGGAGAGTTGTGAATGAGGGGAATGGGTTGCCTGAGTCAGTTGTGAGTGCTTTGTCTTGCTAATTGGTTCAAGGAGAGGTATGATAGATTATGTGGATGAGTCTGAAGACTCGCAATGAGTATTTGTATTTCTTGGAGGTGCTCGTATAATAATAATAATAATAATAATAATATATTTCTGCATGTTTTGCATTGCTAGAATGGCGACTTTTAGGCTCTTCTTAGATAAAAGGAAAAATAAAATTTTTGCTTTCACTAAATATAATAAAACTGCATGTTAAAATATTAAAGTATAGCACCAGCTTCAGAGGATATTATTGAATCATTCATGTTTTATATGCATGGATCCATAATATTTTCCATTTCTAACTACAAATTAAAGCATTGTAGCTAAATATTTTAATATTTGATTATGAACTTACAAAGAGTTATTTTTTATGTCGAGTCCATGCATGAGAGGTTGGTTGATCAACCTATAATACAGTAGTACCATATATGGGTAGCGAGTTGAGAAAGGAGAAACTTGTTTGCATTTTATTTAAAGGACTATTGTATTGTATTTCTTGGGAAACAACGGGGAAAGACGGTTCCACAATGCAGCAGTTGTAGGGCTGAAGGAAAAGAAGCTTCTGTTTGTTTCAAGGTGCACTGTGAAGGGATGTTGAGCAGCAGCTGCACATGTTCCAGCAAGCTTAGTACTAAGTGGGGGAATTATTGATGCTATTTCAGATGAACATTTCCAATGGAAATATTTGTAGAATATACATATTGCGGAAATCAAACATCTATGCAAAAGTGGGGGGGGGGGAGGGGAGTGAGTTGGTAAGAGATAGAACATTAATAAATCTAATTGCTTTCCTCTGTATTGAGCCAAGCATTTTTAGAGAGCTTTTAGGGGCCCCATCCCATATGTGAGCAATATTCAGTAACTGGGAGGATTTGTGATATGTATAACGTTAACAGCTGTTCATGGGTGTTATATATCTTGAGCAAAAGAGAAATCCTAGTTTTTTTGAAGCTGTGGATGCAATGGTTGTGATGTGCCAGAAGAGGTTTGATGTCAGGTTAATTCCAAGAAGAGAAATCTCAAATTGTCTGGAAATTTGTATATCGTCAAAAATAAAACTGGGAAAAAATAGTTATTTTTATGAGAAATGAGACAGAACTGGATTTTATTAGCATTGAAATTGATGAAGTTATCTGAACCCCATTGAAGGATGGCTTGGAGATTAGAATTGAGGGCAGTGGTGATGGTTGATGTTCTATAGGTTGAGGTGAGTTGTGTAGAATAAGGTTTATCAAATGAAAGGGAGGAGTGCAATGTGCTGTCATCTGCAAAACTGTGTATTGGATTTGAGGTCAACTGAAGTAGGTCATTGATATATAGCAGGAAGAGGGTTGGTGAGAGGACAGAGTCTTGTGGAATCCAAGCAGTAGTTGAATGGTGAAAGGATAAGGAACCATCCACCATCACACACACAGTGTACTTCAGACAGAAAGCTGACAATCCAACTACAGAGGTCCTGAGACAGACCAAATGATGGTAGTTCTGGCACAAAGTAAGCCTTTGTGCCAGACCCGGTCAAAAGCTTTGGAGATATCAAGTGCAACCACTTGAGATTCACCAGACTTCTCCATGGCATTCGTCCAGAGATGTGTGACATATGTGAGCAGAGCTCCTGTTTATTGGCAGTGATGGAATCTATACTGGTGGTCATTATTAGGTGGGTACCTTCAAGGTAGTGTAGGAGTTGGGGATTGATGATTTTTTCCATTACTTTAGACAGGACTGAGGTAAGCGAGATAGGTCGGTAGTTGGATGGCAGTGACTTGTCACCCTTCTTGGGAATGAGTCGAATATAAGCCAATTTACAGCAGTAAGACACCAGTGGAGTATATACAGGCAACACAGGATAGGAGTCAGTTCTAGTGCACAAATTTTCAGTACAATTTTAGGAATGCCATCTGCCCAACATTATTGGCCGTAACTTCTGCCCAATAGTGTTGAGCAGAAGTTGCGGCCAATTGCTTTGTTGAGAGACCAAAAGGCTCGGCTACTGTTTGGATAGGCTACTAGTTTCCTGCTTTTTGCTTATTCGAACTCTGTTTTGGAAGCATTGATTGTTTTTTTTTTTTTGTTTTTTTTTGCATCTATTTTGGGGAAGCGGTGTTTACTTCTACTCCTTTGGAGCTTATACTCAATTGAGTACAAGCCCTAAAAGAGGATGGAGTTCTTGATTTGAGCCAGTTATGGTATGTGTGATTTTTCATTTGTACGGCCTTGGCACATCCTTTGGAGAACCTGGGTATAGTTAGGGAATGTCAGTTCAGAGTAGTATGAGGAATGTATGTTTCCATGCTGGCGAGGATTGCTTTGGTGATAAGTTTGGTTAATATGTTTGGGTTAGATGGCTGGAAGCAATAATTCAACCATGGGAATGAGACAGAAGTCACGGAGGCTGTCCCATTTGGTACTGTTATAATGCCAAACTACTCTTGTAAGGGATGGCTTTGTAAGTGGTGTTGCATCAGGAAGGAGATGAGCACTAGATTGTGATCAGAATTACCTGGGGGGGGGCACTACTTTCATTGTGTATTTGGTTGGAAGGGTCATTGGTGAGGAAGAGATCTAGGGTGTTTGGGGAGTGGTTCATGTTATCTGGTATTCAGGTTGGCATATGAACAAGTTGTATAATGTTGTTAGTGATGGCAAATGTTTCAGCATCTCTGCCTGCATGTTCAGTACAACTTGAGAAGGAAAGCCAGTTGGTGTTGTGGACATTAAAATCTCCTAGGAGGATGATTTTACTGTTGGGAAAGTGGGACTGGAGGAAATCAGTTTTTAAGGAGAGGAAATTAAAGAGCTCAGAGTGGTTGGTTGCATTGGGAGAGCGATAGAGACAGTAAATGAATTTTACTGAGTGGAGAAGGGATATTTTCAACCAAAGAAGGTCAAAGTTGGGCTATTCTAGGTTGGGTGCTCTCAGGCAAGGTATGTCAGAGAGGATGTATGCACAGATGCCACCACCCTTGGGTCAAACAGAGTTAAAGAGTGTAGTTTGGAAAGTTAAGATGAATAGTGCTTGGGGGGGGGGGATGAAATTTGATTTTCTACCAGAAAGAGTAGATGGGGTTTGGTAGACTGAAGGTGGTAGTAGTGGGCACTATTAAGGTTGGAGTTTAGTCCACGGCTGTTGGGGAAGTGGATATGCAAGGTACTCTGAGGCATATATTAAACTACAAGGGTCCTGCACATTTCCTATGCAGTGACTGCATACTGGTTTCCATGGTGGCTACTAGTGCCACCACTTTATTTTTGTACTAATTTAACTTGTTTGTAGTCGATGATCTAACTGGTGTCTCTATTTTGGTGTTTTTCTTACGGTTCTGTTCGAAGATAGCATCATTGTTCCCACTGGGCATATGTTTGGTTTTGTTGATCACGTATGCATGGGGGCAAGTGTTTTTGAACTTGTTGATCACTGTTATTAATTTAGATGTGCTTGTCAGCATGTTACAAGTAACTTTTACTGGAAAGTTCGTTCCATCCCTTCTTTTATTATGGGCCCAAAACGATGGCACCTGATGATATTTTTAGAATCAATGTTGCATTCTTCTGCTAATTTGTTGATGTCTTCTTTTAATGATTTTCCGTTTTCTGGTGAAAAGTTCGAAATCACTTATGATGAACATTACTTTTTATCATAGGATACCATAGTAGTGCTTGGTCTCTGATAAGAACCAACATTCAAAGCAGTTTTCAGGCCAGTGAAACTTAATTAATATGGTAATAAAAGACAAATATACATGCTCCTGAACCAAGGTTTTGTCTTTTAAATAGTGCAGACAATGGCAACTCTAATGCCAAAGGTTATGTTTGCATAAGTTATTATTATCATCCTAAGACCCCCCCCCCCCAATGGAGTCAAAGACTCATCCAGAAGTGCTTTTGTTATACACACAGCTCATCATACGTGCCTTAAACATATTCAGATTCTCTGCAGACACCACCCTCTCAGGCAAAGCATTCCAATCATTCATAACTCTGCATACAATAAATTTCTCACTACTGTGCTTGCACCCTTCTTATACACTTTCCAGCAATGATGACTTCTGATTCTCCCCTGATCTCCCACCATTTTTTCTAAAACCTCTTCAGTATTGATCCTATAACAACCTCTTACTAACTTGTAGGTCTCTATCATATCACCTGTCTTCCTCCTGTCCACTAGACTGTAAATTACATCTTCTCAACCTTTCCTCATATTCGACATTCTAGAGATCAGAAACTACCTTAGTCAGTCTCCTCTGGATCCTTTCTGATATCTCTTTGTCCTTTTGAAAACCAGTTGGCCAAATCTGTTTACAGTAGTCAGTCAATGTGTGCCTAATCAGAGGATTATACAATGGAACAAGAATCAACTTATTTCTACTAGTCATCCTTTGCATCATTCCTAGAATTTGTTATGTTGCCCTCACAATTTTGGCAATGTGTCCCCCTAAATTTCAGATCCTTATCCACTATCACTCCATGGTCTCTTATTTTCTCCATCTTTAACAATATATCCTCACCAAGCCTAAATTCTACATCCCATCTTTGTTTTCCAAATTTAAAAAACTTAGATTATTATTATTATTCAGGCCTCCATGGAGTCAAAAGACTCATCGCGGGAGGTCCTTCCTAAGAGACACAAAGTCTATCAAGACTCATTGTGGGAGGTCCCTCCTAGGAAACACAAGTCTATCATACCACTCCTTAAACTCATTCTCGCCCTCACCACTCTATCAGGCAATGCATTCCATGGTTCAACCACCCTCCGTGCAAAGAAACCACTCCTCACCCTCTTGCTCACAGTTTCCTTTTGTAACTTCCAGGGATGCCCCCCCCCTTGTGATCACTCCTTCCTGCTGTTCAACCAAGCAAAAGAACTCCCCAGGGTCAACCCTGTAACCACCTCTCAACAGTTTAAAAGTCTCAGTCATATCACCTATCCACCAAACTCTGCAGTCCACATTCCCTCAGCCAATCCTCATAACTAACATTGTACAGTCCTGAAACAATCTTTATCTGCCTTTGTGTACCCTTTCCACAGTTAATTTATCCCCTTCCAATCCTGGGGACCAAATCTGAGAACAATAGTTTAAGTGTGGTCTGATCAGAGTCTTTTACAACGGAATGATAACTCTTTTATCTCTGCAGGTCAGTATCTTTCTCATTATTGCAGTAATCCTCTGTGTTACCTTCACCACCTTTGCAATGTGTCCCCCTAAATTTCAGGTTTCTATCAATCATCAACCCCATTCATCTAATCTATTCAAGTCTTCCTGTAAGGCCACATCTTCTTCTCTACTCTTCATAGTTTGTCCCAACTTTGCATCATCTAAAATAGTTTTCTTGTAAAATTTTGAAACTTTTGGTATAAAATATGGATGGATCCATAATATCCTCCACCTCAATTTAATAAAACTGTCATTTAATAGGGAACATTTATTTTAAAAAAAAAGCCTAAAAATCAGAAAAAATATTGCCTTTATTTTATAAATAACAAAATAAAAATATTAACAGAGCTTTTAATTTAAATTGAAAATATAGAGAACAGTTATAGATTTAACAATCAAAATGAATTCACAATAAATTATCATGTAGGGAAAGGAATTTTTTGGGTTTTTTTTGGGAGAAAACCAAAAGTTATAGGCATTTATGAGACTTGGCTAACATCAGATGATGTAGTTACAGGGATTGAATGTGAAATGTTTAGTATTTTCAGGGAAGATAGAGAAGATAGGATGGGGGGAGGAGTACTGTTGATGATAGCAGATGAATTGCAACAAGGGTGGCTGTTCATTTGATGCATTCTGTTGTGAGATTAAGACCAGTAAGACATAATATACAATTGAAAGTTTATTTTTCACTTGGTTAGAGTATAATAAAATTAGTTTAATCCTTTATCCAAGTGTGAGCAAACAAAGTTTGCACCTGAAAGTATCTTCAGGACTGGGGTAAGGTGGTACAACACCAGGACAGCTCATTGCAAAGGTGGAGCAAGAAACCAACACTCCTATCTCAGTATCTCCTATAATGCAAAACGCATCTCCTTGCAGATATGTCTAACATTATGCATTAAGGGAAGGGCCACTACCAGACTAGTTTCGACCTTTATTGAGGTCTCTTCAGTGGGAGCCAGGCCCAAGTGGAGATACCAGGCAGAAGCTAATGCTTCTGCCTGGTATCTCCACTTGGGCCTGGCAACTCCTATAGGTCATCTCTACCTATAGGAGTTGCCAATTGGTGTGCCACCCTTTTTTACACCTGCTAATGCTTCTGCCTGGTATCTCCAAGGTGGTAGATAGAGAGTTAAAGTTTAGAGGACATATTGCTAACGTAGCTCATAAGATTACTTGGCTATTGAAGAAGAAATTAACAAGTCAAGATAAGGAAATTGTAATTCCTCATTATAAGGCCTTAATATGCCCACATCTGGATTACTGTGCTCAAGTCTGGTCCCCTGGGTTTCTTGTGGTCATGGAAGCAGTGGAGAGGATTCAGAGGTAAGTGACCAAGATGGTGAATGACCTGTGGAATGGGTCCTATGATTACAGATTGAAGGTGTGTGGATTGCAGAAGTTGGTTAGAGGGTTTATAGGATAGATGCAGGGAAAATGTTTCAGCATTTGGTTAGAGGGAACAGAACAATGGATCATCCCTATAAGTTGAATAAAGGTGTGGTCAGTAGCAATGAGTGGATGGACCACAGTCAATCGTGAGTGATTTTTCTGTTAATGAATTCAAGGAAAGGTATGATAGATTGGGTCTCCTGCGATGAGTCTTCAGACTCCATGGAGGTGCCCGTATAATAATAATAATTCTATTTGTGATTTTAAGACTGTGGAGTAATAGGCTTAACATTCGGTGATCTCGTATGTCTGTGCTAAAGGGCTTTTTTTGGAATTGATAACATAATGCTTTTCTCAAAATCTTTTGGGATTTCTAAAGTTGCGTACATTTGATTGAACATTTTATATAGTTCACATTTTGCTTCATTGTCTGCTGCTTGTAAAATTTCTCCTGGGATTTGGTCTATTTCTGGTGCTTTAGACTATTTCATTTCTTTAAGATCCTTATCATATTCTGACTTTAAGAGAAGTGGTCCTTTCTCATCTTCCTACAGGATCGATTTTTCTACTTTCTCTCCTCTGCAAATTTCTTCAATGTATTGCACCCATCTTGTCGTTATTTCATCATCTTCAATTAGCACTTTTCCATCCTTACTCTTGATCATGCTACGTGTCTTTATCTTTTCTCTGAATTGTTTTTGTATACCATTATATGCCCTTTCAATGTTACCTCTACTCATGTTTATATTGATTGCCTTGCATTTGTTCAATCCAGTTTTCTTTTGCTGTCTTGGCTTCTCTGTTCACTATGTTTCTATATTTAATATACTCCTCTTGGCAGTTTACATTGCGCTTTCTTCTTTGTCATTAGTTCTGATATCTCTCTCTAGTGATCCGTGGCTGATATTGTATTTTTTCATCTTTTCCGAAGTATTTTTCTACAGCTTTATTTATTTCTCTCTTTTGAGATGCCCATGTTTCAAAATTATATAAATGCTGAATTATATAACAGTTATATAACAAAATTATATAAATGTTGAAATTTTAGATGATTGACTTAAAAAAATGCATTTAACAAAGGGAAAAAAATGTCTTTTGCACAAGCTATGATTAATTTCATTTTCAGTAAGGTTTTGGATCTAATCCAGGGTTTGCAGAAGATGCAAAATTGTAGAGAACAGTAGGCTGGCATTGTAGTCAAATTAAATTGCATGGTGATTTAGTGCAACCAAGTGTAATGTTTATTTTAGATTTAAATTGGAATGAACAAATGACAGGCAGGTCACGTGATATATTTTGTTATATTGATTTATTGTATATCAGTTACAAAAAAAAAAAATGTATATATATATATATATATTGATGAAACTCTACAATGTAAAAATTAAGACAATTCTAAGGGTGATTTAATAATGAAATGGTGACTTTTTGTTCCCCCCCCTCCACACACACAAGAACTTTTGCAGCATCATATTTACACCACTGAAGAAATTCAGACATCAGATTGTTGAAATGCTAAGTGCATCACAAAGATTTACGTTAATTATTATATATAGGTATATTGTAATCAGATCACAGCTGGACTGTTATGCACATGTTTGGTCCAGAATTGACTACGAAGATGAATTTGTGGGATTTACGCAGTAACATTTAGTAAAGAGTAGAAAAGATAATCTATGTATAAACATAAACAAATGAGAGGGGAGAGTTATTTTCATAGTGCAACAAAAATGTAGGAGATAATAAACGTGAGAGATGCTATTCATACCGGGAAAGTGAGTAATACCCGATGACAATTGAGTTAAAAATGGGCAATGCTGATTAGTTTTTAATGCTAGAAAATGGAATGCATTTTTTGGGGATGTTAAATACATTGAATCTGAATGTATTTAAGCAGAGAACAGTGCTAGGCATTGAGAGATTTTATAGCCTGGCACTTACATGATAGTCTTGGGACTTTATGGAAGTTTAAAGTTATAATAATAATTCATAAGCTATGCATTTTAAAATGTTATCTGTGTGGCTAATATTTTCTAATGCTTTTTTACATTTTCTGTAGCTTGGCCTTCTTGAAATGCCAGATATATCAGGTTTAGGAGAAATAGAAGATACTGTGAGTGATGAAGATGAAGAAGCTTTAGAAGCAGAACTTTCAGCCTTAGTTTCTGGAAAATCCCCTTCAAGACCTGTAAGAAAACCAAAAAAAGGTAACTGATGAAATTATCTGCCTTATTATTAAATGTTATTTTAAGTTTTATAGATAATAGACAATAAAATAATTGAGTGTTAATAGTTTTAATTATTTGGAGTATAAATTAAGTTACAGTGGAGATTTAAACATTTCTAACAAAATTAATAAATTCTTCAAATTAAATGGAAAAATAAACAAAAACATTAAAGGCAGCAATAGTTGCCTCCCCCCCCCCCCAAAAAAAAAACAAGAATGTATAATTTATCAAAACCAAACATTATATGTCACTGAACCATGTACAATAAGAAAAGAATCGCTGTAACAGATATGAAATATATGAGAAGAACAGCAGGTTATACATCTAGATAAAAAGAGGAGTGAAGACATACTGAAAGAATTAAACCAAATTCCAATAATGGAAACAATAGAAAAATACAGAACCAAATGGAAAGAGCATTTAGAATGAATGACATATGATAGAATACTCAAAAGGATGATGAACTAAAGATTTGAAGAAACAGAGGCTGACCAATAAAACACTGGGCCAAGGCCAAAACAGACTACTTAACTTAGATTTGTTGAAAGGAGGAAGAAGTTTAAAGAAAAGCTTCATCTAATTGTCTTTATGTTAAATCACATATTAAGTAGTAATTTATATTAATTCTTTATTTTGAGAGCTGAAACTTTTTTGGGATAGAAAAATATTTCATATAATTTTATATTGTATCACTGATATTTAGAATATTTTAATTAGAATTAAACACCTAGAAAATTGTTGAAAGGCCAAATGATATATATATATATATTATAACCAAATGATATATATATTATAACCAAATGATCAGTGTTGTCATGTGCCCATTTCATTTGGATGTGTGCTGTCTTATGAACCCCCACGCTACAAAATTCACATTAATTTGACAGTATGATTGAATTTTTATTGATGTATGAAAGTTTTAAGAATGCATAGTGTATCAGTGCTCATCTTAATTGGTCCAATACATTTTATTGTAGGATAACTTTGAATACTTTAATTTATCAATTAATTGTAATCGAATCTGCATACAGTGGGGGAGGGACAATGTGTTTGTCTTAAGATATATTAGAAAACAATAATGAAGGAGAATGCTATATTTGGTTGGTATATTTGAATTACTCAAAGGTGTAATTTGGAAAAGGAGGATGAGGCTTTGACTACAGTCATACAATCCGAAAAAGCTCTAGCAGAAAATTGAACATTCAATAGATTGTCAACACTGTTGTAAATATGAGAAAAAATGTTATAATTTATTTATAGAAAATTATGTATTAAAAACTTGTCTATATCAGTCTCTAAATCATGTCACTTCACGCATGCAAAACAGATGAAACTCAGAAAACAAAAACAGCAACTCATGACAAATGACAACATTCAGTTGGATTGGTTGACAATATAACCAATCACAGCCACTGATTTCTGGGTGCAGAAAATTGAACATTCAATAGATTGTCAACACTGTTGTAAATATGGGAAAAAATGTTATAATTTATTTATAGAAAATTATGTATTAAAAACTTGTCTATATCAGTCTCTAAATCATGTCACTTCACGCATGCACAGCTGCAATCACCTCTTGATTTGATGAAAAACGCTGACCAGCAAGGAAGAGTTTTAGTTTTGGGAGGAGATAGAAGTCAGAGGCAGCCAAATCTGAGGAATGGGTGGATGTTCCAACAATTCATAGT
The DNA here is from genome assembly GCF_054136105.1 of Typopeltis vanoorti. Taxonomy (NCBI): domain Eukaryota; kingdom Metazoa; phylum Arthropoda; class Arachnida; order Uropygi; family Thelyphonidae; genus Typopeltis; species Typopeltis vanoorti. The sequence goes on from NC_143552.1 coordinate 63,954,714, forward strand.
GCAGATCCCTTAATTTTCCCATTGCCAAAACACCTTTGTGGGCACGTGCATTGTCATGATGAAAGATGATTTTTTTTCTTCTGCAAACCGGGTCTTTTTTCACACATTTTTTCATCTAGTCTGGTTAAAAGATCGGAATAATATACCCCAGTTATTGTTTTATCCTTTTCAAGATAATTAATAAACGAAATGCCTTTAGCATCCCAAAACACCGAAGCCATGACCTTTCCTGCTGATGGAACCGACTTTGTCTTCTTTGGTCCAACCGGCTTCTGTCCACTATTTTGACTGCTGTTTGGATTCTTGTCTGTAATGGTGAATCCAAGTCTCATCCATAGTAATAAATCTATGCACAAAATCAGTTTTATTCTTGTTAAAATGCTCCAAGCACTGTTCAGAGATTTTCATGCCAGTGCGTTTTTGATCTGCTGTGTGTAAGTGGCACCCATCTTACGCAAAGCTTTTTCATTTGCAATTCTAAATGCAAAATATATTCTACATGTTACTTTTGTAGTAAAACTTTTTTTTTGGGTTTTTTGGGGGTGCTTAAGGGTCAAAGCTGTATAACTGAGAGGAGACCTCCACATAGCCTTTAAAGGAATGCGGAGAACCGACCAGAGCTTCTGACCTAATGTCCAATCCTCACCTTCTCGTGGTGCACCCTGTTGGGTATCTACTTGGATACTGAACGAACGAGGATGGGCTGGCAATTTGGGATTTAGCCGACCAAATTGTATTCTTATTGGTTAAACCAAAATAAAAAATGATGGTACAACATGACAAAATTTCATGCCGGCTGGGGCGTCGCCTGGTTAAACAAGGCCCCCGTTGTTTTTGCCAGGGAACCAGGGTGAACAGCGAAAAGTCAGCTGCTGGAACAAATCTGAAAACAAACCCCAACTCAACATCACCAGAGTTAAAGATCGGTACTATCAACGTAAGAAGCCTGAATGGCAAAGAAATGGAGCTAGCTGAGGAATTAGATAAGTACCAGATCAACATAATAGGGGTAACTGAAACAAAAAAGACCAAAACTGGTGAGATCTTTCTGAGCAATAAATACAAAATGTTATATTCAGGCAATGACAATCAAGGAAAAGAAGGAGCAGCCATAGTATTCAGCACAAAATATGAGGCTAATCTTCTTGAATGGCACTAAGTCTCAAGTAGAGTAATGTGGGCAAATATGAGAATGGGGAACTGGACAATGACACTTATTTGTGCCTATGGTCCCACAGAAGGTTCTACTAAGGTAGAAGTTGAGGAATTTTTTGAGGATTTAGAAAAAGCAACTGACACAATGAAAAAGGAAAAGTTGGTCCTTGTTGGGGATCTAAATAGCAGAGTAGGAAATGATTGTGAGACATACAAAAATATTTTGGGAAAATTTGGAGAAAAGAGCAAAGCTAATAATAATGGCAAATATCTGTTGGATTTCTGCTGAGGACACGGACTGGTTATTACTAACACCATGTTCCAACATAAAAATGTGCACAAATTCACATGGAGAGAATAGGCAAGGAATAAGAAAAGTCTCATTGACTATGTTATTGTTGATAGTGATGTTTTCTCCCTGGTGCAGAACACCAGAGTGTACAGAGGATTTGAAATTGGAAGTGATCACTATTTAGTCTTGAGCAGGATAAAATTCAATTTCATATTGAAAAGAATGACATGTAAGAAAGTTTTAAACCGAATAAAAGTTGAGCAGCTCTCAGATGTGAACTGTAGACTAAAACACACAGAGATTATTGAAGAAAAAATGAAAGAGTTTGAGAACAGGAATCAAACCTTGGAGATTCAGTGGCAAACTCTGAAAAAAACATTGATTGATTCAGCCAGAAAGGCATGTGGTGAGCTTGTCTGCAAGGATAAAAAAATCAGAACTCCCTGGTGGACACAGGAAGTTAAAGAGGCAGTGAAGGAAAAGAAGAAAGCATATCAAACGTTTCTGTCAAATAAGTCAGCTTGTGCTCTTAGAGAATATAGAGACAAATGCAAGAATGCTAAACACTGTGTAAAACTAGCTAAACAAAAGTCATGGGAGGACTTTGGCAAGAATATAGAAAATAAATATCAAGAAGGTGGCAAAATATTCTGGAGGTTGTTGAAGAAGCTCAGTAATGGAGGAAAGAGTTCTGTAAAAGGAGTTAGAGGTGATAAAGTTGACATGAAAACGGGAGAAAAAGAAATCCTTGAAGTATGGAGTAATTACTTTGAAAAACTGCTAAATGAAACAAGCAGTGATGATAGCACAGTGGTAAAAAACATTGACCAGGCATGGATTCAGGAATACATATCCATACTTGAAGTAGAAAAAGCCATCAAAGGCTTGACATGTGGAATGGAAGCAGGAGTAGATGATATTCGACCAGAAATGCTGAAGTATGGTGATATAAGAGTCTTACAGTGGCTGCACTGCATAGTTCAGAAAGCCTGGACAGAGGGACGAATTCCCAATGATTAGAGTAGAGCTCTCATAGTACCAATATATAAAAAGGGAAATAAAACTGAATGTGAGAATTACAGAGGTATTTCCCTACTGAGTGTTCCTGGCAAGATCTATGCAAGTATGCTTGAGAAACGGTTGAGAAGAATTGTGGAAGAAAAGCTTGGTGAAGAACAAGCTGGATTCAGGCCAAATAGAGGCTGTCAGGATCAGATCTTCACTTTACGACAAATAGTTGAGAAAGCATGGGAATATAACAAAGATCTGTATTTAAGTTTTGTCGATTTGGAAAAGGCATATGACAAGGTGCCAAGATAGAACCTGTTCAATATGCTGCAGTTATATGGTGTCAATGGGGCATTATATCAAGCAATACTTAGTCTTTATTTGAGTTGTAAGTCAGCAGTTAGAATTGAAGGAAGTACAGGAAGATGGTTTAATGTTAAATCTGTGTGGGACAAGGATGTACATTATCCCCTCTGTTATTCATTATCTATATGGATCACATTATGAAGGAAAGTGGTATTAAACATGATATCAAAATTGAGATGTTAATGTCAGGTCTTTGCTTTATGCAGATGATGTTATACTTCTAAATAAATCCGCTACAAGTCTGCAAGATTCTCTGACTAAATTGAATAGCTGTTGTAATAGATATGGTATGAAAGTCAGCAATAAAAAGACAAAGACAATGAAAATAGGCAGAATCATGGAAAATGTCAACTGTGTTGTGAATGGAGAACCTGTGGATCAAGTAAAACATTTCAGCTACTTAGGCATGATTTTTACTGATGATGGTAAACTAAATATAGAAATAGACAACAGAATCAGCAAAGCTGGTATGGTGGGAAGTCAATTGAATAAATTCATATGGAATCAGAGAGAAATTAGTCGAAATACTAAATTAGCTGTATACAAGACAGTATTCAAACCAGTTTTAACTTATGGATCTGAGAGACCGCAGATATGAGAGTCCTGAGAAAGATTATAGGCGTGAACAGATGGCATCAATAGCAATATCATATTAAAAACGAGGATATTAGGAAAGAACTTGACATTGTCAGCATCCAGGAATGCATTAGCATAGCTAATCTCAGGTGGTATGGTCACTTAAACAGAATGGGCGAGGAAAGATTAGCAAAACAAGTGTTCTCTGCCAGGTTGGCAGCAAAACAACCCAGAGGAAGACCAAGATATAGGTGGATTGACAAAGTGCCTTAGACGATAGAAATATAAGATCTGATAATGTTGAATTCTTGACAAGTAACAGACTGATTTGGAGGAAAATTGTAGATAGGAAGTTAGTAATGATGTAATTTTTTTCATGTAGTACTATCATATCCTGTACACCCCTTGAGGGTACATGGCAGGAATTTGATGATGATGATGTTACTTTTGAAATGCCTATAGTCTCAGCAATTTCAAGCACTTTGACTGGCCGGTCATCCAATACCATATCGTGCACTTGATCAATGATTTCTGGTGTTACACTTTTTGTACGTCCATCACGTGGATCATCTTCAAGGCTAGTACAGCCATGTTTAAACTTGGTAGCCATTTCTTAATTGTTGAAAATGAAGGAGAAGAGTGCCCATAAAATTTTATGAACTTCAAATGAATATCTTTTGGCGTTAAACCTTCTTTTACAAAGAATTTTATAACCGCACGGTACTCAGTTTTATCTATTTCAAGGAATACAGACAACACTTTTGCTTCAGACAGCTGTATAAAACAAATTACTTTATAGAATGACTTGAAATTTCACATGAATGCTTATGATAGATATACCAAACTTAGAAAAAAAGATTTTTGCCCATAGTGTTGCCATCTATAGTCGAGGCCGAGAACTTTTCAGACCACCTTCATAAGTATGACAATTATGTTAAGAAATTTAGGTGAAATTTTGAAATTAAGAAAACTATGATTAAATAAATGTGTTTCACAAAAATAATATTTGATATATCCAACTGAAGAAGTATATAAATTTATTAAATTGATTTTACAGACTTTCTGGATCCTGTTTGTTTATATTTTTATCAACTTCAGAATGAAGTTGACAAAAATATGCTTAAAGATGTTAATTATACAGAGTGATTTGGACATAATTCAAAAGTTAAAACTCTTACAAATTTCTTCTGCCATAACAGCAATTAGTCTTCATACTGTGATGAATAGTGGCTAATATTATGTAAGTTAAACTGACTTATATGGGCAGACTACATGTGATTGAATATTACTTTTGTTTTTCTTTATTGCACTGGGTGAACGAATTATTTCTGATGTTTTAAAATTCCAGATATAGCTATTGTATAGTATGTAATGCATTTTGGTTTGATGCCAGATGTCATTTTTTCTTCCTTGTAATGTGTGGAAGACAACCTGATTATGCACTTACTTTTTTTTTTTTTATGCTGTAATTTCTCTTGAGCAGTCCATCTTCAGTGCATAATACATTTCCCAAACATACTGTGCCTTGCAAACTCCTGGCTTCATCAATGGGAAAGTTCGTTTTTTTTATGTGACTTCCATCCATGAGAAGTTTTTGTAAACCTATAGTACATTAGTACCATGAGTGTGCTGCTAAGAGTGTTTTCCTTATTTTATTAATATTATCTATACTTAAGTATAAAGAGCTAATAAGCTTCATTTCGGCAATGAAAACATTACTAAAATTAAGGGGATATTAAATCCCACATAGTTTTAAAACCGAATAAGAAACTCAAAGATAGGAATCAGAGAGTTTCTTGCCGAATATAGTATAGTAAACTATAAAGTATCGGCGGACACTAGCGTTAGCAAATGCAAGTGATCCTAGTACGTAGTACAATCTCGGGCAACTCGTTGCAAAGGTGAGTAAAGTTTAGATGGTCTAGCCACTCACTGATGAGGCCTCAAAAAAGGCTGAAACCGGTCTGGGTGGTGACCTCCCTCCATAATGTAATAACAGCATACTTTTCCTAGGAAATGTGTTTTTACATTATGGATAATACCTAAGAATAGCGATCTGAACTTTACTCACCTTTGCAACGAGTTGCCCGAGATTGTACTACGTACTAGGATCACTTGCATTTGCTAACGCTAGTGTCCGCCGATACTTTATAGTTTACTATACTATATTCGGCAAGAAACTCTCTGATTCCTATCTTTGAGTTTCTTATTCGGTTTTAAAACTATGTGGGATTTAATATCCCCTTAATTTTAGTAATGTTTTCATTGCCGAAATGAAGCTTATTAGCTCTTTATACTTAAGTAACTTAATGGTTGCACCTACTTGGAAAACTCGTTCGCAGAGTATATAAGTTCTTTTCGCTATACACTTCGGTATTAGGTCTAGCCACTCACTGATGAGGCCTCAAAAAAGGCTGAAACCGGTCTGGGTGGTGACCTCCCTCCATAATGTAATAACAGCATACTTTTCCTAGGAAATGTGTTTTTACATTATGGATAATACCTAAGAATAGCGATCTGAACTTTACTCACCTTTGCAACGAGTTGCCCGAGATTGTACTACGTACTAGGATCACTTGCATTTGCTAACGCTAGTGTCCGCCGATACTTTATAGTTTACTATACTATATTCGGCAAGAAACTCTCTGATTCCTATCTTTGAGTTTCTTATTCGGTTTTAAAACTATGTGGGATTTAATATCCCCTTAATTTTAGTAATATTATCTATATTTTTATTTTCTTCTGCAGTCCAGAAATCTTTCTCTAGAGACTGAACTTGGATATTTTTCAAGTCAATTCAGGATTCCTGTATGTAAGCAAATGTATCATCATCACCACGACGAACCATGGGCTCACTGCCCGTTGATGTCTGATGCCTGTTTCACTATCTTCTTCCACCTTTCTTTGTCCAGTGCACAGTGTCGCAGTTTTTGTACACCCATTCCACACCAGTCTTTTATATCGTCTATCCATTCTCTGTATGGTCTACCTCTTCTGTTTAAACCATCCAAAATACCAAACATAAATGTCTTTATCTTCCAGTCCTCACTCATTCTACAGATGTGTCTAAATAATTGCAGTTTCCGTTTTATAATCTTCTGCATTAGATTCTGTTTTGGTTGTATCTTCTGATAGAGCTCTTCATTGGTGATTTTCTGTACCCATCCTATTCTTAGAATCTTTTTCTGTAACAAGTTCTTTCAAATGCCAAAATTCTTTTTCTTGATTATTTATTACCCATGTTTCAGATCCATACAGTACACCGCTGAAGATGCATGTTTCCAGTACTCTTAGTTTTGTTTGCAGACTGATCACTTTACTTTTCGAGATATTATCCGTGGCCTTCAGATTTGTTCTTCCCTTTGCAATCCTGATCTTTATTTCTTTTTTACAGTCCAAATCATATGTCAGTTTACTTCTCAAATATGTGAATTATTCTACATTTTCTATATCAGTTCCATCCACTTGTATCTTTTGTTTCATGTTCTCACCAAATACCATTGTATTTGTTTTTTTTTTTTCAAGTTCATAACAAGTCGAAATCTCATCCCTTCCTCATTTAACAGTTTCAGTGTTTTTTGTAGTTCTCTTTCATCTTCTTCCATAATAACAATGTCATCTACAAATCTCAGATTGTTAATTCTCATTCCGTGTACAGATATTCTTTTGGCATCTTCCTTCAGTTTGTCCATTGCTCTTTCTAAACATGCGATGAAAATGCTTGGTGATATTGGGTCTCCTTGTCTAGTACCTCTGCTAGTTTTAAACCATTTCTCCAAATCATGACCTATTCTAACTGCTGCAACTGCATTCTGATAAACATCTTTTAATTATCAATTCCATAGGATTCCAGAACTGCTAATGTCACTTTCTGGTCAATACTGTCAAATGCTTTCTGAAAATCAACAAAGCAAGTATATATGTTTTTTTTTTCTCCTAGCTTTCTCTGCTATTAACCTCATTGTCAAAATCTGTTGAATTGTAGTTCTATCCTTCCTAAATCCTGCTTGCTCGTCTGCAAGGTATGCTTCCAATTGTGTTGTCAATCTTTCTGTCAGTATGATCATCATCACTAGGTGACTTATCAAGGCAATTGTTCTTAATTTTTACATTCTAGCTTATTTCCTTTCTTGTATAATGTTACTAATATTGATTTCACCCACTCCTCTGGCATTTTCCCTTCTTTCCATACCATATTACTTAGTGGATGCATTTTAGTAACCATACTTTCACCACCATATTTAATCATTTCTCCAGTAATGGTATCGTTACCAGGACTCTTGTTGTGTTTCAGCCGTCATATTGCTTTTTCTACCTCTCCTCTTAAAATGTCGATATCATACTCATTACCTGATGGTGATATCTGCTTCAATTCTTCGGTCAGTTTCCCAATGCTATCTGAATCTAGTTTTTCTTCAAATGTATCATACTAGACTTTAAACGTATGAGATGAAATTTGTCTCTTGCCTAAAGATATTAACAAACATCCATGCCCATGGTACAATTAGAACCTGCAACTTGTTGGTTGCCTTCACTCCACTAAACAGTGGCTGTTGATCAAAGAGCTGTTGTTTAGTAAAGTTAAGGCAGTTTTTTGTTGCATTTGTCTTTGCTTTTGTTGCATTTCAAGATCCCTTTTTTTATATAAGAAAGAGTGACAAAAGCTGTAGGTTATGATTTTCTTGACTATTGGATATCTGTGTGGTTCCGCTTCTAACATATTAATAACTTTGTTTGTATTATATCTATTTTTATTTAAGATATCTATTTGGTATGAGAAAAGCTAAAGCTGTTTAGTTTTTCTCATCATTTAATATAGCTCATGTTCTGTCCCTTGGGGTAATTTTTATGCTGAGGTGGTTGCAATGTTTGCATGTGGATGTCAGTATATTTATTTTCTCTTTGTATATTGTGTACATTACTTTGTTGTGGATAGAGATGTCGAATAATATGTTCACAAAAGGAAGCATTCATAAAAACTATTTAGTTCAGTGTAAATTCAACAGTTTCTGTAAATTTTGACCACACAAGGAAAATGCCATCCACACATCTGATCCACTTTTTTTGTTTGTGGTCATATCCTTCCAGTGCATATTGCTCAAAGGTAGGTAATTAAGCAGATGGTAGTAACTATCTGCTTAGTTACAGATATTTTGTCAACTTTTGTGAATTTTCCATCTTTTAGTATTAATTTAACTTGTATTAATTAAATTAATTAATTTAATTTAACTTGTATTAAATTAATTTAATTACTATTTAACTTGTATATTAATGATATTGGCAAAGATTTGGATGGAGATATTCAGTTGTTTGCAGATGATGCAAAGTTGGGACGAACCATAAAGAGTAGTGAAGATGTTGTGGCCTTGCAAGAAGACTTGAATAAATTGAGTGATTGGGCAAGCAAATGGGGATGTGAGTTCAATGTTGCAAAATGTAAGGTTTTAAAATTTGGAAAACAAAGATGGGATGCAGAATTTATGCTTGGTGAGAATATATTGTTGGAAGTAGAGGAAATAAGAGATCTGGGAGTGATAGTGGATAAGGATCTAAAATTTAGGGGACACATCGCCAAAATTGTGAAGACAACACAAAGACTTCTGGGAATGATGAGAAGGACACTGACGTGTAGAAGTAGGGAGATTCTTGTTCCATTGTATAAGCTTTGATTAGGCCACACATGGACTATTGTGCCCAGATTTGGTCACCTGGTTTTCAGAAGGATGAAGAGATGTTGGAAAGGGTCCAAAGGCGACTGACTAAGGTAGTTTCTGACCTCTGGAATGTCAAGTATGAGGAAAGATTGAAAAGATGTAATTTGCAGAGTCTAGTGGAGAGAAGGAAGAGGGGAGATATGATAGAGACCTACAAGTTGGTAAGGGGTTGTTATAGGATCAATGGTGGAGAAGTTCTACAGAGAATAGTGGGAGATCAGGGGAGAACCAGAGGTCATCCCTGGAAACTGTATAAAGAGGGTGTGAGTAGGGGAGTGAGAGGCAGGTTTTTTTCGTGCAGAGTTGTGAATGATTGGAATGCCTTGCCTGAGAGTGTGGTGTCTGCAAGGAGTTTGAATGTGTTTAAGACCCGGTATGATGAGATGTGTGTCTCATTATAGCTTAATTCTGTATTGCCTTTTTTTTAATAAAATGTTCATCTTCTGATCTAAAAGATCCATTCTAAGTTATCTTATTATGGGATAATTCAATATATCTGAATCCTTTTTTTTTCTATCCATCGATATATACTGGAATGATGAGGACAACTTCGGAATTTAATAGCAGAGGTTTTTTTCATTAAAACACAGTTTATTCCAGAGCTCCTCCCAGATAAACTGGGAGGAGCTCTCCACTAGTCAGTAAAAGAAATGTGGAGCTGGCTATCATTTCTGACCCAGTGTCCATTTCTTGACATCTCTTGGTGTATATTATTATCAAGTATCAACCTGCAAATTGAATGAACAAGGATGGACTGACACTTTGAGACTTAGCCAACAAAATGATATTCTGTACTGGCTTATACTACAAATAAAAATAATGGTACAGAATGATGTGGCACCATGTGGATTAAACAAGGGCCTCACTCTTTTTATAAGAGAATCGGAGTGAACAAGAAAATTCAGTTACCAGAATAATGTCATCCCCAGTAGAATCGAAGATGAGCACCACAGTATGAAAAAAGCATTGATGTAATAGAAGCAGAACTAGCAGAAGAATTCAATTGAGTGTAAAACCTGTTAGACACTATAATAAGTAATTTAAAATTTATCAACAGATATTTTGTATTGATAACAGTACATCATCATCATTGTGCACAAACAAATAATTCGAAGAAACAGAATACAAGATATATAAAAAAATACTTATTACTGAATCCAAATTTAAATTGGAATGATTGCCTCTCAATCTCAAAAAATGTGAGAGATTTATCCTCAGCAAAGATCAAAAATTATTAATTATCTATTTGACATCATCCTTCTAATTTGTAGCACTTGCTGTGACTGTTTAACTGATTGTGGTACTTATCTTATATTTTGTCTCTACAAATTACTTGTTCCACACTGATGATGTATACTCTTAATTTTCATATGAAGTATCTTTTGCTAAATTTCAATTAATTTATTACTGTGTGTAACATGTTTGACACTATTAATATGTTGCAGGTATCATGAGTGAATTAGAGAGCTGTCACGTTGATATATTGGTGTTACTTCAAAAAAGCCTGAGGTGAGGTGAGGCACTGCTAAATAATAACTATGAAGTGTTATATTTGGGAAATAGTGAACAGGGAAAGGAAGTAGATATTGCATTCAACACTAAACAAGAAGTTAAATTTCTTGAATGCAAGCAGTTTTAAATATCGATATCAGTAAATTTCCAAGGTTGGGGGATTGAACTTATGTGTGTGTGGTCCAAGTTCAGTTTTCCTTCCTCCTTTTTCGATTTTTTTTTGAGATATTGGAAAGAGCAGCTGGAAAAAAAAAAGTCTAATAAATGGGAAGTATCTGCTGGATTTCTGTTCAGGTCAGGCTAGTCCTTACTAACATCATTTTCCAATATAACGTTATGCATAAATTCACATGGAGAAACACCCAAGAAACAAAAGTCTCATTGACTGTTATTGTTGATATCTTCATACTGGTTCAGGGTATGATAAGCTAGAGGGGTTTGGAATAGGAAGTGATTACCATTTAGTACGATAAAAAAATAATTTCATATTGAAAAGAATGTTTTAAAAAGAATCAAAGTTGAGCTGCTTTTATAGATGAGCTGTTACTTCCAGTATACAAATTAGTATGAAAACCTGAGACTTTTTGGCAAAATCTGCAAAAAATGTTTATTGTTTCAGTAGATATTCAAGTTATCTGAAAGGATAGAAAAATCTGAACTTCATGGTGCATTCAGGAAGTTAAAAGAGTTAGTCTTAGGAAAGAAGAAAATTGAAAGTTTCTGGTAGGTCAGTCCACAGGTGCTCTTAGATAATACAGAGAAAAAAGTAGGAGAGCTAAGCTTTGTGTAAAAGTAGAACAAAAGTAATGGGAAACCTTTGGTAACAATCTAGAGTATAAATATCACAAAGGTTGCGAAATGTTCTGGAAGCTATTGTAAAAGCTCTTCTGAGCTTTTTCAGTAATTAGGAGAAAGAGTACTGTAAAAGGAATCAGAGATTATGATAATCATATTTTAAAAACTGAAGATAATGATATTTTGTATGTTCAGAGTAATTATGCTACAAGATTGTTAAATGCAGTAAGCCATCACAGAATAGTGATTGAAAATATTCAAGAGGAATGCAATCAGGAGTATGAATGCTGAAGATTGAAAAACCTACTACACTAGAAATCAAATGTGGAAAGGCAGCTGAAGTAGATGATATTTTACTAGAAATACTGAAATATGGAAGTATAAAAGGTTTTACAGTGACTGTATTGCATAATTCAGATTAATTTTGTTTGCAGTAGAACTCTCCTATTATCCATCTATATAAAAGGAAAATAAAATATAAGAATTATATAGTTTTCCTGCTGAGGGTTTCTGGTAAGATTTATGCAAACTTACTTGAGAATAGGTTACAAAAAATAGTAAAAGAGAAAGATGAAGATAAACAAGCTCGGTTCATATCAAATAGGATCAGATTTTTATTTCAAGGCAAATGGTCAAAAAATTATAGGAATATAAGATGTATTTGTATTTAGGTTTTTGTATTTCTGGGAAATGCATAAGAAAAGTGTTCAAAACACTATAATTACATGATATACCTGGACCATTATACAGAGCTGTATATATATATATATCCAGAAATATATAGCTGACATGTAGGTTATAAGTGATTAGTTAGAATTAAAAGATGTTCAATAAGGTTTGATGAAAAATCAAGTGTGTGCACATTTTGATAGAAAGTTACATTAAACTTAACATCAAAATCAGAGATATTCAGCTCTCTAATTTATGCATATAACATTATTGCTCCTTAATAAACCCCCCTTACAAATCTTTAACCACGTTGAATAACTACTGTAACAAATCAAATTTGTTATGAAATCAATTAAAAAGACAACCTATGAAAATAGGTAGGAACATGGAAAACATCAACAGCATTCTCAATGGAAAAACCAAATGGAAAATTGAAAAAAAAAAAAAACTCAAATAGAAAAATTATACCTTAAACGTTTGCACTTACCACATTCACAGGTAATGCATTTCACTTACCACTCTCCAAACAAAAATGCTCATTTAGTTCTTTCTTCTGTTTCTGAAAATTTTCACTATTCTCCAGAGCATTTTCAATTTTTATGATATTTAGCTCCTGTATTCTTTTCAAAGTCCTCCCATGACTTGTGGCCATCTGACCTTAATTTCCTGGTTAATTTCAGCTTGGAAGATGATTTGATAGCTACAACAGGGTGGCCTGAAAAGTTCTCAGCCTAACAATGAAAAAACGAATTTATAATTTCAAAATTATTTTTATTTTTCAACATAATCTCCCTTAAGACTAATACATTTATTCCAGTGATATTCTAACATCATTATCCTGTCCCTGTAGTGGTTCTCAGTAAGATCTGCAAAATACCCCTCTACAGCTGCAATCACACCTCTTGATTTGAAGAAAAACGCTGACCAGCGAGGAAGAGTTTTAGTTTTGGAAAGAGATAGAAGTCAGAGGGAGCCAAATATAGGGAATAGGGTGGATGTTCCAAAAATTCATAGTGCAGATCCTTTAATTTTCTCATTGCCAAAACATCTTTATGGGCATTCTTGTGTAGAGGCTTAAGTGCTGTGAGGACATTATGTTGGAGGTTTAATGGACTTTTTACAGCACTCACAAAGAATTAAAATAGAATTTAATACTTCCTATATTTCGTCCTAGTCACTAGGACATCTACGGGGATTACAAAGACAATTAATGTAACATGCACACAAAAACTTACAATACTAAGCCCAACCACGTGGGTGACAATAAAGTCCTATCTAGGTGGAGCGCCCTCTAAGAGCAGTTGTAGGTGGCCTGGAATGTAAGGTGGGACCTCTGGCGATGACTGTTTCCCAAATCTTCGGAAGCTTAATGCAACCGTATTTGTTAAGATTTGGTTGGTTTTTGAGAGCTGCTGCTGCTTCTAAGAAAAGTCTCTCTTTCTTGAATTTGCTGTGGTGGAGCATGGTGGTTTTTTTCCATGATACTCTGTGGGTGGTGTCCAAAACATGGTCAGCCAAGCCTGAATGGCCATAGTTGTGTTTAACGATGTACGACTTGTGTTCCTCTAGGCGGATGGATGCTGATCTGCCTGTCTGTCCAAAGTACGCAAGCTTACAGGAACAGGGTACTTTGTAAACTCCAGGCAGAGAGTGAGGAGGGAGCTGATCTTTCGTAGAACGAATAAGGGTAGCCAGTTTGCGGTAGGGCTTATATGCTGTGTGTAGGTTATACTTTTTTAGTATCTTAGCTATTTTTTCCGAAGTGCCACGGATGTAGGGTATGGTGATGGCATTTTTAAATTCTTGTTGATGAGAGGGACGGGGAATGGGGGAGGAATTGATTATTTTTTTGATACTGTGTTCGCTGTAGCCATTGGAGAGGAAAGTTCTGTGTATGTGGTTAAGCTCAGTAGTGAGGGCAGTTCCACTGGAACAAAGATTGTGGGCTCTCTTGGTAAGGGTTTTAATGATGCCATATTGTTGTGAGGGGTGGTGGTGGGAGAGTTTGTGAATGTATCTGCTTGTGTGTGTGGGTTTTCTGTATACAGTGAAGGCAAGTGTATCAACAATTGTTTACCCTTCCTAGACACCTTAGTCACGCGCCTGCCTAATGATACACTTGCCTTCACTGTATACAGAAAACCCACACACACAAGCAGATACATTCACAAACTCTCCCACCACCACCCCTCACAACAATATGGCATCATTAAAACCCTTACCAAGAGAGCCCACAATCTTTGTTCCAGTGGAACTGCCCTCACTACTGAGCTTAACCACATACACAGAACTTTCCTCTCCAATGGCTACAGCGAACACAGTATCAAAAAAATAATCAATTCCTCCCCCATTCCCCGTCCCTCTCATCAACAAGAATTTAAAAATGCCATCACCATACCCTACATCCGTGGCACTTCGGAAAAAATAGCTAAGATACTAAAAAAGTATAACCTACACACAGCATATAAGCCCTACCGCAAACTGGCTACCCTTATCCGTTCTACGAAAGATCAGCTCCCTCCTCTCTCTCTGCCTGGAGTTTACAAAGTACCCTGTTCCTGTAAGCTTGCGTACTTTGGACAGACAGGCAGATCAGCATCCATCCGCCTAGAGGAACACAAGTCGTACATCGTTAAACACAACTATGGCCATTCAGGCTTGGCTGACCATGTTTTGGACACCACCCACAGAGTATCATGGAAAAAAACCACCATGCTCCACCACAGCAGCAAATTCAAGAAAGAGAGACTTTTCTTAGAAGCAGCAGCAGCTCTCAAAAACCAACCAAATCTTAACAAATACGGTTGCATTAAGCTTCCGAAGATTTGGGAAACAGTCATCGCCAGAGGTCCCACCTTACATTCCAGGCCACCTACAACTGCCCTTAGAGGGCGCTCCACCTAGATAGGACTTTATTGTCACCCACGTGGTTGGGCTTAGAATTGTAAGTTTTTGTGTGCATGTTACATTAATTGTCTTTGTAATCCCCGTAGATGTCCTAGTGACTAGGACGAAATATAGGAAGTATTAAATTCTATTTTAATTCTTTGTGAGTGCTGTAAAAAGTCCATTAAACCTCCAACATAAAATCTTTATGGGCAGGTGCACTGTCCTGATGAAAGATGATTTTTTTACTTCTGCAAACCAGGTCTTTTCTCACGCATTTTTTCATCTAGTCTGGTTAAAAGATCGGAATAATATTCCCCGGTTATTTTTTTAAACTTTTCAATTTCAGTGCTAGTAATCGGAAATGTTTGCTGTAAACTTTTATAAACTTCGAATGAATTTCTTTTGTTGTCAAACCTTCTTTTATAAAGAATTTTATAACCGCACGATATTCAATTTTAACCATTTCAAGGGATACAGACCACTTTTGCTTCAGACAGCTGTATAATACAAAGTGCTTGATAAAATGACTTGCAATTTCACATGGATGCTTATGACAGATGTACCAACTTAGAAAAAAAAATCTTGCCGATAGTGTTGCCATCTATGGTCGAGGCCGAGAACTTTTCAGACCACCCTCTTACTTTTATATATAACTTTGCTTGTTTTGTTCCTTCATCCTTCTGCTACAGAAAATATATACTAATGTATGACTGAAATTGTATTTCTCTTGTTATTGTGTACAGAATGGACAAGTCTTTAAAAGTCTATTGAAGTTTAAACCTTTATCGAAGTGTGTGCAAACAAAGTTTGCGCCTGAAAGTATCTTCAGGACTGGGGTAAAGTGGTACAACACCGGGCAACTACTTGCAAAGGTGGAGCAAGCTACCAACACTCCTATCTCAGTATTATTATTATTATTATTATTATTATTACGGGTATCTCCATGGAGTCAGTAGACTCATCGCGGGAGACCCAAGCTAGCAAAACAATATCTGTCATATCTCTTCTTGAATTCATTTACAGATGAAGAGCTCACAACAAAGTCAGGCAATGAATTCCACTCATTCACCACCCTCCAGGCAAAAAACCTTGTTCTGACACCTTTGTTAACCACACTCTTCTTTAATTTCCAGAGATGACCTCTTGTTCTTCCATCACTATCACACAGCTGAAACATTTCCCCTGCATCAATCCTATAAAAACCTTTTAGTAATTTGAATGTTTCTATCATATCCCCTCTTCTTCGCCTATCAACCAATCTCTGCAATCCACAAGCTCTCAATCTATCAATGTAGGGAGCATTTTTTATATCACTCACCAACTTGGTCACTCTTCTCTGAACCCTCTCCACAGCCTCCTCATCTCCAAGGAATCCAGGTGACCAGACCTGAGCACAGTAATCCAAATGTGGAAGTATCAATGCTTTATAAAGGGGAATAATAACCTCTTTATCTCTGGATGTCAGTGTGTTCCTCAACAACCAAGACTCAATCAAGTATCTCCCCGTAATGCAAAACACATCTCCTTGCAGATATGTATAATGTTATGCATTAGGGGAAGGGCCACTACCCAGACTAGTTTCGACCTTTATTGAGGTCTCTTCAGTGGGAGCCAGGCCCAAGTGGAGATACCAGGCAGAAGCATTAGCAAGGTCATCTCCTCCTATAGGAGCTGCCAAATGGTGTGCCACCTTTTTATTAAAAGTTTAAAGTTGAAAGTTTATTTTTCACTTGGGCAGACTATAATAAATTTAGTTTAAACCTTTATCTAAGTGTGTGCAAACAAAGTTTGCACCTGAAAGTATCTTCAGGACTGGGATAAAGTGGTAAAACACCAGGCAACTCCTTGCAAAGGTGGAGCAAGCTGCCAACACTCCTATCTCAGTATCTCCCATAATGGTATCTCCACTTGGGCCTGGCTCCCACTGAAGAGAAAGAGACCTCAATAGAGGTCGAAACTAGTCTGGGTAGTGGCCCTTCCCTTAATGCATAACATTATACATATCTGCAAGGAGATGTGTTTTGCATTATGGGAGATACTGAGATAGGAGTGTTGGTAGCTTGTTCCACCTTTGCAAGGAGTTGCCCGGTGTTGTACCACTTTACCCTAGTCCTGAAGATACTTTCAGGCATAAGCTTTGTTTGCACACACTTGGATAAAGGTTTAAACTAAATTTATTATAGTCTGACCAAGTGAAAAATAAACTTTCAACAGTCTATTGAAGTATGTGTATAACAGGGTATACTAATCACTTTGATGCACAAAAATAATTATTTTTATGTTGAAACAACTGTAAATGAGTATTGCATACATTGTTGGTTATAAGGAACAATAAACAGCAAATAATGGACTTGTCATTAATGACTGATCATGAAGTGAGCAATCAGAAACCACACTTGATGATTTACATAAGCAAGAAGCTGAGCTGTTAATCAGTGAAAATCAGCAAACATTTCTGATTACTAGCACTGAAATTGAACATTGGATCAGACATCACAAGGACATTATATAAATGCACATTCATTTTGTTGAATGTGCATCAGATTTGAAGTTGTAGCATATCCTCTCTATGTCTCTGTACTAGAGAAAAAATACTGGATCATTAAACTATCACTATCATGTAATTCATCTGTACTCTCTTTATTTCATTAAATGGAGCTTCAACAAAACATAAACACATGCTTGCTAATATCTAAGTTGTGTATAATATCTACAGATAACTTATCTCATATCCATTTAACTTATCTGTTATCTCACTGTATACACCAGTCTGGCATGCATTGATATACCTTTACGAAATCTAGAGAATATCACTATATAGTTACTGTATAGGCTTCTCTTGACTCAGTCACTGTATTCAATAATAAAATTGCATACATTGCACCTTCTACTTATATTGACCTTCATAGAGAACCCTTTATCTATTAACCAAGCTGTATTCTGTTCCTCTCCAATACATTAACTAAAATTTTTACAAACTTGTCTATAATTAGAAACCTGTCTTGGCATTGCTCTTTGCTTTGGCACTATTAGGCTATCCTTCTGCTTATTTAGAATTTTTTTTGTGTGTGCAAAATTCATTAAGTAACTAGATCAGGGGAACAATCAACTGCCTTGAACATTCCATAAAAATATGTGGTCATGTGTCGTCCAGTCTTATTAACAACAATGCCACTCAACACCTTTTACACCTCTAGCTTATTCATTTCCAGACCCCCCCCCTTCTCTCTCTCTCTCTCTCTCTCTCTCTCTCACACACACACGTGCGCGCAAGGCTCCAATTATAATATAACAGTGCTATGTGGGTAAGAGATTAGGGAGAAAGAAGAAATCTGTTGATATGTTTCTTGAACAGCTGGAGGTCATAGAGTTTGAATAAGTTTGAATGTGAACTGTATATGAATATGTGCGGATGTTGACTAATGGATAACAGTGTTTAAATATGTTTTGAAGAATGTAAAGGAATGATGATGATAGCCAGTTCAGTGGAGCTGTACCCTTGAAAATATCTATAGACACAGTGCAGAAACAGCATGTTAGAAAGTCAGTCATCTTTAAGTGAATTGATTTCTTCTGGATATCTTCAAGCATTCACAGGGAGAGATTTTTGGTTTTCACTAACCCAAATGTAAGAACCATGTACATATATGAATTCTATGAAAATACGAAAATACATCTATGAAAATAACACTACGTTAATTCTATGAATTAACGTAGTGTTATTTTTGAACTTCAAGCCTTTTTAATCTACACAAAGTTGTTCAGGAATATTGGATATTACGAACAGTTATTAAAACCTTAGTATATATATATAGTATATATCCTATGTATAAATTTTGTTTCAAAAAGTTGTATTATTCCTTCAAAAGTTACTTTTTAAAGTATTTTTATTAGAGTTGATAAGCAAAATGTTAGTGGGGATGTCAATATTTTTTTTTTAATCTAAAATAATATTAACTTCCCTTTTCTGATATATTACCTTCTCCTTAACAGCATGCTCAGTGATTTGTTGGCCAGATAAATTGGCATTATATAAACTCAATTAGTGCTATGATATATTGATTAATCCTACCTCTGTAGTCTGATCTGTTATCAGCTGTACATGTTATCTAGCCAGTTTGCCCATTTTTTGTGGAAAAGATGCCAAACTTTTGTAACTGCTATCTAAGACTGAATAACTCATATTCATTTGTTGAAAGTTTATTTTTCACTTGGTTAGAGTATAATAAATTTAGTTTAATCCTTTATCCAAGTGTGAGCAAGCAAAGTTCACAAAGTTAGTGTTGTACCACCTTGCCCCAGTCCTGAAGATACTTTCAGGCGCAAACTTTGTTTGCTCACACTTGGATAAAGGATTAAACTAAATTTATCATATTCATTTGAACATCTGTCATAAAATTTCTTCATGGCCAGAGCAGGATTTGTACCATATCTTTCTAGTCAAAGGGCACTATTATTTCTGACTGAGCTATAGAGATACTTAATATTTTGTAAATAATTTTTCTGCTATAAATATGGCTACATTGTGAGTGGTTGCTGTATTTAGTGCTCATGTAAAATGGTGATTTTTATCTGTTTTATTGTGTTTTATAGTATATTAGAGTAAGATTTTTGTATTTCTAAAGTATTTAATGTTTTTATAACATTTTATTGTGATATTGGAATATTAAATACAGCTGTAAAATGGTGCAAAGTATGCACAAGGAACGCTTACAAGAACAGAAAAGTAGAGAACAAGGTTTCCCTGCTAAAGAGGATATTGAAAATAATTTAACCTCCAAATTACAAGGTTCAAGCAGATTATTAGACAGATCATGTGGGAATTACAGAGTCAAGTGGTGTTAGAGGAACACAGGAATAATAACTTGGTTGATAAAAACTATTCTTAGTTGGTAAAGGTAGCAAAAGTGAGGTATGAACAGCAGTCAGCTAACGAAGCCCAAAAGAATCCTAGGGAGTTCTTTCGATATGTAGCCAGAAAAAAAAAAAAAAAGAATGATTATGGAAGGATGACATTGATTGGAGAAAATAGTATGAGGACAACTACTGCAGAAGACATAGTGGAGATACTTAATGAGCAGTTCCTAAAGGTCTTTCATTCTTGTGAATGTGACTTCATGGAGAGATGGAGAGCAGTAGATGATGGGGAGGAGAGACTGACTGTAAGTGAGCAAGAGGTGTATGAGGGAAATTGAGCGAACTTGATGTTAATAAGGCTGTGGGACTTTATAATATATCCATGTATTCTGAAGGAATGTGCCAGGGAGTTGACATCTTCCTTGACATATTTTTTTAATATGAGTCTAGCACTGGGGCAAGTTCCAAAGGAGTGGAAAGAGGGCAAGATGGTTCTGCCTCATAAGGGAGGTGATAGAACTCAATCATCAAATTACAGGCCTATCTCTGTGTCAGGTGTTGTGGTTAAGTTGTTGGAGAAACTGGTGACAACTAGGATCCAGAATTGGGTTGACAACAATGGCATTATCTTTGATGGATGGCATGTATTTGCTAAAGGGAGATCATGTTTTAGTAATCTACTTATTTATTGCAATAAGGTGATGGCTTCCTTGGACAGAGTAGAGGGATACACAGTAATATACTTAGATTTCTAAAAAGGCTTTTTTGATAGATTATCACATGATAAGTTGATAGTCAAACTAGAGCTGATGGAGTTGGATATTAGATTAGTGCATTGGATCAGAGACTGGCTATCTGATAGGTATCAGTAAGTTGTGTATGCGGGAGCAATATTCCGTAAGAGGAAGGTCACTCAGAGGTGTACCTCAGAGGTCTGTTTTACGGCCATTACTATTTAACTTGTATGTTAATGATATTGGCAAAGATTTGGATGGAGATATTCAGTTGTTTGCAGATGATGCAAAGTGGAACGAACTATAAAGAGTAGAGAAGATATGTGAATTGACTATTTGGGAAATGTTGATCAAGTATCTGAGAAAAAACTATTTTAATACCAACTAGTTTCACCAACTTAAACTGTTGGCATCTTCAGAATACAGGACTGATGATAGGAACTAAAGCTAACAAAACATGTTACAGACAAGACATTAACAGAATTCTAATTTATAAATTACAAAACAACACTGAACGTGTGCAATACACGTGTGGCGCTTACATGATTTCAATTGTTGTTTAGAAACGTTTTATAGTTGGTACTAAAGTTCATTTCTTGTGTGTTTAGGGATCTAATTAGGGTCTTCCAGATCTCAGATAAGATTAAACCTTGGTTCCTATTGAGATTTTCTACAGAATGGGTGACTGTTGTGGCTTAAGGAGTACAGCTTTTATCCCACTCAATGACATGGTTGGTTGTGGAGAAATGGGAAGATAAGCCCGATATATCTTGTCTGTTGTTTTTGACATATCCGAAGTGTTCTCTCTGTCTTATCTCAAGGCTTCTTGAAGTTTAGCCGATGTAACTTAAACCACATGAGCATGGGATATTATGAACTCCAGCATATTTAAAGAAAGGATAGAAGTCTTTTGGAGAACTTAAGAGTTTTCGAATTGTATCTTTAGGTTTAAAGGTCACTCTTATTCTATGTGGTTTGAGGAGTTTAGAAACCTTGTTGGAGGCTGTCCCCACGTATGGAATGGCGATTGTGGTAATATATTGAGTGTCTTCTTGTTATCTTTGTGGTGGATCAGAGAACAGAATCTTGTTAACAAGTCTCTGGGGGTAGCAATTCAAGATGAGGTTATTGGATAATAGTGTCAATTCATCTTGGAGATCTTTTTGGTCTGTTGTAATCCGGACAGCTCTCTTCTTTAGCATATGTACAATGCTGAGTTTTTGAGAAATGTGGTGGGAGGAGCTGAAGTGTAAATAAAAAAAAAACTGAAGTCTAACAGATCCAACATTAAAAAATCACAATGATACCAACTACTTATTACACCACATGGTTAACCTGGCCAACAGAATTAATTAAAAAATTGAAGTCGATGCATCCTCTAACTCCTAGACTATATGGCGTTCCTGAATTTCACAAAGATGGAATTCCATTACGCCCTATTGTGGACGGTATCAACTCTCCTACCTATCTGTTGTCTAAGCACCTCGCAAAACTCCTACAACAACATATCCATAATTCGGATACTTATATTAGAAACTCACAAAATTTTGTAGAGAAATTAGAAAACATCTCCATCTCCAAAAACGATCTACTGGCCAGCTTAGATGTCCAATCGTTATTTACAAACATCCCTATGGTAGAAGTCATCAACATCAACAAATTCTATTCGCTTCGCTGTTCAGTCATTGCCTAACTTCACACTATTTTTTATGGAAGAAAACCATTTACCAGCAATTGACTGGCTTGGCAATGGACAGCCCCTCTCACCATCTTATGCCAATCTTTTCATGGAAGATCTTGAAAGTAGAATTTTATCTCAAGTAGACCCCAAACCCACAATATGGTGGAGATATGTGGATGACATCTTCATTGTTTGGAACCACAAAAAAGATGACTTATTTGAATTCCTAAATAAGATCAACTCCTGTCACCATTCAATCAAATTCACTCTGGACCTTGAAAAAGAAAAACAACTGCCATTTCTGGATATCCTAATGGTCGTTTCAACCTCTCAGTTTATAGAAAACCCATGAATACAGAACGTTAATTACACTTCAGCTCCTCCCACCACATTTCTCAAAAACTCAGCATTGTATATATGCTAAAGACAGCTGTCCGGATTACAACAGACCAAAAAGATCTCCAAGACGAATTGACACTGATATCCAACAACCTCATCTCGAATGGCTACCCCCAGAGACTTGTTAACAAGATTCTGTTCTCTGATCCACCACAAAGATAACAAGAAGACACTCAATATATTACCACAATCGCCATTCCATATGTGGGGACAGCCTCCAACAAGGTTTCTAAACTCCTCAAACCACATAGAATAAGAGTGACCTTTAAACCTAAAGATACAATTCGAAAACTCTTAAGTTCTCCAAAAGACTTCCATCCTTTCTTTAAATATGCTGGAGTTTATAATATCCCATGCTCGTGTGGTTTAAGTTACATCAGCCAAACTTCAAGAAGCCTTGAGATAAGACAGAGAGAACACATCGGATATGTCAAAAACAACAGACATGACATCTCGGGCTTATCTTCCCATTTCTCCACAACCAACCATGTCATTGAGTGGGATAAAAGCTGTACTCCTTAAGCCACAACAGTCACCCATTCTGTAGAAAATCTCAATAGGAACCAAGGTTTAATCTTATCTGAGATCTGGAAGACCCTAATTAGATCCCTAAACACACAAGAAATGAACTTTAGTACCAACTATAAAACGTTTCTAAACAACAATTGAAATCATGTAAGCGCCACACGTGTATTGCACACGTTCAGTGTTGTTTTGTAATTTATAAATTAGAATTCTGTTAATGTCTTGTCTGTAACATGTTTTGTTAGCTTTAGTTCCTATCATCAGTCCTGTATTCTGAAGATGCCAACAGTTTAAGTTGGTGAAACTAGTTGGTATTAAAATAGTTTTTTCTCAGATACTTGATCAACATTTCCCAAATAGTCAATTCACATAGCTTCTGTGGTCAAGAAAAAATATCGTTTAATATGAGTAGAGAATATGTTATGGCCTTAAAAGAAGACTTGGATAAATTGAGTGAAAGGGCTTGGGAATGGGATACGAGTTCAATGTTGCAAAATGTAAGTTTTTAAAATTTGTGACAAAGATGGGATGTGGAATTTATGCTTGGTGGGTATATTGTCAGAGGTGGAGGAAATAAGAGATCATGGGGGTGATAGTGGATAAGGATCTGAAATTTAGGGGACACATTGACAAAATTGTAATGACAACACCAAGACTTCTGGGAATGATGTGGAGGACACTGACTTGTAGAAGTATACAGATTCTTGTTCCATTGTATAAGGCTTTGATTAGGCCACACATGCACTACTATGCCCAAATTTGGTCACCTGTTTTTCAAAAGGATGAAGAGATGTTGGAAAGGATCCAGAGGCGACTGACTAAGTTAGTTTCTGACCTCTGGAATGTCAAATATGAGGAAAGGTTGAGAAGATGCAATTTACAGAGTCTAGTGGATAGGAGGAAGAGGGGAGATATGATGCAGACCTACAAGTTGGTAAGGGGTTGTTATAGGCTCACTGCTGGAGAAGTTCTACAGAAAATAGTGGGAGATCGGGGGAGAACCAGAGGTCATCCCTGGAAACTGTATAAAGAGGGTATGAGAAGCAGATTTTATGCACGCAGAGTTGTGAATGATTGGAATGCCTTGCCTGAGAGTGTGGTGTCTGCAGAGAATTTGAGTGTGTTTGAGGTACAGTACGATGAGCTGTGTGTATATCACAAAAGAACTGTCTAGATGAGTCTTTGACTCTATGAGGTCTTGAAGTAATAATAATAATAA
This sequence comes from Typopeltis vanoorti, assembly GCF_054136105.1. NCBI lineage: Eukaryota > Metazoa > Arthropoda > Arachnida > Uropygi > Thelyphonidae > Typopeltis > Typopeltis vanoorti. The sequence continues at coordinate 63,979,105 of NC_143552.1, forward strand.
TAACAAAATTAAACAGCAAAATGGAAAACAAAGCATAGAATCATGTAATTTAGTGCTTAACGGAAATCTGGTAAGTAAAGTTGATTGTAAAAAGAAGATTGTTATTTATTATGCAACTTTAATATAAAGCATGCCATTGATGATGAATGAGTTGTAATTTTAAGTTTTTCCCAGAGCAAAAATAAAAAAATATAGTACATGCAATTGAAAGACAAAAAAGCAAAAGAGATCGCAATTCTAGTTGATAAAAACGACTTAACTAGTGATAAATTCAGTATGAGAGAGGATATGAAAAGGTGTTTGAAGAAGCAAAGGTGAAGAACGATAAAGTGAAATTCATAAGTATATTACCTAAATATGATAGGAATAAATTAAGAAGGGCTCTGACAACAAACAATTTAATGCATAGGTTTTGTATAAGGAACAGATGTGTGGAGTGAGTTTGAGGGAAGAATGGATTTATATAAGAGAGATGGCCTACACTTGAATGCCTGAAATAATTGAGTCTTGAAAAATTATTAATTTTTCAATGTCACCCATACCAGTCTGTTCATAAGATTGACAGTGTTGATGATGGGAATGGGTACTATTATGGAAATGATTATGAGAAGAGAATAATTTTGTCTGGTTCAGACCTATCGAACATGGGCAAAAATGTCTGCATAAATAAGGCACTAGATAAAAACAGAGATCTGCAACTTGTCCAACTATGTTATACAGACTACAGAGAAGACGATACAAAAAAAGAGCATGTAGGTAACTTATTATGTCTGTACACGAATGCTAGGAGTACCAGAAACGAAGACGTAGAATTTGTTGCTTTGGTCAGTATGTTGGGAACTTCCATAGCTCAGTGTGTATAGACGAAGCCTTTTGTTTGGAAAGACCTGGGTTCGATTCCGTCAGTGATGCGAGGAACCTTTATCTGGTCTCTTTCAACAAAAGGTGAGTTAGCCGGTCTCATACAGAGGTGGGGGGAGGGATTTCACCCATAAACTCAGGTTTCTTGTCTCTCAGAACAGGAAAATTGAATTCATCTTCTCTGTTAACACACACAGAGAAGATGAATCAGCAGCATTAAAATTCATCGTGAACCTCTCATTAGGGGGACTCTACCTGTCCTAAAGAGATGGATGAGATTAATCAATCGGTATGTTGGGACCTCAGATTGTAAAATCTGAGGTCCCAACATACTGATTGGGACATACTAACTGGTATGTCTCAGAGGCAGACATACTAACTGGTATTGAGTGTAAAGGTTACAGTATTTTTAGGAAAGATAGACAGCACAGGATAGGAGAGGATGGGGTGTGGTGCTAATATCTGATGACTTAAATCCAGTTAGAGTTGAGACCTATAATTGCAATACTAGTAATCATTTTTCATGTAGCAGTGAGTTTGAACCCATCTGGTGTGAGGTGGAGCCTAACAAGATGAAATACATAGTAAGGTGCTGTTACAGACCTACTGGATCAGTTGCCGGTGATGAAGAAATTTATAAAAATGATGGAATGAGTAATCATAATAGGGGACTTTAATTATCCAAACATTGATTGGGTAGCAGCGAAATCTGAAAATGATGTAACTATTCTCCCTCCATTTGGTGGCAATAATCATATATTCACTTGGGAAGTGGCCAAGTTTTTGAGTGTTCCATCATTCAGAAAAGGTTACATACTGAACTACAAAGCAGGATATCATGACCACTAAGGAGTATGCTGGGTTCATCACCATGATATTAGTTGTCGGATGGAAAGAATATCAACATTGAATGGGAAGTGTTTGAAAACTACTTAAATGAAGCATTATCAGAATGTGTCTCTAGATTCAAAAGATAAATAAGGTAGGAGTGAAGGGGATGTGCATGAGGGTGGTCTGAAAAGTTCTTGGCCTCGAGCATAGATGGCAACACTACTGGCAAGATTTTTTTTTTTCCTAAGTCGGTACATCTGTCATAAGCATCCATGTGAAATTGCAAGTCATTGTATCAAGTAGTTTGTTTTATACAGCTGTCTGTATTTTATATAGTGTTGCCTGTATCCCTTGAAATGGATAAAATTGAGTATCATGCAGTTATAAAATTCTTTGTAAAAGAAGGTTTAGCACCAAAAGAAATTCATTCTAAGTTCATAAAAGTTTATAGGCACTCTTCTCCTTCGTTTTCGACAATTAAGAAATGGGCTGCCGAGTTTAAATGTGGCTGTACCAACCTTGAAGATGATCCATGTGAAGGACATCCAAAAAGTGTAACAAAACCAGAAATCATTGATCAAGTGCACAATATGGTATTGGATGACCAGCGAGTCAAAGTGCTTGAAATTGCTGAGACTATGGGCATTTCAAAAGAACGTGTGGGATATATTTTGCATGAAGATTTGCAAACGAAAAAGCTTTGCACAAGATGGGTGCCACGTTTCCTCACAGCAGATCAAAACGCACTTGCACGAAAATCTCTCTACAGTGCTTAGAGTGTTTTAACAAGAATAAAACTGATTTTGTGTGTCGATTTATTACTATGGATGAGACTTGTATTTACCATTACACACCAGAATCCAAACAGTCAAAACAGTGGAACAGAGGCCAGTTGTTCAGTGCCAAAGAAGACAAAGTCAGTCCATCAGCAGGAAAGATCATGGCATAGGTGTTTTAGGATGCTAAAGGCATTTTGTTTATTAATTATCTTGAAAAGGGTAAAAAAATAACTGGAGAATATTATTCCGATATTTTAACTAGACTAGACGAAAAGAGTTGCGAGAAAAGAACCGGTTTGTAGAAGAAAAAAATCATCTTTCATCAGGACAATGCACCTGCTCACAAAGGTGTTTTGGCAATGGGAAAATTAAGGGATCTGCACTATGAATTGTTGGAACATCCACTCTATTCCCCAGATTTGGCTCCCTCTGCCTTCTATCTCTTCCCAAAACTAAAACACTTCCTCGCTGATCTTCGTTTTTCTTCAAATCAAGAGGCGATTGCAGTTGTAGAGCGGTATTTTACAGATCTTACTGAGAACGACTACAGGGACTGGATAATGGCACTGGAGCATCCAACTCTCGACCTATCAGTATATTCCGAGTCATGGTAAAAATTAATTGGTTAGGGCTCACATACAGAAATGTATTAATCTTAAGGGAGATTATATTGAAAAATAATAATTTTGAAATTATAAATTCGTTTTTTCATTGTTAGTTTCATTGAGAATTTTTCAGACTACCCTCATAATCTAATTAAGCAAGAGATTGGTAAGAAGAAGATTATGTGGAAGGAATGCTGTGTGTATTAGCATGATGTCAATTATGAAAATTATAAGTCCAGCCACAGGAATCAAAATGAGTACAAAAAGCAAAGTCTGAGTATGAAAAGAAATTGGCTCTGCAAGCTAAAGACAACCCAAAAGATTTATATCATAGTGTTGCAAGTAAAAGAAAGAATGAATATGAAGAATAACTCTACTGAATGCAAATAGTATGTCTAACTGATGCTGAAGAGATTGTTCAACTAATGAGCAACCCATTTTGCTAAAAGCTATCAATCTAGTGTGTGCGTAACATTGAGCTCACTGCTATGTCTTTAATGGATGAAGAAACTCAGGTGTATGCAGAGTATACTTGAGCCGTTGCACAAATTGAATTCGAATTCTGCAGTAGGGATTGATATTCCATCAGTGTCCCTACTGATGGAATATGAATGCTAAAAGAGAGTTCAACTGAAGTGGTTATTCCTTTGGTCAGGCTATGTAATTTGCATCTCAGAACAGGGAATATTCTACACGAGTGGAAAGAATGTATGGTAATCCCATTGCACAAGGGTGGTACAGAGACTGATATATCCAACTCTCGACCTATCAGTATATTCCAAGTCATGGTAAAGATTAATTGGTTAGGGCTCACATACAGAAATTGATTGACAGAGAAATTACTAAGGGAAGGTCATGTTTGAGCAACTTGTTCACATGCTATAATAATCTCACTGTTAATTAGAAAAGAGGGAATGGATACACCATGATAGCTTTGGATTTTGCTAGGCTTTTGACCGAATGCAGCATGAAAGACTGTTTCATTAACTAGAGAATATGGGATTGGATTATATAATAGTACTATGGTGACATATCATGAAGTCATATGTGTGGGATGTGAGTCTGCAAAATTTAAGGTAACAAGTGGTGTACCACAAGGATCAGTCCTTGATCCATTGTTATTCAATGTACACATTAATGTCATTGGGAAGGATTTGATATGCAACACAGCTATTTGCTGATGATGCAAAGATAGGTAAGGTAATCAGGAGTGCTGCTGATAGGCAGTAATTGCAGAATGATTTGATTAGGCTGGAATTGTGTGCATATGAACATTGCTGTCAATTTAATGTTAGTAAATGTAAAGTCATGCACTTTGATGTAATTAGATATTGAATGGCATATTATATTCGTGAGGATGTTAGGGATCTTGGTGTTTTAGTAAACAGGAAGTTGAAGTTCAAGGGCCATATAGTAAAGATTGCAAAAACAACCCGGAGAATAATTGCGATGCTGAAACGAACCTTGACATGTAAATATAAGGAACTGGTTTTTCCTCTTTACAAGGCCTTGATAAGATCTCTGTGGTGATTCTGATACAGTTGAGAGAGTGCTAAAAATGATATCGGAAATGTATAATACAGATTATGAAGACAACCAGACAGTTTATAGACTCCAGGCCGTGTTATGATTAAGTCTTACAAACTTCTGAAAGACTCATACAAGATTTCTGTAATGGAATTTTTCAGTTTATGGAGGGTGAGTAAAGGACCTGAGGGCATATTTGGAAGTTGAGAATGGATGTTGTGAAGAGGTGAGTAGGAGCTATATTTTTCTAATTATGCACTATTTTTCTCTCGTAAAGTGGTGCATGATTAGAATGGATTGCCATTGGATATAGTGTGTGCAAGTAGTGTGAATAAATTTTTCTGAATTTTCATTCCATTTCCTCTAGATAATGAAATCAGACTGTGATGAGCTATACTGAGGACTAATTCACCCTGATGTTGCTAATTTTTTGATGAAAATGAGGTAGCATGCCTGACTTGCTTAGCTGTCTGCTATTGTATAATTTGACGAGTGAAGAAATCCTTCCTGAGAGGTGGTCAGCCTGGGTGCCTCCGGTTTTATGCTGGTGCTGGAGGCAGGAGGGCGAGAGAAATGAAATAGGACAGAGAATAATTGGAAGGTGTTAAGAAAGCGAATACAGTGTGGGATTTGAAGTTTTAATTGTTGGAGCAGATTTGTTCTAAGTCACTCTCCAGTGAAAGAGGACTATATTTTTCAGATTTATGCTAGCAAACTTGCTCTTCATCTGTGCACTTTTCATGTCTTATATTTCATTTTTTACCAGTTTAAATTGTACTGATTAGGGAAAGAGAGTCCTCTTTCCCTAAAAAGTTAAAATGTTCCTTTAATGTTACATATTCTTATAACTTGGAATTGCCAAAACTTGAGTGTTATATCTTTTTATCTGCTGTTTTCAGAAATACTCTAATACATTGTATAAAATTAAACAAGCATAAAAACCCCAAAGGGTTCTTAGATAACATAAATTTTTATTCAGATTTCTCTTAAAAAGCTTAACTGAATAACACTTGTTTTTTAGCAGTTTGATAGAGATTTAGTATGGCATGCTGTATCAGAATAGGGCAAAGTAAAGAAGAGACAACAATTTACATTTGATTGCTTGTCATCCATGCTGAGAATGGTGCAATTCAACACTCTTTCATTTTAATTCACAGTTTTATTAGCATAAAAAAAAGAAGTAATTCTTCAGTATTCTTTTATAATCTTGAATATCTTGAATTAAACTTGGAGTAGAGTATGAAGATAGAGTGAAAGAATGTAAATTGCAAAGCCTTGTGAATAGGAGTAAAAGGGAGGGAGAAATGATTGAGACATAAATTAGTCAGGAGTTATCAGGTTGACATCAAAGAAATTTTTCATAGAATGGGAGAGGAGTTAGAACAAGAGGCCATCCCTAGAAACTGTATAAGGAGGATGTGAGCAGAGGAGTGGGAAAAAGGTTCTTTTCATGGAGAGTGGAATGTATGTTGCTTGAGCATGTTGTGAATGTAGACTAATTGAATCATTTTAAGGCATGGTTGGATGGGCTGGATGGGTTGGATTATTTTACTAATTTTCAAGACTTTATATTCAGTTTATAATATAACATATAATTATTTTTTTCCTTCCCATCAAATACAGAATTTAGCAGATGCCCCATCTTTCATGACATTGAAACTTGTTTTCAGAAGATATGTGCTTTATATTTGTTCCAGCAAATCTTGAGTTAAACATTTATTAAGAAAGTAATTAAAATTAGAAATTCAACAGTTATTTTTGCTCATTTTGCTTAATCAGTATGTTTCTTAGTGCATGATATGTTTATTTCCATGTTTAGCTGTTGATTTGGGTGATATTGATCAGCTAGCATCTGCATGCATGAAAGATGTCACAAGTGATGATGATGATGATGATAACATATCTGATGATGAAGCACTTGTGGTAATTAATAAAATCTTTTATATCTGTTGATCGTATTACTTTTGCTTATATTATTTTCTGACAGGCAACTCTCCTTTTAGCAAAGACTATTATAATAAATTTTCCCACTAACATAATGCTGTTACTTTGGTGTATGTGTTTTTCTTAGTGAAAGTTGACTATATTATTATTAAAAGAAATTGACTATATTATTAATATCTATATATATCTACTCTATAATATCAAATGATAAGCCTTTTTATGAAACATTTTGAAACTCATGGGCTACCCTGAGTGTCGAGTCATCAGAATTCAAGGAGAACCGGCCTACCAGTCCAGAACTCGGGGGGGGGGGGGTACCAGTACGGAACTTAGGGGGTTGAGCGCTGGGGGGGAATCCCCTTAAGGGGCTACCCTGAGTGTCGAGTCATCAGAATTCAAGGAGAACTGGCCTACCAGTCCGAAACACGGGGGTTTGGGCGGCCTAAGCGCCAGGGGTGGAGCCCCTAGTATATACAGGTATCCCTCGATTAATGCGGTTAATTAATCCCTCGATATTACTACGTATATCAAAATCGCTTTAATCAAATCTAATAACCAATGGTAAAAATTACAATTCGTCCATGATCGATTACTGTATTAATAATTCATTTTATATCATACTCTCTTAAGAAAGATAAAATATGAATGCAAAGTAAATGGTTAATAAATACTTGTACCTACATTATTTGCTGCAATTTGTTTATCAAAATAATTTATCAAGCGTCGTTTGAACAGTTTAGTTTTTTCTTATCGGCATAAATTCTACAATAACTAGCAAAATGACTCTCCGGACTTCGGAAAACAAGCAATAAAACATAAAGAAAAACACTGCAAATATAATACATGATGGTACAAATTAAGTGGATATTGAATCCAACATTATTTCTTAGACGAATATAGAAACTACAAGAGTTTCGTGCCGAGTATATAGAAACTAAACGTTTCAGCGGATACAAGCATAAGCAACCTTATGGGCAACTCGTAGTAAAGGTGGAGTAAGCTCCAGATCACTTTCCCTAGTATTTTCCATAATATAAAGTACTTCTCCTAGAGGACATGTATGATAAGTCTTTGACTCTCTATTTCAGTAATAATTGATGGTTTATTTATTTTCAGTTACAATCTAGAAATTATTGAACAAAGAATTAAAAAGAAAAAAAACTAAACCATAATATACTGACATCGGAGGTCTCGGTATCTCTCAGATACAATTTGCTGTAAAATATCGCAAACCTTTACATAACATGTGCTAAACCAAACTGACAGCAAAAAACAGTGCATAATATCACTCGTAACATAAGAATGCACAGCTACTCATGACCTCCAAGCTATACACTGAATTGTGTAAGAATATTTATATTAAACATTTTGCACGTATCTGTCATATCAGCTGCGAGCTCCGCAGGGTTAAAGGCACGTTAATCAAAACTCTTGCTGCGTATATCATGGGAAAGTGCATGCTACTAGCACGCACTTTCCCAACAATACAACTAACGAAAGAACAGCTTTAAATACAACCACAACAATTTAATGTCAATTATGTATAGAGACTCTCTATGATGTTCATAGTTTATTTAAGCTTCAGTGTTTTTTCTTTTTTTCTTTCTTTTATAATGTCACCTGATGAAGGCTGTTACAAGCCGAAACTTCGTGTTTTTATATTAAAACCTTTTTACTTAAATCTCGGTTCTAGTCATTCAATTCTTTATAGAGAGCTTAGAGAGCAGAACATAAATGAAGAAAAGTATGAAAAATTATGATGAAATGAAATGAAACAAAACCTATACAGATAAAAGCCAAACACATTTAAAGTAACAAAATATACTAATATAAAAAAAACAAACATGAAGCAAAAGTTATTAAGTTTATTTATCATCGTTATAGTTTTTTTTTTCTCTCTCTCTCTCTCACACACACACACACTGCATTGTTACATTGTTACTTCTTTCTTTATACTTTCTCGCTTCTTCTTGTTCCTTCCCCCCAGTGCTATTAGAGTAATTCGAGGGTTATGGGTGAATCTTTTCTGTTTACCTTATTTTCTACCTTTAGCAGTGAGAGGAGTAGCCTATTCTAAGCAGTGGGAGTCTGCTACTCTCCCAGATTTGAGACCATACCATAATGGTTTCCTTAGGAAGGCAATGAGAAATCACCTCAGTGTTATTTCCAAGAAATATGGCAAACTCGGCAAATTTAGTCTCCACAACTGGCAAATCTATCGGCCAACGATGGATGTCATGCCCAGCAGGAGAAGAAATGGGGCTTCTCAGGTCATTAACCTACAAAAACCCCATATGGACAACGAGAATGGGATCCGAAGTATTAAGGAAAGTAGGAATAAAATAAGACGTCCAGGAAAGAATGAGATAGAAACTATACATGTGGCAACTTAGAACGTAAGAACAATGTTGAGAGCTGGTAAATTAGAGAACTTGAAGAAAGAAATGGAGAGGAATAAATTGGATGTGATTGGTCTAAGTGAAGCTTGATGGAAAGATATAGGAGATTTTGAAAGTGATGGTTATAGAATTATATATTCCTGTAGAACACGGGAGAAAATTGGAGTAGCATTTGTGTGGAATGAAAAGGTTAAAAATTCAGTAGAAAAACAATATATAAAAGTGACAGGGTGATTATGATTAAACTGAAAGCAAACCCTGTGGACATAATGATTATACAGATATATATGCCCACAAGTGACCATGATGAAAATGAAGTAGAAGAGATATATAATCAAATAGAAGAGATAATGGAAGAAGGCAGAACTAAAAGGTGTACCATCTGGATCGGAGACTGGAATACAGTGGTAGGTGAAAAGGTAGAGAAGGAAATAACAGGAAGATATGGCTTTGGAAAAAGGAATGAGAGAGGCAAAAGACTTATAGAGTTTTGTAAAAGACACAAACTAATCATTGGTAATACTTGGTTCAAACTTCCAAGGAGATATACATGGAAAATGCCAGGAGATATTGCAAGATACCAGATTGATTATATGTTAATACAAAACAGGTATAGAAACAGTGTATAAAGGATATCAACATATCCAGGAGCTGATATTGACTCAGACCATAATTTACTTGTTATGCAATTAAGGATACGATTTAAGAAAATAAACAAAGGTAAAAGCAAGAAAAGGTGGACCCTTAAAAAACTCAAAGGAGATGTGGGTAAGAAATTCAGAGAAGAACTGGAGAATAAAATAAGAAAAAGAAGATGTATCTGAAGAGACTGTTGATGTTAATGCAAAATGGAATAAACTGAAAAACTTAATATATGAAACAGCTGCTGAAGAGATAGGTTTTGTGGAAGGGAAAAGAATTAAGACGCCATAGATTACAAATGAAATGATAAGAAAAATGGAGGAAAAAGATGTAAAAATGTAAACACTGAGGAGGGAAGAAGAAAATACAAAGTATTAAATAATGAACTGAGAAGAGAAACTGATATAGCAAGAGAGGAATGGTTAAAAGCAGAATGTGAAGTAATTGAAGAAATGGATAAAGGGGTGATACGATAAAATATTTAAAAAGCAAAAGAACTTACAAATATTTAAAAAAGTAAGAAATCTGCCATTAGAAGATAAGCAAGGAAAATTAATTTATGATATTGAAATACAAGGTGAAAATGGAAGGAATACATCGAAGAACTTTATGCAAAAAATGAAAGACCAACGAAAATTGAATTAGAAGAACAAAATGAAATCTCAACAGAAGAAAGAGGTCCTGAAATACTAAAGAGTGAAGTAGAACAATTAAGGAATGAAAAGTGGAAAGATGGAAGGAGTGGATGGAATACCTCCTGAAACAACTGGAGGACAAAGGTATAACTGAAACATGGAAACTCTGCAACCTCATTTACAAAACAGGAGAATGGCCTAAAGATTTCACAGAGTATTCTTACACCAATTGAAAAGAAAAGCAATCCTACTAAGTGCAGTGACTACAGAACTATAAGTATACTCTCGCATGCCTCTAAAGTACTGCTAAGAATATTAAATCGACAATTGTATAATAGAGTGGAGTATTTTCTGGGAGATGATCAATTTGGATTTAGAAAAGACAGAGGAACTAGAGATGCAGTTGGAGTAATGAGGACCATATGTGATAGGAATATAGAAGTAAATAAAGAAGTTAGTATATGTTTTGTCGACCTTGAAAAAGCGTTTGACATGGTGAAATGGGAAAATCTGATGGAAGTGTTACACAAAATAGGTTTAGATTGGAGAGACCGAAGGTTAATAGCTGAATTATATATGAACCAGACTGCCATAATAAAGACAAAAGTAGGAAAAACTAAAAAATGTGCGATTGGCAGAGGTGTAAGACAGGGATGCTGCCTGTCACCGATGCTCTTCAATATATTTGCAGAAGAAATGATAGAAAAGAAGAGAAAAGAGGAATCACTATTGGTGGAAGAACAATACAAAATATTAGATTCGCAGATGATCAAGCAATATTAGCTAATACTGAAGATGAACTACAGCACATAATGCAAAAATCTGAACGTATATGCAAGAAATATGGTATGAAAATTAACACAAAGAAAACAAAAGTGATGAGAAATGATGAATGGGGAAAGTGTAGAGCAAGTGAGACAATAAAAATACCTTGGTAGTATAATACAAGAAAATGGAAAATGTGACATGGAAATAAAAGAAAGAATTAACAAAGAAAAATATGCATTTTATAGCAAGAAAAATTTGTTTATTAATAAAATGACTAAAAATTTAAAGAAAAGACTTATTAAGTGTTCTATTTGGAGTATGACCTTATATGGATCAGAAACATGGACAATTGGGAAGAAAGAAGCTAAAATGTTGGAGGCATTTGGAATGTGGTTATGGAGAAAATAAAGTGGACTGAAAAAATCACCAATGAAGAAGTATTACAAAGAGTTGAAGAAGAAAGGAATTTACTAAAGACCATAAGAAAAAGAAAGAAAGAAAACCTACTAAAAACATGTTTTTAGTAGGTTGTCTCCTCTTAATACATGTCCTATCCAGTTATGCTTTCTTTTTGGGAAAATTGAAGAAAAGCGACCATGAGGAAGGAGACAACTAATGATGCTTGATGATATAATGGGCACAAGAAAGAGAATATCAAGAAATGGAGGAAGCAAGGGAAAGAGGAAATTGGAGGAAGAGAATCTGCTGAAATATACCATTGGACCTCTCAAGAGACAGAACACTAATGAAGATGAAGATATTCTGTTTATTTTTTTAAATTAATTATAAAAATTAGAACATTTGTATGTTTAGCATAACTGATATGCATAGAGATAAAGACTAAAGTTTGCAAAACTTCAAGAAACTTATTTGAGAACATTTTGTATATTTAGTAAATTGAATCCTCTATTATTAGGCAGAACTTCATGACCTTACCCGTGATGCATCAGACTCTACTTCTCTACCTTCTCATGAGTCACCACCACCTCCAGTTCCACCAAGATCCAAAATGGATTATGCTCAACCAGAAAATGAAAAAGAATCCACTTCAGTAGTTAGCATTCTTGAAGAAAGACTAAAATTATACAGGGAAGCAACAAATGCAGCTAAATCAATGGGTGATATGTCAAAATCCAGAAGATATGGAAGAGCTGTTAAGGTAAGTCTGACACTAAAAAGTTTCATAAAATCAGAGACCTTTTATGTTGATTGTTGATATTCTGATATAAATTTTATGATTAAAGCATTCTAGTATGTACTAAAAGTCATAATTCTAACTTTAAAGTTGTAATTGCAATTAGTCACTGAAAAAAAAAATAAATAAAAATAACTATTAGCAAAATTTTCTTCCTGTTCAGTGATATTTACCAACCTTAGTTACTGATATGATTTTAAAATGTTTTCACTTTTGTTTCCTGTACTTTATTCATTATGAATTTAATTTTTATTTATACAGTGCTGCTTTCTTTTCACTTTGCTTGTTCCCCCTCACATAAACACCAACCTATTTGGTCCATTGGATAGCACACCTGCTCTCCAACAAACAGGCAGTAGATTTGAATCCAATTGAGCATGGACATTTATTAATGTATTTAGGTGGAAGTGAATTTCATTACCCATGGCAAGACCACTGCCATACTTCTTGGCAGCTTAAATTGACTAGAAAAGTTTTATGTATAGTCTTTATAACAAGCGTTCAAGATTATGAAAAACATAAAAAAAAATAATAATAAATAAATAAATTAAAATTAAAAAAAGCAGCAGTTTATCCATATTACTAATGTACTATAGGTTTACATAGTTAATATAATTCCCACCTTTTATAAGTAGGAATTATATTAACAAATTCCAATCCCATTCCAATCTAGCTCTCACCCCTTTCTTGATGGCATTCTCGACTTGCAAAGATTCTCTTTTGTCCTTTCTCTACCCTCCATAAATGAATGAAATAAAATGAAATATTGGAGGGCTGAAGTGGCTTGAAAAAGTTTCATGTTTTGTCTCTAGAGCAGGGCTTATGGACTAAGTAAAAAATAATGTGTGTGTGTGTGTATAAAATTGATAAAAAAAAAAAAAAAAAATCCGTACCTCATCTACAGTACAAAATGTACTATAGGTTTATAAATAATCTTTCATGGAGGAGAGCAACATAAAAAAAAAAAAAAAAAAAAAAAAAAAAAAAACCCTCTTTACACTAACCTGTTGATCAGAAAAGAGTATAGTATGATTTGTTTCTCTGTTTTACAGACTAGTCATGATATGTTCTGCATTGTTGACTGCCATAGTTGACATTTGATGTATGTCTTATGTGCAGTTCCACTTCCATAAAAACCAATCTGTGTAGCTTTTATTTTAAGTCTATCTACTATACTACTACTACTAACTAAAACCTGCAGACTGCTTGATTGTTTCTATATTGAACTTCTATGAATTCTGAAAACCTAACTTACTGTTAGCTTCGCTTCTTGGTTTGTTCTGTGCATTTCTTTGCTGAAGTGATACTTCACATTACAGTTGAATGATATGTGATATGTTGTCTACCACTAATTATGTGTAATGCATTCTTTTACTAATTACAAATCGATAGGCTACTGATGTGACTGTCTATGATAAGGGCTCTTTCGAAGTCAATAAGTTCTCCACTTGCTGTTGACAGATGTAAGTGAATTCTAGGAGTACATCTGTTTGCCTTTTATATTATATCTTCTGTGAGCAGAGCAAATCTAAGGTGTATGGTCACTTAAACAGAATTGGAGAAGAAAAGTCAGCAAAACAAATGTTTGATATCCAGATGGCAGGGAAAAGGCCCAGAGGAAGACCATGATTGGATGGATTGATTCAGTTCCGAAGTTCCCCATAAGAATGAAATATTAGATATGACAGTGTTGGAGTGCATACAGGTAATGACTGATTTGGAAGAAAATTGTTGATAGGAGATCAGCAATAATGTCAACTTAATCATGAAGTACTGGCATAGTATCCTGTACTCCCCTTCATGATACATATTAAGAAATATTAAGATGATGATGAGGTATCGGCCTTGTTCAGTGACACTAACATTACATATCGCTGTTTCATTCTAAGATAGGAGGGGGGGGTTGGAATGACTTATTAACCTTTGAGATGTTAAAACTTTCTTTTGGAAAGGGAAACAATTTACAGAACATAAACATTTGATTGTTTCTTCTTAGTTCAGTGTAGGATGGCATCATCAACAGATATCAAATTTTGGGGATATCACTGATGAATAAAGTAGATGAAACTGTGGTACAGTTTAAGCATGTTATTAAAGAAAATACATACATTGCTGTCAATGAGGTAGCTGATCTGGCTAACATAATTTCTCTGCATTTTGATAAGCTTATAATAATATGAGCAGCAGCATATTATCCTTTCACAGTCTAACTACAAACACACCTCCTCTTTCATTCCATTTCTCTCTCTTCTCTGGAATAAATTCCCTTATCAGATACTTCTCAACGACAAAACCTCTTACTAAGTTTAAGGGAGATGGTAAATCCCGTATTATTGTACAGCCGAGTATGAAACTCGGATTGAAATCCATTGAATCCTAGAGTTTCATGCCGAAAAAACTATCGGCAAGCCCAAGTGTAAGTAATCACTTGGGAAGTACAACACCAGGGCAACTCACAGCAAAGGTGGAGCAAGCTCCGTCACTGTCCTTAATATTCTCTCATAATGTAAAACACAGCTCCTAGGAGATGTATTACTGTTTTACATTATGAGAAGAGGTCACTACCCAGACCGGTTTCAACCCTTTTTGAGGTCTCATCAGTGAGTAGGTAGACCTGGAATATCAAGGTTTTAAGTGAACTGAACTTACATATACCTCTACTAACGAATTGCCAAAATGGTGTACTTATATATTGTTATTACTACTATAACAAGCCAAAAGGCTATTTTATTAAAATAGCCTTTTGGCTTGTAAAAACCTCTTACTGTTTAAGAAGAATCAATATAGTGTCTCTTTCTTAATCACTGCCCACACGTGATACTAATGTACTATAGAATGTTTATGGATTCAATACTTAAAAAAAAAAAATCACAAATCTCATTTAGAGCATGGCACAACAGTTTCATATATGATTTGCATCTACACTAAATCTCTAGAAATTTGCCCCTCATCTCTTGAGGATATGTAGAAGGGAGGAAGGACAGAAAGTTTTATTCACAATGTACTGGGATGTTCAGAAAAAAACTTTCGGGAGTGGGGGGGGGGGGTAACTACAATTTCTTCATTGTTAATGATTTACACCCATATATGACCTTCAGAAACAAAGCAACAATCTTTCTCTTAGAAAATCCGTTATGGTTATACATTGTGCTCAAAGAGTCTTGCTTCACCCCACTGTGAATGTCATGTAATTAGGACTTCATTTTCAAGAGATATTTATAGATGTTCTGTGTCATCATTATCATCACCCAGCAAGTATATCACACATTATCATGTGTGATATACTTGCTGAGTTTTCAAAATACAGAACTTGTTTAAATGTTTTCAAAAGTGGTGAGAATACCACTTTTACTATAATAAATTGCAAGGGAAGGGAGAAACAGCATGAAATATCATTATCTTCTGAGAAAAATTAATGGTCAAAGCTGTATAACTGAGAAGAGACCTCCACATAGCCTTTAAATGAATGCAGGGAACCAACCAGGCTTCTGACCTAATGTCCAATCCTCACCTTCTTATGGTGCACCCTGTTAGGTATCTACCTGGATACTGAACGAATGAGGATGGGCTGGCAATTTGGGATTTAGCTGACTAAATTTTATTCTTATTGTCTTAAACCACAATATAAAATTATGGTACAACATGACAGAATTTCATGCCAGCTGGGGCGCTGCCCAGTTAAACAAGGCCCCTGTTGTTTTTGCCAGGGAACCAGGGCATACAGCAAAAAGTCAACTAGTAGAACAAATCCTGAAACACACCCCCAACTCAATGTCAACAGAGTTCAAGGTTGGTACTATCAACTTAAGAAGACTGAATGATAAGGAAATGGAACTAGCTGAGGAATTGGATAAGTACCAATCGACATGATAGGGATGACTCAAACAAAACAAAAATTGGTGAGATCTTTCTGATCAATAAATACAAAATGTTATATTCAAGCAATGACAATCAAGGAAAAGAAGTAGTAGCTATAGTTATTCAGCACAAAATATGAGGCTAATCTTCTTGAATGGAAGGCAATATCAAGTAGAGTGATGTGGGCAAATGTCAGAATGGAGAACTGGACAATGAGACTTACTTGTGCCTATGGTCCCACAGAAGATTCTACTAAAGTAGAAGTGGAGGAATTATTTGAGGCCTTAGAGAAACCAACTGACACAATGAAAAAGGAAAAGTTGGTCCTGTTTGGGGATCTAAATAGTAGAGTAGGAAATGATTGTCAGACACAAAAATATTTTGGGAAAATTTGGAGAAAAGAGCAAAGCTAATAATAATGGCAAATACCTGCTGGATTTTTGCTCAGGTCATGGACTGGTTATTACTAACTCAATGTTCCAACATAAAAATATACACAAATTCATGGAGAGAAGAGCATATAAATTCCAGGCAAATAAATCAGCTTGTGCTCTTATAGAATACACTGACACATGTAAGAAAGCTAAACACTTTGTAAAACTAGCTAAAAAAAGTCATGGGAAGGCTTTGGTAAAAATATAGAAAATAAATATCAAGAAGGTGGCACGATATTCTGGAGGTTGTTGAAGAAGCTCAGAAATGGAGGAAAGAGTGCTGTAAAAGAAATTAGAGATGATAAAGGTGACATGAACACTGGAGAAAAAGATATCCTTTATGTTTGGAGTAATTACTTTGAAAAATTGCTAAATGAAACAATCAGTGACAGCACAGTGGTAAAAAACACTCAACAGGCATGCAATCAGGAATAGATATCCATACTTGAAGTAGAAAAAGTCATCAAAAGCCTGAAATGTGGAAAGTCTGCGAGAATAGATGATATTTGATCAGAAATGCTCAAGTATGGAGGTATAAAAGTCTTACAGTCACTGCACTGTATAGTTTAGAATGCTTGAACCAAGGGACAAATTCCAGATGATTGGAGTAGAGCTTTCATAGTACCCATATACAAAAAGGGAAATAAAACTGAATGTGAGAATTACAGAGGTATTTCCATACTGAGTGTTCCTGGAAAGATTTATGCAAGTATTATTATTATGGGCAACTCCAAGGAGTCCTTAGACTCATCGAGGGAGGCCCTAAACATCATGTCAAGAACTATTCAACATTCGCATAGTATCTATCGTACTTTGCTTTGAACTTATTCACAGTCATGGCACCCACAACAGACTCTGGCAACTCATTCACCACTTTCCAAGCAAAAAACCTAGTTCTGACACCCTTGGTAACTACACTCTTGTTCAGTTTACATGGATGTCCCATAGTTCTCCCACCACCAGTCCTGTTCTGAAAAATTTCCTCTGAATTAATCTTGTAAAAAACCCCCTTCAGTAATTTGAATGTCTCAATCATATCACCCCTTTCCCACCTATCAACCGATTTCTGTAACCCAAAGATCTTCAACCTGTTCTCGTAAAGCTCATTCCATAGACCAGCTACCATCTTGGTCACTCAGCTCTGGATCCTCGCTACCTCCTCTCCATCAAAAAGAAACCCTGTTGCCCAGGTCTGGGCACAGTGGTCAAGATGGGGTCTTATCAAGGCTCGATAAAGAGTAACAATAACCTGCTTGTCTCTGTTCGTCAAAGTATTCTTCTGTAACCAAGTGATCTGATTTGCTGATTTAGAACTTTTGCTATGTGACCCTAAAATTCAACTCTATTTTCACCAGCACCCCCAGATCTCTGGCTTTGTCAATTTCCTGGAGTGCAGTTCCACCAATGTGGTATACTGCTGCTAATCTTTTCAGCCCAAAAGGCATAACCTTACACTTTGCCACATTAAACTGACATCCATTCTCCTTTGCCCAGTCTGCCAATCTATCCAAATCATCCTGCAAAATTTTGACATCATGTGTATTCATTATTGCTCTACCCAACTTTGCATCATCAGCAAATAAATGAACAGTTCCTCTCAGATCCTTTCTTGTATCATCAATGAACAAATTAAATAGCAATGGTCCAAGAACAGAACTCTGCAGTACACCACTAGTCACAGGCTTTCTTTTGGACTCTACTCCTGAATAAATTACTCTCTGATATCTCTCCATCACACACCCTCCTATTCATCCATCCCCATGTGCTGCAGTTTACTGAATAGAATTCCACGTGGTATCCTGTCAAAGGCCTTAGCAAAGTCTAGCAGTATCGCTGTAAACCCATTGCCCTTATCCAGTTCAGCTGTCAATGTATTAAAAAACGTGAGCAAGTTACTGAGACATGTTCTACCCCTCACAAAACCATGCTGTCCTCCCCATACAGTATCTCATTTCCATCTATCCATTCTTGTATTTTGCACATGACTAATTTTTCCGATAACCTGACAGCGACTCCTGATATGCTGATCGCTCTAGAAAATTTGCAACAGCAGTTTTGTAGCCTTCTTTATGCAAGGGAACTATTTTCCCCTCTTTATGTCCCCCCCCCCCCCCTTGGGACTAACCCAGAGTTGCGACTTAAATTAAACAATATGGTCAAGGGCAATGACAGTTCCTTTGCTGCTTCACATAAGACTCGAGCTGTTATACCATCCAATCCCACAGATGTATTCACATTAAGGTTCTGTAGTGTGCTATTCACCTCAGTTCCTGTATAAACCATCAGTTTCCTCATTCCTGCAATATCACCACCTGAATGGTATACTCTTGCAAAAGTGTTCACTTAGTAATTCTACTATTTCAACTGATTCGGTTACCTGCCTATTGGCATTCCTTAAAATTATTTTGCCATATAACGTTGTTTCTTTTACTTGCAGCATAGCGAAAGAACTGTTTGGGATTCTCTTTAGCTTGCATTGCTAATTTCCTTTCATAATCTGCTTTTACTTTTCTTACCACACCGGTTACCCTTCTGGCATGTGCTTCGTACTGTTTGTGTGCCTGCTGGTCACCTTTTTCTTTAAATTCCCTCCAGAATTATATATATATATATATATTTTTTTTTTTTTTCAGCTCAAGCTTAATGGTGATATTTATCCATTAATTAACTCCCACTTTATTTACTCTCCAGACTCTAGGTATGCAGTCAGCCATTTACCTCCCTCAAACACTCCTTTACCACTTCCCATACATTATCAACATCCAGCCTTTGCATCTTTATATGCCATGGCACTGATCCAAGCAATCTCTTAAGCTTGTCATACTTACCAACCTGGTAATTCCACATATACCCTATCTTAATAGAAAATGTGTGGAGTTTGTTATAGTGAAATTCTCAGATGCAATGACTAGATTGAGCACTCTCGAACCCCTAGTATATTCCATTACATGCTGTCTCAGGTAGTTATCCCTTAGTAACTGCATAAAATCCATTTCCTTCCTCCCATGTGTCCTCTCCTCCTTCCAGTCAACGTTACCATAGTTGAAACCCCCATAATAATTACCTGTCCTCCACTCATTGAGTGTATTTGTCTATGCATACTATCTCCATCATCTATTCCATCGCCTGGTCTATAGCAACATTCAACTGTATATTTTGTTCTATTGGCCTCATTCTCACACCAAATAGCCTCAAATATGCTATTTTCACTATCTGCAGTTGAACTTCTATTTTCTTTAGCTGCAGTTAATCGGCTATCATCAATAACACTCCTTCCCCTATTCTTTTCTCTCTGTCTTTCTTGAACACACTATACTGTTCACATTCTATCCCACTAACTATATCACTATATCATCTTCTGTTAGCCATGTCTCACTAATGCCAATAACCTGTGGCCAGGAAGAGCCAACCAAGGCCAAAAATTCCTCCTCTTTGTTCCAAATACTCCTGGCATTAGTGTTCCTAAAGTGTAAAAGCACCCTAGTCCCACCCCTATCTTGATGTCTTATACTAACTCAGGCATATTATACACATTCTTACACTCAAACTGCCTCATTGATATCTGCATATCCACTCAACTCTCATCTATTACACTTTTTACTACTGAATCACCATATAACACTTGCTCCTTAATTTTTCTTTCGTTCTTGATCATGTTCTCATATTTCTTATCTTCACTTGCTTCTTTTTGTTAGCTGATCCACTCGGTAGACATTTTTGTAATCGCTCCAGCTGCTGCTTCACCCTATGTATCACTCCGCGCAGCCGAGCTACTGCCTCGTTGCAGCTAACTGTTCATATTTTATATCAGTCAAACCATTCTCTCACTCTGTACTTTTACTCTCACTTGCAACTGTATCACTTTTAAACTCACTCTCAATGCTATGTGGTGTTACATCACAATTTTCTATCGCATTCTGACTTTGATCCACCACATCAATCTCGTGACCCGAGACACACTTTAGATCCTTGCTTTCATGGCACTTTCAGCACACTTTCCCACCACTATCGCTCCCAAACCAAACTCCAGTTGCTCTTGGCAAAGCATACATTCTGCAGACTTTACACTGGATGAACTCTCTTTGATTAAATTCTTTAAACAGTGACGAAGATTTGGATGCCATTGCTCTACTTCGTATTGATGCCATGTGCTATGCTACATATCTTACTATATCTTATCAAAAAAGACTAAATTGACACTATTTAAAACAAATTTTTTAGTCTAAACTAATTAACTCTGCAGTGTACTCTAATTCTAGTATATACTTGAGAAATGGAAGGGAAGCTTGGTACGAACAAACTTTATTCAGACCAAATAGAGGCTGTCAAGATCAGATTTTCACTTTACGACAAATAGTTGAGAAATCGTGGGAATATAACAAAGATCTGTATTTAAGTTTTGTAGATCTGGAAATGGCATATAACAAGGTGCCAAGAGAAAAGCTGTTCAAAACACTACAGTTGTATGGTCAATGGGGCATTATATCAAGCAATACTTAGTCTTTATTTGAGTTGTAAGTAAGCATTGAATTGAGGGAGGTACAGGAACATGGATTAATGTTAAATCTGATGTCAGACAAGAATGTACATTATCCCCTCTGTTATTCATTATCTATATGGATCACATTATGAAGGATATCAAAAGACCATTTAGCAAAGTGAAAGACAAGTGTAGTTGGGAAGGGTGGCTAGTGTGTTGTCCAGGTATGACAATGATAAGATGGTGAACAAAAATGAAATCATGAATGGTGTACTGGAAGAGTTTTATGATGAGAAAAGGGTGCAGCATATTGATGTGTAGAACAAATCAATAATGTGATCACCAGGATTGTATCCAGTCATATGAGAACTTCTGTGAGAAAATAATATATGTGAAAAGACTAAATGAATGAAGGGATTAAGCATGCATTTTAAAAAAAGGAGACTTTATGGAGGCAGCAAAATTTTAAGTGTAATAATAATTTTCACAAGGAGTAAAAAGAGCAGGTTAGGAAGGTGACTTGGTTGGCAAAGAGAGAAAAAGTGCAGTATGAGCAGAAATTGGCCAATTAGGCTAAGAAAAATCCTGGAGTCTTATATATAACAAGTAGAAGAAAGAATGATTGTGGGAGAATGATGTTAGTGGATGAAGATGGTAGTTGGGATTCATGAATAGTGTAGCAGGATGAAAGACCCTACTAAAATGCTCAATGAACAGTTTAGCAGTATATCTCATCTTCATAAATGCATCATCAGGAGGGACTTGAGCATAGAGTGTATAGTGGCTGACGGTTAGAAAGAATAAGTAAACTTGATGTTAATAAGGCAGTAAGATGTAACAACACATCACCATGTGTCTTAAAGAAATGCTGCAGGGAGTTAACAGCATACTTCATCAAATTGTACTACTTGGACTAAACATTATAGATCAATCTGTGTGTGTGTGTGTCTGGCATTGTGAAGGTATTGGAAGGTTGGTGAAGGTAGGAGTAAAATGGATGTACAGAATTGGGTTGATAATAGCAGTATTCTCTATGATGGTCAACATAGGTTTGTTAAAGGGAGGTCATGTATTAGCAATCTGCTTATGCACTACAACAAGGTGACTAATTCATTGGACAAGAGAAATGCATATAATGGTTTATACTAGGATTTTTTGAAGGCCCTTGATAGATTAGATTGCCATGTCAAGCTGGTAACTAAATTTGCAACACCTCACCATTCACATTTGCCCATAAATTAGTGAATTTGGATAGGTGATTGGGTGTCAGATAGGTATCTGCATGTTGTACATGATGGCAGTGGTATCCCAAAAGAGTAAGGTTGCTAGTCGTGTGCCGTAGGGATCTGTTGTGGCACCATTATTGTTTAGCTTGTGTCAATGATATTGAGATAGATGTAACTGGAGATATGCATCTATTTGCAGATGATGCAAAGTTGAGAAGAGCTGTGAAATAGAGATGTTGGTTTTGCAGGTGGACCTGAATAGACTGTGAGTGCACAGGTGAGTGGAGTTGCTATATTGTTGCAAAGTGTAAGGTCTTCAAAGTTTATAGGCAAGGATGGGATGCAGAGTATACGATTAATGGGAATTTTCAGTGAAATGGAGATGAAAGATTTGGACATGACAAGTGGTCAGAGACTTGAAATTTAGGGCCCACATTGCTAAAATTGTGAGGACATCATAATGGATTATTGTACAGAATTTTACGGAAGCAAAGAGGTTATGGTTCCCTTGTATAAGGCATATACTGAATATAGATTACTGTGTGTAATAGAGTATATTATGTGTAATATACTGTGTGTGTGTGTGTGTGTGTGTGTGTGTGTGTGTGTGTGTGTGTGTGTGTGTGTGTGTGTGCAAATCTAATCACTTGGTTTTCAAGGGAATTAGGATATCTTAGAGTGATTTCAGAGAAGATTCAATAAGTTGGGCCTTTGGCATCTGGGATATGAAGACAGATTGACAGAATGCAGTTTACAGTGCCTTTAGAATAGGAGGAGGAGAGGAAGATTTGATTTACACATAAGTTAGTGAGGAGTATTACAAGATTCAGAGAAGATTTTTCATAAAGTAGAGGGAGATGGATGTAATAGGAAGCCATCAGTCAAAGCTTTATAAAGGAGGAAGTGAGGAGCATGTTCTTTTCATGGAGAGCAATTGGTGAATGGAATGCATTGCCGGAGCATGGTGAGTGCTGAATCTGTGAATGCATTTTAGATGCAGTTTGATTATTTTTTTTTTTGGGAGAGTGTTGGCCTTCCTTGATGACTCTTTTGACTTCTTATAGGTCTGATGTTAATGAGATAATTTAAAATGAAATTGCTATTTAGATATGAAACTTGTATGTCTGACATGAATAATATAATTGAAAATGAAGTTGCTATTTAGAAATAAAATAATATTATCTGTATAAGTAAACTATTATTTTGTAATGATAGGTTGTATTTCTTTTGCATTGCATTTGAAAGACTTTAGACAGCTTATTAAAGACTGCAAAAGAAGGAAAATCAGTAAATGAAAATGAAATTCCACCACCTGTTGCTATTCCAAAGACTAGAACACCAGGTATGTGTTTTTTTACATAATGTAATTTAATGAAACAAATGAAATATCATTTATTTTCTTTACATGAATTAGTCGGTATAATTCTAATAAATAAATCCTCTTAATGGCTTTTCATTCATTCAAGGGAGTAAACATCCTTTCTGTATCTTTCATTATTGCTACTATTCAGTACATTTCTGAGGCATGATAAGGTGATATCCACAATCCTGATTAATGTTTATATGTATGTATGTCAATATGTGAGAGATAGGACTGAAGATACTTCATGCAGAAACTTTAATTTGCTCACACTTGCTTCACCAAGGATTAAAACCAGAATAAAATTTCTTGTCAGGTCAGCAAGTCTTTATAGCTCAGTTATTATAAACAAGCCCTTTCACTGGAAAAACCTCAGTTTGAATTAGATGCGAGGAACCTTTATCAGATCAATCAAATGGTGAGTTAGCCAGTCTCGTATGGATGTGGAAGGTTTTTCTCCTAGGAACTCCGATTTTTTCATACTTCAAAACAGGCTTCGTAAACTTACAGATTTACAGGCATAAAATACTAGCCCTTAGGAGATGCAGCAGAGGAGTGGCTGTATTAATTTATTATTATTATGGACAATTCCTTGGAGTTTTAGATTTATCGATGGAGCCCTAAACATCATGCCAATTTGTCATGATGTTTATCCACAACAGACTCTGGCAACCTTCCACTCATTCACCACTCTTCAAGCAAAAAATCTAGTCCTGACACACCTACTAATTACACTCTTGCTCAGTTTCCAAGGATGGGCCCTAATTCTCCCACCATCAGACCTGTTCTGAAAAATTTTCTCTGTATTAATCATGTAAAAATCCCTTCAGTAATTTATGTTTCAATCATATCACCCCTTATCTGCCTATCAACCAATTTCTGTAAAGCCAAAATGTTCAACCTGTCCTAATCACATTCATTCCATAGACCTGCTACCATCTTGGCCACTCACCTATGGATTCCATCCACAAGAAAAACCCAGGTGACCAGATCTGCGCACAATAGTCAACATGGGGTCATACCAAGCCTCGATAAAGAGGTAAATGAATGCTTGTTATCTTCTCATTGGGTTTTCTTCAATAACCAGGTAATCTGATGAGCTGCTTTCAAGGGCATATTGCAAAAGTGCAATATGAACAGGTGAAAAGTACTGTCTTGAACAAAAAAAGAATGCCAAGTTTTTTGGAACTCGAGGATGCTATAGAATAACGTGCTTGTGCCAGAAAATGCTGGGAGTATGAGTCATTCCAAGAAGAGAGATCTGCTCTTGATTAAGCTAAGCATCATCAAAGGTCATCTCCAAATTTCATAGTTGTGATTATGCACTCTAGTAAGAGACGTTCGCTTGGCATCTGCCACACCCACAACTGTCTCACTTGGTAGAGGGTTTAGTGTTGTTTGTCACTGAATAACACAGCTTTCCAAACTTCAACATCCCACTCTACATGCTCTTTACACCGCTGAAGATGACACTACATGTTGGTTTGGGTAATGTGGGGACATGAATATTGTGGTCCTGTCATGGAAACCCATATTGTGAACCTTGGTTCTGAATGCTTTTGTTCAGATTCATGTTCCAGTCGATGCCCAGAACTCTACATTTAACGTGTT
Source organism: Typopeltis vanoorti (assembly GCF_054136105.1). Classification (NCBI taxonomy): domain Eukaryota; kingdom Metazoa; phylum Arthropoda; class Arachnida; order Uropygi; family Thelyphonidae; genus Typopeltis; species Typopeltis vanoorti. The sequence goes on from NC_143552.1 coordinate 64,004,260, forward strand.
GGCCGACAAATGGCAAATTTTACATATTATCCTTCATAATACTCTATGGTCACATTCAGTGAGTGTAGTGGATTGTTCACTTGTATTTGACTCCCTGTGCTTCTATTTGAGTATGGTTTCTCTGATTGTTAACCTGGGATGGCCCAATTTTTCAACAATTTGCTGAATAGTTAGGCCTGCAACATGACATCCTATCACAATGCTTCAGAAACTTTCTCAGTACCCTTCTTGCAGTCATTTCACCCAGACACAGTTTCACCGACTGTCTACTCCTCTGGGCTTTTCATGTGCAACAGTGCTTAGAGTGTATCATAATCAGACAACTTCAAGCCAATGGTAGTCCTATAGACTAGCCTGAGTTGTTGCTATTTGGCTGGACTGCTGATGAATGATAAAATGTCACCTGACCTGATGAGTCCCAGTTTGTACTGTAGCATGCTGATGGCAAAACTAGAATATGGTGGCAACAACATGAAGCCATGGACCCTTCCAGCCAAATAGCAACAACTCAGGCTAGTGCCAGAGGTGTAATGGTGTGAGGAATGCTGATGTAGCACACATTAGGTCCTAACATCAGTTGAACACTACTTGAATGCCACATCAATTCCATTGAGATAAAGCATGTACGAGTGTGGTCTGAAAAGTTATTATTATTACGAGTATCTCCATGGAGTCAGTAGACTCATCACAGGGGACCCAAACTATCAAAACAATATCTATCATATCTCTTCCTGAATTCATTTACAGATGAAGAACTCACAACTGAGTCAGCCAATGCATTCCACTCATTCACCACCCTCCAGGCAAAAAATCTCGTTCTCATACCCTTGTTAACCACACTTTTCCTTAATTTCCAGGGATGACCTCTTGTTCTTCCATCGCTATCACACAGCTGAAATATTTCCCCTGCATCAATCTTATAAAAACCTCTTAGTAATTTATGTTTCTATCATATCCCCTCTTCTTTGCCTATCAACCAACCTCTGCAATCCACAAGCTCTCAATCTATCAATGTAGGGAGCATTTTTTACATCACTCTCCTCTGAGCCCTCTCCACCAATTCCTCATCTCCAAGGAATCCAGGTGACCAGACTTGAGCAAGCAATCCAAATGTGGAAGTATCATCGCCTTATATAGAGGAATAATAACCTCTTTATCTCTGGATGTTAAGTGTGTTCTTCAATAACCAAGTAATCCTATGTGCAAATTTGGACCTTAGCAATGTGTCCTCTGAACTTCATCTCCCTATCCACCAACACCCCCAAGTCTCTAGCATCATCAATCTCTTGGAGTACCATTCCATCATCAAGGTTCCATACCTTGTTTGTCTTCTTGACCATGGGAATACATTCTGATATTGCCTTCCTCAGATACCCACTGATTTTATCCCATGCACTGCTAACATCTTCCCCCCCCTGCAATATATTCTGCCATGGGACAGCTGTAAGCTCACTCCAAAGCTTGTTATAATTACCTAACCTGTAGTTTTGTATATACCCCTTCTTAAGAGAGAAATTCACAAATTTTTCAACCTTCCAAGTCAATACCACATGATCGCTCTCACCAATTGAAGGTCACGAGGACACCTTACTTATGCATATGTCCTCTGAACCAATGACCAGGTCCAACACTCTCACATCACGAGTCTTTTCAGTTATGTGCTGTTTCAAGTAATTGTCTCTTAGAAGGTGTATGAATTCCATTTCCTTTTTGCCACATGATATTTCCTCCTTCCAATTGATATCACCATAATTAAAATCCCCCATAATAATCACTAACCCTGCACTCATTGCACTAATTTGCTTATGCATGAATTCAATATCACCCCCTGTTCCCCCCCCCCCCGCCCTATAGCAGCAACCAGCTGGATATTTGGTTGCGGTGGTCACTATTTCACACCAGACCGCCTCAAATGAACTATCATTCACATGTTTATCCTCTTGATATACTACTTTCTTTGGCTTTAACTCATCAACTATCATCAACAGTACTCCTCCCCTCCCCCCTCCCCTTTCGTTCTATCTTTTCTATCCTCCCTGAAAATACTGTACCCATCGCATTCAATTCCAGTATCCACATCTTCTGCTGACAGCCAAGTTTCACTAATGCCTACATGGGATTGCACTGACTAATGCCAAAAATTCTTCCCTCTTATTTCAAATGCATCTTGCATTAGTATACAAAAATTGCAGATTCCCTTTAGTTCTTGTACCAGCTTTAGAACTGATATACATATCGCTAATTTCAGTAGTCCCATGCCGATTTTTATTCACTCTATTCTGCAATTTATTCCACGAATAAGGATCGACAAATATACATTCACTGCATAAGTTTCTTCCTCTTACAGTCAACCTTTTCAATTTTAGTTTCCCTGCCCAGTTACTTCAACTTGTTCAGAAAACAGTAACTTCTTCAATCGCTTATGACCTTTCATGTTCAGATGCAACTATTTCTTGCATACAGCTGTCTTTTGCCTTCAAACACAATCCAGACATCAACAAATTCCAGACCTCTTTTTTTGCACATTCTTGCATATCTTTCATTATCATCACTCGTCTATTTAACTCATAATTATCAAAACGAGGCAGCACACACACACTATCCTCCCTTTGACACTTTCTTCTTCATGATATCTAACAATGTTCTTAAATCTTTTGCTACCTGATTAATACTACCACTCAGGTCATTTGTATCCACCATAACTATTATCTTTTCTGCATCATGCCCTCTCTTTATTGCTAAAGCTATTCTCTCTTGTTTAGCCAGACAAGCACTCCTCAGGCATATTGCTCTCCAGTCATAGAATCACCATATATTGTACCACTCATAACTTCATTCAAATCCAAACAAGCATCACTCACGGCCTCATTTTCTATGCTATTCAGCATAACAATCCCTGTTTCATTACTTGCCCTCAACACTCTTTTACTTACTCTCTCACTTTCATACCATCTCATTTCTTCTAGACCTCTTGTGCTTTCATTGTGATGACACCCAATCACTCCCATACTATTTATTACTACATCATTCACCAAAGGTTCTCACTTATTTAATCCAATTCTACTAGTTACTTCAGCTAAAGTAATCTCCAAGTCCTAATTTCTCTATTCAACATATTTAACTCAGTTTTAATTTCCAGAACCTCCTTACTGAGCACTTCCAATTCCTCTTGCAGGAGATGGTCACTTTTCATTTTCATGAACTCCTGCCAAAGCTCTTCCACTACGGTCCCGACGTTTGCTTCCATTCCTAATCGCTCCAGTCTATCCCGACACTTCTCACATACATTGACATTTTTATTCTTCTCATTTAGCCAAACGGTCCAAAGATCCTTCACATTCTTTGGTACATGCATATAGCAGTTTCTGCAACGCATTCACTGCAACAAATCCAAGGCAGAGCCAGACTTTCGTAGAGAAGTCCTCCGAGCTGCTGACGTACATCTCTTGTTGGACGCCATCTGTAGACACTGAACTAGTACAACAAACAGCAGCTAAAACACAATATATACAACAAAGTTTCAACAATAACACCACTGAAGGACACCTGTATTCAACCAAAGCACAACTGCAGCAAAATTTGAGACAAAAAGCCACACTATACTTTAATTTAAAAACACTTTTTCTAGCATAGCTCAACACGACCACCATGTTCACTAGCGACACTAGTGCCATCCCAAAAATTAATCTTTCTCAGTATAATAAATTTAGTTTAATCCTTTATCCAAGTGTGAGCAAACAAAGTTTGCGCCTGAAAGTATCTTCAGGACTGGGGTAAGGTGGTACAACACCAGGGCACTCCTTGCAAAGGTGGAGCAAGCTACCAACACTCCTATCTCAGTATCTCCCATAATGCAAAACACATCTCCCTGCAGATATATATAATGTTATGCATTAAGGGAAGGGCCACTACCCAGACTAGTTTCGACCTTTATTGAGGTCTCTTCAGTGGGAGCCAGGCCCAAGTGGAGATATGAGGCAGAAGCATTAGCTGGTCATCTCTACCTATAGGAGTTGCCAAACGGTGTGCCACCCTTTTTTAATAAATTACTCTGGATTTAGAGAAAGATGTTGAAAGTTTATTTTTCACTTGGTTAGAGTATAATAAATTTAGTTTAATCCTTTATCCAAGTGTGAGCAAACAAACAAGTGAAAAATAAACTTTCAACATCTTTCTCTAAATCCAGAGTAATTTATTAAAAAAGGGTGGCACACCATTTGGCAACTCCTATAGGTAGAGATGACCTGCTAATGCTTCTGCCTGGTATCTCCACTTGGGCCTGGCTCCCACTGAAGAGACCTCAATAAAGGTCAAAACAACTAGTCTGGGTTGTGGCCCTTCCCTTAATGCATAACATTAGACATATCTGCAAGGAGATGTGTTTTGCATTATGGGAGATACTGAGATAGGAGTGTTGGTAGCTTGCTCCACCTTTGCAAGGAGTGCTCTGGTGTTGTACCACCTTACCCCAGTCCTGAAGATACTTTCAGGCGCAAACTTTGTTTGCTTACACTTGGATAAAGGATTAAACTAAATTTATTATAGTCTAACCAAGTGAAAAATAAACTTTTAACACTTTTCATAATCTTTCCCAGGTGAGGCACGAACTCACAACATCGGCATAACTTACAAGTACTGTCTTGTACCAGGCACTAACCAATTGTGCACTCTTGGCCTAACAATGAAAAAACGAATTTATTATTTCAAAATTATTTTTATTTTTCAACATAATCTCCCTTAAGACTTATACATTTATTCCAGTGATGCTACAGCGCCACTAACCTGTACCTGTGGTGGTTCTCAGTAAGATCTGCAAAATACCCCTCTACAGCTGCAATCACCTCTTGATTCGAAGAAAAAACTGACCAGCAATGAAGAGTTTTAGTTTTGGGAAGAGATAGAAGTCTGAGTTAGCTAAATCTGGGGAATAGGGTGGATGCTTGAACAATTCACAGTGCAGATCCCTTAATTTTCTCACTGACAAAACACCTTTGTGTGGGCAGGTGCATTGTTCTGATGAAAGATGATTTTTTTTTTTTTTCTTCTGCAAACTGGGTCTTTTCTCACAAATTTATTCATCTAGTGTGGTTAAAAGATCAGAATAATATTTCCCGGTTATTGTTTTACCCTTTTCAAGATAATTAATAAAGAAAATGCCTTTAGCATCCCAAAACACCGATGCCATGATTTTTCTTGCTGATGGAACCGAATCAGCAAGATTCGGTGTTGAACAACTTCTTTGGCGCTGAACAACTGACTTCAGTCCACTGTTTTGACTGCTGTTTGGATTCTGGTGTGTAATGGTGAATCCACGTCTCATCCATAGTAATAAATCGATGCACAAAATAAGTTTTATTCTTGTTAAAACGCTCTGAGCACTGTTCAGAGATTTTCATGCAAGTATGTTTTTGATCTTCTGTGAGTAAGCGCGCACCCAACTTGCGCAAAGCTTTTTCATTTGCAATTCTTCCTGTAAAAGATATCTTACACGTTCTGTTGAAATGCCTATAGTCTCAGCGATTTCACACACTTTGACTCGCTGGTCATCCAGTACCATATCGTGCACTTGATCAATGATTTCAAGGCTGGTACTGCCACGTTTAAACTCGGCAACTCATTTCTTAATTGTTGAAAACAAAGGAGAAGTGTTTATAAACTTTTATGAACTTTGAATGAATTTCTTTTGGCATTAAACCTTCTTTTACAAAGACTTTTATAACCACACGATACTCGATTTTATCCATTTCAAGGGATAATACTGACAAAAATTTTGCTTCAGACAGCTGTATAAAGCAAACTACTTGATAAGAATGACTTGAAATTTCACATGGATGCTTATGACAGATGTACCAATTTGCCGATAGTGTTGCCATCTATGGTCAAGGCTGAGAACTTTTCAGATCACCCTCGTAGTATGCTGATGTGGTTCGAGGAACACGATATCAGTTTTCTTTTACTTAAGTGGCCAGCTCAGTTCCCAGATCTTGACCTAATAGAGGATCTTTTGGATGAGATGAATTAAAATTGAGCAGTTTGCATCAGAAACATGCCATCATCCAGTCTGCAGGAACCCGGTGATTGTATTGTGGCAGCATGGATAAACATCCCAGAGCAATGTCTTAGATACTTAGTAGAATTAATGCCACAGAGAATACAGGTCATTGTTTGGCAAAACAGATTCCCACTCATTATTAAATGCTGTTCTTAATAAAGTGGCCACACAGTGTTTATTGTTGATACTGCATTAAAATATAGAGCAGGCATTTAGTACCATCTGTACATAAACTTAATATGTGCTTCCGAGATGCCTGTAATATACTAAAACATCATTCATGACATATCTGCATGGTTAGCCTAGTGGCTATGCGCTTTGCAACCATATGCCTGGGGAAGGAGTGTTCTAGGTTCAGTTCTCATCAACGACGTGAGGAGCTTAAGGATCTTCCTCAGCCATAGCCAAGTTAGCCAGTCTTGGGCGTGGACAGCAGAGTTTTTTCCCCAGTTTATCTGGGGTTTTTCATCCTGCAAGCAGGCAAACCGGCCCCTGTGGACACACACGGATACAGTCAAGAATACTTAAGACAATCCCTCCAGCCATAGGTCTGAATTGTCAGCTATGCCGGTCCCGAGCTCGGATAAAAATATGGGGAGGGGGTGTTGAGGTAGTGCCATGCCTCCCCGTAAAAGGGGCTCACAGCCGTTTAATCACCATACGAAATGAATGAATGAATTAATGACATTAATATTATTCTTGTATTAGAGTATCCTCCTTTTTTAATATAAAACCAACTTCTTTGCAGACTATGTTTTTAAAATTAATTGCTTTAAAGATAGTCATAGTTCCCTTATTGAACGTGGCTCATTTTTCCTGTTACAACTTTTCTTCTTCTTCTTTCTATCATGGGTTTTACACCAAGTGGCCTGTTTTGGTCTCATGCCATTGGTTTCTTGGTCTTCTAATTTTCCTTTTCCCATTTATTTTATGTCTGTATAGTATTTTTGGCAGTCATTCAATTTAAACGTTCTATCCATTTTTGTTTATATTTACTTATGTAATAATTAATTGGTTTTATATTCAAAAATTATAAAATTTCATTTGTTTTATTGTTCCACTTGGTATATCCAGCTGTTTTTCTGAGAAATTTCATTTCCGCTGTTTGAATTTGTTTTGCATCTTACTTTTTTATGGTCCATCCCTCCCTTTCATATAATAAAGTTGGTTTGGACAAAACATTATAGAGTCTAATTTTGATATGTTTTTATATCAGATATTATAGGTTATGTTTTTGTACCAGGGATGCCTTAAATATATTATTATTATGTCATTTACTTTAACAAAATATGACATTTTAATGTCTGTATTTTTTTTTTCATTTTCATACGCTAAATCACATCCTAGGATTTGAAGTATTCACTTGTTCTCATATTTTATTATCTATTACTGTTTTATTTCTTATTGGTTTTTCTCCTTTGAAAGCCATTATATTTGTTTTTACTTTAGATATTCTCATATTATACTCTTCTGAGATTTCATTTAATGATTTTACTGAACTTTGTGAATCATCTTCTGATGATGATTTACAGTACTATCTTCTTTTTCTTTAATCTCTTTCCATCTACTGCTGGATATAGTCCCCCCCCCCCTTAACTTTCTAGTTCTGTCTATGTTTAGCCAATGTCCACCATCTTGATATTTAGCAACCTTTCTTTATCTGCAAATAAGTGTGCCTATTTCCATCATTCAAGGTCACATGTATTCCTTTTTGAAAATTGAGTTTAAGCAAGATTGACCTTTTTGGAATCAATTTTGTTCTTCTAGTAGTTTATTCTCTACAATATTGTTTAGCTTATCTTTTAATATTCCTGCATATATTTTGCACCCTGCATTTAGTGGACTAATCCCCCTATGGTTATTGCAATCATCTTTATTTCCTTTTTTTTTTATAAACTGGAATAACCAGTGTTTTTTCAAGAGTTAGGAGTTTTTCCAAAAATGCAAACTTTTTCAGGAGGCTTTCATTAAATTTTTCACTTCTGTTTTTATATAGTTTCATATTTATATTGTCTTCTCCTGGTGTTTTGTCTATTTTTCATTTTCTTCAGTTTAGTTCTGGTATTATAATATATCATTTTAAGTCATTCTTTGTTTTATAAAGTTTTTCTTTTTACATCACTACTGTGATATAGAGAATAGGTGTAGTTGCACAGAATTATACAGTTTAATCTTGTATAACTCTGTGCAACTACAAGAGGAATTTCATTTGAGAAGGTATCTGACAAAAAGAAAAAGGAAAAGTTGGTTCTTGTTGATGATTTATACAGCAGAGTAGGAAATGAATGCCAGACATATAGATGTTTTCAGAAAATTTGGAGAAGGGAACAAAATTAGTAATAACAGTCACTGCCTGCTGGATATGTGTTGAATATGGACCAGTCATTACTGATACCATGTTCCAGTGTAAAGATGTTCACAAATTCCTCTGGAAAGAAAAGTATGAAAATTTGATTTATTGATAGTGATGCTGGTTTAGGATACAAGAGTATACAGGGAATTTAAAATAGGGAGGGATTGCCATTTAGTTGTGGGTAAGATAAAAATTAACAACATATGATGGTGGTCAGAGGAAATCTACATAAGTTTTAAAAAAAGAATCAAAGTTAAATAGCTTTCAGAGGTGAACTGTAGACTCAAATACACAAATATTATTCAAGGAAAAATGAAAGAGTTTGAAAAAAAAAAAAAACTTTCCTTGGAGACTCATTAGCAAACCCTGAAGAACCCATTGATTTGGCCAGGGAGTCAGGTGGTGAAGTTGTTTGCAAGGATAGAAAAATCAGAATTTCATGATACACTCAAGAAGTTAGATAGGCAGTCAAAAAAAGAATAAAGCATTATCAAAAGTTCCTATTAAGCCAGTTAATGAGTACTCTGAGAGAATATATAGAAAAATGTAATAAAGTGAAGAACTGTATAAAAAGATCTAGGCAAAAGTCATGGGAAGATTTTGATAAGAATATCAAAGATAAATATCAAGAAGGAAGCAAAATGTTCTTGAAAATATTAAAAAACCTTAAAAATGGAGGAAAGAGTACAGAAAGAAATCCTTAATGATTAAGAGGGAAAAGAAAAAAATATGGTTCCAGTGTGATATGGACCAGTTTAAGATATTAAATTATTATTAAGATATTAAAATTAAGATATTTAAAATTAAGATATTAAAATTAAGATATTTAAAATTAATATATTAAAATTGAGTATTTTAATATATTAAAATACTCAAGAAGAATGCATTCAGAACTACATAGTAATACTTGAGATAGAAAATGCCATCAAGTGTGCAAATACAGTGCACTGAAGTAAAGTTCTCAATATTACCCATCTATAAGAAGGGAAACAAAACTGAATGTGAAAAGTACAGAGGAATATCTGCACTGAGTATTTATGATAGGTAAGATTTATATGAGCATACTTGAGAAGAGGCTAAGAAAAGTGAAAGAAAAACTTGGAGAAGCACAAGCTAGGTTCAGACCAAATTGGGAATTGTCATGATCACATTTTCACTTTCAGAGAAAGAGTTGAGAAATCATGGGAGTATTTAACAAAAGTTAAATACAGATCCTTGCAGGATCTGTATTTAACTTTTGTAGATCTGGAAAAGGCACATGACAAGGTGCCAAGAGAAAAGTTATTCAGAATACTAAAAGAAATTTATATAGAATAAATGGCACATATATTGTGCAATACATAATCTGTATTTAAATACACCATCTTCAGTTATAATTGAAGGAAATACAAGATGATTATATGATGCAAATGAAGTGTGAGGAGTGTACAATGTCTCCAACATTATTCCTCTGTACAGATCACATTATATAAGAAATCAGCATTAGGCCTGATATCAGAATTAGAGATGTTAATCACTAATTTTGATGATGATTTTAATAATGTTATACTCTAAAATAAATCTGGTATAATTTTCAGAGTTTCTTGACTCAATTGGATGACTGTTGTATTAAATTTGATATGAAAATCAGCATTAAATAGACAGTCTATGAAAATCAGCAGGAACATTGAAAATATCAACTGCCTCTTGTGGGGAAATCTGTTGAACAAGTGAAACAATTCATCTGTTAAGAATAATTTTTAATGAAGATGGCAAATTAAATATAGAAATAGACAACAGAATAAACTGATATTAGCTGATGAGCTGATATTAATTCCCTACAGGAAGATTTGAATAGACTTTTAGCTTGGACAAATGAGTGGGTTCTACAGTTTTAATATTAATAAATGCAAGCTTTGGGATACAGAAATATAAAGCTATGTACTGTATTGGTGGAGCTATACTCCGGGAAGTGGATGAGATTCAAGATTTTAGAATGATGGTAGACAGTGGAGTGAAGTTTCGAGGGCACATCGCAAGTGTTGCAAAGACTTCACATTGTATTGCTGCTATGATAAAAAGTACATTAACATGTAGGGATAAAGAGGTGATGGTGGTGCATCTATATATTGACTATTGTGCTTAGATTTGGTCACCTAGTTTTCATTGTGATGTGGAAACACTAGACTCTGGAATGTTGGTTATAAAGATTGTTTGAGGGAATGTGGATTACAGAGGTTGGTGGATAGGTGGAAAAGAGGAGATAATGATAGAGACCTTTTAGTTAGTTAAAGGATTCTATCAGATTAATAAAGAAGAAATTATTAAAAGAGTGGATTTTAAGATGGGAAGAACAAGAAGCCATACCTGGAAGTTGTATAGAAATGTGGTGAAGAAGGGTATGAGGAGTAGAATTTTACGTGGGGGAGTTGTTAGTGAGTGGAATTCATTACCTGAGTGCATTGTGAAGCAGATCGTGTAAATAAATTCAAAGCCCAAAGAAATTATGATAGATATAAATTCAAAGAAATTATGATAGATATGTTGCTGATTGAGTGGACCTCCCACGATGAGTCTGTTGACTCCGTGAAAGCTACCAAAATAATAATAATAATATGATGGTGAGTCAAATGAATAAATTTATATGAAATAAGAGACAAATTAGTCAAAATACTAAATTAGCTTATACAAGACATTGTTCAAACCAATTTTAATTGGTTTGAACAATGTCTTATTGGTCTGAAAAAAATTAGGGAAATGAACAGATGAGCCAAGTTAATCTCAGATAGTATGACTATTTAAACAGGAGGAGAAAGGGAAGGTTAGCAAAACATGTGTGATGCCAAGATTACATTAAAAAAAGAAAGACAGGAAAGAGGAAAATCAAGATCTGGGAGGATTGAATTTAGTCAGAAGTACTTTAGAAGAGTGAAATATGATATGGCAGCATTGGAGTTATAATGAACAACAGACCAATTTGGAGGAAAATTATAATAGAAATAAATATGATAGTAATAATGTAAATAGGAAGTTAGTAATAATATAAACTTAATCTTGTGGTGCTATCATAGTATCCTCTGTACCAATTCAGGATTATCAGGAACTTGATAATGAAAGATAACAGGACCAAAAACTAAGTTCAATCAGAATTAATTTACAAAAATATTGAAGTATTCAGGTGACTCTTCTATAGAGATATTAATCACTTGAAGGAAAGAGGAAGAACTAGAAAAGTGGAAAAAATTAACAGGATTAGAAAGGTCGGGGGGGGGGGAAGACTTTAAAAATCAGAAGATTGAAATTTCAAGAAAATAATAATAATAAAAAAAAGAACACCATAATTTCTTGCATCATTAGAACTGGAATTTTTTGTTCCTTCTTTCTACTGATTCAGAGGAGAGGGAAAGGTCCTCTAAAATTGTGTTAAACGTGAAGCTTCATTGTCAGTTCTAATGTTGCTGTTCAATATTTCATTTTTCTATTTTCTGACTTTGTTTTTTAACTTTATCCTAAACTTTATAATCTTTCCCATTTTTTTTAATTTTCTAGTACTTCCTCTTTTCACATTTAAAATAATTCCCATTTTAGTTGGTTTTGGCTCCTCATCATCTTTATCTATCCCTTCCATGTTAGGTTGTCCAAGTAACTTGGTTTCATGGAAACTTAATAGACCATTCTGCAATGCCTTACACAAGTCATTTACGTAAGTCATACCGACCCCACTTCCCTCAATCTTTCATAATAGACTTTGTCATGTCAAATACATATGCAAAAAAAAAAAAAAAAAAAACATGTAATGCAATGCATAAATATCAAGTAGTAAAATAAATGATAGCATCCTGTGTTAAATACATAAAAAAATATATATTTTATACCATATCAGTTGGACAATTTTTAAATACTGAACACACCAAATATATGTTACAATTTGACCACACAGTGCTGCAACACAATATATTAATAGGAAATTGTCACTGCACATTATCTTTTAACTTGTGGCTTTCAATAATCCCAAAGTTATTCTATGGATAAATAAGAGAAAAAATTCGAGAATAATCAACTAAAAAATACAGTCCAAGAAGTGCAACCAGTATTAAGATTACATTTAATAAAAAAAGGTACATATTGTTGCATGTTGGTTGGTTGCTAGTTATCATAAAGAGCTCTCAAGAGATATTTGAACTTTTGAATTGTTTTTTTTTTTCCTAATAAATTTCTCTATAGCAGGCAAAGATATCTTCAGCCATTCTTTGCACATTAAGAAAACGTTTGGATCCATTTTTTCAAACCGAGCTAAATAGGAAATCAATTCTCGAAGTACTTCAGCCTTCTTTTTTTGCTAAGAAACTTTTTGGTTCCAAGATTTTGTGTCTTTCTTCATCTGCAGCTTTCAGTTCAATGAGGTAAGCATTTGATAACTGTTCATCATGCGATTCTATAAGTTCCTCCACATCGTGTTCATCAATTTTTTTTTTTTTTTTTTTTTTTTTTTAATTTTTTCACTGACTTCCTCAAATGTTTAGTCCTTTTCGAAACTTCAGTTGTCAGGAACAAATTGCAGACAGATTTTTTTTCCCCACACTCATTTCAAACATCAAGCTTTTGCAATATTCCTTATTTCATGATGATAAATATCATAAGATTTCCAGAATTTTCCAAGTGTTATTTCAGGATTTGCATCCAGTGCTTAAATTGCTTTGAACAAATGTTCTGTGTAAATAGTATATATTGAAGTTAACTATAACACCCTGATCCATCAGTTGCAGTAATGTGCTGGGTGGAAGGTAAACAGCTTTTACATTGGGATGGAAATCATTCAAATGGAGGATGGCTTGGAGAATTATCTAAAATAAACAGTATTTCTTAAAGGAAATGTAATTTACATTGCAATATTTTTCTACTTCAGTAATAAAGCAGTTGATAAACCAGTCCAAATAATGCTAGAGTCATCCATGCTTTCTGGTTGGATCAGTAATGCACTGGAAGTGTTGTTTTGGTGATGCCTTTTAATGCTTGTAGGTTTTTCAGAGTCATGACCAAGTAGTGGTTTCAACTTGCATCTTCTGGATGTGTTTTCACCAAGCAAAAAAGTATTACCCATCTTTTCGATGCTTTGTGTCCTGGCATAATTTTTTGCTCTGTGGAAATATAGGTGTGAGATGGCATTTTTTGATAAAACAAGCCTGTTTCATCCATATTAAATATTTGTTCAGACAAATATGGACCTTTGTTGATTATGGATTAACTCCACTGTGGAAAATTTTTGGCTGCTTCGGCATCATCGCTAGCAGGCTCATCAAATATGTGCACATTATGAAAGCCAGCGCAATTTTTAAGACATGCATACCAACCATTGCTTGCAGTAAACAACAGTGTTCCTTTAGTATATTTTTCCTTAAGGTCCTCAAATAAGCTTGCAGTAGTCTGTGTTGTCATAAGGCTCAAAAGAAACACTTTTCTGGATTTCGTCTTCCATCTCCATTAGCGTGCCTTCGCCTTTTTTTGCATGGTTGTTTTTATGATGGCTGTTTCTTTAACATGTTCTTTTATATGCAAAGCATCCTTTACTATGGTATTTATTATAGATCAAGTTCACATGCTATACTTGATGAGCTTCGTCCACCTTCATATTTCTTTGTTATCTGTAATTTCATCTCTAGATCGAATGAGTATGTTTAAGAGATGGTGTTCACATGTTGATTCAAGGGCACATTTATCACCAGCCATTGTAAATAATATTTAGAAAAAACACCAAAAATGTGAAAATAAGTACAACATTATATAGGTGCATTCACAGCAAGAGACACATGTGGGAACTGAGATGATGCAGCATGTGGGGCTTAGTGTTGACTTGCACATAAGTGCTGTACGTAAATATTGTGTATCTTCGGAATTTCTTACATAAGTATGGATTTATGTATTTTGTGGTCTGTCTTTATTCATATCTGCTGTTAATGTGTATTAACAAACTGGCCAAAGAAGCCAGTTTGTCTGTCTTCTGGAATGAGAAACTTGTTAGACAACTGTGTTTTAACAGTTTGTAATTTTGATCTGAGTTTCCAAGAGGAGAGCTGACTTCCATTAGGAAATATCAAAGATATTAAGAAAGTGGAGAAAGGTTATCAAAAATTTAGGTAGGTAGGTGTACGATTTGCATTAGATGGAACAGTGTTCAAACCTGGTTTTAAAATATGGATCTGAGAAGATGAAAACTTTTTCTCCTGTCTCAGATCATATCTGTTTGATCAAATGAGTGGGAGGGAGCAGGGTCAAACCATATTAAAAAAAAGTGTACTAGGACCATAAATATAATTTAAGGTGGTATAATTATTTAGGCAAGCCAACTTTTTGATGCCAAAATAGCAAAAAAAAAGTCTGCACAGAAAGACCAACTTTTAAGTGGACTGATGCAATTATGATTGATGTCATTAATGGAAATGTAAATATCAATGCTGTGACCATATTGAAGTGTTGAATTTTGTTTGTTTATTATTTATAATAAAATAATAATGATAGGAATTTCACCAGGGAACCAGGGTGAACAGCGAAAAGTCAGCGACTGGAACAAATCTGAAAAAACACCCCAACTCAACATCACCAGAATTAAGGATCGGTATTATCAACATAAGAAGCCTGAATGGCAAAGAAATGTAGCTAGCTGAGGAATTAGATAAGTACCTGATCGACATAATAGGGGTGACTGAAACAAAAAAGACCAAAACTGGTGAGATCTTTCTGAGCAATAAATACAAAATGTTATATTCAGGCAATGACAATCAAGGAAAAGAAGGAGTAGCCATAGTATTCAACACAAAATACGAGGCTAATCTTCTTGAATGGCAGGCAGTCTCAAGTAGAGTGATGTGGGCAAATATCAGAATGGAGAACTGGACAATGAGACTTATTTGTGCGTATGGTCCCACAGAAGGTCCTACTAAGATAGAAGTGGAGGAATTTTTTGAGGATTTAGAGAAAGCAGCTGACACAATGAAAAAGGAAAAGTTGGTCCTTGTTGGGGATCTAAATAGCAGAGTAGGAAATGATTGTCAGACATACAAAAATATATTGGGAAAATTTGGAGAAAAGAGCAAAGTTAATAATAATGACAATTATTTGTTGGATTTCTGCTCAGGACATGGACTGGTTATTACTAACACCATGTTCCAACATAAAAATGTACACAAATTCACATGGAGAGAAGAGGGGCAAGAAATAAGAAAAGTCTCATTGGCTATGTTATTGTTGATAGTGATGTTTTCTCCCTTGTGCAGGACACCAGAGTGTACAGAGGATTTGAAATTGGAAGTGATCACTATTTATTCTTGAGCAGGATAAAATTAAATTTTATATTGAAAAGAATAACATGTAAGAAAGTATTAAAGTGAATAAAAGTTGAACAGCTGTCAGATGTGAACTGTAGACTAAAAAAAAACAAATATTATTCAAGAAAAAATAAAGAGTTTGAGAACAAGAACCAAAAGTTGGAGATTCAGTGGCAAGCCCTGAAGAAAATGATTGATTCAGCCAGAGAGGCATGTGGTGAGGTTGCTTGCAAGGATAGAAAAATCAGAACTCCATAGTGGACACATGAACTTAAAGAGTCATTGAAGGAAAAGAAGAAAGCATATCAAAAGTTCCTGGCAGATAAGTCAGCTTGTGTTCTCAGAGAATGCAGAGGCAAATGTAAGAAAGCTAAACTGTGTAAAACTGGATAAGCAAGAATCATGGGAGGACTTTGGTAAGAACATAGAAAATAAATATCAAGCAGGTGGTAAAATATTTTGGAGGTTGTTGAAGAAGCTTAGAAATGGAGGAAAGAGTACTGTAAAAGGAGTTAGAGATGATGAAGGTGACATGAAAAATTGGAGAAAAAGATATCCTTGAAGTATGGAGTAATTACTTCAAGAAATTGCTAAATGAAACAAGCAGTGATAGCACAGTGGTAAAAAACACTCAACAGGCATACAGTGAGTAATACATATCCATACTTGAAGTAGAAAAAGCCATCAAAGGCTTAAAATGTGGAAAGGCAGCAGGAGTAGATGATATTCGACCAGAAATGCTGAAGTATGGTGGTATAAAAGCCTTGCAGTGGCTGCACTACATAATTCAGAAGGCCTGGACAGAGGGACGAATTCCCGATGATTGGAGTAGAGCTCTCATAGTACCCATATATAAAAAGGGAAATAAAACTGAATGTGAAAATTACAGAAGTATTTCCCTACCGAGTGTTCCTGGTAAGATATATGCAAGTATACTGAGAAACGGTTGAGAAGAATTGTAGAAGAAAAGCTTGCTGAAGAACAAGCTGGAATCAGGCCAAATAGAGGCTGTCAGGATCAGTAGTGGAGAAATCATGGGAATATAACAAAGATTTCTATTTGAGTTTTGTAGATCTGGAAAAGGCATATGATAAGGTGCCAAGAGAGAAGCTATTCAATACGCTACAGTTATATGGCATCATTGGGGCATTATATCAAGCAATACTTAGTCTTTATTTGAGTTGTAAGTCAGCAGTTAGAATTGAAGGAAGTACAGGAGAAGATGGTTTAATGTTAAATCTGGTGTGAGACAAGGATGTACATTATCCCCTCTGTTATTCATTATCTATATGGATCACATTATGAAGGAAAGTGGTATTAAACATGATATCAAAATTGGAGATGTTAATGTCAGCTGTTTGCTTTATGCGGACGATGTTATACTTCTAAATAAATCCACTCCAAGTTTCTAAGATTCCTTGACTAAATTGAATATGTAATAGATAGGGTATGAAGGTCAGCAATAAAAAGACAAAGACAATGAAAATAGGCAGAATCGTCGAAAATGTCAACTGCATTGTGAACGGAGAACCTGTGCAACAAGTAAAACATTTCACCTATTTAGGCATGATTTTTAGTTAAGATGGTAAATTAAATATGGAAATAGACAACAGGATCAATAAAACTGGTATAGTAGTATGGCAATTGAATAAATTCATATGGAATAAGAGAGAGAAATTAGTCAGAACACTAAATTAGCTGTATACAAGACAGTGTTCAAACAAGTTTTAACTTATGGATCTGAGAGCTGGGTCAGAAGTAAAACACTTGACCAAAGACTAGAGACTACAGATATGAGAATCCTGAGAGGGATTAGAGGCATGAACAGATGGCATCAATGGCAATATCATATTAAAAACAAGGATATTAGGAAAGAACTTGACATTGTCAGCATCCAGGAATGCATTAGCAGAGCTAATCTCAGGTGGTATGGTCATTTAAACTGAATGAACGAGGAAAGATTGGCAAAACAAGTGTTCTCTGCCATGTTGGCAGGAAAACGACCCAGAGGAAGACCAAGATATAGGTGGATTGATACGGCACAAAGTGCCTTAGACGACAGAAATATGAGATCTGATAATATTGGAGTCTTGACAAGTAACAGACTGATCTACAGGAAAATTGTAGATAGGAAGTTAGTAATGATGTAAATTTTTCATGTAGTACTATCATATCCTGTACACGCCTTGAGGGTACATGGCAGAAATTTGATGATGACATTTTCCCATTGCATATTTTATTTATATAATATACAAATTGCATTCATAATTTCTGCACACTGTATGCATGGTCAGCAGCAATTATATCCTTGTTTAATCCTTTATCCAAGTGTAAGCAAACAGAGTTTTCGTGTTAAGTATCTTCACAACTAGGCTTTTGTTTGTTGTTATGATCCATCGAGTCGTTTCCGACTCCACGAACATACACTCTCCATTCCGATCTCTCCCTGACCATGTCTTTCAGAACCTCCAAGCACACTCTAGTTGCTTCTTTAATTCCATCCACCCATCTAATTCTTGATCTTCCTCTTCTCCTGCTTCCATCAACTTTAGCAAGTGTAATCATCTTCTCCAGACTGTCATTTGCTCGCATAATATGTCCGAAGTATGACAATTTTTGCTTGATGATCATAGCTTCAAGGGGGAAATCTGGCTTTATTCTGTCAATCATTGGTTTATTAGTTTGCTTTGCAGTCCGTGGCATTCTTAGTAAGCGTCTCCAAACCCATAATTCAAATCATCTATCTTCCTTCTTTCACTCTTTCTCAGGGTCCAACTTTCACATCCATACACCATAGGGAATACCATTGCTTTCACGATTCTGAGTTTTGTTGTGAGGCTAATATCTTTATGTTTAAAGATCTTGCTTAAATTTGTCATTGCTTTTTTTCCTAGTAATAATCTTCTAACTTCTTCGGTAGAATAGCCATTAAGACAGCATTTCATATGTACTATGCGTGCTAGAAGTTGACTTGAATATAAAGCCTAATGACTTCACATTAATTGCTTTAGTATCCCATGAAGCAAAGTATGCATCCTCTCAGGTGTGTACAATGCTGTGCATTATGGGAAGGACCACTATCCAGACTGATTTTGACTTCGGGGTCTCTTCGGTTGAGAGGAGATACGATAATGCAAGTAAAGGAGTGAATAATATTTATTCAAAGGCCATATATCTCAATTTGAATGTTATAGACCATCATCATCAGTAGCAAATGGTAGTTGAATACAAAGTAGAATGCAGAACAAAGGAAACAATGGATTGATTTTAAACAGTGAGATCTGTATGATGTTATACATGAAACAATGCAAAGGCATAATTGAGGAAACATTGTCAGTTATTAACTGTATTATTAGTTAAAACTTGAATGATATGTAATTCTTATAAGACTCTCCCATATCTTTGATAGTGAGAGACAGTCATTCCGATTCAAGTTTGAATAACAAAGTAAGACTCCAGTACTTTCTTTAAATAAATGTTCAAATTTATAGCAACAATGATGGAGTAAGTGTGTTTCAGACCATAGGATATTTTGGTCTGCATCTAATCCATTATTTGAAAGGCCACATTTCTCCGATTTCCTCTTGATGATATGTGAATGGTGTTCTTGTGTTCATTTTTAAACTGAATATCCAGTTTGCCCAAAGTATTAAAGGTGACAGTCACAAGGAATTGGGTAGATTCCAGGAAGAGCAAGATGGTAACATTTATCTTTAGAAGATGGGGACCATGATGATAGTTTGTTAACAGGAATAAATGTGGCCACTAGATGTGCTTCTTAAGAATTCTAGCAATTGGTTCTGAGATGCCAGAAATGTATTGGATAGAGACTCATAAATTCTGCCAATTTTCTGGATTCCATACAGTCTAATAATTTAATAGTCAGTTTTGATATTGCACTTTTCACTCTTGTATGAGGGTGGTCTGAAAAGTATTTGGCCTAACAATGAAAAAATGAATTTATAATTTCAAAATTATTTTTATTTCTCAACATAATCTCTCTTAAGGCTAATACGTTTATTCCAGCAATTCTCCAGCACCATTATCCCATCCCTGTAGTGGTTCTCAGTAAGATCTGCAAAATACCCCTCTACAGCTACAATCAACTCTTGATTTGAAGAAAAAACTGACCAGCAACGAAGAGTTTTAGTTGGAAGAGATAGAAGTCAGAGTGAGCCAAATCTGGGGAATAGGGTGGATGTTCCAACAATTCATAGCGCAGATCTCTTAATTTTCCCATTGCCAAAACACCTTTGTGGGCAGGTGCATTGTCCTGATGAAAGATTACTTTTTTCTTCTGCAAACCGGGTCTTTTCTCATGCATTTTTTCGTCTAGTCTGGTTAAAAGATTGGAATAATATTTCCCAGCTATTGTTTTATACTCTTCAAGATAATTAATAAACAAAATGCCTTTAGCATCCCAAAACACCGATGCTATGACCTTTCCCGCTGATGGAACAGACTTTGTCTTCTTTGGTGCTGAACAGCCGGCTATTTTGACTGCTGTTTGGATTCTGGTGTGTGTAATGGCGAATCCAAGTCTCATCCATATTAATAAATCGATACACAAAATCAGTTTTATTCTTGTTAAAACGCTCCAAGCACTGTTCAGAGATTTTCATGCGAGTGTTATTTTTTGGATATCCTTCATGTGGATCATCTTCAAGTCTGGTACAGCCATGTTTAAACTTGGCAGTCCATTTCTTAATTGTTGAAAATGAAGGAGAAGAGTGCCTTATAAACTTTTATGAACTTCAAATGAATTTCTTTTGGCGTTACACCTTCTTTTACAAAGAATTTTATAACCCCGTGATACTCAAGTTTATCCATTTCAAGGGATACAGACAACACTTTTGCTTCAGACAGCTGTATAAAACAAACTTGATAGAATGACTTGCAATTTCACATGGATGCTTATGACAGATGTACCAACTTAAAAAAAAAAAAAAAAAAAAAAAAAATTGTGCCAATAGTGTTGCCATCTATGGTTGAGGTGGAGAACTTTTCGGACCACCCTCATACCTCTAGAAGACAGACTTGATTTACTCTCACAATCCTTTTCATCAGATATAGTGAAATAATTCAACTTTGTCATTCATTCTGGTTATTTTCTTTATCAAAACATAATGTACAGACAAGTTTTGAAGGAACTTCCACGGGAAGTTCAATCTCTCCTGCTCTTGCCAACTTCTTTTTGGAACATTTAGAAGGCATCCTTTCTCATCCATATACCCTCAGCCTTCATTGTGGGTATGTTATATAGTGGCGTTTTTGTGATCTGGTCCCACAACAAAGATACATTACCCACCTTTCTAGCAAGCATAAACAATCTCTATCCACATATTAATTGCATTATGGAAATAGAAAACAAATTATTATGCTTAGACATCCTACTCCTCTGCTTATCATCAAGTGAATTAATTAGTACTGTTTATCAAAAGCCTACTTTCACTGGGTGCTACATTCAATGGCAATCTGTTCATATTCCCTCTCAGAGGATTGGAATTATTAAAACTTTATTATGATATGCTCAGCCTATATGCTCTATGCACAAGAACTACAACAAGATCTTTTAAACATCAAAGGATATATGAAACTCAATGGCTTCTCAGAACAGACCACAGAATGTTTTTTTTATTCCTATATTCCTAGTTCTAATAACAAGAAAACAGTATGTAGAGTCCCTATTCCATACATTTCTGGCATCTCAGAATAAATTTTTAGAATTCTTAAGAAGTACAGTCTAGTGGCTGCATTTTCAGTCAACAAACTATCATCATGGTTCCCATATTCTAAAGATAAATGTTTTTCCTCTTGCTCTTTTGGGAATCCACCAAATTCCTTTTGACTGTCACCTTTCATACTTTGGACAAACTGGGCATTCTGGAAAAAAGAATACATGAACACCATTCTTATATCATCAATAAAAAATCTGAGAAATCTGGCCTTGCAAAATATGAATTAGATTCAGACTACAATATCCTATGATCTCAAACATACTTGCTCCATCATTGTTGCTATAAATTCAAACATTTATTTAAAGAAAGTACCGAAACCTTACTCGATCATCCAAACTTGAATCAGAATGACTGTCACTCAATATCAAAGATATAGGAGAGTCTTACTTAAATTACATATCATTAAATTTTTAATTAATAATACAATTAATAACTAATAATGCTTCCTCAATTATGCCTTTGCATTATTTCATGCATAACATCATGCACTGGAAGAAGCAAAAAAAGCCAGGTGAGAGAGAGAGAGAGAAAAAAGTAAAAGTTGTTCTCTTCTCAAGGTAAGATAGGTAGGGATTGAGAGGAAGGGCCACGATTTCAAATGAGCCAGTGCATCGGTTGTGTAGAAATTCCTCTTAAGGTTGTTCTTAAGGTGTATTTTTTTTAGATATTTGGAGGGGTTTGAAGTTTTTAGATGTTTGATGGACAGAAGGACTTGCACACACATGATTGATTGTACTTGAATAGATTTGGGGATTGTTATTCAGTGAAAGAATAAACAACAAAATCAAGGAAACTAAAACCATTAGAGAGAATGCTGGTTTAGTATTCTCTCTAAGTCACATGAAATAAGTGGTATCAGTAGAACTAGCTACTAGGATGGTCTGAAAACTTCTCGGCCCCGACCATAGATGGCAACACTATCGGCAAGATTTTTTTTTTAAGTTGGTCATAAGCATCCATGTGAAATTGCAAGTCATTCTATCAAGTAGTTAGTTTTATACAGCTGTCTGAAGCAAAAGTGTTGTCTGTATCCCTTGAAATGGATAAAATTGAGTATCATGTAGTTATAAAATTCTTTGTAAGAGAAGGTTTAACGCCAAAAGAATTTTATAACTACATGATACTCAAGTGTATCATGTATAACTACATGATACACTTTTTGGATGTCCTTCATGTGGATCATCTTCATTAGAAGTTCATAAAAGTTTATGGGCATTCTTCTCCTTCATTTTCAACATTTTAGAAATTGGCTGCAGAGTTTAAACGTGGGCATACCAGCCTTGAAGATGATCCACATGAAGGACATCCAAAAAGTGTAACAACACCAGAAACCATCGATCAAGTGCATGATATGGTATTGGATGACTGGCTAGTCAAAGTGCGTGAAATTGCTGAGACTATAGGCATTTCAAAAGAAAGTGTAGGATATATTTTGCATGAAGAATTACAAATGAAAGAGCTTTGTGGAAGATGGGTGCCATGCTTGCTTGTAGCAGATCAAAAATGCACTCGCATGAAAATCTCTGAACAGTGCTTGGAGCGTTTTAGCAAGAATGAAACTGATTTTGTGCATCGATTTATTACTGTGGATGAGACTTGGGTTCACCATTACACACCCAAATCCAAACAGCAGTCATGTTTTAGTAATATACTTACTTATTAGGATAATGTGACAGCTTCATTGGATAAAAGAGACGGATGCACAGTAGTATACTTATTTCCAAAGGCTCTTGATAGATTACTGCATATGTTGATAGTCCAACTAGAGCAGATGGGGGGGGGGGGTTGGATATTAGACTAATGCATTGGATTGGAGATTGGCTATTTGATGGTATCACCAAGTTGTGTATGGGGGAGCAATATCCTGGAAGAGGAAATTCACTAGTGGTGTACATCAGGGGTCTGTTTTAGAGCCATTGCTGTTTAACCTACATGTTAATGATATTAGGGAAGATTTGGATGAGTATATTCAGTTTTTTGCAGATAATGCAAAGTTGGGACAAATTATGAGGAGTAGAGGAGGTGTTGTGGCCTTACAAGAAGACTTGAATAGATTGAGTAAATGGGCACAGGTGTGGGGGATGGCAATTCAATGTGAAATGTAATGTTTAAAAATTTGAGACACAAAGATTGGACGTAGAATTTATGCTTGGTAGGCATATATTGTTGGGAATGGAGAAAATAAGTGATCTTGGGGTGATGGCAGATAAGGATCTAAAATTTAGAAGATACATTGCCAAAATTATGAGGTCAGCACAATGAATTCTAGTAACGATGTAGAGGACACTGACTTGTAGAGGTAAGGAGATCTTGTTTAAAAGGCTTTGATTAGGCCACATATGGACTACTGTGCACAGAGTTGGTCACCTGGTTTTCAAAAGGATGAGGAGATGTTGGAAAGGGTCCAGAGGTGACTGACTAAGGTAGTTTCTGATCTCTGGAATGTTGAATATGAGGAAAGGTTGAGAAGGTGCAATTAACAGTGTCTAGTGAATAGGAGGAGGAGGGGTGATATGATAGAGACATAGGTAAGGGTAAGACATATGTAAGAAATTGGTAAGGGGGTTGCTATAGGATCAACGTCAAAAAGGTTTTCATAAAATGATTTGAGATCTGAGGGGGAAACCAGAGGTCATCCTTAGAAGTTGTATAAGGAGAGTGTGAGCAGGGGAGTGAGAAGCAGGTTTTTTGCATGCAGAGTTGTGAATGATTGGAATGCCTTGCCTGAGAGTGTGGTGTCTGCAGAGAATTTGAATGTGTTTAAGGTAAGATATGATGAGCAGTGTGTATGACAAAGGGCCCCCCCCTCCCCTAGATGAGTCATTGACTCCATAGGGTCTTAGGATGGTAATAATAATAATAAAGCTGGTGATAATGAGAAAATTGAGAGGCAATCGTGCAAGGAAACTGCAATGGAAGGATTATTGGCAATACATGGAAAATATTTAAAGAAAGCAGTATCAGATTTTTCTGCCTGGGCTTAAGAAGATAAATCAGGTGGGAATTAAATAGAGTAATCACCATTAGTAGCAAGAACTGTAAAAGAGAATATGTTATGGAAGATACTTAAATAAAAGGTTGGTCAATAGGCTCATGAACAGTGCAAACACTGGGAAAAAAAAATTGACCAGCATGGTAAGGAAAACAAAATCAGAGATTTCCAAAAATCTTTGGGAAATTCCATAGAGTTTTATCACTACATGGTGTGCAAAAGGAAGAATAATTACAGAAGAATAACTTTAATGATACACACTTTGCAAGTGTGTATTGTTCAGGAGAAGATAGTGTAGTAATCATTGTCACTCGTGGAAGCTATGTATGGACTAGATATTTTCCACAAATAGTGGAATTGAGTTGAAGAGGTTACAAGGGGAAGTTATGGGTGATTTTTCACTGAACCACTTTAAGGAGTGATATGATAGACATTGTGTCAATAATGGTTAGTGTGGGTATCCCATGATGAGATTGAGATGTCCATGTAATAATAGTAATATCCTTTATTGCATAACAATATAAAGCCATATTTCACATGAAGTATCTGATCTTATGGGAGAAGTATGGATGGCAAGCTCTTCCTCACTCCCTGTAAAGACCTGACCTAAGATATCCAAATTTTAATGTGTTACCTAAGTTGGAAGAACCACTCTGTAGGGATTGGTTCACTACTATTTATGAGGTTTCTGCTGAAATGGCCTGATTCAAATACATTAATAAAAAAAAAAAAATTTGATTATAGGAATATAAGATTTACCCAAATATTGGGTAGAATGGAGATTATATTGAGGAGTTCTCGTGGAAAGACTTAGACGTTGGTTATACATGCTTACTAAATAGCTTAAGGAAATTACAACGTACAATAGAATATACATTAAAATAATTTTTAATGCACTTCCAATATTTGGGCAACATCACGTTGCTATTTTCACAGGAACTTAGAAACAAGACACATGCACGCAAGCACAATACACAGTAAATGAGGAGGAAGCAGAAATCTATTCTTTCTTCTAAAAGTCCTGATGGTGCTCCCTAGCGGGCAATGTAGGTATTCTTGGCCGTTTGGGCTGAAGGTCTTCTGATGTAGGTTTCCCAAATTTGGGGCAGTCTTATGCAACCAAATTTGTTGAGGTTTGGATTGTTTCTTAGGGCTGAGGCTGATTCCATGAATAGCCTTTCGTATTTGAATTTACTACGGTGTATTATCGTGGCTTTTTTCCACCGTATTCTATGGCAGGTATCCAGAGCATGGTCTGCAAGACCAGAGCGGCTATATAGGTGAAACCGGATGTAGTCCTTGTGTTCTGAAATTCTGATATTAGCTGTCCTGCTGTTTGGCCAAAGTAGGACAGCTTACAGCTGCAAGGGACCTGGTATACACCAGGTAGGTCTAGGGGAGGAGTTGGTCTTTAGTGGAGTGGATAAGGGATGCCAATTTTCTATATGGTCTGCAACAAGAAGTCATGTTTTTTTAGGATTTTTGTAATTTTTTCCGAGGTGCCTCGGATATAGGGAATGGTGTTGGATTTAGAGTAATCCTTGTTGTGAAGGGGGGGAGGGTTGTGGTTTATTGGTTTCAATATTTTTTGGATTTTTTTGGGGGGATACCCATTGGCTGAGAAAGTATTGAGAATGTAGTTCAGTTCTGTGGTTAGGGCATTGGCATTTGAACAGATAAGTTTAGTCCTGTTGTGTTTAGTCATTAAGACACATATGGTGTCTTAATGACTCCATATTGTTTTGAGGGGGAGAGGATTGTTGGTGGATGTAATCTGCCTATGTGGGTGGGTTTTCTATAAACTGAGAAAACCAAGGTTCCATCAGGCTGGCGGGTGACTAGTGTAGTTGGTTTTTGTGGGGCAGAGTTTAAGGCTTTCTCTTCAAAAGTCTCGATAAAAAAGTTGGCCAAGGGTGGGGAGAGTGGTGAATCCATGGCTGTCCCTTCTATTTGTTTGTAGAATTTTCCTTGCCAAACAAAATAGCCTGAGTTCATTGTGAACTGAAATAGGGCTGTAATATCGGGAGAAAATTTAGCTTGGATTAGCTCTAAGGATTCTTTGAGTGGGACATTTGTGAATGAGGAGGAGACATCAAACTGACCATTAAGTCAGTGTGTTGGAGTGTAAGGTTTTCTATGCTGGCTTTGAAATGGGCCGAGTTTTTTATGTGTGGAGGTGTGTTGACAGTATAGTGTGTGAGAGCTTTGGCCAAATGTTTGGCTAGTTTGTATGTGGGGTAATCAATGCCATCCACTATGGGACGTAATGGCACATTTTCTTTATGTATTTTTGGGGTCCATATATACGGGGGTGGGGGGGGGTTTGGAGTTAAAACAGTTTTAATTTGTTAGTGACTTCTACAGGCCAAGAAGTGACTTTCTTAAGGAGCCTGTGGAGTTTTCTAATTTGTGAGTTGGTGGGATTGTACTCAATAGGGAGGTAAGTAGCCCGATCTAACAATAGAGCATTAAAAGTAAGAACTTTTATTGTTAAAAGACCATAAGATTTAATTATTAAAAATACAAAGAACCAACAAGTTTCACTAGCCACTGTCTAGCATTTTCAAGGCTGTACTGGTGTGAAAACAAATGCATCAAGTTACATGAAAACATACACTTTAGTTCACTAAAAAAACCAACATGCCCAATAAGGAATTCAAGCCCTGCAAGAATTAAAGAAAAACAAGAAAATAATAATCACCAAAGGGAACACCACAGTACTGCTTAACCAAATGGATTACACAGGTAAGCTTAATGCTCTATTAAATTGTTCATATTTGGTCTAATGTATTAAAACTAAGAACTTTTATTGTTAAATGACCATAAGATTTAATGATTAAAAATACAAAGAGCCAACAAGTTTCACTAGCCACTGTCTAGCATTTTCAAGGCTGTACTGGTGTGAAAACAAATGCATCAAGTTACATGAAAACATACACTTTAGTTCACTAAGAACTTTTATTGTTAAAACACCATAAGATTTAATGATTAAACATACAAAGAGCCAACAAGTTTCACTAGCCAATTTAGTTCACTAAAGTGTATGTTTTCATGTAACTTGATGCATTTGTTTTCACACCAGTATAGCCTAAAAATGCTAGACAGTGGCTAGTGAAACTTGTTGGCTCTTTGTATTTTTAATTATTAAATTTTATGGTCTTTAACAATAAAAGTTCTTAGTTTTAATACATTAGACCAAATATGAACAATTTAATAGAGTATTAAACTTACCTGCGTAATCCGTTTGGTTAAGCAATACTGTGGCGTTCCCTTTATCTGCTTTGTTGATTATTATTTCCTTCTTTTTCTTTAATTCTTGCAGAGCTTTGAATTCCTTATTGGGCATGTTGGTTTTTGGTGGTTTTGCTTTGGTCAGAACAGGTCAGATCAGAATTTCAGAACACAAGGACTACATCCGGTTTCACCAATATAGCTGCTCTGGTCTTGCAGACCATGCTCTGGATACCCGCCATAGAATACGGTGGAAGAAAACCACGATGATACACCGTAGTAAATTCAAATATGAAAGATTATTCATGGAATCAGCATCAGCCCTAAGAAACAATCCAAACCTCAAGAAATTTGGTTGCATGAGACTTCCCCAAATTTGGGAAACCTACATCAGAAGACCTTCAGCAGCCCAAAAACGGCCAAGAATACCTACATTGCCTGCTAGGGGGCACTATCAGGACTTTTAGGAGAAAGAATAGCTTCCTGCTTCGTCCTCATTTACTGTGTATTGTGCTTGCAGTCACTTGTCTTGTTTCTAAGTTCCTGTGAAAATGGCAACATGAAGTTGCTGAAATATTGGAAGTGCATTAAATTTATTTTAATGTATGTTCTATTGTAGTTGCAATTTCCTTAAGCTATTTAGTAAGTGTGTGTAACCAACATCTAAGCCTTTCCACGAGAATTACAATAATCCACAGAGATGCCATCGCATGTAAGGCCCGCCATTACGGTAAATTGAAATTGAAGCTATCAAGACTACTGAATCGTCTCTCTTTCCTAAAACGCTGCAGGGATAACCAGGTAATCCTTAACTGTGTTAACTTTAAGCACCAGTTCTTTTTGCAAAAGACTCTCCGAATTTATAACAGCGCCAGCCAAGCTTTGCTCAGGGAACAAATTGCCGCTACTCGCCGTTCCCTGAATGACACTAACTTAACTATCCAGGCACTCGAAGAGCTTTCCAGCACCTTAAACCATGAGATTCAGTCTATTTTATATGACATATCGTACACTGATGCAGATAAAGAATTTAAAAAAGTACGAGAATGACACATCAAGAAATTTGAGAATTTAAAAAAGAACTCAACCTCTAAACTACAACTTCCTACCGACACGGTAGTCAACCTTTCACCAATTAGTTTGAAACCTGAAGCACTCAACGTTCTGTCACATGGCCACAACTTTGCCATTGAGCCCAGAAGAATATTTGCTGAAGACATTATGATACAAATTGAACATGGGATACGACACCTTCCAAACCATGTCGCCAATGATATTAGACTGGATGTGGCTTGTGTTCTGACCAAAGCAAAACCACCAAAAACCAACATGCCCAATAGGGAATTCAAAGCTCTGCAGGAATTAAAGAAAAACTAGGAAATCATAATTACCAAAGCGGATAAAGGGAACGCCACAGTATTGCTTAACCAAACGGATTACACAGGCAAGCTTAATGGTCTATTGTTAGATCGGGCCACTTACCTCCCTATCGAGTACAATCCCACCAACTCACAAATTAGAAAACTCCACAGGCTCCTTAAGAAAGTCACTTCTTGGCCTGTAGAAGTCACTAACAAATTAAAACCGTTTTAACTCCATACCCCCCCCATATATATATATATATATATATATATATATATATGGACTCCCAGAAATACATAAAGAAAATGTGCCATTATGTTCCATAGTGAATGACATTGATTCCCCCCACATACAAACTAGCTAAACATTTGGCCAAAGCTCTCACACACTATACTGGCAACAGACCTTCACACACAAAAAACTCAGCCCACTTCAAAGCCAGCATAGAAATCCTTACACTCCAACACACTGTCTTAATAGTTAGTTTGATGTCTCCTCCTCATTCACAAATGTCCCACTCAAAGAATCCTTAGAGCTAATCCCAGCTAGGGCTGTGAAATCCTCCCGATATCACAGCCCTATTTCAGTTCACAATGAACTCAGGCTATTTTGTTTGGCAAGGAAAATTCTACAAACAAATAGAAGGGACAGCCATGGATTCACCACTCTCCCCACCCTTGGCCAACTTTTTTATCGAGACGTTTGAAGAGAAAGCCTTAAACTCTGCCCCACAAAATCCAACCATATGGCTTCGCTATGTTGATGATGTGTTCGCTATTTGGCCACATGCTCTGATGTACTCCTCTCCTTCCTAACACACTTAAACAACCAACACCCCCAAATCAAGTTCACCCTGGAAGAAGAAAAAAACAATTGCTTCCCTTCTTAGACACACTAGTCACCCACCAGCCTGATGGAACCTTGGTTTTCTCAGTTTATAGAAAACCCACCCACATAGGCAGATACATCCACCAACAATCCTCCCCCCCCTCAAAACAATATTGAGTTATTAAGACACTACACAACAGGGCTAAACTTATCTGTTCAAATGACAATGCCCTGACCACAGAACTGAACCACATTTCAACACTTTCTCAGCCAATGGGTATCCCCCCAAAAAAATCCAAAAAATATTGAAACCAATAAACCACAACCCTCCCCCCCCCCTTCACAACAAGGATTACTCTAAATCCATCACCATTCCCTATATCCAAGGCACCTCAGAAAAAATTACAAAAATCCTAAAAAAACATGACTTGACTTCTTGTTACAGACCATATAGAAAATTGGCATCCCTTATCCACTCCGCTAAAGACCAACTCCTCCCCTAGACCTACCTGGTGTATACCAGGTCCCTTGCAGCTGTAAGCTGTCCTACTTTGGCCAAACAAGCAGCACAGCTAATATCAGAATTTCAGAACACAAGGACTACATCCAGTTTCACCAATATAGCCGCTCTGGTCTTGCAGACCATACTCTGGATACCTGCCATAGAATATGGTGGAAGAAAGCCACGATAATACACCGTAGTAAATTCAAATACGAAAGGCTATTCGTGGAATCAGCCTCAGCCCTAAGAAACAATCCAAACCTCAACAAATTTGGTTGCATGAGACTGCCCCAAATTTGGGAAACCTACATCAGAAGACCTTCAGCCCAAACGGCCAAGAATACCTACATTGCCGCTAGGGAGCACCATCAGGACTTTTAGGAGAAAGAATAGCTTCCTGCTTCGTCCTCATTTACTGTGTATTGTGCTTGCATGCATGTGTCTTGTTTCTAAGTTCCTGTGAAAATGGCAATGTGACATTGCCGAAATATTGGAAGTGTATTAAAAATTATTTTAATGTATATTCTATTGTACGTTGTAATTTCCTTAAGCTATTTAGTAAGCATATTGAGGAGTTGTAAATGTATTCTACTAAATAAATGTTTGGTTTAGCAACAGATCATTTTAAAAGTTCTGCAGCAGTGTGTAAAATTTTGTCAGTGTCGTAAAACTTATTAGATATGTAAAATATAATGTAAAAGTGTCTTCTGGAGAAAGAATATCTGTCTTTGTTTAGAAATAGTCAAATAATGTATTCATATAATCATGAAATGATAATCTCTTCATGGAGTTTCACAGGTAAATAATTAACAGTTTGTTTTAAATCTTATCTCTTATATCAGTAAAAGAATAATACATATCAAGATAAAAAAAAACTATGAGAATTTAAGAAAAATATATGTCTTCTTCTTCTGCATGATTACTAGTACAACCATCATCAGATGATAATAGTCCTGCAGTATCACCATTGTCTGTATCGCCTAATGTGCCTAGTTCACCATATGTACAGACATCTCCTACAGAATTACCATCACCACTTCCACCAGAAGAAGTAAGATGTGAAATTAAAAGAGATAGCAACTCAGAGGGTAAGTCTTGATATAATAGAAACACTCACACAGGAGAGATACTGATCCTATGTTAGAAACTGATAGTAGATAGCCAAATATCTCACAAACAGATACTAATTAATTCATATTACTTATTGGGGATCGGGAAACTCTTCAATTGTGTGAATTTTACTTTATGTATAACTTCCTTTGGGACCTATAAAATTTTGTCAGTGTCGTAAAACTTATTAGATATGTAAAATATAATGTAAAAGTGTCTTCTGGAGAAAGAATATCTATTGCATAGCAATTATGGAATATTTGTTAAGCAACCATCATGTTATTTTCTTGCCTGTGTTGCATCATTTACTGTGTTATTTCAAATGTATGGTATGCTCTACAATGTGGTATATTGTGCCTCATTATTCCATTTAATAAGTTTAATTTTCTTTATGCAAAATGCTTTTCTTTTTTTTTTTTTGCACGAATTCACTTAATATAAAATGTATTTTTTCACTGTGTTCACATATAGATAAGCACAGGTCATTTTTGACTTATGTAAAATTAAGATTGTAAAGGTTTGCAGAATTAATTATTATTATTAATACGGGCAACCCCAAGGAGTCCTTCGACTCATCGAGAGAGGCCCAACATCATGTCAAGAACAACTATTCAACATTCACACAGTATCTATCATACTTCACCTTGAACTCATTTACAGTCATGGCACCCACAACCGACTCTGGCAGCTTATTCCACTCATTTACCACTCTCCAAGTAAAAAACCTTGCTCTGACACCCTTGCTAACCACACTCTTACGATGCTTCCATGGATGGCCCCTAGTTCTCCCGCTACCAGTCCTATTCTCAGAAATATCTTCTGAGTTAATCTTATAGAAACCCTTCAGTAATTTGAATGTCTCAATCATATCACCCTTTTTTGCCTATCAATCAATTTCTGCAGCCCACAAATCTTCAACCTGTTCTCGTAAGGTTCATTCCATAGTCCTGCTATTATCTTGGTCATTCGTCTCTGTATCCTCTCCACCTCCTCCCCATCGAGAAGAAACCCTGGTGCCCATATCTGGACACAGTAGTCTAGATGGGGTTTTATCAAGGCTCGATACAGGGGAACAATAACCTGTTTGTCTCTGCTTGTTAAAGTATTTTTCAGCAACCAAGTGATTTGATGAGCTGATTTAGCCACTTTTGCAATGTGCCCCCTAAACTTCAACTCCCTATTCACCAACACCCCCAAATCCCCAGCCTCATCAATCTCCTGGAGTATGGTTCTACCAATGTGTTATACTGCTGCTGATCTTTTCACCACAAAATGCATAACCTTACACTTTGCCACATTAAATTGACATCCATTTTCCTTAGCCCAGTCCTCCAAACTATCCAAATCATCTTGCAAAATTTTGACATCCTGTGCGCTCACTATTGCTCTACCCAACTTTGCCTCATCAGCAAACAAGTGAACACTTCCTCTCAGATCCTTTCCTATATCGTTAATGAACAAATTGAAAAGTAGTGGTCCAAGAACAGAACCCTGCGGCACAGGGTTCTGTTCTTGTCCAGGAGTAGAGTTCAAAAGACGGTTACAGGCCGTCTTTTGGACTCTCCGTCAACCACCCTCCTATCCATATCACCAACCCTATATCCATCCCCATATGCTGCAGTTTACTGATTAGAATTCCATGTGGTATCCCGTCAAAGGCCTTAGCAAGATCCAGTAGAATCACTGTAAACCCATTACCCTTATCCAGTTCAGTGGTCACTGTGTTATAAAACGTGAGCAAGTCTGAGGCATGATCTACCCTTCACAAAACCATGTTGTCCCCCATACAGTATCCCATTTTCATCTATCCAATCCTGTATTTTTTTCTTGACTATTTTCTCCAAGACCTTGACAACGATTCTTGATATGCTGATCGGCCAGTAATTTTCAACAGCAGTCTTGGAACCTCCTTTATGCAATGGAACTATTTTTCCTCTCTTTCCACCCCCTTGGGACTAACCCAGACCCAAGAATCAAATTAAGCAAAATTGTCAAAGGCACTGACAATTCTTGAGCCGCTTCTCGTACGACACGAGCTGGTATACCATCCAATCCCGCAGATGAATTGACATTGAGGTTTTGTAATAGACTATTCACCTCCACTTCATTCACCACAATTCCCATATAAGCTGTTGGTTCTTCCATTTCTGCAATGTCATCACCAGGATGATATACTCTTGCAAAGTGCTTACTCAGTAATTCTACTATGTCAACTGATTCGGTTACCTCCCTACCATCGGCATTCTTTAAAATCATTCTGCCATATACATTTTTTCTTTTACTTGCAACATATCGAAAAAACTGTTTGGGATTCTCTTTAGCCTGCATGGCTAATGTTCTTTCATAATCCGCTTTTGCTTTTCTTACCACGCTTGTTACCCTTCTGGCCTGGGCTTTATACCGTTCATGTGCCTGCAGGTCACCTTTCTCCTTAAATTCCCTCCACAGTTGTTTCTTTTTTCGTAGCTCAAGCTTAATGGTGTTATTCATCCATTTAATCCCTACTTGATTTATTATTCGGACTCTAGGTATACAGTCAGCCATTGCCTCCTGTAAACACTTCTTAACCGCCTCCCATGCACTATCAACATCCAGCCATTGCAGTTTTACATGCCATGTCACTGAACCAATCAAACTCCTAAGCTTGTCATACTTACCAGCCTGATAATTCCACACCTTTAGCCAGCTCCCAAGTTAAGACCCTATGATCACTCTCACCAATTGGTGGCAATGTGGTCTTATTTGTTACAGTCAGATTCTCAGATGTAATTACTAGGTCAAGCACTCTCTGACCCCTAGTATTTTCTATTACATGCTGTCGCAGATAGTTATCCTTTAATAACCACATAAAATCCAATTCCTTCTTCCCATGTGTCCTCTCCTCCCTCCAATCAATGCTACCATAGTTGAAATCTCTCATAATAATTACCCTCCTTCCACTCATTTCTTCTATTTGCTTATGCATACTATCTCCACCATCTTTTCTATCACCTGGTGTATAGCAGCAGCAGCACCCAATTGTATATTTTGTTCTGCTAGCCTCAATCTCACACCAAATGGCCTCAAATGTGCTCTTTTCTCTATCCTGCAATTCAACTTCTATTCTCCTTGGCTGCAGCTCATCAGCTATCATCAATAATACTCCCCCCCCCCCATTTTATTCTCCCTGTCATTCCTGAACACACTATACTCCTCACATTCAATCTCACTAGCTATATCATCTTCAGTCAGCCATGTTTCACTAATGCCTATAACCTGTGGTCTGGAAGTGCCAACCAAGGCCAAAAATTCTTCCTTCTAGTTCCTAATACTCCTGGCATTAGTATACATGAATTGCAGATGTCTGTTGGCCCCATTCCTACCTTGATGCCTTATACTAACTATCCCATTCTGATTTGTTGTCTTTATTCGCTTGGGCATATTATGCTCATTCATACACTCAACTGCCTCCCTAAGGTCTGCATATCTACTTCCCCCACCCCTTAATAAATCTCGTTTCCCTGATTCTGCACATCCACTTCATTCAACAACATTTTTTCAAGTCTGCTTACTCCGAATCCATTCAAATGCAAACCATCCATCTTATATAGATCCTTTCGCCCATCGAACTCACTCCACACGTCCACAAATTCCACACCCCTCGTCATGCATAACCCACACATAAAGTCATTTGCAATTATGGCCCTCCTTCTAAACTCTTCACTGTCATACCGCAGCAAAAGACTAATCATCCTAACTCTCTCTCTTTTCTTTTGCTACCTCAAACAATTCATTCAGTTCCTCTATCATTTCCATTTTATCTCCTTTCAAATCATTCGTACCTGCCACAACTATCATTTCTTTCACTCTTTGCTTTTGCTCCCTAATAGTCTCACTTGCGTTCTTAATGGTCGCACCAGGTTGGTACAATTTTTGTCAAATTTTCTACTATCACACCTCGTACTAATGAATCTCCATACAGCACTTGTTCCTTCATTTTGTTTACATTCACAATCATATTCTTATTTTTCCTATTACTTTTTATTGGTTGGTACACTTGGTAGACATTTGTGCATACGCTCCAGCTGCCGCTTTGCTCTATGTATCGCTCTGTTCAACAGCGTGATCTCACTCATTGCATCTATCTCATCTTTTTTATTTTCTGTTAAACCATTAATTTGCTCTGTATTAATACCTTCATTCACACTTTCTACATTCACGCCCTCACAGCTCTCTGGTACAACCTCGCAATTTCTTATCATATCGCTATTTTCTACATTCTGAAATTTGACAAAAATATCACACTCACAACCTGAAACACTTTAATTCCTCATTTTCCTTACATTTTCTGCACGCATTCACTCCACTATCACCATCTAACCATACTCCAACCGCTCTTTGCAACGCATACATTTCGCAGATAGTACACTGAATAATCTCCTTTATGTTACCGTTATTGAACAAAGATGGCGAACCATTATTACTAGCCGCCATTTTTCTTCTTAGCGGAGCCATGTGCTATCTATCTTATCGAATTAATAATCGAATCAACACCAAAATACACAAACAGACACACTAAGGTATGAAAAGCAAACAAAACTACGTAATATTCAAGCAAAATTGTCAATGATAACTTAAAATAACACTTATCTTATCAGGAGCTCTCAACAAACACTACACACCACGAGTCCCTCTAGCGGCTGACTATCAAAGTAACAGAATACCTCCATTAATGCATTTTATAACAGTTGGGGTCAGGTTTTCAAGGTTTAATCTATCATCTAGATGGCATTAAAAAAAAAAAAAAAAAAAGGATTATAAAGTTCTAATACATGATTGAATAATAACATGTATATGATATCCAAAAATCTTGTTAAATTACCCCCCCCCTTTCTGCCAAGTCATTTGATCCACAGCACACAAACCATGCTCCTTTATATATGTTATTTATTATACCTTTCGATTTAATTGCAAAAATTATGTTCTTTATATATATATATTTGTGTTGATTATAACCAACCTATTGTCCATGATGTATATTAATCATATCTTAGCAGTATCTGTATAAATGACAGGAGATCTGTGCATTCAGCCGGTTGTTGATCTAAATTTCAACACCAGGATTTACCATTGCTTGTTACAAGTCATATGATGTAGATATTGCACAGGTTTCCTTATCATTAGTTCCCTTCATTCCCTATGCCAGTGATTTGGCATTGGTATGAAGGGAACAAATAATGGTTTTATTTTGTTATTTAAAACACAAATTTCATGCGATGTATTTTGCTTTCATTATATTTATTATTCGACAAGAGGCACTTTCTTCACAAACTTTTCCATACAAGATAACAAAGGTAATGGATTTAGTTGTACAAATTGTGAACTTCTTAAACTACTGCATTTTACTTCTTTTGCATAACAGAATAAGATGGCTTTCTAGAGTCACTACTATTGATATGATTTGTGACATGTCTCAAAGAAGTAAAGTTGTTTTTGAGACAAAAAGACATTGAACAGAGCTAGATTGTCATGATTGACTAGAGAAATTCTGTGTTATGATGGATGGGATAACATATTTAAACATAAGAATTGTTGAAAGTTTTTTTCATTTGGTTATATTATAAATTAAAGATACCAAGAAATTATATACTTGGTTTAATCCTTTATCCAAGTGTAAGCAAACAAAGTTTGCACCTGAAGTATTTTCAGGACTGTGGCAACTCATGGTAAAGGTGGTATGACTTCACATCACTTGCCTTAGTATCCCATAATGCAAAGCACATCTCCTTGTGGACATGTTTAATGCTATTAAGGGAATTGTCACTACCTAGACCAGTTTCGACCTTTATTGAGGTCTCATCAGTGGGAGCCAGCCCCAAAGGTGATACCAAGGTTTAAGTAATGCAGAAGTCATATTTTTCTGTACAAGTTGCCAAAAGTTGCCACACTTTATTTTTATAATAATCTGGATTAGAGATAGATAGTTGTTGCAAGTTTATCCAGTTGGTTATACTTGGTTTAATTTAAATACAGTTTAAACACAGTGCATAGTTGGTGTTTGTTAAGCACTCTGGATATCTTTTCAGGATGACTGTATTGTTTAAGATAACTGTCTCCCAAAGATTTGGGAGACAGTCATCTTAAGACCAAATTAATACCTATCAACAGAAGCCTTGAAACATACTCCAAGTCTCACGACTGTGGGAGTATAAATCA
Organism: Typopeltis vanoorti; assembly: GCF_054136105.1. Classification (NCBI taxonomy): domain Eukaryota; kingdom Metazoa; phylum Arthropoda; class Arachnida; order Uropygi; family Thelyphonidae; genus Typopeltis; species Typopeltis vanoorti. The sequence continues at coordinate 64,041,924 of NC_143552.1, forward strand.
CTTCTGTATAAATTTGCCAAAGATTTGGGAGACAGTCATCTTAAGATCAAATTAATACCTGAAAAGATATCTAGAGTGCTTAACAAACATCAGCTACGCACCATATTTAAACCATATGTGATATTGGCAACTCTCATCCGTTCACCCAAGGACAGAATCTCCCCTTTATCACATCCAGTAGTCTATGAAGTTCCCTGTTCATGTCATTGAGCCTTCTATGGACAGACAGGAAGAACTGTGGACATCTGGCTCGGTGAACATAAAAAATATATCTGGCACCATCACTATGGCAAGTCAGGTCTAGCAGACCAAAGCTTTTGCAAGTCAGAGAGGTTGTTCCTGGAATCAACAGAAGCCTTGAAACATACTCCAAACCTAAGTATGGCTGTATAAATTTGCCAAAGATTTGGGAGACAGTCAACTTAAGACCAAATTAATACCTGCTTTCTCTCTCTCTCTGTCTTCCCCCCCCCTCAACATAGATGGTGCCTAATTAGGACTTTAGTCTTTCTTTGTGTTGCACGTTACAATTGTTCAAACTAGTCCCATTATTATACCGGATTGTGGTTATCTCACGTACTGTGACAAAACTGTTTTTGTGCTCTGAAGATGCTGGATAGAATACCAACGAAATATCAGCAATAAGTTAATAAATAGTTATTTCTTATCAGTCTGTGTTCTCATCTATACCATTAAAATTAATCAATAGTCACTGAAGGCCATTCCACAAATTTAAGTTTAATTAAATCTCATCTTCTATAATCTTCCACAAATTACAACTAACCAACCATTTTGCATACGTGTCTTGATAAAATTTCCCTACATATTTAGTCAACCTTCATTGAATTCCATTGATTCTCTTGATATCCATTAAAAAATTTGAGTGAGCCAAGTAGTGAGCCATAATCTAATGTTGGATTATAGCAAAAGCTAGAGATTAAGGAGGATTTATGATAGGAGAACTAATAATGCTTGACAATTTGGCAAACTTGTCAAGCATTATTAGTTATTTTGGCCAAATTATGCTATTTATCTTACAGATACAAGGAATTGTATCTGTAAGATTAATTCTTCCTAACTTGCTTACCACACCTTCTTACTAAATTGTATATACTTATAATTTTTACACGTCAAATATTAATCTTTCTTCCTTGTCCAAATCACCCTCTAAAGAACTTAAGTTATCTGAACAATTGACCACTCCATAAAATTTTATATAATCAGCAGAGAGAGAGAGAGAAAAAATAAATTTACTCTTAAATATTTGAATCTAAATCATTTATAAATATACAGTGGATTCCAGTTAATCAGTCATGTCAGAAATAGCATAATTTGGCCCAATGAAATGGAATTTCATATAAAGTTTAAAAGTTATGTACATAAGACAAAATTCAAGTTTAAGTGAGTTTTTATGTATTGGGTAGCAAAATTACTAACTTATTGATAAACAGTTGGCTTTAATTAAAGTAAGACATTTTCCGTAAAAATAATTTTATTAGTAGTTAATGATGTTGAAATTGATTGAGCATGGCCTTTTTTTTTCGCTGATTGACTACAAATAAAATCAGCACAGGTATTTAGTGCAGATATAGCATTACCTGCTTCCATGAAATAGTCAAAATCCACTAATAAATTTTCTGGCATCTGGACACACACTTATTCAAACTTGGGAGTGTCATCTTCATCGCTTTCATGTTATTCTGATGTTCTCTGATGTTTTGTTCCGATATTGTCCACAATTTCTTCTTTGAAGTCTTCATTTTTATTCTAGTGTTAAAGACTATCATCAATGGATGTAAACTCTTCATAGTTTTGGATGTGGTTCATGTCTAATGAGATGTCATGTTCACTCTGTGGTATATGGCATATCCGTGATTGAATGCTTAAAATCACAGTGAGCAAAACAGTTTTGAATGGTATTGCTGCTTATTCCTCACAAAATGCCAGTCATAAACTGTATTGTCTGTTAAAGATTAATTTTTTACTAACAGTTGGCAAGAACCAGTAAAATAAATTTCCATTGTAATTCCATGTCTTAACTCATTAGACAATTCTTAAAAAATTCAGATGCCATCTGCACATTTTTGTTTGCATGGTTCTAACCAGTAAACTCTCCATTCTAATCCCTTTAAACCAGTGCTTCCCAAACTTCTGGATATCAGAGCCCCCTTTGCAAAAATTAAAATATTTCATAGTCCCCCTTGAAAAAAAATCGTAATAGAGAGGTATATTATTATAATATTTATTGTATTTATATTCAATACAAAACATATACAGTGAATATTGCAAAAATCAAATGCATATATTACATTTTTTGCCTCTTACCGTTTGGTTCTGAAGACGATGCGGGCTGTTCTGGTAAAATATGAAATACTGTCCTTTTTTTTTTATTTTTTATCAGCCACTTATCCATCTCAGGGTTAAATTTTTTAACATAGAATAGATCAAATAATATCACTACTTACCGATACTGGCACACCACAGACTGATAACATGAAATTAGTGAATATTACCTGAATAAAGGAATCCCAGGACCATGAACATTTTTCTCTTTTGTGACTTTTCTCCCTTTACGGTAATTAAGCCTAACGTGAAACAGAAGCAAAGGCAGGTTATTAAAACGTGCACATGATTGGTGCGGTATTAACAAAAGATCGCGCAACCGAAAGATAAAAGCATAGTTGACAATTGAGTTGAAATGCTAACTCTCTTCAACCGAATTCCATATGTGAAACTGCCATAACATTCATTATATATATATATATTACTTAGTTTTAACACTTTTACGAATTTTAACATGTTCGGTTGAATTTTATTGCTGCCTTGGGAAATCGAACTCACACACATCTAATTAATAACAATAGTTTTTAGTTAGATACTGTGTTTGCCCATTCAACATATGGTTTTATTTCAGTCTATACAGCATAGTTTCTGTTTGAGGGGACATGTGATTCATTAATTAGTGTGTTTTTATCCCAGTTGTCTCTAATTGCACTATTTGTTGAGAAATATATTACACAGACTGCTCATACCTTATTCACTGGCATAATAAAAGTACTTGTTTTTATTGGCTTTGCAGTATAGTGGCTGTTAGGGAGGGCGTGTTGTTTACCACTGCAAGCGAGTTACTATCTCCCCACATGAACTTGTTTATGCTTTTTTTTTTCATGTGTGAAGTATATGCGAAACTTTTATTGGTAACAGAAAACTTGCTCAGAAGACAGTGATAATATAAAACGAGTTTTGATATGTATATAAAGTTAATATCAACAGTCCCTGATTACGAATGTGTGATGAAAGGGACAAGAAGATTTGGAGCTTCCCTAGAGAGCATTCGAAGTAAATACAATTAACCACTGCTTTGAAATGAAACATATGAATAAGCAATATTTACTAATATTCATTAAGCGCCGAAATACGCAGGAAGCAAAGTTTGTGAACCAACACCGATGTGTGAATTTTTCCATTAAAATATAAAAAATAACAAAAAAGAAATAATAAATAATAAAAGTTAAATACGTTTCTTTTAAAATAAAAAAAAATCTACTTAGTCTTAAAACATTTTAAATTTGTTTTCATTATTTTACGGCCCACAGTTTGGGAAGCACTGATTTAAACTATCGAGGGGGCCTGGTCCTTCTATTTCAATAACTACCAGCTTTTTGCTAATTCCCTACATATTTGAACATCATAACACTGTTACTTGATCTATTGATCATCAACAGTGTAGCTATTTTATAACACAGGGAACCATCCATTGTGACATGATAAAATAGACCATTTTTGTCAGCATTGCATATTCCATCAGCACTTAATTTTTGAAGCAAGATTACATAATTTTTCTAACACTCCATGTGATAGAGGTTATTATTTGGCCTATTTAAATTGCATTGTGTCCCCAATACACCAAGTAAATTCTTGTTATATTCTCATTTTGTTTTTGCCCTTCCAGAGTTGTCCTAATAATGGCTGTCCCAATTAAATAACTGGAATCTACTGCATTAAAAAGTGCTTTAATACCAAATAATGGGCTATCCTATTTCTAATCATCCCTAAACTTAATTTTTTATATCTAACTATTTACCTCCTCAGCTCACTCGGCAATCATCAGTATCTGTTTGGTGAATTTTTATGCTACCTCATGTGTGCAACGCCAATTAAGTGTTTACTGAAATCCCAAATAAATCTTCTTATAGACTATCGTGGTCTATTTTCCTCATGATCTTCGACAAAAAAGTGGTTCATGAGGCAATCTTCCTGAATTTATTTATTTATTATTATGGCAAAAGGAATACAGAACAGCTACAGGTCAATATCCAGTCTGGAAAGCCAATCCAAGGCCTCAACCATCACCTTGTGGATGTCCCGTAGGACATCACCATGAAATTGGCACCTTGGGCAGTCGTTAAATATGAGTAATTGTCTGAGCCACTGGAGAACAATCACAGTAAGGATGTCTATCAACCTCCATTTATGTAGTAGGTAGTCACATCTGCCCTGGTTAGTTCTGATCGTGTTGATTGATGACCAAATCTTCCTAGGAAGAGCAAAACCAGGCTGCAGAGCACTGGGATCTTCTACCAGGAAGCCGTTTGTTTGGAGATTGTTGGACCAGTATTCTCTCCACATGTCAGGTGTTGATGGCAGGGCAGCTTAAGAGAGTTCATCCATGGACCAGAAAGGCTTTCTAGATTTTAGGCGAAGACTAAGTGGATTTATGAGAGTCTGGTGCAGGGGCAGGAGTGGATTGTTCGTTGCTTTATTAAATTCTTTAATCGAGGCTTGTCTTCTCTGTATGTTAGGTGAGCAATGTTAGGTAGGACAGGCAGCCAGGAGAGAGGGGTGCTTCTCACTGTCCCACTAATTGTGTGCATGGTAGAGTTTAGCTGGGTGTCTATAATGTTAGCGTGTGCACCTCTTTCCTTCCCAGACAGGGACACAATATTTTGTTGCAGAGAATGCGAGGGGCTAGTGCAGATGACCTTAGGACTTCTGCACCACAACCCCAGGTTGTTCCAGCAAGCCTTGAAATGATATTGTTTCTCATTTTAATTTTGTTGGACAGGTTGGTGATGTGCCTTTTATAGGTTAGGCTTCTGTCCAGGCTCACTCCAAGGTATTTCGGGTGAGCCTCGTGTTCTACCATTTTTCCACAGAAAGAAAGGTTGAAGTGTCAATTCATCTCTGCATTGCTCAGGTGAAATACTGTGGACAGTTTTTGGTGGATTTGGCTTCAAGTACCACTGCTTGAAGTACTCTTCCAGGATGTTCAGGTCTGTGTTCAAGGTTGATTCCAGGTTGGCAAAGGAGGTAGATTGATGTAGGATCGCTAGGTTATCAGCGTACATATACTTGCTTGAGCTGGTTTGTGGTAAGTCGTACACTCAGATGTTAAAGATTAAAGGGGATAACACAAAGCCCACCCTGTGAGAGACTTGTGAAGGAATCTGAGCCTGCTCTTTTTTTCTGCCAATATGGACCCAGATCTTTCTGTTGGAGAGAATGGATTCAAAAAGCTGGAAAGTTTTTTTGCACCTTATAATATTTCCTAGCTTTAGGAGGAGACCTCTCATCCAGACTGTGTCATAAGCTGATGTTAGGTCAATGAAAGTGGCTCTGGATTTAAGTTTCTTCTGGAAGCCTGCTTCAGTCTGTGTTGTCAGGGCCAGGACCTGGTCACAGCAACTTCTTCCCCGCCTGAAGCCAGCTTGTTCAGTCGGAAGTGTTCTTTCGATGAGTAGTGAAATTCTTTTAAGGAGAATTCTTTCAAAGAGCTTAAAGGTGGAGCAAAGCAATGAGATAGCTCGTAGATTTTTGACATCATTTGGATCTTTCCCTGGTTTGGGCACGGTAATTATTTTGGCTTCCCACCACAGATTTGGTAGTTTTCCAGTAATTATAATTTTTTGAGAAAAGTACGGCCAGCCATGTTTGGTCTTGTTGACCGAAATGCTTTAGAAACTCCGGGAGGATACCATCCACTCCTTCAGCCTTGCCATTCTTGGCAAGTTTTAAGGCTACCTGTACCTCTTCCCAAGATACTGTGTGTACAAGTTCAGGAAGCTCAGGGCCCATCTTCAGGATTTGTCTGATGGAAGAGTGCACAGTAATTTTGCTGATAGAGCTGGTACATATCTTGGAGGTTTTCAATAAATGATTAGCCATTTGATCAGAAGTTATCTTTGTTGTTTTGTGTGTTGTTGGTTCTTCCCCATCTAATTTTCTCAGAAGTGACTGGCTTTTTTGGCTAGATGTGGTGAAATCGAGTTCATGGATGGTTGAGATCCATCTTTCCTTTCTGTTTTTATTCAGCGTTGCTATGAGCTCCTTAGCAACACTTGGATCTCAGTCTCTTTTTTTTCTAAAGTCTATATTTGGCTAAAAGTTCCTCAGTTTCTCTACTCCAGCATGGATGTATTGTTTTCTGTAGCCTCTGGGAATAGAGGCTTTGAAAACAATACATCCATATAGTTTTGCTTAGTTTAACAAATCTTTAATAGCAATTAGGGTTTGGTAGAATTGCTCTAATGGTTTGCTCGATTTGTTTCTGAAATGTATTCCAGTTGGACCTGTGAAGGTTACATCTAGCGATTGGTGTTCCGCTGATGACTGGGATTGAAGTGCCAGTCTCTATTAGTGTAAGACAATGCTGACTATTAGGGAATCTGTTGAGGATGGTTCAGGTTGTTGCAGAGGATTATCTTTAGAGACTATGCATGGGGTGTAGGTTCTGTTCCATCTGGCTGAGTGGAGAGTGCCTTCCTGCTTGGCATTGTAAATCAAATACAGGTTGTATGTATCCATCCAGTTAACTAGATTATTACTGTCCCAGCTGTTAGCGGAATAGCCCCACATGGTGTGATGAGAGTTGAAGTCACCAACATAGATAGCAGGGTAAGGTGGTGGCCGGTCCATCTGATCAGGCCGGGATTGCGATCGTGGTTAGTAGACATTGTAGATGGTGGTATTTTGAACTTTGCTACCTATGGAATATTCTGCATCAAGTACACATTGGGTTATACTTGAGGCCAGGCCGGATGTAGGTTGCCAGGCCATGCTTGGGACGGCAGTTATAAGACACGAGAATTAGCCCTGGGATCTTTAGTCTATTGAGCGCTGTGTCAGATACAAGGATTTTCTGGAGAGCCAAGATGGCAATTACTTTGTCTTTGGTTATTTTGCCAATGACTTCGGCTTTGGATTTAGATAGTCCTTCTATGTTTAAGGAACATATATTGAGAGAGTGTTGTTTAGGGGGGACTGTAACTTATTATTCGAAGCTTGCCCTTCACCCAAACAAGCAACGCAATCCTTGTTATTCCTGGCGACGATCGAGCCGGCATGGAGTTTTTTAAGTTTTGTATTCATCATAGTTGCTGTAAGTGGTCCAGGAGGCATGGTACCTTTGGATGCCTTGTTTGAGACATTAGCTTCATGTTACCTGAAGCTAATGTCTTCAGGTAACATGAAGACATTAGCTTCATCTCTGGGGCCTCTTTTGTCTGAAGCACCAGCAATGTACCACAAGGTAACACTACTGGCTGAGAGCAAGCAAAAGCATTATTCATTTCACTGGAAAATTTACTAAATTGTTCAAAGTCTGAATCTTGTGATTCAAAGATTGCTTGAGCCAAGAAGTTTAAATGCTTTTTCTAGGCCTTTTAAAGTGAAAAACATATTCATTATCTTCTTTGTCTTTTTCTTCTTCGTTTCGTTCTTGTTCCTCTAATTCAAGAAGATCATTGGGTGAGAGTTCTTGAAGCAGCTTATTAACATCACCTTCTGAAACTGGTTAGCCATACCTAAGATTGCTTGAGTTTCAGAATTCACAGTCTTTGTTGGATTTAAAGCCTTTGAAATTATCATTAAACTGAGGACAAAGTTTATGCCTTTCATAGTTTTTTTCGTAAACTTTATGCCAGGCACTCTGCGTTACCTGAATTGCATCTAAAATATTAAATCTCTTCCAGAATTCTTTGATAGAAAAGTTTCCATCTTTATCAGTTGTTTCTATTAACATTTCAAGAGTCTCTTTGAGATAATGTGCTTTAAACGTATTAAGGCAAATGTAAGCTACTGATGAGGGATGGCTAGGTGCATTATCAGTTATCAGAAGCACTTTAAATGGAATTTGTTTTTTCCTCACAAAAGAGTTTCAGTTCAGGAACAAAGTGATGCATAAGTCATTCTTTGAATAGGTAACCCGTGAGCCAAGGATTCTTATTTGCCTTCCATATTACTGATAGAATATCTTTATTAATTCCTTTTAAGCTTCTTGGATTTTCTGATTGAAGCACAAATAAGGATTTTAACTTGCAATTGACAGTAACATTTTCTCCTAATAGTAGAGTAATGCGATCTTTTGGTGCTTTAAAACCTGGCATTGACGATTCTTCTTTTGTGATAAGTTCTTGCAGGCATCCATTTCCAAAAAAAGGCTCATCAAAGTTAAAAATCTGTGATGACGAGGAATTTCCTTCTTTAATTATTTCTTCTAATTTTTCTGGATAAGTTATTGCAGCATCACTACCAGCGCTTACAGCTTCACCTTATACTTGAATGTTATGCCAACCAGTTCACTTTTTATAGTGGTCAAACCACCCACTACTTGCAGCAAAAGTCTCTTTGCAGTCATCCCCTTTTTTCTTTCAGCATTTTAAAAATGACTAATGCTTTAATACAAATCGTTTCGTAGGTAATGGGCATGTTTAATAGTTGAGTTTGATCTCTTATCCAAGCATTTAAGTTTTTTCCATATGAGGAATTATACTACCTGTTTCTTTATTACACAACCTTGTAGACTGCATAGATTGCACATTATTTACTTCTTTCAAATATTTTTCTTTATCCTTTAAAATGGTACAAACTGTGAAAGTGGCAAGAGAAAATTTCTCAGAAAGAGCTTTAACAGTGCTACCCACTTGATGGCTGGTAATAATTTCATATTTTTCTTTAACGTAATTGCTTTTCTTTGTCAAAAAGAAGCATTGTTGCTTCTTTTTGACATTGTTGGAAAAGTGAAAGGGTTATAGTTAAAAAGAAAACGAAATAAAAAATCAGGTGTAATTGAAGAAATTATGAATAACACACTCATGTCGCCAAGGCTCATGACTGAGGCTCGTTCTAACTGATCATTACATCATTACATACTGAGTAATTCTCCGTACATGCCCCTAATCACCTTTGCTGCACACAGTTTAAAATAAAAATTCTGATCCAAAAAATTCGTAAAGCGGGAATTCATAAAGTGAGAACTACCTGTGTATATGTGTGTGTGTGTGTGTCTCTGTCTGTCTGTCATTTGCAGAATCTTGTTTCTTTCTTGTAATTTCATGTCTGTAATGTAATTCCCTTTAATTAACAGTAGGAATAAACTGGGTTAAAACATTTGAGTCCTTGGCCTTTCTTGTGTTCATACCTGATGCGGTAATTCTGTCTGTTACTTTTGAAGATGGCTTTCTCAAAAGTACTTATATAAATAACTAGATATTGAGGGCTAAAGGCTATTAATAAATAGTAATGATCATCGGTAAGATATTGTAAAGCATAAACTTAAAACATGGTAGCAAATTAAACCATAAACTTACAATATGGTAGCAAATCATCTGTTAGATAACAGCATAACTGAATATGTATGGACAAATTATTCAGGTATACTTAAATTGTTCTGAAGTTTTATCAGGTCATGAAATATTAGGAGTCATTATTTTGACTGACATAGTTGTAATTTAGAACAGAACTGATATTCTAATTGGTCAGTCAGTAATGAAATACTATAGCTCATCAGTTTCACTAACAATACTATTGTTAGTGAAACTGATGCATATTTGCTAAGGAATTTTTCATTACTCAGTGCGATACTGCATCCTTGTCTGTTTGTTTTCCTGAAGCCACAAAAACTGTTTTCTTTTTCCTCTCCAAAACTGATTTCCTGACTATTATGATTACAGCTATTTTGCCTGCTTCAGTTTAGGAGTACCCCTGTTTAAATGTTATTGGCTATTTACTCATGGATTCTTAGGGCATTATGGGTGTAGATGTACTAAAAAGTATATGTAGCCTAAGGAATAGAAAATTGCACATACCTTTTTCTGGGTGTTGTGGCTTTTCCTCAGTCTGCGATGTCGAAAACTGCAGAGTGTGTGTGTGTGGAAGGGGGGGGGGTAGGCAGTTTGGTAGAATAAGTTAGAAAAACCCGGGTTTTTTTCGTAACATATAGAAACATATACTTTTATATAGGGTGGGGAAAAAATGAAAGGGTTAATTTTTTTAAAATAGGGAGGGGGAAGGGGAAAGGTGGTTGACGGGGTGTGGACCATTTCGACTATTCGTGGTCGTCATCTGAACACATTGGGAAAGTGGAAGCCTTTTTCGACTATTCGTGGTCGTCATCTGAACACATTGGGAAAGTGGAAGCTATGTCAGGTCGGGTGAGTGCTTCTGCTTTAGAGGTGTTTGTGTTGTCTCCTATTGGTCGGGGTTGTGACCTCAATTTTATGTTGTGAAGCTTCCAAACCTCGGAGATTATGTAGGGCCTGTGTACATTGATAGAGTTCGCGTCACACTTTATAGCTATTGTTTCCGATATTCTGAGCATTGTTTCGTTGTCTTGTCTGTCTATTATGATGGCCTTGTCTATCTGCGGGGTGTGTTTTTGTTCAAGGGCGTGAACAGCTATTTCCGTTTTTCCTGTGTTGTGTATACGATTTTTCTTTTTGATGTTGCGTTTTTTAGTGTTTAAATGTTCTGGAATAGGGATGTTACAGTCACGGAAGTGTTCTTGTAGTCTTGCCCATAAAGACCTGATGGTGGAACCTGTGTAGGTAATGTCACAGTCTTTTTGGCAGGGAAATTTATAGACTACATTGTGCTGTTCAAATATTTCTTTTTGTGTGTGAGGTTTGGTGGATTTTAGGAGGTTTGCCAGTTTTTGGCTAGTGGTGAATACCAGTTTGTAGTCAGTATGTTTGAAGATGTATTTATAGGCTTTGTATGTGTTTTGGGTGTATGGTAGTTTGATAATTTTTTTTTTGTGTAGGGAAGTTCGTTTTGGTACTTGGGTTGTTTTGGCGTTTTTTTGCCGTCTTGTTTGCGTAGGCTTCCACTTTCCCAATGTGTTCAGATGACGACCACGAATAGTCGAAATGGTCCACACTCCGTCAACCACCTTTCCCCTTCCCCCTCCCTATTTTAAAAAAATTAACCCTTTCATTTTTTCCCCACCCTATATAAAAGTATATGTTTCTATATGTTACGAAAAAAACCCGGGTTTTTCTAACTTATTCTACCAAACTGCCTACCCCCCCCCCCTCCACACACACACACTCTGCAGTTTTCGACATCGCAGACTGAGGAAAAGCCACAACACCCAGAAAAAGGTATGTGCAATTTTCTATTCCTTAGGCTACATATACTTTTTAGTACATCTACATCCATAATGCCCTAAGAATCCATGAGTAAATAGCCAATGACATTTAAACAGGGGTACTCCTAAACTGAAGCAGGCAAAATAGCTGTAATCATAATAGTTTATAAAGAGGAGTAACATGGGAGTTTTTCCCAGAAATAATATACATGATTTCCTGACTTTTAACCATTGTTTTGCTGTTTATGTTTTTAGTATGCCATTGATTTTTTGGCCTTTTATGGGTGTACTTTTATTTTAAAAAAAAATTAACAATGATTATGTTCTGTTTAAGTGATTGAAAAAAGAAATTCCGAAAAAATTATAAAAAATGTATTTTTTAGAAAATAAGGGATAAACATCCTTTGTTGTTTTATAGCTAGTAAGCGAAATTAAAGATCGATAACTACGATCTATAAGTTTCATGCCGAAAAACTATCGGCGAAGGCAATTCAAAGTAAAGGTGGAGCAAGCTCCCTCGCTATTCTTGATATTTTCACATAATGTAAAACACAGCTCCTAGGAGATGTAATACTGTCATTACATTATGAGGAGAGGTCACTACCCAGACCGGTTTCAACCTTTTTTGAGGTCTCATCAGTGAGTAGGTAGACCTGGAAGATATCAAAGCTTAGTGAAAAGAACTTGCATACCTTCACTATACGAATGCCATAAAGGTGTAATTATATTTTAGTTAAGATAAAAAGTCAAATGGCTAGTTTTCTGGCACCTTAATATAGAAAATAAGGGGATAAACATCCTTTGTTGTTTTATAGCCAGTAAGCAAAACTAAAGATCGATAACTACGATCTATAAGTTTCATGCCGAAAAACTATCGGCGAAGGCAATTCAAAGTAAAGGTGGAGCAAGCTCCCTCACTATTCGTGATATTTTCTAATAATGTAAAACACAGCTCCTAGGAGATGTAATACTGGCATTATACTATGAGGAGAGGTCACTACCCAGACCGGTTTCGATCTTTAGTTTCACTTACTGGCTATAAAACAACAAAGGATGTTTATCCCCTCATTTTCTATATTAAGGTGCCAGAAAACTAGCCATTTGGCTTTTAATCTTAACTAAAATGTATTTTTTTTTAAATATCAGTCCTACACATGAAATGTTGGAAAATCTATACACGTCAGTTGTGTAGGAGGAAGGTTAATGGGCATGGGTTATGTTTTTCTTTAAGAGCTGAAGGTGGTTGTCTTTGAGGAAGACATTGAGAGAGAGTCTCTTCCAAAGAGAACAGAGGCAGGTAGAATGAAAGAGGAGAAGAAAGATAAGTTGGTTTGGTAGAGGAGTTTGACAGTAATATAATACAGAAACAGAATGATGTTTTTGAGAAAATTAGGAGTTACTCTTGATCCCTCTCTCACAGAGAGAGAGAGATCATTTAATCAAATTGCCCTCTACAACAAACATTATTTAGTTGGGGGGGGGGGGTAGTGTACTGCTCCAAATGTTTGATGGGCAGGCAGAAAAATACACCTGCTTCTTCAGAAGTCAAAGAGGTATTGGCTGAGATGCACTTGTGCTGGGTAAGGATAGAGGTTAAGTTTGCCCAAGAATAGAAATCTAATGGAGATCTGGGTATTATCAAAAAGTAAGGAAAATTGAAGTGGGATCTTGTGAAAAATAACACAGAACTGTATTTTGTTAGCATCCTAATCTTACTGATAAATTTTAAAACCTTGGTTATGGAAGATCTTGAAGTGTTCAATGATTGTACATTGCAGAGTTAATCAAGTGAGGAAGAAGAGTGGAGTGTACCATCATATGCAGTGCTATAGATAGGATTTAAGGTCAATGAGAGAAGATCATTTATGCTTTTACTCCTAAAGAGCTGCTCCAGCATTGGTGGGAATATGCAATTTTACTTTCTTAGAAGACAGAAAATAGCCAGCTTGCTTTGATCAACAAGTTTGATAAATATGTTTTTGAACTAGTTGGTACTTAAAGAAGTAAAATTATGTTTAGGTGCTAGCTTTGTCAGCATCTCTGTAAGAGATCATTGTCTTGTTTATTTTATTCTCTTGATGATATGATTTATATAAGGAAATAATATGAAAGTGTCTCAGTATATCAAAATTATTAATTCATCAAATCTGAGGAGCAGGGATGGGAAAACACACAGAATCCCACTTGCCGTGGAAACTTGTAAGTGTTGTATCACATCAGTCTTAGACTGCAAAGAAAATGAAACTGCTTTCTTGTTAGAGAGAGAGATAGAGAGAGAGGGAGAATTTTATTACATTCATATTTTCCAGTTTATTTCACTATTAAATTTATTGATGTGATAAAGAAAACAGATAATAAAGAATGCAAAAATGAAAAGAACATTAATGAAAATAATTAAAGAGTGAAAACTTAAATATTTTGGACATCTAACTAGACAAGAAGGCATTCAGAAATTAATATTAGAAGGAAAATTGGATGGAAAAAGAGGGAGAGGTAGACCTATGAGAATGTGGTTTGAAGACATTAAGGACTGGACTCGCTTGAATTACCATAAATGTTCCAGAGCAGCAAAAGAAAGAAAAAGGTTCTTTGCATGGTTGCCAACCTCCTTCTAGGGGATGACACTTGAAGAAGAAGAAGATAAAGAAGATACCCATGAAAGTAGCATTAAAGTAATGTAACAAAAACACTGGGCATTTCTTGTGTTATATACTGTTGAAAAATATAAAATATTCTGATAGTACTGAAGCCATTTGTTATAAATATAGTATTCTAAAATGTGTGTCATTTAAGTCAATGGTTAAATAATAATTTATAAAAATAATACCTCTTCTCAGGCACAACACGTCCATTATTGTGTTCAAGGCGAGATCAGTATAAAATAGCTGCCCTTAAAGCAAAAAAAGCTGGTGATAACCAAACTGCATTAAAATATGTTCGAATTGCCAAGGTATGCATGTATGTTCTATGTTTTTAGGATAATATTATTACTTTGTAATTGTTTTTTAAGAAGTTTTGTTCACCATTGATGATTGCAACTTGATTCTGCAGTTGAATAAACTATCTTATCCAAGGTACAAGTTGTAAAATACCTGATATAATGATTTTATTTTCATTCAGCACTCTAAAGAAAGAAATGGTGTGACAGCTTTATTTTAATAGGACATTCTGCTACATCTCATAGATAGCCCTACTTGTAAAAGATTATCTTTGAAATGTGTGAAGTTAGTCCATCTCTATATGCCCTCTCCTTTAAAAAGCCTATAGAAAACATTCTGTGGCAATAATCAGGTGGACTGAAGTTGATAACAATCACCAAATGTTGACATGATTTCTTCTTTGCACAGGGTGTAAGCTCTTTGCACAGAGATTTGTTTTAACCCATATTTCCTTCATTCTCTGAAATCCCATCTTCCGCACACACACGCGCGCGCACACGCACACACACACACAGATGTAGTATGCCCACAGATTCAAGACCCTTCGACACTTCTGTGCATGTCAACAGGAGGAGAATCCATTCCGATAATAGGGTAATCAGTTATTGTGGGATGAGTTGTTTATTATTACACATCGGAAAATTAACTTCTCTTTTATGATCATTGTAATTAACTATATTGCTTGTATAACAGTTTGAAAATTTTACCTATAAAGTACGTGATTTCACGTGTTGGCGATCGATTCGTACGTCCTTCATTTCTTTCTCCCCTTCATCATGAATCGACTATTCTTGGCAAGATGCCAAGCAGGGATCTACAAACTGTGGGTGAACTATAATATTGGTACGTTTCTTTGGACATTCTGTGTGCTGTATTTATTATGAATAAATGGTTTAATATTATATAATATTAATAAATAAATAAAGTTTAATAAATATTATAATGTTTTAAGAGTTCCTTACAGAGAGATATGTATTTGTCAAGATCATTGTAATTCTGTATTTATTATATTTTTTGTGTTTCTGTTTTGTGTTGTGTGCAGTTTTGAACGTGAGTGAAATGGCAGTGAAACATCAGATGGCGTGAAAGATGAACACAAGTGGCATGGATTTTTTGAAAATGGTGAGATGCCATGAATGCAGTATGTATGCTTGAAGATATATATATGTGGAGAGGAAAAATAAGAGAGACGAGAGAGAGTTTGGGTGTATAAGAAGTACAGCATACCTATGGATTATGAGATATCATTGAATGTAAGTGGTAGTGGGCAAAAGATCATGGATGTAGCTACAGGAGTAAGCAGAGTTGATGGTACGGCTGAGTGCTTGAGCAGTAACGATACAACAGTGGGTGAAGGTAGTGATGAGTTAATGAGGTTGTATGGTAAGACAGCATTCAGAGATCATTGTCTTGTTTATTTTATTCTCTTGATGATGTGATTTATATAAAGAAATAATATGAAATTGTCTCAGTACATCAAAATTATTAATTCATCAAATCTGAGGAGTGGGGATGAGAAAACACAATGGTGAGATGCTGTGAATGCAGTATGTATGCTTGGGATGAGATTGAAGAAATTTATGTGGAGAGGAAAAATAAGAGGGATTAAAATATTTTTATTGTATAAGAATTGCAACATACTTATGGATTATGAGATATCATTGAATGTAAGTGGTAGCAGGCTGAAGATCGTGGATGTAGCTACAGGAGTAAGTAGAATTGATGGTACAGCTGAGTGCTTGAGCGGTACCAGTACAACAGTGGGTGAAAGTAGTGATGAGTGAATGAGGTTGTGTGGTAAGGCAGCATCCGTAGATGATGGAAAGTTAGGGCGGTAAGTGGTTATGAGAGATGGCAGGGAGTTTGCGATAGTGAGTGGCAAGAAGACAGCAGATGCGCATAGTAGTGAAAATGTGTTTTGAGTAAATGCCACTAAAAAATTAATTTCATTCAAGATATGAAAGCAGAGGTGTGCAAAGATGAGGCAAGAGATTAAATGTATGAAGAATAAACTGAGGAGAATTACGGATTTGTAATGGAATGTGAGGAAGAATGGGACAAAAGATTTGAAAGTATTATCGAATGATTTGAGAGTGGCAATGGATGGAAATTTGATGATAAGAGATGTGGTGAATGAAAAGGTGCTCAAGTTGTGTTTTCTGGACAGTAGAATGAGCAGGGTGGTTGAATCATTGGATTAAAGAAGTACATGAGCAAAAGAGTTGGTAGTGTTAGTTGACACGAGTAATCTGATTGGTAACAAGAAGAATGTAAGAAGAGATGTCATGAGGCTGTTCAGGAGAGTGAAAGATAACAGTGTAGTAGATAAGGTAGTCAGCATGTTGCCCAGGTATGATAATGATGAGTTAGAAGGCAAGCGAAGATTATGAATGGTATGCTAGCAGAGTTTTGTGTGGGGAGAAAGGAATTCATTTTGTGAATGTGTGGGATGAGTTTGAGCGGTGAATAGAGCTGTATAAAACAGATGGGCTACATTTGAATGGATTTGGTGTGAGTCAGTTGGAGAAACTGTTGCTGCAAGAGAGAATGACTGTTGCCCAGTAAGTCATTCTCTCTCTGCATTTTTGAAAATTATGGAGACAACTACCGTGTTTGAATAAAAACTTTAGTTTAATATAACTAAAATCTACAGTCGACGTTTCGACCTTTATGTCAAGGTCATCTTCTGGAGCATACAACTATACACAGAAAACAAGCTACACTACACTCAAACTGGTTTGTTAAAGATACTGACCAACCACTACAACAATTGTTGGCCTGACCTCTGGTGGAAAAAAAAAATTATACATCAACGCTAGAGTCCTATTGTTAGTGTTATCTGTTGTTTTTGAAATACATTGGGTGCAACAACAAGTATCTATCTATATACATATATTAACATCATGATTATACTTGTACATTCCAGCCAGTTGGTATGGAATGGTTTCTAATACTAGTTGAAGATTGGTTAGAGTCCTGACTTGTGCTGAATCTTATATACTAGGTAGGCTGAATGTGCGCCATCCAGATCCTTGGAATTTTCATGCCATCTTTGTTGTTGATATTTGGGTGGTTTATCAGGATTTAAGGAAGCCTGCGAAATCCTGATAAACCACCCATATATAGATAGATACTTGTTGTTGTGCCCGTATTTCAAAAACAACAGATAACACTAATAATAGGACTCTAGCGTTGATGTATAATTTTTTTTTTCCACCAGAGGTCAGGCCAACAATTGTTGTAGCGGTTGGTCAGTATCTTTAACAAACCAGTTTGAGTGTAGTGTAGCTTGTTTTCTGTGTATAGTTGTATGCTCCAGAAGATGACCTTGATATAAAGGTTGAAACGTCGACTGTAGATTTTAGTTATATTAAACTAAAGTTTTTATTCAAACATGGTAGTTGTCTCCATAATTTTCAAAAATGCATTCGGATCACCGTGTAAGCTTAAAAGAAAGGATTCATTCTCTCTCTCTCTTGCAGCAAGGTGGCAAGGCAGGCAAGTTTCTGAATGGAGAGGTAAGTGGCACCAGTGAAGCGAATAGGAGAGAAGGAACACAGAGTGGATAGGGAAACAGGGGAGGTCAGAGTTGATAGGGGGACAATGTGTGAAAAGTGTAGATGATGGTTTCAGGAGTAGAGTGCACAAGATATGTGTGAGTTCACAAGAATGGATTAAGACAGTCAAGGATGTAGGGGTGATATTTAGGTCTGGGGAAGGGCATAATATCAGTGATGATAGACAGGAATGTGCAGGGAAGAGTGTAGAAGAGTCATTTCTGAGAAGTGGGGTAAGTGTGACTTGTTATGGAAACAGAAATTAGCTAGTGTGTATGTTTACAAATGCTAGAAGTATTCGAAATAAGGGGAATGAAATTGTAGTATTGATAGAGTTAATTTGCCCAAAAATTGTTGGTATAAGTAAGACATGGTTGAACGAGGATGACATTCTGACAGAAATAGAGATCGAGGGTAAGTAATCTTTTGCGCAGACAGACAAAGCAAAAAGGGAGGAGTAGTGTTATTATTGAATACAGAGGAGTTGTGCCCATCTAGGGTGTATATATGCAAGGAGTAAATGCTGACAGTGGTTTTGAAGCAGTATGGTGTGAAGTGGGAGTGGAAAGGATGAAAAGTTTAGTAGGGTGTTGCTATAGACCTGGTAATGTGGAAGATAGTGAGAAGGTTTCGACAAATTTATCTGGCTAATAAGAAAAGGGTGATCATTATCAGTGATTTCAGTTATGGTAATATAGACTGGAATGAGAGATAACATCAGCAACTAAAGGAAATGAATTTCTTGAGTTTTTAAGCGATAACTACTTTAAGCAGTATGTAACAGAGCCACACGTGGATCGAGGGTCATGGATTTAATTATCTCATCAGAGGATATTGTTGTAAATGAAGTGTTGCACATCCTCCAGTTGGTGAAAGTGACCATGAAGGGATCACTTGAGTGGTGGTGGCCAGCCATATCAGGACTTTTGTGAGAAGGATTGTGGGCAGGTGATTATGGCAAACTTAGGTGGGCAGCTTGCATTATTATCATGGAATGAGGAATTGTGTGGGAAGGAAATCAGTACTGCTTGGTCTTTCCTCAGAAATTATCTGGCAGAGGCAATATCTGAGTATGTTCCATAGGTCAGGAGATTAAATAAGGTAGGTGTAAAATGAATGACTGAAGTGGTGAGGCATGCAATCTGGAAGAAAAAGGCATTGTGGAAATGACACAAGATGAGCGGAGATAATCAGTTACATGAGGAGTACAAAGAGCAAGTAAGGAAGGTGAATCAGTAAAGATAGCAAAAGTGCGGTATGAGCGGCAGTTAGCAAGTGATGCGAAAAGAAATCCTAGGGAGTTTTTTTTTTTTTTTTGATATATCATTCTTCCATTATCACTGTTATCAGTGATAATGGAAGAATGATAAACAATCAGAAGGATATAGTAGAGGTGTTAAATGAGCAGTTCATTAAAGTATTTCATCCTTGTGATTGTAACATAATGCAGAACTTCAGAAGCAGTGAGAATGGAGGGAGGAACCACTGATGGTGAGTGAGGAGGAGGTATATAAGGAATTGAGTAAATCTGATGCAAGGCCATAGGACTTGATGGTATATCACCATGTCTTGAGAAATGTTCCATGTAGTTAACAACAGCTTTTCGATATATGGTCAGTAGAAGGAAGAATGATGATGAGAGGATGACTATTATCAGTGATAATGGGAGAATGATAAACTGAGGACGATATAATAGAGGTGTTAAATGAGCAGTTCATTAAAGTATTCCATCCTTGTGATTGTAACATAATGCAGAACTTCAGAAGCAGTGAGAATGGAGGGAGGAACCACTGATGGTGAGTGAGGAGGAGGTATATGAGGAATTGAGTAAACCTGATGCAAGGCCATGGGACTTGATGGTATATCACCATGTCTTGAGAAATGTTCCATGTAGTTAACAACAGCTTTAATGTACATTTTTAACATGAGTATTAGATTAGTCTAGGTCCCAAAGGAATGGAAAGATGGCAAAATTGTTCTGCTCATAAAGGGCGTGATAAGACTAAAGCTTTGAATTATAGGCCAATCTACTTGTCTGTAGTTGTGGTCAAGGTGTTGGAGATGCTAGTGAGGACAAGGATTCAGAACTGGATGGAGAGCAGTAGAATTCTCTTTAATGGACAGCATAAGTTTGCTAAAGGAAGATCATGTTTTAGAAATCTGCTTATTATAATACAACAACATAAGATGACGAATACATTGGGCAAGGAGGATGCATATACAGTAGTATATTTAGATTTTGCGAAGGCTTTCGATAGATTTCCACATGACAAACTTGTAGTTAAATGGAAACATGGGGTTGCATAGTAGATTAGTGTGTTGGATTGGAGATTGACTGCCTGATAGGTATCAGCAGGTTGTGTATGGGAGAATGATGTCTCAGAAGAGGAAAGTCACTAGTGGCATGTCCCAGAGGTCTGCTTTGGGATCATTGTTGTTTAATTTGTATATAAATGACATTGGAAAGGGCTTAAATGGTGATATACAGTTGTTTGCAGATAAATGCAAAGTTGGGGAGAGGTGTGAGAAGTAGAGCAGATGTTGTTGCTTTGCAAGAGGACCTAAATAGACTGTGAATGGGAGGTGTGTGCGTGGGGGGGGGGGTGTCAGTTTAATGTTGCAAAGTGTAAGGTTTTAAAATTTTGGAAGCAAAGATGGGATGCAGACTATAGGATTGGAATATTGATGAAGGATTTTAGGGTTGTGGGATAGAGACTTGAAATTCTGTGGACATTTTACTGGCCTGATTGGCCAAGTGGTTAGCAAATCAATTCTCCAGCCCCCACCCCCAAAAAAAGGCTGCGAGTTTGAATCCTGCAGTGGGCATGGATGTTTGTGGTTGTCTGTGAAAATGTGCTAGTGGTGGTGGCGAACAGTAGATAGTGTAGATGATGGTAGTTGCAGTTCACTAGTTGGTGAATTGTGTGGTGGAGACAGAGTTGTAGAGTAGGTGCCCTTCCTCGATTAAGTCTTTGGACTCCTTGGAGGTGTAACTTAATAATAATAATAATAATAATAATACGAGGTGGTATCAAAAGGTTTCGAGACTAGTTTTGTAACACGCCAACAGATGAAGGTCGGTGCTCCCTGTGACTGTGTGACTGCACACACAGTCACAGGGAGCACCGACCTTCATAAGTCAGTGTGCCAAAAGACATTGTCCTGTGTACATCGGGAGCTGTGCAACTGGTGCTATTCTGACCACGTGCGTTACCACATCTGCGATTTCATCATGGACAGCAAGTTAGAACAAAGAGCGAACATGAAATTCTGCATGAAACCGGGCAAATCTGCCATAGAGACATTTGACATGATTCGGCAAGTTTACAGCAATGCTGCAGTGAGTCGTTCGAGGTGTTTTGAGTGGTATGTGCACTTCAAAAGCAGAAGAACATCACTGGAAGACGATGAGAGATCAGGAAGACCTTCAACGAGCTCAACCCCTGAAAATGTCAAAACCATTCGGCAACTTGTGCATGAGGATCATCGGTTGCTGCCATTGCTGCCATTGTTGGTGTGTAATACGGAACAGTCCAGCCAATCCTCAGGTGTGATTTGAACATGCACCATGTTGCTGCCAAGTTTGTCCCCAGGCTGCTGACCCAGGAGCAGAAGGAACACTTCGTCGAAGTCTGCCAAGAACTCCGTCAGCCTGCCGTGGATGACCCATTCTTCATGTTGAGGATCATTATGGTGACGAAACTTGGGTGTACAGGTACGACCCTGAGACGAAGCAACAGTCTTCACGGTGAAAGAGCCCATCATCTCCATGACTGAAAAAGGCGAGGCAGGTCCGCAGCTTGACCAAGTGCATGCTCATCATCTTTTTCGACATTCGCAGCATTGTGCATCAAGAATTTGTCCAGAGGGGAGACCGTCAATAGCGAGTTCTACTGCCAAGTTTTAAGGCGTCTGAGGGAGGACATTTGGCGAAAGCAACTGAATCTGTGACGCGCGAAAAACTGGATGCTCCATGTCGACAATGCACCCTGTCACTGAGCTCTCCTCACATGTGAGTTTGTCGCCGTAAACATGATCTCACTTACGCACCAATCCTACTCGCCAGATTTAGCTCCTGCAGACTTTGCCCTCTTCCCAAAGATGAAGATCCAGCTCAAAGGTCAGCGTTTTGACACCATTGCAGAGATCCAGCACGAATTGCAGAAAGTGCTTGACATGCTTCAAAGAGAAGACTTCCAGAACGCATTCCAAAAGTATCAGGAACGCTGTGAGTGCTGTATTGCTATGCAAGGGGACTATTTTGAAGGTGATAGTGTGTAAACATAGATAAATAAAGTAATTTCTTCTAAACAGAGCTAGTCTCGAAACTTTTTGATACCACCTCGTAATATAATAAAATTGTGAGGTTGGCACAGCAGATTATGGGAATGATACAGAGAACACCGACATGTAAAAGTAATGCTGTTTTGATTCAATTATATAAGACTTTGATCAGGCTGCATATGGATTACTGTGCATAGATTTAGTCGCCAGGTTTTCAAAAAGAATGATGACATGTTGGAGAGGGTCCAGAGATGATTCACTCAGTTGGTTTCTGGTCTCTGGAATGTGGAAAATGAGTACTGATTGAGAGAATGCAGATTACAGAACTCAGTGGATAGAAGGAAGAGGCAGAGACATGATTGAGACTTATAAGTTGATAAGGAGTAATTACCAGATTAGCATGGATGAGATTTTTCATAGAATATCTGGAGATGGGGGGAGAACAAGAGGCTATCCCTGGAAGCTGCGTAAGGTGTGAACAAAGGGGTGAGGAGGAGATTTTTTGCGTGGAGATAGAGGAAGTAGCACAGATGGACAAAAGTTTTACCCAACAATTTGGGGTGCAATTGCCAGTGGTACTAGCAGTGAGTTTTCTGTTTTTTATCCTTGTTGAATTTAGACTTTGCCCTTTTAATGGTGGTTTTACAAGTGTTGAAGACAACTGTGCAGGCTGTGAAGGAAGCAGGTGTTTTGGTTCCAAGCCACTTGTGAAAAGCTGTTTGCTTTTCTTGGACAGCTCTGTTACACTTCTTGGAGAACCATACTTAGATATGGGTTGGGAAATTTGAACAGAATGAGGAATGAAAGTGTCCATTCCAGTTGAATTATTTCTGTAACAAGATCACAACAGTTATCTGGATCTGAGGAATGAAAACAGTGGTCTGACCACGGAAAGGAGTAAAAGTCATGCAAGTCCATCCACTTGGCATTGTTGCAATGCCTGAGCACGTGAGGTTGTGAATGGCTGAATCTTAATAAGAGGTCCAGAGTGTTGGATGTGTGAAGAGGATTGTCAGGAATTCTGGTAGGGAAATGAATGATCTTGTTTTATGTCCTTGTTTAAGATAAATTTCTGCTTCTCTTCCAGTTTGGTCAGTGAGTAAGTAATATATGTTTCCATAAATCTTCCAGTTACTACATCTGATCTAAGAGCCAGGTTTTACTAATGCCAATAATCATAGGACACAATTTATTCACCACACTCAAAACTGAACCCATTTGTTTATAGACATAAAAAGTTATATCCATTATATATACTTGAAACATCAGAACCGAGTGGATACAGGTCCACCCTGTACCCACTGGTTAATGAGCATAACCATGCTCATTGACTTCCCTAATTTTGCATTAGGTCTTACTCTGTTAAAATTAATTTCTCAAGACTCCTGATAACAAATTCACTGAAGTGCAGACCAACCTTATAAACTTGGAGCTCTACAAACTCATCCAGAACAGGCTTTTACAAACATTCATGCCCATGGCAGGATTTGAACCCATAACCTGTTGGTTGGTGAGTGGGTATGCTACTCACTTTACCAGCATGCCAATTCTTCTACCATCATACGTACACATTCAAAAAAAAAAAAAAAATTACACCCATTTCTTCTTCTTAACTCAGCTGTCATCCTGACAATAGACTAACATTTTTTACTTTTTTTTTTTCACACTCCTTCCAGCAGTTGATTCATATCCTGTTTATCCCTGTTTAAACTTTTTTGTTTTTTCCCCCCATGAGTCCTATAATTACTTTAACCTTCTTTTCTCTTCTTTTCAAGTCGGTTTGCCTCCAGTCAGGAAGAGCGACCATGCAGTCTACTTCTGGGAAGCTACTAAATAAATAGAATTCTCTGTCAAGAAAGAGTTTATGTTGAACTATAAAGCTGGTAATACAGACTTAGAAGGCATTTTGGAACAGTACTATGGGCTTGAGAAGCAACAAAGAAAGAATGTCAGTAATGTATGGGAAGTAGTCACGGATCGTTTGTGAGAAGCAGTATTAGACTGCACACCCATGGTCAGGAGGATAAACCAATTGGAGGTTAATCAGATAAGTAGAGATATAAAGCAAGAATTGCAAAAAAAATAAAACAATGTGAAGAATTATAAAGTGATCAGCATACTCATGAGCAGTACAAAATGAAAGCAAGAAGGGGTCACCCTTCTTGCTTTCATTTTGTATAGTAAGGAAGGCCAGATCAGATTATGAGAGAAAATTAACTAAGCAGGCCAAAGTATCCAGAAGAGTTTGTTATTTAATCAGTAATTATTATTATTATTACCCAAGACCCCCATGGAGTCAAAGACTCATTTAGGAGGTCCTTTTATCATACACGCAGCTCATCATTCCGTGCTTTAAACACTCAAATTCTCTGCAGACACCACACTTTCAGTCAAGATTACAAGGTAGGTGTCTAGATAGAGCTTTGTTCATGAAAACTTAAGCAATTATGTGGATCTAGATAAATGTGTGTGTGTGTGCGAAGGCACCCATGATGCAAGTGAATGACCCAAAGTGCAGAATCTAGTCTCTCGAGCCAAAATATTGAGTAAGGGAATGAATTCAGGAAGTAAAGGTGGTTTGTGTGTGGGGGGGGAGCTAAAGGGATGCTGCAATTTGTATATATATATACTATGTCAGACGTATCCAGAACAAAAGGGAGGAGTTTTTTTCATTGGTTAGTGCAACCTTGCAAAAGTGATAAGTATTAGAGACATGGCTAACAGCAGATGATGTAGTTACAGAGATAGAAAGTGAAGGGTTTAGTATTTTCAGGAAAGATAAAGAAGATAGGATGGGGAGGGGAAAGGGGTACTGTTGATGATGGCAGATGAATTGCAGCCAAAGAGAATAGTAGGAGATAGTTAGGAGGGTGTATGTTCATTTGAACAAGGCTGGTGTGAAATCAAGGCCAATGAGACAAAATATGTGGTTGCTTTATTATTATTGTTATTCCTGATACCTCCAAGGAGTCCAAAGACTCATCATGGGAGGACACCTACAACTGTCTCAACCACTACACCGAACCTCTACTACGAATCATCTCCATCAACGCCATCTACCACCCACCTCCACCACCACCATCACAACTAGTATTTTTTTGTCTGGAAATTGCATGTGTTCTGAAGGGCCAATTTGTCTGTATGCAGGATGAAAAACCTGAGTTTCCAGGAGGAAAAAACCCCGCTACCTCTGTATGAGATCAGCTAACTTACCTTCGATTGAAATCGTCCAGATAAAGATTCCTCCCGTCGTGACGAGAGGATTCTGAGGATGATCTCGAAGCAGACATCAGCAAATTAGTACAATGAGTACAGATTGAGTGATTATTATGGGGGTCTTCAACAATGGCGATATAGACTGGAAGGAAGAAAGATCACATGGCAGGCAGGAAATGGAATTTGTACACCTGCTGAGAGCTATTGACTTGGGGAAAGCATGTGATGAAGGGGAACTCTTGGTGCAATGGTATTGGAGAGCTATTCATAACTAAAGTGGCTACATTGCCTCCAGTTGGGGAAAATTACCATGCAGTCTTGACTTGGGAGATTGTAAAAAATGAGGAATATTCTGTCAAATAAGGGTATATGTGGAATTAAAAGGTAGGTGATTATGACATGCTTAGGAGGAAACTTGAAGCTGTATCATGGCATAAATCTCTGTAAGGGAAGGATGTCAGTTGTACATCGGAGATAGTTAAAGGGTATCTAGTGGAAAGTATATTAAATTGTATATCTGTAGGGTAAGGAGGATTAATCTGGTAGGAGTTAGATGAATAATATCATTAATATTATTTTGCTGTGGAGGATATAATAATATATATCCTCCACAGCAAAAGAAATGCTGTGGAGGATATATATATATATAAGAAAAAAGGTGACCCGCAAACTCATGAACAGTACAGAGGTTAGGCATGAAGTGTGACCTGTATGTTAAGGAAGGCAAAATCAGATTACGAGAAGAAACTAGCTGATCAGGCCAAGGAAAATCCCAGAGTTCTTTTGCTATGTAGAAAGTAAGAGGAAGAATGACTATGGAAGATTAACCTTGATGAGTGCTAATGGCAATGAATTGACAGAAACAGATAAAATAGTTGAGTTACTTAGTGACCACTTTGCAAGGGTATATCATACAAGTGAGGTTAATGCTGTGACATATGTGATAGAAACTTATGTGGAAAGAGAGGTGGATGAATTGGAGGTTCTTGGGATATTGCAGAATCTCAGTGTGAATACAGCTGTGGGATTAGATGGGATATCAGCTTGCATTTTGAGGGAATGTTCAAGGGAAATGCATTGCATTCAACTCTGGTAGAGTTCCAAGGGAGTGGAAAGAGGGCACAGGAGTGGTGGTAGTCAAAAAGGAAATTCAAGAATGGATGGATAAAGATATGATACTGTATGAGGGACTACATGACTTTGTGATGGATCGGTCATGTCTTAATAATTTACAAAATTTTTATAATAAAGTGACAACCAAGTTGGGTAAGGGAAATGGCTCCATGGTGAATCTGCTGGATTTTGCAAAGACATTTGACCGAAAACCACATGGAACTCTTTTACACAGATTAGAACAAATGGGGAGGGATATGACACTGGTTATGTGGATAAGAAATTGGCTGCCGGACAGATATAAAAAAGTGGTATAGGGAAGAACAGAATCCAGGCAAAAGCTGATGACTAGTGGTGTGCAGCAGGGTTCAGTGCTAGGGCCAGTACTGTTTAATTTGTACCTAAATGATATTGAAAATAACCTGAAAGGAAATATTCAGTTGTTTGCTGAGGATGCAAAATTAGGTAAAGTAATAGTAAATCATGGCAATATGAAGAGCTTGCAGGGTGATTTAAATAAACTGTTAGTATGGACAAAAGATAACGAATGTTAGTTTAATGTGGAGAAATGTAAAGTTATGCATTTTGGGATAAATAGATTATGAGCTATGCACCACATTGATGGAATTATACTTCAAGAAATATATGAAGCTAGGGATTTAGGGATAGTGGTGGTGGTTGGTAGACAGAGAGTTGACGTTTGGAGGAAATGCTGCTAAGGTAGCACATAAAATTACTTGGCTATTAAAGAACACACTAAAAAGTAGGTATAAAGAAGTTATTCTTCTTTATAAGGCATGATAAGTTCACATCTGAATTACTGTGCTCAGGTCTCGTTTGGGTTGGGAATGAGGAAGTAGTGGAGTGGATTCAGAGGCTAGTAATGAAGATGGTGAGTGGTATGTAGAACGTTTAAGGATAAATTGAGAGTATGTGCACTGCAGAAGTTGGTTGATAGGTGAAAAAGAGATATGATATGATAGAAACATTTAAGTTACTTAAAGAGTTTTCTAGGATTTATGCAGGAGAAATGTTTCAATATTTAGGTATAGGGGCAGAACAAGAGGTCCTCACTGGAAGTTCAGTAAGAGTGTGGTCAGTAAGGGCATGAGGACTAGATTTTTCACTTGTAGAGTTGAGAATGAATGGAATGGATTGCCAGAGATCAGTTGTTAAAGCTTTTTTTGTTAATGGGTTCAAGGAGAGAAATGATAGATTGTGTGGATAAATTGGGTCTCCCACGATGAGTCCTCTCACTCCATGGGGGTGCCCGTACAATAATAATAATATTCTGCAGGATGATTTAAATAAATTGTCATTGTTGGCCAAGGATAATGATTAACATTTTAATGTTGCAAAATGTAAAGTTATGCACTTTGGGTTGAAAGGTTACATACTATGTATCCCATGGATGGTACAGAATTTCAGGAAATTGATGAAGCTAGAAATTTGGGGATAATGATAGTGGTATTGGACAGAGAGTTGAAGTTCAGAGGACATATCGCAAAAGTTGGTAAAATTGCTCAGAGGACTACTTGGATGTTGGAAAAAACATGCTAATAAGTAAAGATATGGAAGCTATTATCCCTCTTTATAAGGCTATGATTCGGCCACATCTGATTACTGCACAGATTTGGTCAACTAGGTCTCTTAGAGTGCCAGAGTTGGTAGAAAGGATTCAGAGGTAAGTGCCCAAGTTGGTGACAGGTCTAAGTAATGCTACCTATGAGGATAAGTTGAAGATGTATGAGTTGCAAAGTTTAATTAATAGGTGGAAAAGAGGGGACACAATATAAGATGATAAAGTGGTTTTTAAAGATTAATACGAAGAAAATTTTTCAATACGTAACAAATAGAGAGAGAATGAGAACTAGGGATCATCAGTGGAAGGTGTGTAGGAGTCTGGTTAGTAAGGATGTGTGGACTAGATTTTTTGTGTTGAGAGCAGCGAATGAGTGGAATGGATTACCAGTAGTTGTGAGTACCTTGACAGCGAATGAATTTAAGGAGAGGTTTGATATGTTTTGTGTGTAAATGTTAGTGTGGGTCTCCCATGGCGAGTCTTGCATCCAGTGGAGATACCCATAATCTCTGTTGTTCCAATGGATTTTTGCACCATTTTTATTTATAGCTTAAATTGCTTATATATGTACAGATGTATTAGTAAATACACCAAATTAATCTAAAAAGCACAATAATATACTAAACATACATACACTAAATAATCTAGGGAAACATTCAGTAGAACAACAACAACAAAAAAAATCAACTATTTTACAAGGGCATTAATACAATTGATCCTTACTCTGTATGGCCTCAAACTCCATTCAATTATTCATCACCAGCTGGATTCAGGCCAAATAGAGCTTATCAGGATCAGATTTTCACTTATTCTTGGGAATATAACATGGATTTATATTTAAGTTTTGTTGATCTATTTGTTGATCTAGAAAAGACGTGACAAGGTGCCAAGAAGAAAGTTCTTCAAAATGCTATGGTGTAAATGGGACATTATATCGATCAATACATAGTCTCTGTTTAAGCTGTAAGTCAGCAGTTAGAACTGAAGGCAGTACAGGAAGATGGTTTGAAGTAAAATCAGATTAATGAGCATGATGCACATTATTCATTACCTATATGGATCACATTATGAAGGAAAGTGGTATTAAATCTGATATCAAAATTGGCTATGTTAATCTTTGCTCTTTACTTTATGCAGATGATAATAAACTTCTGAATAAATCCAGTACAAGTCTATATCCATGACTAAATTGAATAATTGTTATAATAGTTGGGTATGAAAATCAGCAATAAAAAGATAAAGACATTGAAAATAGGCAGAAACATTGGAAACATCAACTGTCTCATGAATGGTGAACCTATAGAACAAGCAAAACATTCCAGCTATTTAGGCACAATATTTATTGAAGATGGTAAATTAAATATGGAAATTGACAACATAATTAGTAAAGTTGGTATGGTAGGAAGTCAGCTGAATAAATTTATTTGGAATAAGAAAGAAATTAATCAAAACACTAAATTAGCTATATATAAGGCAGTATTCAAACCAGTTTTAACTTATGGATCCTAGAGCTTGGTTATGTTATATACGTATCTTATTAATTATATTTGTCTAAACTCTCTTTCTATTAATTACTTCCTTAATTCTAGCTTTTATAGTATCCTGTCCTTCTTAAGCCCCGCTACTACTACAATTTGCTTTAGCTAAATTCTATCCTTTCTGTGGCCGCTCCTATTGGAAGTGTGTGCAAATCTCAGCAAACAAAGAGAACGACTTGGTTTGAGCCAAATTTCTTCAAATGCAAATCTGGAATTAACTCCTTTTTAGAATTAAGAAAAATTTGTTTGTTACAGCTGTGCCATCTTATTTTCTATACAAGAGAAGTATCCTTGTCAGAGAGTTAACAACTAGACTAACCTATGACTCTGGAATTTAGCTATTAATATATCCAATTTCAAACTCTTAATGAACTTGTTCTAAATACAGTCGTGGCTAATCCCCCGCATTTGAATTCGTACAGGTCCTAATCTTTAATGAGCGGTGCATTAATATCAGAGATCAGGCAATTTTATAAGGTAAAGAAAACAGGAATGTTTATTCATTCTATAGTACGTTACACAATTATCAAAATTACACTTAACTAAGCTGAGTTACACTTGCATGTTAACGCTATTTAACCAGACAAAATCTCACCACAATCAATACCGCAACATTAAAAGACAATATCAATTTAAGATGTCCTACTCTCATTCATTTAACACATTATGCAAGAGATTATTACATTCATTCTAAGGCTGTTAGACTATGACATGCCTCAACAATTCAATATCAAACTCTACTACAAACACCTCTAGAATTAAACAATTAGCTAGTGGATTAAATACTAGAGTCCTGCTACCAGTTAACAAGTCCTATCACATAATATACCAACACTTTTCTACACTCTAGCTTTGTTCAGAATACAATGGAACTAGAAAGGTTTTACATTACCGACCATTTAGATCACGCTGGCATCTCCAATCGAACAATTTGCTGAATTCAATTGGTTGGTCTTCTCATTCTATGGTCCATTATCTTCGGATACGACCAATTAGTGATTACGTTCACGAATCGCCTTCTTGCTGATGTGGGCGAAACTGTTCTGCCTGAATAGGTCCCTGTGGTTCGGCATGAAACTTCGGTCCTCACTGACAGTCTAGCTGCACCGTTGTTATGCCTGGACTGGAACACTACCTCGTCGCATAGCTGCCGCTGACCACCCGTTCTTCCGCTCGAACGACTTCCACCGGTACCCGAAAGCCAAAAGGATAAGAAGCAAAAAAAAGCCTCTAGTTCACGCCACCCAATTTCTTATATCCTCGCATAGCTGCTTACCCTACTACATCACCGATTCCTCACGGTACCTAAGTCTTTTGCACTCAGTACTATCTTCTGCTCGTTACGTTTTCGCCGTGGATATATTGCATGGACCTTGCATATGCTACTGCCTCGGGTCACGCCTTTAAGCCGATTATTTCACTGTGAACTTTGATCTAACCTTTCCTGTTCTGTTACAATTCTCACTAAATTTCAGTTTTTGTCTTTCATTCACAGGACAGTTAACAATAATAAAAATTTTTAGAGAATTTACAAAACAAAGGACTAATACGTTATTTACAGTTTCATTTATACCCATTTATATACAAGTACTTTGAGAAATTTTGTTATCCTAGTTAAATCCCGAATGAAATGTTTTATGAAAAATTAAACCTATATATATATATTTTATATTATATAGGTTATATATAAGTTATATATATATATACGCACACTAGGGGGACCCCCCCCGAGTTCCGAACTGGTATGCTGGTTCTCCTTGAATTCTGATGACTCAAAAGGGGACTTCAGCCCCCTCTGGTGCCTGCAGTGCCCCCCACCCCCAAGTTGCTGACTGGTAGGCCAGTTCTCTTTGAATTCTGATGACTCGAATTTTGAAGACTCGACACTCAGGATAGCCCCTGAGTTTCAAAACGTTTCAAATAACTTGACAAAAAACGTGACACAAAAATTTTACAAAAAAAAACCTTATCATTTTATATTATAGAGTAGATATATCTACATACATTGTTAATAATGTGTGATCTCTTTTTTTTTTTTTTTTTTTCCAAGATTTGGATTGTGATTTGATCAGGTTCAAGTGTGAATCACACAAAATATATATATACAGGGTGTTCGGGATAAATTTGACATATTTATAATTAATTATATTTTTCCGTAAGTTACATGTATTAACACACACTTCTCTTCATTTAAAAGTTTGGACCCTTCTTCATTCATATACAAGATGTCAGAAAGGATGGATAGCTGGAACCCACCTGAATCATGGAAGAGAATAACTTGTATCATGATGATTCGTATTTAATGTATTTTACAATATCCATGACACCTGTTTGAGATCTTATCCAGATATTTGTCTTCCTATCTCTTAATGTTATTTTTGGCATACTTCTTTCCCTGCGATGTTGTGTTGTTCTCAGCTTTTTGTTTAGGGCTTCTGTTAAAGTCCATGTTTCTCCTCCATATGTTAGGACAGGAAGTATGCACTGGTCGAAAGCTTTCCTTTTTAGACTCATAGGGATGTCACTTCTGAATATGTCTCTCATTTTCCCACCAAGGTGAATTCTTCGTTCAATCTCTTTTCTTTGGCACTCCTCAAAGGATAACAATTGGCCTAAATATACATATGAAGTAACTTGTTCTATTTCATGGTTTTCAACTTTGATAGTTCTATGGTTTATGTATTTATTCATCATTATTTTTATTTTTTCTCTATTTTGAATCCAATTTCTCTGGAGGCTTCATTTAGCTGATTTAGCATTTCTTCCAAATCTTCAAGATTATCTGCTATTAGGACAATATCATCTGCAAATTTCAGATGATGCATCCTTTCTCCATTTATGTTTATTTCTTTTGTTTCCCAATCAAGGCTTCTAAAGACTTCCTCTAGTGCAGCTGTAAATAATTTGGGAGATATAGTGTTGCCTTGCCGGATGCCTTTTTGTATTGGGAACTTTTCACTTTTTTATATAATTTAATTACAGAAGTTGCATTATTGTAAATATGTTTTAGTGTTTCAATATATGGTTTCTCAGTTCCCTGGGTTTCAAGTGCTTTTAGTGTTGCAGATGTTTTAACTGAATCAAATGCTTTTTCGTAGTCTGTATAGGCTAGACATAAGGGTTTATTGTATTCAATTGATTTTTCAATGAGCTGTCTTAATGTGTGAATATGGTCCAAAGTTTTGTAATTCTTCCTAAATCCAGCTTGCTCACAGGATTGCATTCCCTCTAGTTTAGATTTTATTCTATTATTTATAATTTTTGTGAAAACTTTATATATGGTGGGGAATAGTCTTATAGGTCTGTAGTTTTTAATTTCTTCCTTATTGCCCTTTTTAAAAATTAATATTAGAAGTGAATTGTTCCAATTTTTTGGAATTTTTCTCTGTTTTAGGCATTTATTGAAGAGTTTACTCAACTGTTTGATAACAGGGCTTCCTCCCAGTTTTAAGAAGTCTACCATAATTCCATCTTCTCCTGGGACCTTTCCATTCTTCATTTCCCACAGTGCCATTTCCACTTCACCTTGTAAGATCTCAGGGGCATCATGTTCTTCCTCACTCGAGTTATCCATAGAGGATTCTTGGATGTCCCAGTCTTTGTCTTCATAGAGTTCAGTATAAAATTCCTGAATTCTTTTGATTATTACATCTCTATTTTTTATCAGTTCACTATTTTTTCTTCTTACAGCAGCTATTTCCTTTGTTCTAACTGATAATGTTCATCTTAGGACCTTCATATTACTGTTGTTTTCTATTGTTTCTTTAATTTTCCTAGTATTATACAATCTAAGTTCATGTTTCATCCTTTTACGTATAGTTCTACAAATTTCCGTATATTCTATTTTATTGGTGTCATTCAAATCTCTTTTCATAAATCTTCTTTTCTTCATCAGATCTAAGGTTTCCTGTCTTAGTTTTTCCTCTCCTTGGTGCCTTTTTACACTTCCTATTTCTAGTGCACAATTCAAGATAGATTTTGTTAATATTT
The DNA here is from genome assembly GCF_054136105.1 of Typopeltis vanoorti. Lineage (NCBI taxonomy): Eukaryota > Metazoa > Arthropoda > Arachnida > Uropygi > Thelyphonidae > Typopeltis > Typopeltis vanoorti. The sequence continues at coordinate 64,075,508 of NC_143552.1, forward strand.
CATTAGCATCATCGATGGTAGTAGCTGTGTTTAACTTTTTTAGTTCATTTTTGAGTGATTCTCTATAACAGCTTTTATTGTGGTAGCGATTTTTAGATTCACTAAATTGGATTTTTTTCTTATGAGCTTATTCCATTCCCATTTTTTGTTGATCCATACTTTTGCCCTTACTAGTCTGTGGTCACTTCCTGTGTTAAATCTATTAAGCACTTCGGTATTATTTATTATATATATTCTGTTGGAGAGGATGAAGTCTATTTCATTGTGAGTTTGTCCATTTTCAGTTGATTTTCTTCTACAAATTCAATAAATCTTTCTCCTCTTTCATTCCTCTGTCCAAATCCAAATTTACTGATGGAGTTCATATGGTCATCTCTGCTTCCAATTTTGGCATTAAAATCGCCCATTATAATTATGTAGAATTCTTTAGAATTATTGAATGTGGATTCTAATGTTTCATAGAAATCTTCTATCTCTTCATCTGGATGGTCCATAATTGTCAGTTGGTATCTTTTATTTATGAAGAGACTTAGTTCAGCTATTCTTGATGTTATTTTATTTACAAACAAGACATTGTCCTTGATTGTTTTATTTATTAGGAATCCTACACCACCAGTTGAGTTTCTGTCACATTCACAGTGGTAGAGTAGATGTCCATCTTTTAATCGCATGAGAGTTTCTTCTTTTCTTCTTATCTCTGAAAGGCCCACAACGTCCCATTTTATATGTTCCAATTCCTTCATCAGTTCTTCCATTCTATCATCATCCCATAGAGATATGCAGTTATATGTTCCTACTAATATCCTTTTATCATTGTGCACTGTAGGTGGACTCATTATAGCTAATGGAGACTGTAGCATATTTTTCGACCTAGACCCTCTGCCTAAGTCCAGGACGTCCCTTTTTATGCTGGGCAACGGACGAGCCAGTATGTAATTTTCCTATTTTATTCATTCATTCATGGGGAGATATTTGGCTTTATAGCACCATGCTGGGCAGACGGGTTGGTCCTCACAATAGTGCATAAGATGAAATGACACAGCAAACTAGGAAAGATTCACCCCTAGCCCTTGAATACTCTAATAGCATTGGGGTAAGGAGCAAGAAGAGAAGAAAGAAGCAAGGAAGGAAGAGGAGGGACCAGTCTACAGATAATATAACAGATGTATATTACATGAAGTAAGGGATGGTCCAGCATCAGGTACCTCAGGTTTGCCATGCCCGTACTCACTAAAGTGAGCCCTTGAGGGTTTTTTATTTGCTTTTTCTTTTACTTGCAGCATATTTAAAGAACTGTTTGGGATTCTCTTTAGCCTGTGTTGCTAACTTCCTTTCATAATCTGCTTTTGCTTTTCTTACCACACTAGTTACCCTTCTGGCCTGTGCCTTGTACTGTTCATTTGCCTGTAGGTCACCTTTTTCCTTAAATTCCCTCCAGAATTTTTTTTTTTTTTTTTTTCAGCTCAAACTTAATGGTGTTCATCCATTTAACTCCCGCTTAATTTATTCTCCAGACTCTAGGTATGTAGTCAACCATTATCTCTCTCAAACAGTCCTTTACTACTTCCCATGCACTATCAACATCCAGCCTTTTCCAACATCCAGTTTAGAGCCCTTGCATATATATGGAGCCATACATATACAACCACTATGCTTATTGGTTTTACCACACAGTCCCAGAGCCAGTTATGGAAGAGATAGCCATTCCATTAGAATTCAATAAAACAAACTGAAAACTTTCTCTGTAACCCTTTTTTTAATCTCTGCATACTGTATAGTACGTGGTGATTATAGTAAATAATATGGTGTAAATGAATTCAAGAACAGGTAAGACAGCTGCTGTCAATAGTATGTGACCTCTCTTGCTGAGTTCCCTTTCTCCCTGGAGGTCTTTCTTAATAATAAAAAAAAAATAAATAAATAAAAAAATCAGCTAACGCCTTTTTATTCCCCGTATACGGGGAGTAGGCGAGGCCATTTAGCCCTATCTAACTTTTGGAGACTGAGTGGGCAGTTCAATCTTAATAATAATAATAATTATTATTATTATTATTATCTAACTAGCTGTAATACTGTAAATAAGCATAAAATAGAATAATATTTATATTTATGATATATATGGAAATTATTCCATGAGGCATAATCTCTGAAAAATTTTCAAGTTAACCATAGAACCTGAAAAAATGCTTATGTAAAAAAAAATCAGCATAATTTGTTAAATCATTTTTGCCAGTTGTTTTATTTTAAGATTTTTTTTTTTCTCATAGCAATTTGATGCTGTAATTGATGCTTTTGATAAGGGACAGCCAGTTGATCTGAGCAACATGCCTCCTCCTCCTCCTCTTTCAGGTATTTTATAGTAAAAATAAATAAATGAAAATAGCTTTCTGTAAAAATGTATGCTTTTGTGTGTTTATATATGTGAATCCATTCATTAGTTCATATTTTTTCATGTAATGGTTCATTCACTTAGCATTCTTGATAATGTATAATAGGGAAAAAAATTAATTTTACTTTTCATCCTATTCTGCAGTTATAGTAATGTAGTGAGCTGCATGATTTCTGATCTTCTTAGCTAGCACTAAGTCACAACACTAAAATATTCAGATGTCAGGATGGACTCAGAAAAATAAAAAATCAGAAACTCTGCATTTTTACTTTATTTATGGAAGTAACAATGTAATGTTTTTCAGCTTTTTTGAATCATTAATTTTATATTTTTAATAAATACCATCTTTGAAAGTTTCCATTATGATTGTTAGGTAATATCTTAACAATACTGCTAAATAACATCATTGTTACTATATTATTTATACACGTTATTATATTTAACTGTAAATTGCTGAATAATATAGGTATGGTGGGTCTCCCCTGTTATAAAAATAGACTTGTACCTCTTAATAAAATCTCTGTATATTATTATTATTATTTTTATTATTATTATTATTATTTGACACCTCCAGGGAGTCCAAAGACTCATCGAGGGGGAGTGTGCCAACAGCATCGAACGATTGGTCCCCTTCCAACTACTAATCGCGCTCAAACTTACTTAACTGAGCCATTAGTAGCAGAGGCTCTACCAATCGACCACTCACTCTTATCACTATCCCCCCCACACACACAAAGTTTTAAATAGATGTCTTTCCTACTCTATGAATCAATGATATAGACTAATGAAATGACACTGTGAGTGAAAAGGCATTAACTTACACTGTTACAAATGCAGTTATTATTTGCACACCATTAATGCACACTGAATCAGTTAAGTTTTGAAAGCCGAACTCACAGTTTGTTTAGGAAAATGAATATGTGAATTTTTTTGTGGCTGCAGTCTGAATCATTTGGAAATTAAGTTTTCTGCAAATCGATGCTACTGTAAAATCTGACTCTATTTTATTTTTGTAAACATTTCTCTATATTTGCTTCTTTATATTATTTCTAATTTATTATGTTGTGTTCAGCTGCACCTTTTGTAATATCTTAGTTATTCTCTATCCTTACTATGGTTCTTACTCTATCTTGTGTCTCCTTAGTGACTTACTCTTTTGCACAAAATTTATCCACCTTTCACACTACTTGTCGTATGTCCAAGAGTACTGGAAAATTTGTTTGTTCAGACTGCACCACCAGTATTCCTTTCTAGGCATAAGACTCAGTAATACGGTCGGTAGATCTCTCTCTCTCACTCTCTAGCATAAATTCCTTCAAAAAATAGCATAAACAGTCGTGGTCCACATGTACTTAAATTATGCTTCTAATACCGCTCTCAGGTCCAAGTTTATTTAGGAATGTGTATTGTAAATCAAAAGATCAGATGGCACTCTGTTGACATATGATTAAAACACATTTATTTACACTAATACAAAAGTACATCAATTAAACGATAGAGAGGTCACTCTCTCTCTCAACCTATTCTTTAAAACTTAGCACTAAAGACTTCCCTTTGCAATTCTAAACAAACTATACAGTATAAATATTCATTTACTTCTCTGCTTATTGAAAAACAAATTCTAATCTATTCATAAAGAAATTAACTAATCATAACAAGTTATCTCACAATTGATTTCCAATTACTAACAAACCAAAAGGCTAGCTTATAGACACTGCTTATTCCTAGTATCTTATATCTTATCAGTCCATCTAAATTATTTCACCTGGATTACATAAAAGTAACATAGAACTTAAATTGGAATAAACTCACATAGACTCTGTCATCTGGGTTGCGCACTCATTCAAGGTTCTGCTCCAGGGTTCTCAGACGTTTCTTCTATCTCGGGCCTTAGATTTCTTTCTACAGTGTCTTGCTTCACATGCATCTCATCAAGGTGTTGGTGGAGTTTTGGAACGCTTGTTTCCGACTGATGGCTTCCTGTGAGGGCCCAATGTCCGGAACTCATGCAGTCTCGTTCAGATGGCAATGTATTCTTCTCCAGGCGCTGAAGTCCACTCCACGGGTAATAGCTTCCAGTAATTTCCACAGCAACGTCCAAGATCTAGACAACCTAGTGGACCAGCATCCTTTTCTTCTCTGCTGACTTCTGCTGTGTCCTCTATTCTCAACTGCTGTGTCACTGGAACACCGATATCGATGTTCTCCTCAACACCTTTTTATTTCTCTGTCTCCAGGACCTTTCATGAAGGGTTGAGACCCCCGAAGAATTCGGCTCAACTCCTTGATCTGATATTAAAGCCCGCCATTTCTTTGTTATCTCAAGTGCACTTCTAAAATCCGATTTGTCAGGCAGCGGAACCTTGTCTGATCTGCGCCGACCCTTTTAAGAATGACCTTGAAGGTGGGACTACACAGAGCTTGTAAACAAAGGTTTTCAAAGCACTTAATTAAAACAATAAAATATAGTTTCCAGTGACACAGCATTTTCTCTTGTTGTTACTAATTTTAGACATTCTTTGTTTACTACATTTGAAAACAGGTTAATTTCCCATCAGAATTTATACATTCTTTATACAAAGTTTATTGTTACAACACAAACTTTTGATATGTGACCTTTGTAAAAATATATGTAAAGCGCTTATAAAATTCTAAGGCTACATCGAATTTTACACTACCTTCAACTTTCATTTGGCTAAAATTTCAATTGGTTAAAAGTAGGTTTTCTTATGAGACAAATAACAAAGATCTTTCTGACCTTTGTTTAGATTTCAGAAAGACACAATTTCTTTGAACACTAATAGCACACTTTAAATAGTAATATTTAATTATATATAATGCTTAATATGACAGTTAACAGAAACTGAATTCAGTTATCTTATCTTAGCATTCACCCTGGCTACTTAGTAACTTTAACATTAGATTATACAGCATTTAGTGTGGCAATTTAGCATTCCACAATTAAGTGACATGCTTTCACTTTAACAGACACTGGAATTCTTTCTTAATTTCCATGGTACATGCTATAAACATAGATCACAACAACAACAAAAAAGGATCACACATTAATAACAATGTTCAATCACTTTTTATTAATTAGTAGCAATTTTCATATCTATCAGTACTTCATGAACCAAAATGTTTTACTTTGTGAAACTTTCTAATTATCTCCATTTTTCATATGACATAACATCATCATCATCATCATCAAATTCCTGCCATGTACCCTCAAGGGGTGTACAGGATATGACAGTACTACATGAAAAATTTACATCATTACTAACTTCCTATCTACAATTTTCCTCCAAATCAGTCTATTGCTTGTCAAGACTCCAACATTATCAGATCTTATATTTCTATCTTCAAAGGCACTTTGTACCGTATCAATCCACCTATATCTTGGTCTTCCTCTGGGTCGTTTTCCTGCCAACCTGGCAGAGACCACTTGTTTTGCTAATCTTTCCTCTCCCATTCTATTTAAGTGACCATACCACCTGAGATTAGCTCTGCTAACGCATTCCTGGATGCTGACAATGTCAAGTTCTTTCCTAATATCCTCATTTTTAATATGATATTGACATTGATGTCATCTGTTTACGCCTCTAGACATTCTCAGGACTCTCATATCTGCGGTCTCTAGTCTTTGGTCAAGTGCTTTACTTCTGACCCAGCTCTCAGATCCATAAGTTAAAACTGGTTTGAACACTGTCTTTTATACAGCTAATTTAGTGTTCCGACTAATTTCTCTCTTATTCCATATGAATTTATTCAACTGACTTCCCACCATACCACCTTTGCTGATTCTGTTGTCTATTTCTATATTTAATTTACCATCTTCAGTAAAAATCGTACCTAAATAGCTGAAATGTTTTACTTGTTCCACAGGTTCTCCATTCACAACACAGTTGACATTTTCAATAATTCTGCCTATTTTCATTGTCTTTGTCTTTTTATTGCTGACTTTCATACCATATCTATTACAACAGCTATTCAATTTAGTCAGAGAATCTTGCAGACTTGTAGCGGATTTATTTAGAAGTATAACATCATCCGCATAAAGCAAAGAGCTGACATTAACATCTCCAATTTTGATATCAGGTTTAATACCACTTTCCTTCATAATGTGATCCATATAGATAATGAATAACAGAGGGGATAATGTACATCCTTGTCTCACACCAGATTTAACATTAAACCATCTTCCTGTACTTCCTTCAATTCTAACTGCTGACTTACAACTCAAATAAAGACTAAGTATTGCTTGATATAATGCCCCATTGACACCATATAACTGCAGCGTTTTGAATAGCTTTTCTCTTGGCACCTTGTCATATGCCTTTTCCAATTCGACAAAACTTAAATACAGATCTTTGTTATATTCCCATGCTTTCTTGACTATTTGTCGTAAAGTGAAGATCTGATCCTGACAGCCTCTATTTGGCCTGAATCCAGCTTGTTCTTCACCAAGCTTTTCTTCCACAATTCTTCTCAACCGTTTCTCAAGTATACTTGCATAGATCTTGCAGGAACACTCAGTAGGGAAATACCTCTGTAATTCTCACATTCAGTTTTATTTCCCTTTTTATATATGAGTACTATGAGAGCTCTACTCCAATCATCGGGAATTCGTCCCTCTGTCCAGGCTTTCTGAATTATTCAGTGCAGCCACTGTAAGACTCTTATACCACCATACTTCAGCATTTCTGGTCGAATATCATCTACTCCTGCTGCCTTTCCACATTTCAAGCCTTTGATGGCTTTTTCTACTTCAAGTATGGATATGTATTCCTGACTGCATGCCTGGTCAGTATTTTTTATCACTGTGCTGTCATCACTGCTTGTTTCATTTAGCAGTTTTTCAAAGTAATTACTCCATACTTCAAGGATTTCTTTTTCTCCTGTTTTCATGTCACCTTTATCATCTCTAACTCCTTTAACAGCACTCTTTCCTCCATTCCTAAGCTTCTTCAACAACCTCCAGAATATTTTGCCACCTTCTATGATATTTATTTTCTATATTCTTGCCAAAGTCCTGCCATGACTTTTGTTTAGCTAGTTTTACACACTGTTTAGCTTTCTTGCATTTGTCTCTGTATTCTGTAAGAGTAAAAGCTGACTTATTTGCCAGGAACTTTTGATATGCTTTCTTCTTTTCCTTCACTGCCTCTTTAACTTCCTGTGTCTACCAGGGAGTTCTGATTTTTTTATCCTTGCACACAACCTCACCACATGCCTCTCTGGCAGAATCAATCAATGTTTTCTTCAGAGTTTGCCACTGAATCTCCAAGGTTTGATTCCTGTTCTCAAACTCTTTTATTTTATTTTCAATAATCTTTCTGTATTTTAGTCTACAGTTCACATCTGAGAGTTGCTCAACTTTTATTCGCTTTAAAACTTTCTTACATGTTATTCTTTTCAATATGAAATTCAATTTTATCCTGCTCAAGACTAAATAGTGATCACTTCCAATTTCAAATCCTCTGTACACTCTGGTGTCCTGCACCAGGGAGAAAACATCACTATCAACAATAACATAGTCAATGAGACTTTTCTTATTCCTAGCCTCTTCTCTCCATGTGAATTTGTGCACATTTTTATGTTGGAACATGGTGTTAGTAATAACCAGTCCATGTCCTGAGCAGAAATCCAACAGATATTTGCCATTATTATTAGCTTTGCTCTTTTCTCCAAATTTTCCCAAAATATTTTTGTATGTCTCACAATCATTTCCTACTCTGCTATTTAGATCCCCAACAAGGACCAACTTTTCATTTTTCATTGTGTCAGTTGCTTTTTCTAAAGCCTCAAAAAATTCCTCCACTTCTACTTTAGTAGAACCTTCTGTGGGACCATAGGCACAAATAAGTCTCATTTTCCAGTTCTCCATTCTCATATTTGCCCACATTACTCTACTCGAGACTGACTGCCATTCAAGAAGATTAGCCTCGTATTTTGTGTTGAATACTATGGCTACTCCTTCTTTTCCTAGATTGTCATTGCCTGAATATAACATTTTGTATTTATTGCTCAGAAAGATCTCACCAGTTTTGGTCTTTTTTGTTTCAGTCACCCCTATTATGTCGATCTGGTACTTATCTAATTCCTCAGCTAGCTCCATTTCTTTGCCATTCAGGCTTCTTATGTTGATAGTACTGATCTTTAACTCTGGTGATGTTGAGTTGGGATTTGTTTTCAGATTTGTTCCAGTAGCTGACTTTTCGCTGTTCGCCCTGGTTCCCTGGCAAAAATAACGGGGGGCCTTGTTTAACCGGGCGACGCCCCAGCCGGCATGAAATTTTGTCATGTTGTACCATCATTTTTTATTTTGGTTTAACCAGTAAGAATACAATTTGGTTGGCTAAATCCCAAATTGCCAGCCCATCCTCGTTCGTTCAGTATCAAAGTAGATACCCAACAGGGTGCACCACGAGAAGGCGAGGATTGGACATTAGGTCAGAAGTCCAGGTCGGTTCTCCGAATTCCTTTAAAGGCTATGTGGAGGTCTCTTCTCAGTTATACAGCTTTGACCCTTAAGCACCGCTATGACAGTTTTCTCTTTGACAAAATTTATGTTGCCATTCAAAGGTTTTAGTACCATTTCATATAATCTATTCTTCACTTACACATGGAAAATGAAGAATGGTCTTACCTTGCAAAAAGACAGAGATTCAGTTTTTTAGTTCTACTAGCTGCACATCTTGCGTATTATGGAAAGAGTCCATTCATTCATTCGTACGTTAGAGATTTCATTGCACACTTTACGATTTTTTAGAAGTTACCACTTGTAAGGAGCTGTTATCAGTACTAAATCAAACTAAATTTTTAAACAGATTTTTTTAGGCGTTTCTTCCTTACTTTGTAGCATCCATATAGTCACTTAAAGCTGATTCTTTAAGATATTTGCCAGTTAACTCATGAGCTACTTACAGTTTCAGTCATTTCTTCTTCTTCTTTGTTCTCTCCATTTTTTATTCCTCTCATCTTCTTGTTTTCTTTTTGGTTTCATGCTCTCTCCTCACTTTCATGTGTCTTATCTATCTCTCTCTCTCTCTCTTACCTTTTCCCCTCTTATCCCCTCCCTCTCTTGATTAAGGCTTTTTGTGACTTATATTTCCTTCCTCAACACTCACATAATCACTAGGGATCAAGGGTTTGGCTGCATCTTTCTCACATGCTTAAGTTTGGTCTCGAGTTACTGAAAATGGGCTCTCAGTTTCAATTAAAAATATCTGGAAAGCATAATTATCCTTTTAGTGTTGTTTCTACTGTGGATATATATATTCACTTAATTAGAAGATTGGAGTTTAAGGCAGCAGTTATAGAAATTTTTAAGCTTGGATTACTCAAACACTATAATGTTTCTTAAAGAATTCATGCTTGGGACTTTTAAATATCTATTCCTGAATTAATACAATAAGTCTCCTAAGTACAAAAGTAAATCATGATGTATAGAAGTATATATGCTAAGATTAACTCTTCAATTTACCTTCAGTTTCCCATGCAGCATACTAAAAATGTATGTAAATGAACTGTAAGTTGAAGAGTTAATCTTAGCATATATCCTTCTCAGTATACTTCATGATTTACTTTTGTACTTAGGAGCTTATTGCAATAATTCAGGAATGGATATTTAAAAGTCCCAATCATAAATTCTTTAAGAAACATTATAGTGTTTGAGTAATCCAAGCTTAAAAATTTCTATAACTGCTGCCTTAAACTCCGATCTTCTAATTAAGTGAATACATGTATCCACAGTAGAAACAACACTTTAATGATAATTAGAATGACAGATATTTTTGATTGAAACTGAGAGCCCATCTTCAGTCTAGAAACTTTCTAGAATGCTAAAATTTGGGTAATTGTTTTAACGTGGGTACTAGAGAAATTAAAAATCATGAAAAGAATCCAAAATCCAATTGACTTTCACTATAACAAACTTGCACAGGATAGGAATAGTTTGTTATAGCAAATTTTCTTTAGAATGGTATTATGCATATGGGATGCTTTTGCATCTTTTTGGTAGTTTTTTATACTAAATGAGTTATAATGATGTTGGCTGAAATATGGCTAAGGAAAAAAGTACTAATTACTATTGCATACAATAAGAATCTCCCTAACTTTCTTCCATGAAAAATTGTAATTGTGATTTAAATTAGGGCAGTACAACATGTCCTTTGAGAGCCTTGAACAATTGTTTGTGCTTAAAGTAACTTTTATGGACTTGTGAGGTTTCCCCCATCCTGGATGTAATTTTTCTGTTCTCCAACTCCTCCCCCTTTTTCATATTCTCAGAGCAATTATTCCATTTTATTTCGTAATATATTTAATTCCTCTAGCATGTGGCACCTGTCTTAAAGTTTGCCATGCAATAATTTTCATTGTTTCAATGCTTGCTTTTATACTGAAAATGAACTTTTAATTTCAGTCTGAAATACTTGTATGAAAATTTAATTACCATGAAAGAATTATTGCTATTCCTACTTTGATTATGTATATTCACTTAATGTTAATTCACAGGTTCCCCACTCTCTTTCTCACACATACTCCAACCACTTTCTCATAGATGTTCTTTTCTGCCTTTTTCTGCAGATATCTTCATGAGTGCTACTCCAAGAATAATCATCATTCCTTTACTTACTCTAAGTACAGGAAGCTATCAAAATAATGGAAACATTACAAATTTGTTGGAGAATTTTTTATTAATAAGCTAATTCAACATTGACTGTGGCACTGCTTTGTGATATCCGATATCATACTGCACCATATTATATACCTCACGTTGCAAGTGATGTTGTCTTTGTGATTGTTGTTGTGCAGTTAGTGTGCAAAATGTCAGACCTCAGTGACCTCCAAAAAAGATATGATCATTGGAGTGCAGCTTGCAGGTGCTTCCGTAACCAAAATGGCAAAAATTGTAGGTGTATAATGAGCCATAGTATCGAAGATTATGACACGGTATGGAGACGGATAAGCCATTCTCTCCAATCAGCTCTCCATGATTCAATCACCTTTTCCACCTGCAACATCACTTGCACAGTTGAGACATATTTTGCAGGAAGAATGGTCCCAAATTCCATTGTCATATGTACATGACGTGTATCAGTTTGTTCCACGTCATATTCATGGTTTTTTATAAGCTATAGGTCCACCTTGGACTGTCAGAGCACCATGAATATGATGTGGAACAAACTGATACAAGTCATGTACATATGATAATCGAATTTGGGACCATTCCTCCTGCAAAATATGTCTCAACTGTGCAAGTGATGTTGCAGGTGGAAAATGTGATTGAATTGATTGGAGAGAATGGCTTATCCATCTCCATACCGTGTCATAATCTTCGATAAGCATAAATTCTTATATTCTCCATCTACAAATTCTCCAAAAAATTTGTAGATGTTTCCATTATTTTGATACCCCCCCCCCCCCGTTTTATGAGGGCATTTGCAAAAGTAATATCTCCATTGTGACAGCTTTGAATTCAAACAAAATACAGGGTGTCTTAAAAGTCACTGCATATTTTGGTGAAACAGGGTGATTTTCAAATAAATTTTATTATGACAGATATTTGTATTCTTTTTTACATAAGACAAGTATTTTTAATTTGAAATCAGACAAAGCTTTTCAAGGAGATTTCATAATCCTGATCATGCAGACAGTGCGATTAGAGCACTCTTGAATAATTTTAAAAGAACTGGGTCTGTGCTTGAGACAAGAAAATGCACTGCCCAATGTCTTGGTCCCACTCACACGATACTGCTTGAACCACTATACTTTCAAGAATACCACCATCATGAAGTCTGTAAAAAAATAGAGTCCATAAATTTTTGATTTTGTTGTCCCAAGCCACACATTTACTTCAGGGCAGTCCCTTTGCCATTCCCCTTCTTCATGCAGGTCATGCAACAGTTAAACGTGGTAGGGCTTTTTCATCAGTGTTGAACACAGAATTCTGTAATCTGTTGTCTTGGGTATGTTTAGTCTTTGAGATGTCTTCCTAACTGATAATGTTAGTTCCTCTTTGAACATTTCTTGAACTGATTTGATACTTTTGCATCCACTTTTCTCCACATCACACAGACTCAGTTATTTTAAACTTATTTCTCAATCCTCTAATTACATTGTCTGTATGACCGGGTCTATGAAATTTCCTTGAAAATCTTTGTCTAATTTCCCTACACTTCATTCCTTTGATAAATGATGGATACGAAAAAGAAAACATTAAAAAATTAATAAAACTTATAAAAACATCTCTAACACATTACAAATACTTATGTTTTATCTAAAAAAAATAAATATATTTGTCGTACTGAAGTTTATTTGAAAATCACACTGTTTCACCAAAGTACGTAGTGAGTTTTTTGGGACACTCTGTATGTAACTGAAATCAGTTCAAATTCTCTGCTTTATTTTTATACACTATATCTCAACATAATATTTTTCTCTTTCAGTGCACTTGATTTGCCACATAAGTTTTTTAAACCGTCATAGTAAAATTCTTTAGGTTGTTTTTGTAATGATTTTTTTACTTCTGCTTTGACCTGTTCATTATTTTCAAAATGGATACCCTTCAGATGTGTCTTTAATTTAGGAAATAATCAGAAGAAAATAACCTCCTTATGAGACTTGGCTAACTCCCCTTCAGTCCATCCATCCATATGTTCACTGGGCATCCACAAATGCCGTATGATGGCTCCAATGTTTGGTGATGTGCAAAAACAGGCCTCACCAAGTAGTCCTGTTGTATGCTTTTCTGGAGGCTTCAACTCTCTGAAGATCAGTCGCTCCACACACACACAATCCATTCATCTCATTGACGGTCTACCCCTTCCTCTTTTTCCAGGAACTTTACCTTCTATTTCTGTTCTGAGAAGTCCTCCTTCCATCCTTTCAGTGTGTCCAAAATATTTTAACTTTCTTCTGTCATTATCCTTAAGAAAGCCTTAAAGTTCTACTGATCTTTTCTAACACCCATTCATTTGTATGCCTTTCAATATATGATATCTTCAACAGCCTTCTGTAATACCACATCTCAAAACCAGCTATCCTTTTACTCATCTGACTTCTGTAGGTTCCAAGTCTCACATCCATAAGTCACTGTTGGAAAAACAACTGAATCCAAAATCCTCAACTTTGTTCCCATGGAAATAGATCCATCCTTCCAGATTTTAGACAAGTCTCTGACTGTTGTTTTGGCCCTTCCTAATCTTCTTCTGATGTCATTTGAATAGCAACTCTTCACATTAATAATGGATCGATCCCAGGTACTCAAACTTGCTGACTTCCTTAATTCAACCTTCAGTTGAAAAGCTAAAAATGCAATAGAGACTTAAAACTTTTTTTTATTTTTAAACACATCTTTTTTGAAGAAGGGACTATCACAATGGAGGGATTACTTTTGGAGTGCCCCTCATATCAGGGTGTTTCTAAAATGTCAAACTCTGGGTATTTGTTCTACCACCATAGGCTCATTAAAGATCAGTTTGTTTAATGATTCTGTGAAATAGTGATTTTTTTAAAATCTGTTTTGTTGTGTTTTCTTATTAGAATAATCAGTTTTTTTTTTTATAATATATTACTACTGATTTCATGTTTTTATTGTGTGTGTGTGTGTGTGGTATATTTCTTGATATTTTGCTGAAATATTGCAGTATTAAAATAGTACCATAAAATGGCACCAGAAACTCACAAGAACAGTAGAGAGCATCAAAGAGAAGTGCCAGTATCTGAATAGTGAAGTTGAAAACAAGGAGGCTTGCCCCCAGTGAATAGAAATATGCCAGTACCAAAAATAATGAGGATGTTGAAAATGAATTAACCTTTGAAATCTCAAGACCAAAACAAATTATTAGACAGATAATGTGAGAATTTGATAAAGTTGAGCTGCAGTTAGAGAAGCATGGAAAGGACAAGAAAGTTAAGCAGCAAAAGGAGAAACAACAAAGCACTGAAAACAGGCATGATATTATTTTGTAACAATAATCAGGTAATTCTGGTGCTTATGCTCATACATACATTATTACACACAATGTTGCTTAAGAAAATTAACAACATAGACAATATTATTATTATTATTACATAACACCTCCAGGGAGTTCAAAGACTCATCGAGGGAGGGCACCTATTCTGCAACTCCCTGCCTCCACCACCAACTACAACGAACTGCAACTACACCAGCGGCATCTATCGCCCACTACCACTAGTGTTTTCACAGACACCCATGCCAACGGTAGGATTCGAACCTGCAGCCTTTTGGCTGGAGAGCGGATATGCTAACCACTCGGCCAACCAGGCTATATAACTAAATAAATTTAATTATTATTTCTGATATTTTGGCAAAGTTAAATTGCATCTTCATGAGAATAATCTAGTGATGCGTACTGAAAATCATTCCCTTCCAATTCATTTATTCTGTTTTGGTTTGTAACTGTCTTACTGACTTACCCTTATAGTAAAGGTGGCTCAGGATAAGTTAGAATAAAAGGCATTGTAATAATAAATAGGAACATGACAGATAATAAGGATTTGCCTTACCTTTAAGTCACTTGCTCTGCTTATACACTAATGCTAGAAGTATCAGAAATAAAGATGGAGATTTCCGCACGGTTAGCCTAGTGGCGTTGCGCTTCGCAACCATATGCCTGGGGAAGAAGTGTCCTAGGTTCGATTCCCGTCGGTGACGTGAGGAGCTGAAGGATCTTCCTCAGCCATAGCCAAGTTAGCCAGTCTTGGGCGTGGACAGCAGGGTTTTTTCCCCAGTTTATTCTGGGGTTTTTCATCCCACAAAGCAGGCAAACTGGCCTTGAGAACTCAACACTACAGGCCATAGGATACACTGGGGTATAAGGCTGACCATCTTATCCTGTAAACGGAGTGAGGTCCGATGATCAATGGACCCTCGACACCGCAAGGTAAAAGAGGGTATAAGGAAGATGAGATGATGAGATGGAGATTTGTGGCATTAATCATTGTGTTTGGGCAAAAGTATTTATTGATAATAGGGATTGGTTGATATATATAAAGGTATTTTTCCACAAATGGAATATAAAGGATGTAGTATTTTCAAAGAAAATAGAAGGAATACTATGAGGGATTTTAACAACAGTAGAAGAATTCGACTTGACAGAGGCAGTACAGGACAAGGATAGTAACACTAGTGTGAGATGTAGGATAAACATGAAAAAAAATTTACTTGACTGTTGTTATATACCTGGCAGTGGTACATAAGAAAAAAGATAACTGAAATATAATGGCAAATTAGATTACTGGAATACAAGGCAAGTAAAATCACTGGAATGGAGGTTGGAAGGAGGAAATAGCATATAGGAGAAAGAAAAGGGAATCAAGAGTTTTCAAGAATATCTGTTGAAGACAACCTGAGGATTAGAAGCAGTGGATGCAGTGATGATTTCAGAGGAGATAACCATAAATGAAGGCTACCTTACTTCTTTCGGATCACTCCTCTGGGATAAAGTGATCCCATATGTATGTTTCTAGTAGCAAGGCTTATACGTTGGTCATACATAACTGGTAATTAGTTTACCGAATTAACAACGCATATAAAGTATATTAATTAAAGGTAACTTTAATAAATAACTTCTATATTTTGGCAACGTCACGTTGCCATCTTCAGGAACATAAACATATGGTATGTGCACGCAGGCATTAACAAAAGCAAATGAGGAAGAAAGCAAGAAACTAATATTGTTCCTAAAGTCCTAATGGTGCCCTCTGGCAGGCTAATTTGGTTGTCTTGGCAGTTGGGTTGAAGTTCTCAAAATGTAAGTCTCCCAAATTTGGGGTAGTTTCATGCACCCAAATTTGTTGAGGTTAGGAACGTTTTTTAGAGCTGC
Source organism: Typopeltis vanoorti (assembly GCF_054136105.1). NCBI lineage: Eukaryota > Metazoa > Arthropoda > Arachnida > Uropygi > Thelyphonidae > Typopeltis > Typopeltis vanoorti. The sequence continues at coordinate 64,091,750 of NC_143552.1, forward strand.
TGAAGATTCCTTGAACAATCTTTCGTATTTAAACTTGCTGCGGTGCATTATTTTTGTTTTCTTCCAACAAATTCTATGGTGGGTATCTAAGGCATGGTCTGCCAGCCCAGAGCGACTGTACTGGTGAAACCAGATGTAGTCTTTGTGTTCTGAAATCCTGATATTTGTTGTTCTGCCTGTTTGGCCAAAGTAGGACAATTTGCAGCTGCAAAGGACCTGGTATACACCAGGTAGGTCTAGGGGAAGTGGTTGGTCTTTGGTAGAGCAGATAAGGGATGCCAACTTTTTCTATGGTCTGTAACAAGAAGTAAGGTCATATTTTCTGAGGATATTGGTTATTTTCTCAGAGGTGCCCTGAATGTAAGGAATGGTGATAGATTTGGTGTAATCTTTATTGTGGAGGGGGGGGGGTTGTGGTTTACTGGTTTAGTATTTTTTAGATTTTTTGGGGGTTATAGCCATTGGCTAAGAAAGTGTTGTGGATGTGGTTTAGTTCAGTAGTTAGGGCCTTGTCATCTGAGCAGATTAATTTTGTCCTGTTATATAGTGTTTTTATAACCCCATATTGTTGTGAGGGGGGGATTGCTGGTGAATGTATCTGCCAGTATGGGTGGGTTTTCTGTAAACAGAGAAAACCAAAGATCCATCAAGCTGGCAGATGATTAAAGTGTCTAGGAAGGGGAGGGTGTTGTTTTTCTCTTTTTCTAAGGTGAACTGGACTCTGGGGTGTTGGTTGTTTAAGTGTGTTAGGAAGGAGTGGAGTGAGTCTGAGCCATGTGGCCAAATAGCGAACACATCATCCACGTAACGAAGCCAAATAGTGGGTTTTTGTGGGGCGGAGTTTAAGGCTTTCTCTTCAAAGGTCTCCATAAAGAAATTGGCCAAGGGTGGAGAAAGTGGTGAACCCATGGCTGTCCCCTCTATCTGTTTGTAGAACTTTCCTTGCTAAACGAAATAGCCTGAGTTCATTGTGAACTGAAATAGGGCTGAGATATCGGAAGGAAACTTGGCTTGGATGAGCTCTAGAGTTTCTTTGAGTGGGACATTAGTGAATAGGGAGGAGACGTCAAAACTGACCATTATGTCAGTGTGTTGGAGTGGGAGGTTTTCTATACTGGCTTTAAAGTGGGCTGAGTTTTTATGTGTGATGGTGTGTTGCCAGTATAGTGTGTGAGCATTTTGGCTAAATGTTTGGCTAATTTATATGTGGGGGAATCAATGCCATCCACTATGGTACGTAATGGCACATTTTGTTTATGTATTTTTGGGTCTCCATATAATCGTGGGGGGGGGGTCTAGAGTTATAAGGTTTTAGTTTGTTAGTGACTTCCACAAGCCAAGAAGTGACTTTCTTAAGGAGTCTGTGGAGAGTTCTAATCTGAGAGCTGGTAGGATTATATTCAATAGGGAGGTAAGTAGTACGGTCTAGTACTAAAGCATTAAGCTTACCTTTGTAGTCCTTTTGATTTAGCACAATAGTGGAGTTTCCCTTATCTGCTTTGGTGATTACTATTTTTTTGTTATTCTTCATTTCTTGTAGGGCTGCATATTCATCTTTGGATAAGTTCGTTTTTGGAGATTTGGCTTTAGTGAGAACACCGACTACATCCAGTCTGACGTTGTTGGCGATATGGTTAGGAAGGTTGCAAATCCCACGTTCTATTTGGATCATGATTCATTTTACTGTAAGGGTGGCATTTGTGCCTTTGTGAGATCTGGCATTGCTTTCCATAGAATGCCTAATTTAGAATCTCCTGCTTTTGGCTTTCCTCTGACTTTCCTAAGGTTTTCATTGCTTCTTCATTTAGTCACATTCATTCTGCAGTATTCACCAGTCTCCAAAGTCCATAAACCAACTGTGACCTTTTTTCTCCTTCCTATCCATGAATCTTGAACTTCTGCAATTTGTCTATCCAAATGGTGAAGTCATCTTCCTGGACAACCTTAATGCCCACAATATCTGCCTACCACTAACCAAGCTGTGCAAGATTTGGAAGTTTTTGCTATAAACAGTGTCCTCGGGCAAATTGTAACTCTACCTACTAGGATTAGATAATACTACATAGATACTCCTCTCCACTCACCTGATGTGTTTGATCTTTTTTTAACCACTTCTTCCAGATTTGCTGTAGAGATCATCTCTCCTTCTTGATAACTCATATCACAATCTTGTGCAAATCTCCTCTCACACAGAATGCCCACACTCCAACCACTCCCAATCTCCTGTCTTTGACACTAGAGAGGTACCAAGTGGGCGTGGTTGAGAGTCTATGAGTTCTATGAGAGTCACAGAAATTGTTCTCACTGGAATGGAGGCTTTCATTCTTCCATTCTACCCAAAATTCTCATCCTCTTTCTGAGTTTCAAAGCAGTTGAAAAAGCAGTTTCAAGGTGTATCAAAGCAGTTGAAATTAAAAAAAAAAAAAATCAACTTAGCTTATCACAGGTGGCTTGCAACACGTTGTATTCCATACTCAGCCTGTGCCGAAGCACACAATAAATGCAAAGCAGCCATCAGCAAATCCAAATCAGACAAAGGCCAATAGCAGAAAACTAACCTCCTATCCAAATGGAAGCTATGCCTTCTGTTTCCTTGCAGAGCCATCAGATTCATCTTCTGATCTTCTGCAGTTCCATCTTTCATCTGGATGGCACCACTCTTTTACACCCACTCCTGCATAGATAACCAATGCAAATTGATTCCTATTATACCAGAATCTAATTACTGTATGTCTCCTTGTGGTTTTTTAGCAATAGAGTCATCAGGACAACACTAAACAATTTGGACACTAAAAAGTGTTCTGGTCCCAATGGCATTTTTCCAGTTGTACTAAAAAGTTAATTGTGTTCCAGAGCTAACACCTGTCCTATTGTCTCTACAAGCGTCTATAATTAGTTGACACTTATACCAAATCCAGACTCTTCCCCAAAAAAAAAGCAGGGGGGGGGAGTAAAATATATCAAACACTACTGACCAATCACCATCACCTCCAAAATAATGGAGAAAGTCATCAACAATCAACTTCTCCATTACTTAGAGAGCTACTAGTCTGGATTTCACTAGTCTCAAGAATCACTGCTGACTTCTTTCACTTACATCACCCACCACTAGGCATGTGCCATGAAAAGGTTAGGAGAAATGTATTGTTGCTCTTGACATTTTCGGAGTTCTTGATTGCATCTGATATCAAGACTTGCTAACCACATTGCTATCCTTTGGTCTACCTTCCACCCTTTGTAATTGAGTAGTTAGCTTTCTCTCTCAGCATTTACTGAGTGTCATGGTGGATAGCTCCCTCTCCTCAAGCTTTGTCACCAATGCAGGAGTGTCCCTGGGCTCTGTTCTGTTCTGTTACCTATCCTCTTTCTGATATACATAAATGACCTATCCTCAGTTTCCAAGTAGTATTCCTAGTTGCCCTCACTACCCCATCCTTTGGTGTGGTGAGGGCAACCTGGGTGCTTTCAGTGCCACCAAAGCACAGTCTTGCCTTTTCTCTCTCTCTCAGAAAGGATCTCAGCTCACTTACCCTTACTTTCAAAGGGGCAGCATCTGCCCACTATCCCTTTTCAGTACAACTGCAATCACTCTGAACCTGCTTCTTATCTTCTTCTTATATTCCATCTACTTCTGTCCTTTGGAACAGCCTTCCTCATGGAGTGTTCCCAAACAATTTTAACCTGCTACTCTTAAAGAAAAATGTCAGTAAACTTCTTCTTTCCCATTCCTCACATAGGTTGGGGAAGGTACTTCTGTACCCCCACATATGGTATTGAAGTGCTTATAGGTTCTTCTCCCTCTTACATATGGAATCATTATTAAAATATACATATACAATATATATATATATTTTTTTTCCCCTTTTTATTTTTACCAGAAACTATGCAGGCCTCACCAAGTCAACCTAAACAAGAGTTTCAGAAATTAGAAATAAAGACAGATAGTGGTGACCAAAGCATTTCACTCAAAACTGCTGTATCAGAGCCCAGTGACATTGGTGGTAAGTGACTTGTAGCACTACAGTTTTCTTTTACTAGAGATCAAAAGTGATTTAGCATAATTACTGTATGCAGTATACTGTATCTTAACTGAATTAATTCACTTCTTTCTTAGAATATTTTTTTCAGAATAAGAAAAATTTAAAACTTGTTTGATAGAATAATTCATCTTGATAAAAATTAAGAGTAAGTAGTAATTAATGTGTTTAAGTATGAGGAGATACCTCATAAAAATAACTGGCTTTTTTTTTTTTTTTTTTTTTTTTTTTTTTTTTTTAAGTCTAGTCTCTTTCAAAGTACTCTCCATGTGAGTCATTGCACTTGTCTCAGTGTTTTTCCACTGTGCTGTAAACAGTTCTGGAACTGTTCAACTGGAATACTGTTTAGGGCCTCCAGCGACTTTTCGTCCACATCAACAAATCACTGCCCTTTCATGGTTTTCTTTATCTGTGGGAATAAAAAAAAAATAAAAAAAATAAAAAAAATTACATGAAGAGAGATTGGGCAAGTAGAGAGGGTGAGGAACAACTGCCATGTTGTTTGTCATCAAGAACTGTTGGACAGATAAGGCCATGTGACCCTATTGGCTGGGGCATTGTTGTGGTACAGTAACCAATCTCCACTACTTGCATTTCTGGCCGTTTTTGTTGCATACTATCACACAGTGTTCTCAAAACGTTGAGCTAAAAATGTTGGTTCACTGCCTGCACAGGAGGAAGAAATATTTTGCGTACAGTTCCAATCACATCAAAAAAAACATATCAACATTGTCTTGATGTTTGATCAAACTTGATGTGCCTTCTTGGGTCTTGGTGAATTTGCATGTTTTTATTGGCTCGATGCTTGTACACCCTGTTTCTGGATCATAACTGTAGCACCAAGACTCTGCCCCCCTCCCTGGTCACAACTTTTCGAAAGAAAGTTCTGATGATTAAGAACTTACTCCCTCAAATTCCAGCAAACATTCACAAGATTTTTTTTAATCCTCTGTTAGCAAAAAAGGCACAAATTTAGCAGACACACGTTTCATTTGCAAATCTTCTGTTAAAATTCGCTGGCACAAACTCCATGACAAATTCATCTCTTCAGAAACTTGCTCAGTGGTCTTTCGATGATCTTCATTGATTGCCTGACAAACCTTTTTGATATTTTTATCATTTCTGCTTGTTGAAGGTCAGCCAGCTTGTGGTTGGTCTTCAACTGTCATGTCCCCATTTTTTAAATGGGGAAAACCACTCGTAGACCTGTCTTTTGCCTAAAGCATCGACTTTAAAGGATTGCCAAAGCATAAAGATAGTTTCAGCTGCAGTTTTATCCAAAAGAAAACAAAATTTCATGCATACTCTGTTAGTAATCACAAAATCACCAATATTGCTTGTAAGTACTAACAAAAAAGCATCCAGAACAGTGAACCAGTTCAGACAGGATGACACCATTTGCCGGACTGGAACGGAAAACTGCATACTCATGATGCCTATTGGCATCATCCGTAACTAGAAAATACACTTGTGCCAAGTTCAGATTCCAGTTATTTTTTTAGTACACCCTCATAAATATAAATTTCATTTAATTTCCTATTGAGAAATTAACATCTTTCTAGTATTACAGCCTGAAATAGCTTGAAAACATTCCATGTTTGATCTCTAGAGCAGAAATCTTGCTCTAGAGATAACTGCTTAGCAAACTCTTAGCCTGTCCATGGTACTAATATTGATGTTAATAGGTTAATGGCCTTTTGTGAATGGGATTTGTTTCAGTAATGGAATACTGTGAGTTGGCATAATCAAAGTTTTTTACATGCATTTTCCTCCCTTTTTATATTTCTTGCAAATGGGATTCACATATAAGAATAATAATAAAAAAATTAAAAAAAAATTGCCTTATCTGTGTTATCATGCTGATGAATTCACATTGTTTTTAAGTACACTGGTTTAAATACTTTCTTAAAGTGAAGGGACTTTGAATTTCATTGTACAGTTCACTGCAGCAAACATTGCTATAACAAATTTACTCTCTATAACTGTCAAAGTCCCATTCAAAGCCACTCTATAATGCTATGCTAAAAAAATCAGCTCACTATACCTATGTTCCTTAACATGTTTGTTATAGTTAGTTGACTGTAATTTGTGATCTCAGATTTTAAACTTCAGTAACTGTTTAAGTTTCATTTTTTTTCTCAATTAACATATCATAAATTTATTGCATGTTAGATGCTATAAATTGTGTGTGTAAAATCTATATTTTTTACATAGAAAATATATTATCTTCTTATTATTCTTCCCCTTCTCTTTTACCTTGCGATGTTGAGGATTTTTCTACATTTAACTGTTGCTGTATCGAGGATAAAGTGGTTAGCCCTATGCCTCCAAGAATATATTATATAATACAGAAAATATATATGCACACTTTGATTCTTTTGGAAAAATTAATGCAGTAATGGGGGACATACCAACATTACCCTTCATTTGAAAAACCTGATTCAAATACTGTTTAGGATGTGAAGAATCTTTATTTTCAAATGCAGATAATTAGCTACTCTTATAGGAAGATGGCATCCCCATAGGAACTTTTTTTTCATGCTATAAAATGGGCAGGTGGGACAGAGAACACATAGTTAACAGATGTAATATGCTAGCTTTGTAGCTTTATTTGCTTCAGCAATGTTACAGCCAACCAAACTTGTGCAAGAAGAGAGTAGAAAATGTGATCAGAGAAGAAAAGAAAAAAAAACTTGTATTTACTTGAAAAGCACACAGATTTTGAACTGTACTCTTTTGCTATAAATGGCTGTTGCCTTTTCTCTCTATCCTGAGAAGCAGTGTGCCCACTGTAATTCAGGAAACACAATAAAGTTGAAATAAACGTTTAGTGGATAAAATTTAAATTCCAAGTTGTATCTACCTTAGAGAAAAAAACAACACACACGCGCGCACACACATGCGCGCGCACACGCACACACATGCACAAAATAAAAATCAGAAGTTGATTGCTTTTTAGATAATGCATACTGACTGATGGCTGTTAATTTGAGAATCCATTATTTTATTTTGGGATCAAACAAGAATTGTCTGATAGTTTCTTTGTGACTTAATGAACCAGATTGTATTGACTTAAACCACAAACAAAAATGATGGTATAACATGATGCAAGTCATTCTGGCTGGTTGGTCATTGCTGTGTTAAACAAAGCTCTCACTGTTTTCATCTACTACCAGGGAAAACAGTGAAAGGTCAGTGCGGAACTAAACTCAAACTAAACCTCAGCAGAAATGAAGAGCTATCACTGTAAGACATATTAACTGAATAGAAGAAATAGTCAAGTGCCTTGTCAATGCAATTGATGTTAACAAGGCAAAGAAGACTAAAACAGTATAATAAATTTAGTTTAATCCTTTATCCAAGTGTAAGCAAACAAAGTTTGCGCCTGAAAATATCTTCAGGACTGAGGTAAGGTGGTACATTCCTTGGCAACTCGTAGCAAAGGCAGACCAAGCTCTCATCACTCCTCGTCTCAGTATCTCCCATAACACAAAGCACATCTCCTTGCAGACATGTATACTGCTATGCATTAAGGGAAGGGCCACTACCCAGACTGGTTTCAACCTTTATTGAGGTCTCGTCAGTGGGAGGCAGACCCAGAGTGATGATACTAAGGCAGAAGCAATGGAGAGGTCATATTTACCTATACGAATTGCCAACTGGTGTACCACCTTATTATTAAATTACTCTGGATCTAGAGAAAGGTGTTGGAAGTTTATTTTTCACTTGGTTAGATATAATAAATTTAGTTTAATCCTTTATCCAAGTCTAAGCAAATAAAGTTTGCATCTGAAAATATCTTCAGGATTGAGGTAAGGTGGTACATCCCTTGGCAACTCAAACGTGGACCAAGCTCTCGTCCCTCCTTGTACCACCTTGCCTCGGTCCTGAAGATATATTTCAGGCGCAAACTTTGTTTGCTTACACTTGGATAAAGGATTAAACTAAATTTATTATAGTCTAACCAAGTGAAAAATAAACTTCCAACATCTTTCTCTAAATCCAGAGTAATTTAATAATAAGCTGGTACACCGGTTGGCAACTCGTATAGGTAAATATGACCTCTCCATTGCTTCTGCCTTGATATCACCACACTGAGTCTGCCTCCCACTGACGAGACCTCAATAAAGGTCGAAACCGGTCTGGGTAGTGGCCCTTCCCTTAATGCATAGCAGTATACATGTCTGCTTTGCATTATGGGAGATACTGAGACAAGGAGTGATGAGAGCTTGGTCCACCTTTGCTACGAGTTGCCAAGGGATGTACCATTTTACCTCAGTCCTGAAGATATTTTCAGATGCATACTTTGTTTGCTTACCCTTGGATAAAGGCTTAAACTAAATTTATTATAGTCTATCCAAGTGAAAAATAAACTTCCAAAGACTAAAACAGGCATGCAAGATACTGATAAATAATAATTATGTTAAATGATAACTATAAAATGTTATATTCAGATACTAGCAGTTAAAGGAAGAAGTAGCTTATAGCAGTCAATATTGATATGTGCACAGATATTTTGAGATGTATTTGTGTCTATATGCTCATCAAGGTTATAAGTAAGGAAGAAGTACTGTACTTACTCGAATATAACTCGCACTTCTTTCTCCAAAATTAAAGTTAAAAAATCGTGGTTTGAGATATATGCGGAGATTTTTGGAAACTGATATTTTTCAGGAAAAATAAAAAATAAATTGACATTTGGAATTAAATCCTCAGTATCATTATAATTTATAATTGCCCACTTTATTTATAAAATGAATGCATTTAAATTTTGATTATCAACATTATTTATACAATCGGCTGCCCACCTTCCTTCATTACGTGATATATTTCAATCTTTAGTGACAAGTAATTTACAAGATTTGAGATACATCATGAACAATCCTTCATGAATGACTAATGAGATGTGAAAGCAGAGTGAGAAATGGACAGCAATAGTAGGCCGGTAGAGATAGTGCAGTTATGAAGACGTACATATGATTATTAACAAAAGATCATCTAACTCAACAACAACAAAGGCAAGCCAATGATTATTGAGTTGAAGTGATGATTCTCTTCAACCGAATTCCAAAATATCTGAAACTGCCATAACAACATTCACTATCTCTTTCTTAAAATTTTAAACTTTTTTCTTGTATGAGGTATATGCAAAACTTTTTAATTTCTTTTTATGTAAAGTAGAATCAGGAGTGCAAGATATACATGAGAGCGTGTTGTATTCAAGTAAATACAGTGCAGGAATTTTCAGAGTCATTAGAGAGAGAGGATAGCTGACATGAAGCAAAATGGAAAGCTAATTCTTATTAGAAATTCAAAAGCAGAGTGGGAAATGAATACCAGACCCATCGCAATATTTTTAGGAAAATATGAAGAAATGAACAAAGCTAATTCTAATGTTAAGTAACTGCATGAAAAAAAAGTTCACAGTATGGAGTAGATGACTAGAAAGCCTTTTGTGTTGACAGTGTATGAATGTTTTTGTAAAACAGTTTAATTCACATCACAAGACACGAATAAGAAACTAAATAAAACATTTAATAAATTTAGTTTAATCCTTTATCCAAGTGTGAGCAAACAAAGTTTGCACCTGAAAGTATCTTCAGGACTAGGGTAAGGTGGTACAACACTGGGCAACTCGTTGCAAAGGTGGAGCAAGCTACCAACACTCCTATCTCAGGGCCACTACCCAGACTAGTTTCGACCTTTATTGAGGTCTCTTCAGTGGGAGCCAGGCCCAAGTGGAGATACCAGGCAGAAGCATTAGCAAGGTCATCTCTACCTATAGGAGTTGCCAAATAGTGTGCCACCTTTTTATTAAATTACTCTGGATTTAGAGATTAAATTACTCTTGATTTCAATAAATAAAACATTTATTTACTTCATTGTTAATGTTTTGTTGGTTTTTGTACCCAGCATTTTCATAGTACAAACTAGTTTGTCAGTGCACAAACAGCAACAATTAGTAAATAGCGTGAATGGTTTAAAATTATCACAAAGGACTAAAGTTCTAATTGGCACCATCTATTATTGGATATAGAGAAGAGAGCGGTCACTTAAGGGTCAAAGCCAAATTACTGGGAGGAGACTTCCACATTACCTTTCAGGAATGTTGAGAACTGACTGGGACTTCTGACCTAATGTCCAGTCCTCATCTTCTAGTGATGTGCTTCGTTAGTAGGTATCTATTGGCTATTGAACATACGAGGATGGGCTGGCAATTTAGGACTTAACCAACCAAATTATACTTTTTATTGGCTTAAACCACAAATGCATATGATGATATAACATGATGAGATTTCATTCCAGTTGGGGGTGTCACCTGGTTAAACAAGGTCCCTGCTGTTATTGTCAGGAAACCAGGGTGAACAGTGAAAAGTCTGCTACTGGAACAAACTCCAACTCATCATCCAGAAGAAAAAGAAGAATAAACCCAACATCAGAAGAACTGAAGATAGGAACCATCAATATAAGGAATGGAGAGGAAATCAAACTTGCAGAAGAATTGGAAAAGTACCATATAGACATAATTGGCATTACAGAGACAAAGAAAACACAAACAGGCGAGATATTACTAAATAAATATAGGATGCTATTTTCAAGCAATAATGATCAAGGAAAGGGAGGAGTAACAATAGCATTCAACACTAATCATGAAGATAAATTTCTTGATTGGAAGGCAGTTTCAAGAGTCATGTGGGCAGACTTCAAAATGGGGAAATGGACAATGAAACTTATTTGTGCCTATGATCCTACAGAAGGTTCTTCTAAGGAAGAAGAGAAGGAATGTTTTGAGTCATTAGAACAGGCAACTGATGTAAAGCAAATGGAAAATGTGGCCCTTGTTGGTGACCTGAACAACAGAGTAGGAAATAAATTTCACCAGACATATAGAAACATTTTGGGTAAATTTGGAGAAAAGGGCAATGCTAATAATAATGGTAAGTATTTACTGGACTTCTGCTCTGGACATGGACTAGTCATTATTAACACTATCTTTCAACATAAAAATGTGCACAAGCTCGCATGCACAAGAAATAAGAAAAGCCTCATTGACTATGGCATTGTTGACAGTGATATCATAAGGCTGTTTCAAGACTGTACAGGGAATTCGAAATTGGAAATGATCATTACTTAGTACTAAGCAGGATAAAAATGGATATTATGTTGAAAAGAACAGTATGTATAGTAAGTTTTATAAAGAATTAAAGTTGAGCAGCTTTTACAGGTAAATTGTAGAACTATGCAAACATTATTGAAAAAAATGTTTGCATAGTTTAAAAAAAAAAAAACGGACAACACGGCAGATCTTATCCATATAGAAAGTACAGCTTTACTATTAAAAAGCAGATTACCTCGTAGGAATCTACCTTACAATGAATACGTTTGCCTTAAAAAGTTAAAGGATGACAAAAATATTGTCATAATAAAAGCGGATAAAGGCAACGCAACTGTCGTTTTAAATGCTACAGAATATGATAACAAAATGAAAAGTCTCCTGGAAGATATAAACACCTACAAACCCATAGACAGAGACCCGACTTGGCATACACACGAAAAAACAAATGATCTAATTAAAAATGTGCCTCTCTGGATAGAAGAACTTAAAAAATACTTACAATCAAAACATCCTTTGATACCAAGAATATATGGTGTTCCAAAGATCCATAAGACAGATATACCTTTAAGACCAATAGTAGATGGAAGAGATTCACCGACTTCCAACTTGGCGAAATACCTCACCAACATGATCTCACAACATATAGGAAAAACATCTTCCTTCATAAAAAATAGTAAACATTTCATAGGAAAAGTGAAAGATATACATATGTCCAACAGACATCTTAGCAAGTCTAGACATTAAGTCTAGACATTATCAGCTTGTTTACAAATGTCCCGATACAAGAAATTTTGAATCTCTTAGAAGGCTTAAATAAAAGTAGCCTTCCTTCCTATGGAAAAAATCTCAAGATTCCTACATCCACCAAAATCACCTCATCATCCTCTTAAAAAACCAGGAGTCTACAAAATCCATTGCTCCTCTTGCAGGATTTGCTATGTAGGACAGACAGGAAGATCTGGAGAAATACGCATGGCTGGACACCAAAAAGACGTACAATACAAAAGAGAACAAAAAACGGGTCTTGCTTTCCATGCCACTTCCACTGGACATGATGTACTCTGGCAAAAAATGACGATGTCATACATAGAAAACAACAGTTATATAAGAAAATTTAAAGAAGCTGCTAATATGCTAAAAACACCCAACCCAGTGCAATAAAAATCAAGGTTTAATTCTCCATCAAGTGTGGTCAGCTCTAATAAAAAATCTACCTCAATCTGAGCTCGAACTGTATGAACAAGAACAAGAACACATGACATCTTCCAGTATTGTTCAATGTCAATAATGTTTTATATCTGCATTCTGTTATTTGAGTTTTATGAATAGCCATTATGATTTGTATTTATTAATTCTCTTGTTTAAACTTTAAGTTATACTATTTACCCTCTGAAGATGTAAATCCTATGATTTACAAAACTTGTTGGGAACTATTATTTCAGTATTTTGTATAACTGAATAATAAAAAATGTGGTGTAATCACCGAAATATATCTTAAGAACTGTACCTTCGAGTCTCATTGGCAAACTCTGAAGAAGACATTGATTGATTCACTAGGGAGGTATTTGGTGAAGTTGTCTGCAAGGATAGAAAAATAAGAACACCATGGTGGACACAAGAAGTTAAAAAAAGCAGTTCTGAAAAAGAAAGCATACTAAAAGTTCCTAGTAAATAAGTCAGCAGATTCCATAAAAAATACAGAGAAAAATGTAAGAAAGCTAAGCTATGTGTAAAAGTAGATAAACAAAAATTGTGGGAAGACTGGTAAGAATATAGAAAATAAATATCAGGAAGATGGCAAAATGTTCTGGAGGCTATCAAAGAAGCTTAGAAATGGAGGAAAGAGTACTGTAAAGGTGACATGAAACTGAAAATAAAGATATCCTAGATGTCTGAGTAATTACTTTGAAAGACTGTTAAACAAACCAAGCAGTGACAGAATCATACCAGAAAATGTTCAAGAAGAATTAAAAGAGGGGTATATATCAATACTTGAGGTAGGGAAAAAAACGTCAAAATTTGAAATACGGAAAGGTATCTGGAGTAGATGATATTCGACCAGAAATGCTGAAGTATGGAGGTATAAAAGTTTTGCAGTAGTTACACTGAATAATTCAGAAAAAGGTTGGATAGAAGGTCAAATTCCCAGAAAAAGGTTGGATAGAAGGTCAAATTCCCAATGATTGGGAATTTGACCTTCTATCCAACCAAATATATGAAAAGGAATAAAACTGAATGTGAAAATTACAGAGGAATTTCTGTACGTAGTGTTCCAGGTAAGATTTATGCAAGCATACTTGAAAAGAGTTTAAGAAAGATTGTGGATGAAATACTTGGAAAAGAACAAGCTGAGTTCAGGCCAAATAGAGGTTGTCAAGATCAGATTTTAGACAAATAGTTGAGAGAATCATGGGAATATGACAAGGATCTATACTTAAGTTTTGTAGATCTAGAAAGGGTACATAACACGGTTCCCAGAGATAAGCTTTTCAAAACACTAGAATTGTATGGTGTGAATGGAACATTATACAGAGCAATACATAATCTATATTTAAGCTGTCATCAGTAGTTAGAATTGAAAAATACAGGAAGATGGTTTGGTTTAAAATCAGGGGTAAGACAAGGATATACATTATATCCATGCTTTTTCATCATTTATATGGATTACATTATGAAAAAAAAGTGGCATTAGGCCTGATGTTAGAATTGGAGATGTCCAACTTAGCTCTTTGCTTCATGCAGATGATGTTGTACTCCTAAACACACCTAATGCAAGTCTCCAGGATTATTTAACTAAATTGAATAACAGCTATAAAAAAATTGGCATGAAAATCAGCAATAAAAAGACTAAAACTATGAAAATAGGCAGAAACATAGAAAACTTCAGCTACATTCTGAGTGGAGATCCTATAGAACAAGTAAAATATTTCAACTATTTAGGCACAGTATTTTTGTGAAGATGGCAGGTTCAATCTGGAAATAGACAACAGAATAAGCAAAGCTGATACAGTGGGTAACCAGCTGAATAAATTTATATGGAATAAGAGTGAAATTAGCCAAAACACCAAACTAGCATTATATAAGACATTGTTCAAACCAGTTTTAAGTTATGCATCTGAGAGTTGGGTTAGAAATAAATCACTCGATCAAAGACTTGAGACCACAAATATGAGCCTTCTGAAAAAAATTAGGGGAGTGAACCGGTAATATCAATGGCAGAATGATATTAAAAATGAAGATATTAGAAAGGAACTTGACTGTTGGTATTTAAGAATGTGTAAGTAGAGCTAATCTAAGATGGTATAGCCACTTAAATAGAATGGGAGAGGAAAGAAAGCTTAGCAAAACAGGTGTTTGATGCCAAGATGGCAGGAAAGAGACCCAGAGGAAGACCAAGGTCTAGGTGGATTTATTCATTCAGAACTGCCTTAGAAGAACAAAATGTCAGATATGACAGTATTGGAGTGCTTACAAGTAATGGACTAATTTGGAGAAAAATTGTTGATAGGAGATTAATAATAATGTAAACTTAATTGTGTTGTGCTGTCATAGTAACCTGAACACCCCTTGAATGTACATTATCTTGTACATTAATGATGTACAAGAGAGGGGTTGACAAGTATTAATTTGATCTTGAAATGATTGTCTCTCAGATTTTTGGTAGGTTGATACAGCCATACTTTTTTGAGATTTGGAGAATGTTTAAATGCTGCTGTTGATTCCAAAAACAGCCTATCTGACTTGTAATAACTGTTGTGTAACACTTTTGTTTTCTTCCATCTAATCTTGTGTGAGAGGATGTTCAAGGCATGGTCTGCTAGTCTGTTTGCCATAACAATGTACCAAATGTATTTCTTATGTTCTCCAAGGTGGATGTCAACAGTTCTTCCTGTCTGTCCATAGTAAGCCAAGTCACAAGCACAGGGTACTTCATATATTCTCCTGGATATGATAAAGGAGAGAATTGTCTTAAGTGAATAGATGTGGGTTGCCAATTTGCTATAAGTTCTATAACAAAAGCAAACAAAGTAATGTTACTTTGGTAATGAATCAAACAGCATATGCTAACAAAATGCACAATCTACTACAAAATCATACATCATGATCTCACTAATACACAAAAGAATAAAATTTGTAAAAGTTACTTCTTTGTCCAAAGAAACTGTAAACAAACTCAAGACTTTTCGTGTCAAGTCACCCGGAATATATGGTGCACGAAATTCGCAAACAAGATACATCCCTGCACCCAGTTGTTGATGGTATTAGCAGTCCCACCTACAACTGCTGAACATTTGGCTAAATCACTAGCCCTCCCATACAGGTATTCCTTCCTCTTTTGTAAAAAATTCTGTTCATTTAAAAGTATATTAAATAACCATGTTCTAAAAATTTCAGACATAATGATTAGCTTTGATATTATCTCACTGTTTACTAATGTACCATTACCCAAGACTCTTAATTTGATAAAGTCTTATTTCTCCCCAGATATATTTGAATTATTCAAATTTACAGTATATGTTGGTTATTTCATGTGGAAAGAAAAAACATGCAAACAATTAGATTTGAACAGCCACGGATTCAAAATCTTTACAAAATTTTTAAAAGAATCAAAGTGAAGTACCTTTCAAAGGTGAACTGTTAACTCAAATATTATTCTGTTGAAAATGAAGGAAGAAGAACCAAACCTTTGAGACTCATTGACAAAATCTGAAGAAAACCTTGATTCATATTTTTCATGAATCAGCATTTTCTTCCACAAGAACAGAAAAATCAGCACTTCTGTACCCAAGAAATCACATAGTCTTCTGAAAAAAGAAAATCATATTGAAGATTGCTTGGCAGGTCAACATTTGCCATTAGAGAATGCAGAGAAAAACGTACGAGAGCTAAACAGTATGGAAAATTAGTTAAATAAAAGTCATGGAAAATTGTAAGAACATAGAAGCTGAATATCACAAGACTGGTAAAATTATCTGGTGTTAATGAAAAGTTCAGAAATGGAGGAAAGATTACTGTCAAAGGAATCAATAAGAACTGAAAATGACTGACAGGAGGGTGCTAAAACAGGTGGGTGCTAAAACAGGTGGCATGCAAAAACTGGCTACAATCAGCACAGGCTATCTGTGATGAGTTCCAGAGTGCCAGTAACACCATGGTGAGCACTTATACTGTACGAAAAGAACTCCATTTACTCGATTTCCACAGAAGAGCAGGGGTGCACAAGCTAAACATCACAAGAACGAACAAGGCAGCTCATCTGGCCTGATGCAAAGAGCATGTGAACTGGACAATTGACCAGTGGAAAATGGTACTCTGGAGCAATGAATCAAGGTTCACCTGTTTCCAGTCTGATGACAAGTTGTGTGTTTAGGCAGCCTGGTGAACGCTTGTTACCACAATGTGTGTGTGTGTTGGACCCACAGTAAAGCTTGGTGGTGGTGGAAGAGTAATAGTGTGAGGTGCATTCAGCTGGTTTGAAATGGAACCATTGGTAGTTGTCCATGGTTCTATGAAGGCAGCTCAGTTATTCTGGATAATCAGGTGCCTACACTGTGGAGTTTTTATGGAACGGACCTGTGTTACTATCAAGATGACAATGCCCCATGCCACAAAGTTGCAGCTGTTATGGAATGGTATGAAGAGATGGGTGTTAAACGACTGCCCTGGCTACAAGAGTCCTGACTTCAACCCCCATTGAACACCTGTGGGACGAAATGGAGCAACGATTGAGGTCAAGAGCAACATCCTTATCTGTCGCTGAACTCGGTGCTGCTGTGATGGAGGAATGGAGACAAATTCCACCTGATATCTGTCCCATATTGGTGGTAAACCTCCCTCAAAGGATGCAGGAGGTAATCAAAGCCAAAGGTGGACATTCCCGAAATTAGGGCTTGCCTGCTGGTATCAGTTGTAAATTGCCAAAGTGTCTGGACAGTTATTGGTAGATAGTGTATGTTCAGAAGGTCGAATTTCAAGTGATTATAATAGAGCTCTCATGGTACTCGTATATAAAATTGGAATTAAAACTGAATGTGAGAATTGCAAAGGAGTTTCCCTGCTGGGTGCTTCAGGTAAGTTTTATTCAAGTATACCTGAGAAAAGGCTAAAAAAATTTGTGGAAAGGAAGGTCCTTTCTTTCATTGTTCTCTGGTAACCACATTCATCATTATAAATTGTACATTGTACATGTTTAAGCAATAATTTTAATTTCCTAACATTTCAACTTTCATATTAAAGTTATCATCTGGAGTATATATATGTGTGGGTGTACACACATACAGAAAAGCATATTACAGTTGACAGCTACAAAGCAACCAATTTAAGTAATTCTATGGCTTTCTTTTTAAATCCAATTAGTTTGATTAGGCTACCAATAATATTTTTTATTAACATGTTCATGCTGGCCTGTGTAGCTCAGTGGAAGTAGTGTTTGCACTCCTCAGCGCAAAACTGCCCAGAGAGAGACTTCGAATTCAAGTCTAGTCCATGACTACAGGAACTTTTACTAAGCCTTTTTTCGACCACGGGCATGCTGGTTTTTCTCCCGGAAACTTGGGTTTTTCGTCCCTTAAACTCGAGAAAATTGACCTACACTATTTCAGACAGTAAAAATATTGTGTTAGGGACAACGAGATGGCGGCACTTGTTGTGGCATATCTCCACTGTGGGCTGCTTAATTAGTGATAGCCTTGGGTCAGCTATCTCTGATTGGCTACCAGGTGGAGATTGAACTGCCCACTCAGTCTCCAAAGTTAGATAGGGCTAAAACAGCCTCGCCTGCTCCCTATACAGGAATAAAAAAGGCGTCAGCTGATTTTTTTTTTTTTTTTTTTTATGTCGGTATGATTGGCACTCTCACCATCACTCGATCTGGTGGAGTGAGAAAAAAAAATGCTGTTCCCTGCAGAAATTTCATGCTAGTGTCATGATATGGGGTGCAAATGCACTCCATATCATGACAGTTCTTTAATTGCAACCAGATCTGTGTGTATGGTTGGGGGAAACTAATGTGTTTGTTTTAGGAAACATATAAAAAACAATAATTAAGGAGACTATATTTGTTGGTATATTCGAATTACTGAAAGGTGTAAATATGTGAACCATCATTAATAAAGCCATGTGAGGACGGAAAAAGCACAGGTGGGAATAGAAATACTTTCATTACTGGCAAATGAATTATTAATAATTAACATTTGTAATATACGTGTGTTCTATAAGCAAATATCATGATCCTGTAAATTCTAGACATGCATATATGCATTTATGATGGCATAATTAAATATATATATATATATATATGAGTAGAGAGAAAGAGATTTTTTTAATCTTTAAAGGTACCTTAAAGATTAAATCGTTAAACAATCTCGATTAAAGTAATTAACCTCAATGAAATAAAGGTACAAATATTTTGTACTGAAATTAACAGTACACCATCAGTGTAGACAAGCAGTTCAAAGGAATGGAATAAAAAAATACATAACAGTCATTGGATTACCAATTAAAAACTGTTGCTGTGTGCTAGAAATGAATATTAATAAAATATTATTAAATAATTCTTAAAAACTATTTCTTTGATGGTTACAGAAGATAAGAATCTCCCAAACTTTTGGAAGAGAGAGAGAGACAATCATTTCAATTTAGATAAAGCTCATATTCTCCATAGATGCAAGTACGTCCTCTCCATAAATATGAATGCCTTTTCAAAGAAAGTTGTGAAGCCCTTTTACATCAGCCAAATCTAAATCAAAATGATTCTCTCTCTCTCTCTCAAAAGTTTGGGAGATTCTTAGTTTTTAAGAATTATTTAATACTATTTTATTAATATTAATTTCTAGCACACAGCAAGAGTTTTTTGGTAATCCACTGACTGTTATGTACTTTTTATTCTATTCCTTTGAACTGCTTGTTGTCTACACTGATGATGTACTGTTAAATTCAGTACGAAGTATTTGTACCTTTTATTTCGTTAAAGTTAATTACTGTGTTTATCGTATAATTTATTATTTAAAGAGATTTCTTTGTAAAATATAAATAACTAACCAATAATAAACAGCTGCTGTATACATTTGGTATCTCAGTAAATAACTGTTGAGAGGGTTTAATCCAATGAACTAATAATGTTGATCAAGTGATTCATTTAGGCATGCCAGGAATAAATGTGAGTTGATGGAGCAGCAAATCATCTTGTCAAATTTGTTGTGGCTGTTATGTGTATTTATTTCTCTGTTTTATTTATTGAGAATCAGTATACACTTTTTTACATAGTAATAGGATACATGAATAAATTCTGATCGTCAGAATTATCCACTCTTCCACGAATTCTACATTCACTTTTTTTTTTTTTTTTGTCAGTGGTTCTTCTGTCTTTTTTATAATAGATATCTCACATATGCTAGTATTTAGTTGTAGATCAACCACTACTTATAACACATAGAAGTATTCATTTTTATTCAGGAATAGATCAATTTTTACTATGTCTGTTGTTTCCGAAGCCTGGAATAAAATGTTCCTATACCATGAAAATCACCCACAACATTTGCTATACTGTAGAAGCAGAAAAAAATGAGTAGTGTTATTTTATCACTAAATACAATACAAAGACATTTGAGAGTCTTAGTACTATATTTGGCAACAATTATTGTAATTAGAGACAACTGGAATGACACTTCATAATGAAAAACACTCCCTCCTACAGACTCCATATAGCATGCATACAAGCAAAACAGATTAATTGTAGTACTAAACATGGTAGCTAACTGAACACATTTGTCCTAACGTCCTCTTTCAAATTTTTGTTCCAGAAAATACCTATAACAGCTGTCACTGGATACAGAAAGCATACAATTTACATAAAGTAAAAAGATACATATTAGAATATATATATATATATATATATATATATATATATATATATATATATTAGCAAGCAGATTGATTCGGTTTCTAGACATGTTAACTATTATCTAATGACTGAACTCCACGATAATAAGGAAACAAGTAACTTTAATATATCCACACAACTAGCTTCGTTGGGATGGCGACTTCTTCAGGTGTGATAACACAAAAGTAAATAAAATACTGTAAAAAACATTGCACCTCTATAACAACAGAGCATAAAAAACTGTAGTTATGTTTGAATTGCAGTCCGAGCTACAGTTCTAGTGTTATGCACATGCAAGCATGTGACTTCTCTTGTTCGCCAATACTGAATAGCAGAGCTATGTGAGTCTGGCAAGCTGCAACTGGGATTGCTGTTCATGTGGGAAGAGTTGAGATTATTTCTTTTGATCAAGGATACGACGTTCTAGTTCATTGTAACATTTATGTATGTTGGATGTTGAATTCCAGTCTATTTGATGTTGGCGGCCTTCATCATTGGAGTTAACTGAGAACAAGACGTGGCTAGAGAGAGCGCTGGCTCAGGTTCTGTTATATGAGATGTCTCTCTAGTGTTCTTCGAGATGCAGAAAGATAGACTTTTTAGTTTGGCCATGATATGGCTTCCCGCAATCGCATACAATTCTATAGACATCTGGAAACTGAAGATGGTGATGATTTTCTTTGGGATGGCTTAGGATTGACCGGAGTTTTGGTCAAGTGGGGAAACACATTTTGATATTGAACCTCTTCAAAATTCTTACCAGTTTAGGGGAGAGGGAACTGATATAAGGTAAGGAGATGTAGGTTCTGGGGTTAGTAGAAACCTCATTAGTATGTTGATGATGGTGGTATAGTAGTTTGTTAATTCTTTTTGAAGAGTAACCATTATTTATGAAGGTTCTTTTAAGATGTTTCAGTTCATTTTTGAGCTCTTCTTCTTCGTCTAATAATACAGAACTGGCACAGTATACAGAGTATTTTCTTTATGTATCTTTGGAAGGCCGTACAATCGGGGAATGAGCGGATGAAGAGATCATAGAGATAGGCGGATGCATAAAGAAAATATTCCGTTAAGGCCCATAGTTGAAAGTATTGACTCTCCCACATATAACTTATTGAAATATCTCCCTGCCTCCTTGAAAAACTTCACAGGAAATCTTTGTCATTGTCATCAAAAATTCAACTGACTTTGTTACCAAGATAAAAACCTCAAACTCAACAACTCAGATATCATGGCAAGCTTCGACATAGTATCGCTGTTTACTAATGTACCCACCCAAGATGTTTTTACTCTTCTTAGAAACAAGATTTCAAAAAAACTTCCTCTCACTACTATCCACCACAAAAATTAGGCATCATATCCACTCTCGCTCATTGTCCCAGTTTCATATTATTAGACAGAGAAGAGCTCAAAAATGAACTGAAACATCTTAAAAGAACCTTCATAAATAAGTTACTCTTCAAAAAGTATTAACAAACTACTGTACCACTGTCATCAACATACTAATGAGGTTTCTACTAGCCCCAGAGCCTACATCTCCTTACCTTACATCAGTTCCCTCTCGCCTAAACTGGCAAGAATTTTGAAGAGGTTCAATATCAAAACGCATTTCTCCACTTTACCAAAACTCCGGTCAATCCTAAGCCACCCCAAAGAAAATCATCAACATCTTCAGTTTCCAGGTGTCTACAGTATGGTGTGCGATTATGGGAAGCCATATTACGGCCAAACTGAAAAGTCTATCTTTCTGCATCTCGAAGAACACTAGAGCGACATCTCATATAACAGAACCTGAGCCAGCGCTCTCTCTAGCCACGTCTTGTTCTCAGTTAACTCCAATGATTAAGGCCACTAACATCAAATAGACTGGAATTTAACATCCAGCATACATAAATGTTATGACGAACTAGAACGTCGTATCCTTGAATCAAAAGAAATAATCCTCAACTCTTCCCACTAGAACTATAACTCGGACTCCAATTCAAACGTAACCACAGATTTTTATGCTCTGTTGTTGTAGAAGTGCAATATTTTTTTACGGTCTTTTATTTACTTTTGTGTTATCACACCTGAAGAAGTTGGCATCCCGACGAAACTAGTTGTGTGGATATATTAAAGTTACTTGTTTCCTTATAATCTTAGAGTTCAGTCATTAGATAATAGTTAACACACACATATATATATATAACTTGAAATCAATTCTAATTACATTTGAGATATTCAGTATCATCAAGACACTTCACAGTTGCTAATTTTATAAATAAAATTCTATTTTATTCTTTTGCAACTAACTTGCTGTATAATCTTTGTGAAAATGTGACTGCCCAATGTAGAAGCAGCATACATATTCTAAAGCTAGTTCCCGCCAGCAGTTTATGCACGTACAGTTCCTGCCTGGTACAAATGTGTTAAGAGGTAATATGAATGATTTGATTTCTGGTCATAAAAAACAGATCTCCCTCACTCACCTTGACAGAATTTGAAACTAGTAGAGTACTGGTTGCTCAGATAAGTTCACTAATTAATCCTCTGTAATTCTTGCATTCAGTTTTATTTTTTTCTTTCAAGGATGGATACTGCAAGAACTCAAAGTATTTATGGTCAAGTGCACATTTATTTTCATTGTGATACTTATTTTTATGCTGCTCATAACTAAATGCAGCAATTTCTATTTCATATCCTCTCTTATATGTGTGCATTATGAAGATATTACTATTATTAATAGCATAATCAGTAAGATTTTTCTTATTTAACACTTGGGAGCTCGCAGCGGTAAAAATTGCAGCATAGGTCACGGTATATCTGAGAGATACATTCATTACTAGTATGCACTAAAATGCAATAAAACATAAAGAAAAAACACTGCAAATATAATACTTGAAGGTACAAATTAAGTGGATATTGAATCCAACATTATTTCATAGCCGAATATAGAAATTACAAGAGTTTCATGCCGAATATATAGAAACTAAAAGTTTCAGTTGATGCAAGCATAAGCAACCTTATGGGCAACTTGTAGTAAAGGTGGAGTAAGCTCCAGATCACTTTCCTTAGTATTTTCCATAATGTAAAGCACATCTCCTAGAGGACATGTATGATAAAGAAGCCTTTGGCTCTCTATTTCAGTAATGCATGATGGTTTATTTATTTTCAGTTACAATTGAACAAAGAATAATAAAAAACACAACTAAACCATATTATGCTGACTTTGGAGATCAGTATATTTCTCAGATACAATTTACTTTCAAATATCGCAAACCTTTACATAACGTGTTAGACCAAACTGACAGCAAAAAACAGTGCGAATATCACTCTTAACATATGATTGCACAGCTACTGATGACCTCCAAACTATACACTGAATTGTGTAAGAATATTTATATTAAACATTTTGCATGTATCTGAGGGTTAAAGTGTGTTTTCTCCAAGTGGATTTATGCATATATTTAAGTTGGATTTTGGTGTTAGTAATGAAGGTAATGAATTCTAATTCTAAACTGAAGGGTAACATGATTACTTTTATTATTTGCCCTGCTATTTTCTGTAGATTTTCTTAGAATTTTTATTTTAGCATTTTTAAAATGTATTTAATTTAAGAA
This sequence comes from Typopeltis vanoorti, assembly GCF_054136105.1. Lineage (NCBI taxonomy): Eukaryota > Metazoa > Arthropoda > Arachnida > Uropygi > Thelyphonidae > Typopeltis > Typopeltis vanoorti. Next base: position 64,115,384 of record NC_143552.1, read on the forward strand.
TTTTCTTAGAATATTTATATATATAAATATTTATATTCTTATTAGGAAATGAATACTTATTCATTTCCTATTATGCTTTTAGGTCTCCAACAAGAACCAACGTTCCTTTTTTTGCCTTTGTCATTGTTTTTCTCACTCTGATCATTCACTCAGTTTCTTTATTTCTTCACAATGGTACTATTATTGAGATCAGAAGCACAAATAAATCTCATTGTCCAATGTTACCATTTTGGAAATTTCCCGCATTTTCTCAAGTTTCTTTCCTAGATATTATTATTATAATCATTATAGGGGCACCTCCATGGAGTCCGAAGACTTATTGCAGGAGACCCAATCTATCCACACAATCTATCATACCTTTCCTTGAACTCATTAACAGACAATGCACTCACAACTGACTCTGGTGACACATTCCACTCATTCACAACTCTCCAAGCAAAAAATCTAGTCCTTGCACCCCTACTAACCGCACATTTATTCACATTCCAAGAATGACCCCCCCCCCCTTGTTTTGGTCCTCTAGCCAAGTGTTGAAATATTTTCCCTGCATCAATCATATAAAAGCCTTTAAGCAACTTGAATGTTTCTATCATATCCTCTCTTTTTTCTCCTATCAACCTACTTCTGCAATTCACACACCCTCAATCTATCCTCATAGGAAACATCTCACAGGCTACTCACCATCTTGGTCACTTGCCTCTGAATTCTCTCCACCACTTCCTCATCCTGAAGAAACCCAGGGGACCAGACTTGAGCACAGTAATCCAGATGTGAGTGTATCAAGGCCTTATAAAGAGGAATAACAACTTCCTTATCTCCACATGTTAATGTGTTCTTCAATAGCCAAGTAATCTTATGGGCTACCTTAGCAATATGTCCTCTAAACTTTAACCCTCTGTCTACCACCACTCTTAAATCTCTAGTTTCATCTATTTCCTGAAGTATAGTGTCATCAATATGATATATAGCTTGTAATCTATTTTTTCCAAAATGTATAACTTTACATTTCTCCACATTAAACTGATACCCATACTGACGGCCTATTTAAATCATCCTGCAAGCTCTCCACATCACTTTGATTAACTATTACTCTACCTAATTTTGCATCATCAGCAAACTGAATATTTCCTTTCAGGTTATAGTTCTCCACAAAAATTTCCATTTGTCTTTGTCCTTGACTGATTGTCAACATCTTATGTTAAAACATTGTAGATCATCCCTCTGTCATGTTCTTGATATCCACTCACTACCTGATTTTGTCCATCTTTCATCTATTAATCTACTAATATGGCCAATTCATCTTCATTTGCAGGCTTTATAGTACTTCGCAATATCCTCTACTCTGGTCATCTCTCTAATTCTATTATAATTCTACTTTAAAGCACCTACTTTTCAAGAAGTTTATCTTTGTATTTTGTGTTGAATACCATAGCTTCTCCTTCCTTCTTTTCTGTTATTATTGTTGCCTGAATAAATCATCGTATAGTTATTATTTACAAGTATCTCACCTATGGTTTTTTTGTCTCAGTAACATGAGTTATGTTGTTGTGCTGTTTCTGTAATTCTACTAGCTCCACATCTTTTTCTTTGATGCTTTTTATGTTATGTCAGTTTTCAATTCTGTCTAGTTTAAGGTTGTTCCAATAGCTGATTTTTCACTGTTTGTCCTAGTTCTCTGACAAAAATTACATGGGTCTTCTTTAAACTAGCCAATACTCCATCTAGCATGATGGAGTGTCTTTGTTTATTCAGTGCTTGGGTGAATACCTACCAAGCACTGTTGCTACAGGAAAATGAAGGTTTGATATTAGGGGTCAGAAACTGCAGTTGGCCATCTGCATAGTCTGTAAAGAATGTAGAGGGCTTACTCAGCTTTAGTTAATCCCAGCTTCTCCCATTGAAACCAACCCCACCATTTCACAATGTAGTCCAATTTTTCACAGGGAGGGGGACTCTGGCAAATACAGCTAATGCCTCCAGAAATTTAGAGTGGAGGAAAAATCAACAAGACCTCTAGGGTACCACTTAGCTGCTTTCCTCAGTGACTACCTTCCAGGCATGTCAAATAGTATGGGCCTCATAACCTCTCTCATTTGAGAGTCAAGCTGTTGCAGACTACTTGCTGGATAGTATGTGGGACCAAAGTAATATTAGAATAATGAGTTAAGAGGCTTCCCAACCAAAAGGAATTTCCTTAAGTATTCCAGATAAGATTTATATAAGCTTACTTGTTGAGAAATGTTAAGAAAAATTGTGGAACGGAAACTTGAAAAGGAGCAAGTGAATTCAGACCAAAACGTGGTTGTCAAGATCAGATTTTCATATTGGCAGAATCATATTAGAAATGAAATGAAAAATCATCATCATTTCTTGGTCAGAATATTCTGATACCCCTCTCAAGGGATATCAGAATATTCTGAGTAAAACATGATTTAGTTGACATTGCTACTAATCTCCTAAGCATTTTAAACATTTGAATCTGCTATCCAAACCAATCTATTACTTGTCAGCACTTTAGTATTATCGAATCTAATATCCTGGTTTTCTAGAGTGCTTCTGACCGAATCAATCCACCTAGATCTTGTCTTCTTCTGGGTGTCTTTTTCCTGCCATCTTGGCATCAAACATCTGTTTTTTCTAGCCTTCCAATTCCCATTCTGTTTATGTGACTATGCTAACTTAGCTTAACTCTACTTACATATTCTTGGATGCTAACAACATCAAGTTCCTTCCTAATATCTTCATTTCTAATATGATTCTGCCAATCTGTTCACTCCCCTATTTTTTCTGAGAACTTGTATGTTGTCTCTAGTCTTTGATCAAGTGCATAATTTATAATCCAGATCTTAAGATCTCTAAGTTAAAATTGGTTTTGAACACTGTCTTGTTTCTTGTTGTATACAGCTAGTTTAGTGTTTTGACTAATTTTTCTCTTCATTAACGATGCCAAGAAATTATATACTCAGTTTTAATCCTTTACCAAAGGAAGCAAAACAATGTTTTGCATGTGAAATATATTCACATCTGAGCTACTTGTATAGCTCAGGGGGTGCTTAAGGGTCAAAGCTGTATAACTGAGAGGAGACCTCCACATAGCCTTTAAAGGAATGCGGAGAACCGACCAGGGCTTCTGACCTAATGTCCAATCCTCACCTTCTCGTGGTGCACCCTGTTGGGTATCTACTTTGATACTGAACGGACGAGGATGGGCTGGCAATTTGGGATTTAGCCGACCAAATTGTATTCTTATTGGTTAAACCAAAATAAAAAATGATGGTACAACATGACAAAATTTCATGCCGGCTGGGGCTTCGTCCGGTTAAACAAGGCCCCCGTTGTTTTCTCCAGGGAACCAGGGCGAACAGTGAAAAGTCAGCTACTGGAACAAATCTGAAAACAAACCCCAACTCAACATCACCAGAGTTAAAGATCGGTACTATCAACGTAAGAAGCCTGAATGGCAAAGAAATGGAGCTAGCTGAGGAATTAGATAAGTACCAGATCGACATAATAGGGGTGACTGAAACAAAAAAGACCAAAACTGGTGAGATCTTTCTGAGCAATAAATACAAAATGTTATATTCAGGCAATGACAATCAAGGAAAAGAAGGAGTAGCCATAGTATTCAACACAAAATACGAGGCTAATCTTCTTGAATGGCAGTCAGTCTCAAGTAGAGTAATGTGGGCAAATATGAGAATGGGGAACTGGACAATGACACTTATTTGTGCCTATGGTCCCACAGAAGGTTCTACTAAGGTAGAAGTGGAGGAATTTTTTGAGGCTTTAGAAAAAGCAACTGACACAATGAAAAAGGAAAAGTTGGTCCTTGTTGGGGATCTAAATAGCAGAGTAGGAAATGATTGTGAGACATAACAAAAATATTTTGGGAAAATTTGGAGAAAAGAGCAAAGCTAATAATAATGGCAAATATCTGTTGGATTTCTGCTCAGGACATGGACTGATTATTACTAACACCATGTTCCAACATAAAAATGTGCACAAATTCACATGGAGAGAAGAGGCTAGGAATAAGAAAAGTCTCATTGACTATGTTATTGTTGATAGTGATGTTTTCTCCCTGGTGCAGGACACCAGAGTGTACAGAGGATTTGAAATTGGAAGTGATCACTATTTAGTCTTGAGCAGGATAAAATTGAATTTCATATTGAAAAGAATAACATGTAAGAAAGTTTTAAAGCGAATAAAAGTTGAGCAACTCTCAGATGTGAACTGTAGACTAAAATACAGAAAGATTATTGAAAATAAAAAAAAGAGTTTGAGAACAGGAATCAAACCTTGGAGATTCAGTGGCAAACTCTGAAGAAAACATTGATTGATTCTGCCAGAGAGGCATGTGGTGAGGTTGTGTGCAAGGATAAAAAAATCAGAACTCCCTGGTGGACACAGGAAGTTAAAGAGGCAGTGAAGGAAAAGAAGAAAGCATATCAAAAGTTCCTGGCAAATAAGTCAGCTTTTACTCTTACAGAATACAGAGACAAATGCAAGAAAGCTAAACAGTGTGTAAAACTAGCTAAACAAAAGTCATGGGAGGACTTTTGCAAGAATATAGAAAATAAATATCAAGAAGGTGGCAAAATATTCTGGAGGTTGTTGAAGAAGCTTAGGAATGGAGGAAAGAGTGCTGTAAAAGGAGTTAGAGATGATAAAGGTGACATGAAAACAGGAGAAAAAGATACCCTTGAAGTATGGAGTAATTACTTTGAAAAACTGCTAAATGAAACAAGCAGTGATGACAGCATAGTTATAAAAAATACTGACCAGGCATGCAGTCAGGAATACATATCCATACTTGAAGTAGAAAAAGCCATCAAAGGCTTGAAATGTGGAAAGGCAGCAGGAGTAGATGATATTCGACCAGAAATGCTGAAGTATGGTGGTATAAGAGTCTTACAGTGGCTGCACTGCATAGTTCAGAAAGCCTGGACAGATGGACGAATTCCCGATGATTGGAGTAGGGCCCTCATACTACCCATATATAAAAAGGGAAATAAAACTGAATGTGAGAATTACAGAGGTATTTCCCTACTGAATGTTCCTGGCAAGATCTATGCAAGTATACTTGAGAAACGGTTGAGAAGAATTGTGGAAGAAAAGCTTGGTGAAGAACAAGCTGGATTCAGGCCAAATAGAGGCTGTCAGGATCAGATCTTCACCTTACGACAAATAGTCGAGAAAGCATGGGAATATAACAAAGATCTGTATTTGAGTTTTGTCGATTTGGAAAAGGCATATGACAAGGTGCCAAGAGAAAAGCTATTCAAAACGCTGCAGTTATATGGTGTCAATGGGGCATTATATCAAGCAATACTTAGTCTTTATTTGAGTTGTAAGTCAGCAGTTAGAATTGAAGGAAGTACAGGAAGATGGTTTAATGTTAAATCTGGTGTGAGACAAGGATGTACATTATCCCCTCTGTTATTCATTATCTATATGGATCACATTATGAAGGAAAGTGGTATTAACCCTGATATCAAAATTGGAGATGTTAATGTCAGCCCTTTGCTTTATGCGGATGATGTTATACTTCTAAATAAATCCGCTACAAGTCTGCAAGATTCTCTGACTAAATTGAATAGCTGTTGTAATAGATATGGTATGAAGGTCAGCAATAAAAAGACAAAGACAATGAAAATAGGCAGAATCATTGAAAATGTCAACTGTGTTGTGAATGGAGAACCTGTGGAACAAGTAAAACATTTCAGCTACTTAGGCACAATTTTTACTGAAGATGGTAAATTAAATATAGAAATAGACAACAGAATCAGCAAAGCTGGTATGGTGGGAAGTCAATTGAATAAATTCATATGGAATAAGAGAGAAATTAGTCGTAACACTAAATTAGCTGTATACAAGACAGTGTTCAAACCAGTTTTAACTTATGGATCTGAGAGCTGGGTCAGACATAAAACACTTGACCAAAGACTAGAGACCACAGATATGAGAGTCCTGAGAAAGATTAGAGGCGTGAACAGATGGCATCAATGGCAATATCATATTAAAAACGAGGATATTAGGAAAGAACTTGACATTGTCAGCATCCAGGAATGTGTTAGCAGAGCTAATCTCAGGTGGTATGGTCACTTAAATAGAATGGGAGAGGAAAGATTAGCAAAACAAGTGTTCTCTGCCAGGTTGGCAGGAAAACGACCCAGAGGAAGACCAAGATATAAGTGGATTGATACGGTACAAAGTGCCTTAGACAATAGAAATATAAGATCTGATAATGTTGGCTTCCTGACAAGTAACAGACTGATTTGGAGGAAAATTGTAGATAGGAGGTTAGTAATGATGTAATTTTTTCATGTAGTACTGTCACATGGCAGGAATTTGATGATGATGATGCTACTTGTATATAGAGACTGGCTTCACATAACTTGCCTTAGTATATATATTCCATAATGCAAAGCACACATCCCTTTCGGATATGTAAAATGCTATGCATAATGGGAAGGGCCACTACCCAGATCAGTTTTGACCTTTATTGAGGTCTTATCAGTGAGAGCCAGACCTAGAAGAGTGCAGATGTATTTAATTAGCATCTAACCATACCAGCTTTGGTCATTCTGTCTATTTCCATATTTAATTTTCCATCTTCACTGAAAACTGTACCTAAGTAGTTGAAGTACTTTATTTGTTCTATAGGTTCTCTCTGAAGAATGCAGTTGAAGTTTTCTGTATTCTTGCTTATTTTCATAGTTTGTCTTTTTATTGTTGATTTTATTATTAGTATTATCATTATCTGAGACCCTCTAACGAGTCAAGGACTCATGAATGGAGGTTATACATTACCCAATCCAGCTATCATACCTTCCATTAAACTCATTCACACTAGATTCACTCATCATTTCAAGAAGAAAATGATTCCACTGACTATCTGATCTGTGAGAGAAAAATCTAGCTCTTACCACTTTCTAAACTGCTAACTAACTTAACTTTCATAGATACCCCCTGTGTTCTCTCCCCACCTTCCATGTAACAAAAAATTTCATCATACGATATCCTATAGCACTTATTTATAAGTTTAGAGATATTTATCATATCATATCAAATCTGCACATATTAGTCAAGGTGATGTCTTAACAAGATTTTGTAAAGATGCTAAATGACCTCCTTATCCTTAAATGTCAAGGTTTGTTTCAACATCTCAGTTATCCTCCATCTGCATGGTTTGTCTAGTGGTTATGTGCTTCACAACCATATGCCTGGGGAAGGAGTGTCCTAGGTTCGATTCCCTTTGATGACGTGAGGAGCTTAAGGATCTTTCTCAGCCATAGCCAAGTTAGCTGGTCTTGGGTGTGGACAGCAGGGTTTTTCCCCCAGTTTATCTGGGGTTTTACATCCCACGAGCAGGCAAACCGGCCCCATATACACACAGGCTACAGTCATAGGATATAGTACTTAATCCATCATTAAGAGGGCTCAACTAGTCTTAAGGGGTGGTTGAGGAATGTGTGTGGGGGGGAGAACCCCACATGAATAAAAAAAAATTATGCTCCGAGTTGTATTTGCAGTTTTTACTATGAAATTTTACTATTCCTATCCACCAACACATGAAGATGTCTAGTCTCGTCAGCTTTTTGTACCATAACCTGCTAATATAATGTGATTGGAAATCATACTGCACTGAAGTACATAACTTGTCACTTACTAACATTGAACTGATAGCCATTTTCATTCATTCAGATTATTAGTAGTATTATTATTTGTGACATCTCCAAGGAGTCCAAAGACTCATCAAGGGAGGACACCTACTATACAACTCTGACTCCACGACTACACTGAACCTCTACTACCATTTAGATGATTTTTTTCAATCATCTATATCAATGCCACCTACTGCCCACCACTACCACCACAACTAGTATTTTTTGTCTGTAAATTGCTTGTGTTCTGAAATCATTCTATAAGTGCTGGATATCAGTAGCATCTCTGATTAAATATCTACTGTTAAATTCTTTCTAGTGTCATTAATGTACAGGTTTAACAACAGTAGTCCAGTGCTTGAGGAATCGTGTGGAGTGTAATTTTTGCATTTGAGGTCGACTTGCTGTGGTTTTATAAAGAATAATAGGTTTGGATGATAAGTGATGTGCACATCATTTATGTATCATTTAAGGTGACAAATCTTCATGAAGTTGATGAGTGATGTTTTTGTTTTTTCTATTTTTGTGGATTTTTTAAATCATTTTTTGGATATTTTTGACATCTTTTATTGTAGAAATGTCTGCAATTTATATACCAGAAAACAGGAAGTATGAAAGAAGGTATAAAGGAGGTGAGAAGAAAGAGTATTTTTTTGGTAATTTCATGACAAAATTTAGTTTTCCAGGTTTGGAGATGAAGGATATTTGTTACACTATTAGAATACAGTGAGGGAAACTGAATGACTGGATTGATTTTGAAAGGTAATAAGTATGGAATGAGAGAACATATAAAAGAGTCACTGGAAGAAGTTAAAAGTAGAATGAGGTAGTCATTGTACATCTATGGTAGCTTTACAGATAGGAATTAATCAAGAAGGGGTGATTAGAAACATAAATTTGATCGATGGAAGGACACGCATATATATATATATATAAAACTGATTGATGGTAGTTACAGGTGCAATTATGTCTACTAATGCTTGAGTCATTGGGAATTATGGTAAGTCTTTTATTTGACTCCCACCCACAAAAGATTGTAAGGCTATAGTACTCATGTGGCTGTGTTAAGGATTTTTTTTTTTCTATTATTAATTTTTATCATTTTCATTTATTTTTTTATGTAATGCAGAAGTCCTGTTCTAGAGACCCAACATGGAAATTTTTTCACGCCACCTCAGGCCTCCAGTAAAAGGGGCTGTGGATTTGCACCAGGCAGGTAAGTTAATTTCCAACCTAAAGACAGTGACAAACATCTATGGCCATCAGGATTCAAACCTGCAGCCTGTTGGTTGGAGAGTGGATATGCCAATCAAGCCTGCAGTTCTGCTTGGGCCAAAAATTATTGAGATTAATGAGACTTGTTGATAGAGAATATTAGGGATATTGTATTTTCAGGGTGGACAGAAGAAACAGGAAAGAGAGAATTGCTGAAGATAGTAGAACTACAACCAACATGGGTAGAAGTTCTGCAAGAAAACAAGACTGTATTTGCTATATGGTTGGTGGGGGGGGGTGCGTGTGTGTGAGAGATAGAAATCACACACACACTTTTTCAAGAGCAGTACAACTGTTGGCCTGGCTGGCTAAGTGGTTAGCATGCTTGCTTTCCAACCAACAGGTGCTGCAGGTTTGAATCCCACTATAGGCATGGATGTTTGTGATTGTCTTTAGGTGTGAAACCACTGTCCCCACTTATTGTAAATGTGTGTTGAGGCTTAAGTGCTGTGAAGAATTCATGTTAGAAGTTTAATGGAATATTAACAGCACTGAGAAAGGATTAAAACTAATTTTAATACTTCCAATATTTCGTCTCCGTCACAGAGACATCTTTGGGTATTACAAAAACTTTTTGTAACAACACACACAAACACAATACAAAGTGAAACTCAAGTCCTATCTAGGTGGTGTGCCCTTTATGGGCATTTGCAGGTGGCCTGGGGATGTAAAGAGGGATCTCTGATAATTAAAGTCCCAAATTTTGGGAAGTTTAATGCAACTGTATTTGTTTAAATTAGGTTGATTCCTGAGTGCAGATGCAGATTCAAAGAATAGTCTTTCTTTTTTGAATTTACTATGGTGGAGCATGGTAGTTTTTTTCCAGGAGATCCTGTGGGATGTATCCAAAACATGGTCTGCAAGGCCAGATTGACCATAATCGTGTTTGCAGATGTAAGAACTGTGTTCTTCTAACCGGATTTTTTGTTCCTGTAAACTTTCCTACTTTGGACAAACAAGCAGGTCAGCATCCATCCGGTTAGAAGAACACAGTTCTTACATCTGCAAACCAAACACGATTATGGTCAATCTGGCCTTGCAGACCATGTTTTGGATACATCCCACAGGATCTCCTGGAAAAAAACTACAATGCTCCACCATAGTAATTTCAAAAAAGAAAGACTATTCTTTGAATCTGCATCTGCACTCAGGAATCAACTTAATTTAAAAAATACGGTTGCATTAAACTTCCCAAAATTTGGAAAGTTTAATGCAACCGTAGATAGGACTTTAGTTTCACTTTGTATTGTATTTGTGTGTGTGTGTTGTTACAAAAAGTTTTTGTAATCCCCGAAGATGTCTCTGTGATGGAGATGAAATATTGGAAGTATTAAAATTAGTTTTAATCCTTTTTCAGTACTGTTAATATTCCATTAAATCTCTTACATGGCTTATTGTAAGCCTTAAAGTGGCGACCTTAGTCATTGGGTTAGCCATACTAACGGGTAGAGATGACTAAACTGGAGAAGTGAGCAACATGATAGACGTAAAACCATATTATGAGAAGAAATTAACCAAGCAGACCAAAAAAAATTCCAAAGTACTACTTGGTGAGTTGAAAGGAAGGAATGATAATGGAAGGATTGTTTTAATGAATGGTGATGTGCAGAGAGGTGACAGAAACAGAAGGAATAGTTGAATTAAGAGTGATCATTTTGTTACTGTATTATTCTGATATGGTATTATAGTGACAGATATGACAGGAACCAATGAGAGAATAAGATATAGATGAAGATGCATAGAATTTTACAAATTCTCACTGTGATTACTGCCATGGGACTGATTAGCATGTTGGCATGTTTGTCAAAAGAATGCAAGATAATAGGCAGTGCCTTTGACCAATCTGCTTATTTTCAGTCTCAGCTCTCTTTCAGGGTCTCAAGGAGTGCAAAGATGGGAAAGACAGTTCTGTTATATGAAAGCAGTAATCTCATACAGAGGTAACAAATTATAGTTAAATTAATATCTTAGGAATGCTAGTTAAAGTATTGGAAAAATTGATGAAGGGCAGAATTCAGAAATGGATGGATAAAAATATGATTCTGTGTGGGGAAACAGCACAGTTTTGTGAAGTGGAAATCTTTTCTTTGCAATTTACTTAATTTTGTACAGTAAAGTAACAGGTTTTTTTTTTTTTAGATAATTGCATAAATTGGTGATATGGTTAAGGAGAGCTGATTGACACGAGTATTTCATGTAATCGACAGGTGACCAATAATATGAAACAGAGCTCTGCATTTGGATTGCTGTTGTTTAATTTGTGCATTAATGGTGTCAAGTATGAAATGAAGCGAATTTCCAACTGTTTGCTGATGACTAAACTGGGGAAGGTAATATAGAGACAGGATGATATCAGTAGACTGTCAATGTTTGCAAAATGGCAGTGTTCAGTGTTGCAAAATCTAAGGTTATGTACTTTGGGATGATAAGGTAACAAGTTGTGCATTACATTGTTGGAACTGGAAAGGTTAAGGATTTTTATTAGTAATGGTGGACACGGAATTGAAGTTCTGAGGGCATATTGCAAAAGCGACAGAATAGTTAAAAGGATGGACAACACGCTGATAGGTAGAAATAAGCAGATTATTTTCCCTCTTTAGATGATTTTGACATAGCAAATCTGGCTACCATGCTAGATGTGATCATTCTTAGAGATGAGGATATGATAGAGAGGATTCAGAAGTGAGCAACCAAGATGGTAACTGATCTGTGCATTGCTTCCTATGAGGATAGGATGAAGGAGTGTGGGTTACAAAGTTTAGTTGATTGGTCAAAAATGACCATTTTGACCAATCAAAATGGTCATTTTTGATTAGAGAAAAAAATAATGAGTTCTTTGAAACTAGTGAGATTAAATGTTTCTTCTTCTTAACAAACAGCAACTAATTGAATCATTAAAAATCCGGGTAGTGCAGGGTATACCATCTGATAATTGATCATTAATTAGTTCTTTGCAGACAAATATTTAAAAATAATTTTTTTTTTTTACTAATAGTGTTTAACAGTATAAATTATTAAATGTGATTGATTTAATTGTCAGCTAGTCATGTTTAATAAATGATTCTGACAGTTGATTCATACATTAGAGGGACAGACACTTATGAATGATCTGCATTGTTTCATGTGGACTTTAATTTTCAGTTAGTAATCCATGTTATAGCTTGTTCCTACATTGGTAAATGTGTTATTTATGCAACTGCAGAAAACAGTCATAAGTCCTGTTGATTGTGAAATACAGAAAAACAAAAAAGTTATTCCTGTATTTAACATGGTTATGGTGATTATGCATAAAACCTGTAAATATGGAATTCCATTAGGTGTATGTAAGACTTTATTTCCATGTACACTGAATTTTTTCCTTCACATCTTTATTTAAGCATTAGTGGTTCCTGAAATAAAATTTAACCTAAAACACTTTTCACTCTTCACTTTGCTAAGAGATTATGCAAATTATTTAAACCAGGTTTTTTACAATAATTATTTGTAACCCCCCCATTTTAATTTAAAAAATATTCATATCTTTAACTTGTCTCTCTCTCTCTCTCTCTCTCTGTGTGTGTGTTCAGAACCTGAAGATTCAAGTTTATTTAATGCACCACCTCCTCCAGTATCACTTCTGGAAGCTTTGCAACAGCGGTATGAAAAGTTTCAAACCACAATGAATGAGGCTGTAGCAGCAGGAAATAAGAGCAAAGCCAGAAGATTAGGAAGAATTGTGCAGGTATTAAGTGATTATAAGATGATTATGATGTTAATTAAGATTTTCTTTTAAAAAGCTTTAAAATAAGTTACCATAATTAAACATTTTTGTATTTATTATTTAAAATAAATTCAACTCTCTGGTTTTGATTCTCTTGATCACACTCTCCTAGTCAAATAATGCAACAGAATGAAGACAGGATATATATGGTTGTTGTTGTTAGAACATGACTGTTTTAGTGGATTATTTTGTTTATAGACAAAATGGGGTTTTCTGTAATCCAAAAAGAACAAAATATTCATGTAAAAGAGGTTTCAGAAGCTTTCTTTGTCTTAGAGCTTATTTCATTTCAGAGATTACTGACCTAATTCTAACATTTAATGTGTTGATAGGACACAATATGATCAAAGACAAGGATATTGTTATGAGATTACTATCTTTTGGTGCATGCAGCCTTGTCATTTCTTTCTCCTCATGAGGCACCTGTCCATGAATGAGAGGACTTCTCATTGTAATAGCCTTTTTTTAGTTCTACCTCTTTTTCTGTTTTTTTTCCCCTTCCTATACTGTTTGCTTTATTTATCCTTAGTCTTTATCTTGTCTTCCAGACTACTATCACTGGGATTCAATGCCTTGCTGCCATGTTTTCTTTGATGTGTGACCCATCTGTTTCAGCAAGGTGGGTTTCGGTCCTGGATGGCCCAGCCTGGATTAGTCAGCCAGTGGGCTCTCCTGCAAGGGTCAGTGGTGTTGCAGTAAGGCTTCTGGCCTAGGCACAGAGTCCAAGGTTTGCTGTAGTGCTGCTATAGTCTCTTGAGTAGCTCTGGCATTCCACTCTCACGTGCAGTCATTGCTTGCTGGAGAGTGGTGGGAATTCATGTGTCGCTCTGTGATAGGTGGGGAACTCTGATGCTGAGCAAAAAAAATCCCTTGAGCATGAATTTTTCATTCTCAAATTTTTCAGGGACCCTCACCAGGTTTCCACCACGTACTGAAACCATAGATGCATCATTTGATGAAAGAAGTAAGAAACAAAAGATATATGACACCAGTATAAATGTATCAATGTTTCTCATCATTCATAATGTGAAAAGCCAATAGGTAAAATGTCACTCTTCTTCATTCAAAAGGGTTTAGAAGGACTGCCAGATCTCCTAAAACAGATCTCCATTCTGATGATATCCTTGTGGAAATATCAAGTCAGCAACACACACAGAAAAATTACTGAAAGCAATACCAATTACAGTAACATTTCATAAACACTGAACTTCTAGAGGAGTTATGTCAGAATGGGCTCTCTTTGATGTTCCAGATGAGGAGATATGCTTAGAGCTTAAAGGCCAGCTTGATATATAGGGATGGTCACCTGGTTCCAACCAGGAATATCATCCTTACTTTTGATACACCTAAACCTCTAACATCTGGAAAAGAAGGGTACCTCCAACTGTCCCATTAAACTCTACATCCATAATCCACTAAAATGCTTTAACTCTCAGAAATATGGGAAGACTTAAACTGCATATGGTGGCTCTACTATGATGATAAATAAGCATGATAATAAATTCTGCTCTGCAAAGAAAACTATATGTGGGTAGATCATCCCACCTACTCCTTTCATGTCACAGGTGGAAGGATCACAAAGAAATTCAAAAAGCAAAAACAGAACAAACAAACATTCTCTTAAAATATATCATAACAGGATGCAAAGAAGAAACTAGCTACCACCTCCTGTCTTGAAATCCTCTTACACTGAGAAGGTGACAGCTAAGAAGATGGCAACAGCAATTCATGCTTGTATGCCTATTTCACCATACTCGAAATTTATGAGCATGAGTGCTCCTCTTTGGAGCACATCAGTCACATGACCTATGGTCTCAATTACATCATATGATGTATTAAACTTTTTTCCAGAGGAAGAGATGATCATTGGCTGTTCATATTTCCCCTAAATCAATAGACAAAGGTAAGCCCTTGGCATCTCAGAAATCAGAAGTATACAAAGCCAAAACAGAAATTTTTACATTGGAACTATTGTGATTTTTGGCAAAATGTTTATAATATCAAGGCTCTGTTTCTGCAGAGCCTTGATATTATCTGCAGTAGCATTATTTAAAACCCAGTGAGGACCCAATTTCACTTTTGTTTTGAAAGGGCAAAACTGGAGATGGTCTTGCTCATTGTCAAGTAGCTATCCTGGTGGGTAGTCATACTCCTTTCCAACATGTCCAACTTAATACTGCCCTGGAAACAATAGCAATTTGCATTATCTGGGATTTCTTGCTACAGTATGTTCCATTTATTTACCTGGATTATGAGTTAAATGAGAATAAACTAGATAATCTTATACAGCAACTGCCTCAGCCCATATTTCTTGTGGGGACTTTAATGGACACAACACACATACAATTCCAAAAACATCATCTTAATTTCCACTCCATCTAAATCCTTGTTGGAACCCAGAGTGCCAAGCAGCCAAAAAAGATTGAGACAGAGCATAGATTCCCTACCACTTCAAATCCGATAGCATTTAAATGTGCATCTGGCCAAAGCATACTATGTGAGAAGTTAGAGTGAAAAACTTGTATCAATTTAGATCATCGATTAATGAAACAACCAGTGCGAAAACTGTGTGGGATAAATTCTTAAAATATGAAAGGCAGATGTAAAACACACTGTTTGTATAACTTGGGACATAATGGATGTTCGAAGTTTTTCCACTTGGTTATACTATAAAATAAAGATGCCAAGAAATTATATTTTTAGTTTAATCCTTTATCCATGTGTAAGCAAACGTTTGCACCTAAAATATTTTCAGGACTGGGCAACTCATGTATAGCGGCTAATGACTTCACATCACTTGCCTTAGTATCTCATAATGCAAAGCACATATCCTTATGATTATGAACATATATAATGCTATGCATTATGGGAAGGGTCACTACCCAGACACCAGTTTCGACCTTTATTGGGGTCTCTGAGAGTGGGAGCTAGACCCAGAGGTGACACCAAGTTTGAAGTAATGCAGACGTCATATTTAATTTTATTTTCACCTCTAGAAAATACAATTAAATTAAAATAAATAAATGAAATAAACATGTAAACGCGACAGTGAGTGAGTGAAACAATATAATTGCAAAAGACAAAAGATCTAAAGTCCTATTTTTGGCGCCCTCTAACGAGAAAAAAAAAACAGCAGTTATCCAGGAGTTTTTCTTAGGATAACCGTCTCCCAAATTTTTGGCAAATTAATGCAACCATATTTGTTAAGGTTGGGAGAATTCTTCAAAGCCATTGCTGACTCAAAAAATAATCTTTCAGATCTATAACGACTCCTAAATAGCACATTCGTTTTCCTCCATCTAATCCTGTGTGAAGGAGTGTCCAAAGCATGGTCTGCCAGTCCCGACTTGCCATAGTAATAGTAGCGAATGTATCTTTCATGTTCTTCCAGGCAGATGTTCACTGATCTTCCTGTTTGCCCATAATAGGCCAAGTCACAGTCACATGGAACTTCATACACTCCTGGGTGTGCTAAAGGGTGAAGTTTATCCTTTGGCGAGCGGATCAGCGTTGCCAGCTTGACATGAGGTTTGAAGGTGGTGCGAAGGCCATGTTTCAACAATACTTTGGCTATCTTTTCCGATGTACCTCTGATATAGGGAATAGAAATGGTCATGTTGTATTCTTGTGTATTAGGGGAGGGCCGAGTAATGGGCCTATGTAGTATTTTATCTATTTTGTAGGGATTGTAGCCGTTGGCTAAGAACGTATGGCGCAGGTAGTGGAGTTCAGTGGTCAGAGCTGTATCGTTAGAACAAATGGCTCTGTGTGTAAGTGTTTTTAAAATGCCGTACTGTTGGACTGGATGATGATGTGATTGTTTATGTAGGTGTCTTCCTGTGTGTGTGGGCTTTCTGTAAATAGAAAAAGATAGTGATCCATCTGAAAGGCAGGTGACTAATGTGTCAAGAAATGGTAAACAGTTATTTGATTCTTTTTCTACTGTGAAGTGAATTTTGGGGTGTTGGCTGTTTAGGTAGGTGACAAAAGCATCCAGAGTGTCTTGTCCATGTGGCCAGATGGCAAACACATCATCTACATAGCGCAACCACACTTGTGGCTTGTATGTAGCTGTGGTAAGTACTTTGTTTTCAAAGTGTTCCATGGTAAAAATTTGCTAACGGGGGGGGGGGGGGACTCATAGCAGTACCATTAATCTGTTTGTAGAATTCCCCCCCCATGTAAAGTAACCTGCATTCATGGTAAATTGAAATAATTCAAAAATATCTGGGGGAAATTTAGACTTGATTAAATCAAGAGTGTCTATAAGTGGTACATTGGTAAATAGGGAGGTGACATCGAAACTAACCATTATGTCTGAATTTTTTAGGATTAGATTTTTAACCAGTGTTTTGAAATGGATTGAATTTTTTACAAAAGTAGAGGAGTCGCCAGTAAGAGGGGCAAGCGACTTAACTAAATGCCGAGCCAGTTTATATGTGGGACTATCTATGCTATCAACTATGGGGCGAAGGGGAATATTAGTTTTGTGGATTTTTGGTAATCCATAAATACGGGGTGGTTTAACATGAATTGGTTTTATTTTCCTGATGATTTCTTTGGGCCATGATGTCACTTTTTTCAGTAATTTTCAGACTTTTTTCTTTTGCGACATCGTAGGGTCTCGATGTATAATTTGATATGTGGAACTGTCATATGAGATCTTGCATTTTTCTGTTATATTCTTCTTTATTCATGATAACTGTTGCATTTCCTTTATCGGCTTTTGTAATAATAATATTTTTATTATTATATAACTTTTTTAGGGCAGTTATTTGCTTACGTGGCATATTGCCTCAAAGCCATTGCTGACTCAAAAAATAATCTGAAAGATTATTTTTTGAGTCAGCAATGGCTTTGAAGAATTCTCCCAACCTTAACAAATATGGTTGCATTAATTTGCCAAAAATTTGGGAGACGGTTATCCTAAGAAAAACTCCTGGATAACTGCTGTTTTTTTTTTCTCGTTAGAGGGCGCCAAAAATAGGACTTTAGATCTTTTGTCTTTTGCAATTATATTGTTTCACTCACTCATTGTCGCGTTTACATGTGTGTTGTGCTCTGATGATGCTGAGTTGAAAATCAGCGAAATATTAGCGTTAATAAAACATCTTTGTTGATAAAAGTGTTTGTGGTGTTGTTAATACCGTGAAAAAAATAAGTCATGAATAACCATCAATGCCTAAGCTTATCTGTTAGATAAATGAAATAAAATAACTACATCAAAGCTATATTCTATTTAAGACAACATCAGAGAAAAAAAAATTTTTTTAGAGATAGTTTTATTACAGCAAAAATGATGTCCTAATTTGTTATTATATTAGATTTAAGATCCTGGATTACCTGTAGTCCTGTTTATAATTAACTCTTGGGGAGAATATGTGCCTTCATATTCTTGGCATTTTTAGACCATCATTATTGTTAAGATTAGGATGGTTGATAAGAATTTCACAGGCCTCCTTAAATTTACGTTCATACGATGTTTTGGTATGTGTAAACAGTAGGTGCTTTACCAGTCAGTTCTGGAAAAGGAATTTAATTCGATAGGAATTAAATTCCTATCATTTTTTCTGATAGGAATTGTGCATTCTTGTTTCCCCTATATAGGGCAAATTACAGATGCAATGAATATGGTATACTCCATGGTAGGCCAGCAGTGGAAGTGGATCCTTTGATGAGTTGATCAAGTTCTTTAATTTTGTAGGAGGTTTAAAGGTGACTTTAAGGTTGTATATCTGTAGTATTCTGTTTATTTTATCTGATATCTCTTTAATGTATGGAATAATTACAGTTTTATTGTAGTCTACTTTATTTTTGTTTTTAAGCAAGGTCCTGTGAAGAATTTTGTTGATAGTATTTTGGCTGTAGTCATTTTTTAGTAAGATATTGCTGATAACTTTTAATTCATCTTTAAGGTTTTGTTCATTGGAGCATATCTTCAAAGCCCTGTTTTTTAGTGTGTTAATGACACCTAGTTTTTGTGTTGGGTGGTGGTAGGAGTTTATGTGTATATATTGGCTAGTATGAGTAGGTTTCTGGTAAACAGCGAAGGAAGACCTCAAGTGTATCTAGAAACAGAAGTGTGTTTTTGTCTAAAATGAATTCTGATCTCCATGTAACACTAAAGAAAAGCTATCTTTGTATGATGTGGAGAAAATATTTAATGCCAGACTTCTCTGGTATTTAGAAAGCAACTATCTCTCTCTCTCTCTCTCTCTCTCTCTCTGATGTTGGCTAAGTGGTTAGTGTATTCGCTTTTCAGCCTAGAGGCTGTGGGTTCGAATCCTGCCTTGGCATGGATGTTTGGTTTGTGATTATCTTCTACCTTCATGCATTCATTCATACAAGTGAATAAACACTCTCCCAAGATAGAGTGGGTCACCATGGGAGAAGTAGACCCAACCCTCCTGCAATGGGAGAGGCCCTTACCCCAGCAGTGGGGAAAAGTTACAGGCTGAAAAAAAAAAAAAAAAAGTAAGATATTGGAGTAAAATGTTTAATACCAGACTTCTCTGGCATTTAGAAAGCAGTGATCTTCTCTTCAATACACAACGTGGCTTCTGTAGACATTGTTCAATATTAAACCATTTAGTCCATTTAGAAATACATATGAGATGCAATTCTGAAACAGGAACATCTGGTTTCAGTGTTCTTTGATATGGAAAAAGCTTATGACACAGCCTGAAGATATGGCATATTAATAGACCTCTATAACCTAGGTCTCGGAGGGTACCTTCCTGTATTTATTAAGAATGTCCAAGTGTGACACGCTTTGCAGTCTGAAGTTAACTCAGTCACTGAACAGCTTCCTCCCAATGTATGCAATGCTATATGTTGATGACTTCACAATTTACTGTCACTCTTTTAACATGAAGGTAATTGAAAGACAACTTCAGCAAGCAATTGATTGTGTTTCTCCATGTGCTCTTAATAAAGGATTCAGGTTTTCAGCAGAAAAAAGTGCCTTTGTACACTTCTGCTGAAAATGCATTCTTTATCCAGATCCTGGGTTAAGAATGCGACAAAGTATTATCCTAGTAATAACAGAAGCCAAGTTCTTTGCACTCATCTTTGACAGAAAGCTTACATTCCTTGCACACATTCATCAACTAAGAGATGCATTGAATCTGCACTTATATGTTCAATTCTGGATTACTGCAATGCTGCTCAATCTTTATGCTGAAGCAAATGAACCGTAGATGGAAATAGTTGTCTCTTAACCCTACCCTAAAAGGAAAACTTCTTCCAGAGCAGCATCCTATGTGGACTAGTATCTTTTCTCTTTGTTGGGAGACTCAATATCACACATCAGACTACCATACATCCCTTTGGTATGCATGTTAAAGCAATTATGCAAACATTTATGAATGTTGACAACATTACCTTCACCACTCTGCAACTCTTCCCTGTACCAACTGAGGAAGTGTCACAATCCATCATCCATCCATCTACCTGCAGTTATTTAATGCACAGAACAGAACATTCTGATTTCCTACTCATCTATACTGATGAGTCAAGATCTGAGACCACCATTGATTGTGCTGCTGTATTTCCTGACTTTATCATATCCAATGATATTTCGGTTCATTGCAGTATTATACAGCAGAGTTGCATACAGTTCAGCTTGTGCATATAAAAGAAAATTGCTATCAAAAGTGTAAGATTTTTTACGGGCCCTTTGAGCTCTTTACAGGTCATCTTGTTTCCTGTGTACAATCCATATCCAGGGCTTTGCGAGGGTCTACAACTGTTGTACAAATTGTGAAGGTCTGTAATTTTGATATTCAGCTGTGCTGGATTCCCTGCCACATTGGAAATGAGGGAAACTAGACTGTAGATGCAGCTGCTAAGTCATCTGATAATTTTTCTACATACCATTTGTCAGTCCCTTATACAGAGTGCAGACAGTTTATAAGATCAGATCTAATAACTTAGCAGCAGTCATCATGGCAGAAAGCACTGACAAATAAATTGCATGAGATTAAGTATGAAATTAAGGATTGACAGTCTAGCCAACAAAGAAACAGAAGAGAAGGAAGTTGTTTCTGATAGGTTCTAAATGGGTCACAGTCATCTTACACATTCATATTTACTGAGATCTGATGACCTGGCTATGTGTGACCAGTGCAACACTTGTCACACCATTCATCATGTTCTCTTTGAGTGTTAACACTTCACTTAAGAAAGGAATGCATTTTTTTACTAATCTGTCTGAACCATATACCCTCAGACAGATCTTATCAGACTAACAGATTGCACAATATTTTTAACTTTTTAAAAATAATTAATTTATACAAACACATGTGATTATATATTCTATTTATATATATAGATACTGGCTTGATAACTTAATGTTTTTAATTTTCTTTTTGTACATGACAAGATATTTACTAATTTATCTTTTTATTACTGTTTATTACATTGAGTACTGCTGTAACCTTTGTCTTAGTGTGATCTTTGCTGTTCTTTCACCAATAAAGCCTTAATCAACCAGCCAAACCTGAATTCTGCCTTTGATCAACTTTTCCAATACTTTACTTAACCACCTCTCCCAAGATATCAATTGCTCTATAATTTGCTACCACAGTTTTAGATCCTCTATACAGAGGAATTATTTTGCTCTCCTTCCACTCCCTTGGACTTTACCAACTTTGAGACTTAACTTAAACAGACTAGTCAGAGACATTGCCGGTTCCTTTCCATATTCTCATAAAACATGAGCTGATATCCCATTTAATCCACAGCTATATTTACATTGAGATTCTGCAATATTGTAAGTTATTCCAATTCGTCAACCTCTATTCATACATCATTTCCTGTCACATCTATCATAGCAGTATCCTTACTTCTTGGATAATATTCCCTTGCAAGGTGGTCACTCAGTAACTCAACTATTTCATCTTCTTCTGTCACCTCACTACCATCAACACTTTTGAAGTTATCCTTCCATTTTCATTCTTCTTGCCATATAACAAGGGAACTCTTTGGAATTTCCTTTGATCTGCTCAGCTAATTTCTTGTCATAATCTGATTTTGCCTTCCTTACTATGCTAGTCACCTTTCTTGCCTGATTTTGTACTGTTTGCGTTTGCTGATCAATCACCTTTCTTCTTATATACCCTCCATAACATTTTCTTTTTTCTGCAGCTCCTGCTTAATGATACAACTCATCCATCTAACTCCTACCTTATTTATTCTCCTGATCTTAGGTATATATAGCCTGAAATTGCTTCTTTCAGATACCCTTTGACTTCTCCATGCACTGCTAACATTCTTCCCTTATAGAGTTTTATGCTATACCACTGCTTTAAGCTGTCCCCTAAGCTTATCACAATTACTTGCATTGTAATTTGACATATACTCCTTCTTAACTGAAAACTGAAAATTCCACATTCTCAGCTTATAAAGTTAAGATCCCCATGCTGCTTGCTCCCCCCCCCCCCCCCCAGTCAGAGGCAATATGACCACCTTTGGAAATATTTCCCTAAACTAGAACATCAAGGGAGGAATGGGAAAAATGAAAGTTCAACTATGGTATACAAATGCAATGAAGATATGAATGCCTTTGAACATGGTTATGTATGTTGCGAAGGAGTGGAAAAATATGCTTTGGGTTCAGACCTTTTAAGTATGTCTGGGGAGGGAAAAGAGAAAATTCTAGAACGAGACCAAATACATTGCATATCTAATTATAAGAATAGGCTAGGTCGTAATTTATTATGTCTATATACAAATGCTAGGAGCATCAGAAACAAAGGGGTTGAATTTGTTGTTTTATTGAATACGATGTGGCCTAAGATTGTTGGCATTAGTGAAACCTGGCTATCAGAATCAGATATGGTAAGTGGGATCGAGTGTAACGGATATACTATTTTTAGGAAAGACAGAAGAGATAGGAGAGGAGGAGGAGTGCTACTAATGATATCAGATGACTTAAGTCCAGTTAGGATAGAAATACAAGAAAACAATGAGGGTAACAATGTTCCATGTAGCAATGAGTTTGAGTCTATTTGGTGTGAAGTGGAGGTTAACAGAATGAAATATATGGTGCAGTGTTGCTACAGACCTGGCAGCTCAGTTGTAGGGGACGAAGAAATGCATTGCCAATTTAGCCTTATGGTTACCAAGCGAATGATCATTATGGGTGACTTTAATATTCCAAACATTGATTGGGTAGAAGAGAAATCTTATGATCAGAAAGAACAGGAATTTATTGAATTGTTGCGAGATAACTTTCTCAAGCCACATGTGAAAGAAGGAACTCGAGGTCAAAGAGTGTTGAATTTGCTCATAGCATCAGAAGGGATCTCTGTTAAGAATATGGCTATTTTACCACCAATTGGTGACAGTGATCATGCTGTTCTTTCTTGGGAAGTATCTACTTGTATTGAAGCTCTGATTAAATCAGGCTACATGCTAAATTACAAAGCTGGAAATTATGTTCAACTTGGAAGAATACTATCTTTGGTCCCATGGTATCAGTTACTGAATGTAAAAAATGTCAGTAATGCATGGGAATCTTTGAAAAAGTGCTTGAATGAGGCGGTATCTAAATGTATCTCTAGTGTTCAAAGAATAAATAGGTTGGGAGTGAAATGGATGTGCAGCCTTATTAAGCTAGAGATCCACAAGAAGAAGTTGATGTGGAAAGAATATCGTGAGAATAAGAGTGAGAGGAGTTATGAAATATATAAAGCTCGGGCCAAAAAAGTAACAAGTATTGTGAGAAAAGCTAAAATAGAGTATGAAAAGAAAATGTCCATGCAAGCTGAAGACAATCCAAAAGAATTTTCTCGTTATGTCTCAAGCAAAAGAATGAATGTGGAAGAATAACTTTATTGAATGCAGATGGTACACGAGTGTCAGAAGCTAAGGAGATTGTTCAGTTAATGAGTGCTCACTTTGCTAAGCTATATCAACCAGGTGCATGGTGCTACTGCTATTTTAGTCACGGGTTTATGAAAATGAGGTTGAAGTCTCTTGCATAACCTGGATAAGAATTTGTCAATAGGGACAGATGGAATATCTTACCGTTTGTTAAAGGAATGTTCCGCTGAATTGGCTAGGCCTTTCACATATTTGTATAACTTGAGTCTCAGCTCAGGAATGATACCACATATGATAAGGAATGTATGATAGTTCCATTGCACAAGAGGGGTGCAAAAACTGATGTGTCTAACTATTGACCTATTAGTATCTCTTGTGTGGTAGTGAAACTTTTACAGAAGTTGATAAGAACTCGCATACAGAAATGGGTAGACAAGCATTATATACTATGAAGGAACAGCATGGGTTTACTAAAGGAAGATCATGTTTTAGCAATTTGCTCATATTTTATAACAATGTTACGGCCAAGTTGGATAAAGGGAATGGATACACTATGATAATGTTGGATTTTTCTAAGGCATTTGATACGATACCACATGATAGGCTGTTGTGTAAACTGGAGAATATGGGACTAAAACATAATCTATTGACTTGGATCAGAGGATGGTTGACAGACAGATATAAAAAAGTGGTATACAGTGGGTGTAAATCTGCCAGATTTAAGGTAACCAGTGGTGTACCTCAAGGTTCAGTACTTGGGCCATTATTGTTCAATCTATGCATTAATGACATCAAGCAGGATCTATCATCAGATTTGCAATTGTTTGCTGATGATGCAAAGATAGGCAGGGCAATCAGGGATGCTACTGATATTCAGAAATTACAAAATGATTTAAATAGACTGGAAATCTGGGCTAACGAAAATGGCTGTCAGTTTAATGTTAGTAAGTGTAAAGTTAAATAATATAAGCACGTAAACACAAGAAAGATATTTAATTAATCAAATATTTCGGTCTGGAAATAGCAGACCATCTTCAGTGGCACTACAAGAACAGTTTTAAAAAAAATACAAGGTGGAATACTAACAATAGATCATTTAAAAATAGAACAAGCCGTGTGATGTTATATCACTAAGTATTAAAGGGAATATTTTATGCAGAGACATGATTGAAATAAAGATATTAATTTATAATATTAAATAACATAAAATTAATATGAATTAATGAGTTATCCTGATCAGACTTTCCCAGATTTTTGATATAGATATACAGTCATTCCGATTCAGGTTAGGACGATGGAGTAAGGCCTCTACACTTTCTTTGAATAAATGTTGAAATTTATAATGGGATCTATGTAAGAGGCAAGTTTTTGACCAAAGGATGTTGTGTTTAGTTTCAATCCCGTGCTGAGCCAATCCAGATTTTTCAGGTTTGTTGTGATGAATGGAGGATTGATGTTCTTGGATTCTTTTTTCAAGAGAACGTCCAGTTTGTCCAAAATAGGAGAGATCACAATTGCAGGGAATTTGATAAACTCCAGGAAGAGACATAGTTGAGCGTTTGTCTTTAGGAGAAGGAAAATGGGAAGATAATTTGTTAATAGGTGAATACGTAGCTGTTAACTCATATTTCTTCAGAATTCTTGCGATAGGGTCTGAAATCCCGGAGATGTATGGAATTGGAACTCGACGTATTGAACCTTTGTTGTTTTGTGGTGGATTATAAGAATCGAGATGTTGAGTTCTCTTTTCGGAAAAGTCATCGAGTTTCATGTGTTGTTGGATAGTAGAAAGTTCTTTCTATAGAAAATTAGAAGTAGAACAATTAGTTTTCGCTCTTCTGATTAGACATTTTATGATTCCTGTTTTTTGACAAGGATGATGGGCTGATTCTTTAAGAATATAACAACCTGTGAATGTTGGTTTCCTGTAAACTGTAGTTGTAAGAGTATTTGAAGGTGACTGGATGAGGAGAACGTCTAAAAAAGATAACTGGTTGTTTTCTTCCATTTCCATAGTAAACTTTATACGATGATGTAAGGAATTGATACTGTTTAAAAAAGAAGGTAAAGAGTTTTTGCTGTGTGGCCAAATAGTAAAGATGTCATCTATATATCTTACCCAAAAGGATGGTTAAATGAAAATAGATGAGACGAGAACTTTTTCTAGATGTTCTAAATAAAAGTTGGTTAAAGCAGGAGAGAGAGGACTTCCCATGACTGTTCCTTCTACTTAGCTGTAAAATTTGTTTTGACATAAGAAACATCCAGAGTGTATTATGAAATCAAATAGTTTTATAATGTCTTCTGGAAAGATGTCAGCAAGTAATTTTAAAGTCTCCTTGAGAGGTACATTTGTATATAAAGATTCTATATCAAAGCACACCATATGATCTGTAGGTTGCAATGAGACATTTTTCAATTTTTCTAAGAAATCTGAGGAGTTTTTTTAGAAAGGAACTAGAGTTGCCTATGTGAGATTTCAATAATTTAGCTAGATATTTGGCTATACGGTAAGTAGGAGAATCAATACAATCTACTATTGGACAAAGAGGAAAGTCAATCTTATGTATTTTAGGAAGACCATAAAATCTAGGAGGTCTTGCAAAATGAGTTTTAAGTCTTTCAATTGTGTCTCTATCTAAACTGATGACTTCATCTAAGAGAGAATTTAATTTCTTTAGTTGTCTGTTGGTTGGATTATAATGAAGTTCTTGATATATGGAGCGATCTCGAAGTAAATGAAAAAGTTTTCTTCTGTAATTTGCTGAGTCCATAACTACTGTTGCTTTTCCCTTGTCAGCTTTGGTGATGATGAGGTGATTGTTTTTTCTCAAGGACTGTAAAGATTTCATTTCAGAAAGAGATATGTTGGAAGGAGGAAGTTTGGCCTCAATCCTCCATTCATCACAACAAACCTGAAAAATCTGGATTGGCTCAGCACGGGATTGAAACTAACCACAACATCCTTTGGTCAAAAACTCACCTCTTACATAGATCCCATTATAAATTTGAACATTTATTCAAAGAAAGTGTAGAGGCCTTACTCCATCGTCCTAACCTGAATCGGAATGACTGTATATCTATATCAAAAATCTGGGAACGTCTAATCAGGATAACTCATTAATTCATATTAATTTTATGTTATTTAATATTATTAATTAATATCTTTATTTCAATCATGTCTCTGCTTAAAATATTCCCTTTAATACTTAGTGATATAACATCACGCGGCTTGTTCTATTTTTAAATGATCTGTTGTTAGTATTCCACCTTGTATTTTTTTAAAACTGTTCTTGTAGTGCCACTGAAGATGGTCTGCTATTTCCAGACCGAAATATTTGATTAATTAAATATCTTTCTTGTGTTTACGTGCTTATATTATTCAGTTTTTATGTCACAAGTATCCTTAAAACATCAAAGTGTAAAGTTATGCACCTTGGAGTGATTAGAGTTCCAGCAGCTTATTATATTAGTGGAGTTATGCAACAAGAAACTGAAGAGGCAATGGATCTTGGCATATTGATTGCTAAGAATTTAAAGTTTGAAGGTCACATAGCAAAAGTTGCAAATACAACTGAGAGGATAATTGGTATGTTGAAGTGAACCTTGATATGTAAGGATAAAGAAGTAATTTTGCCTCTTTATAAGGCTTTGGTAAGACCACACTTGGATTGCTATGCACAGATTTGGTCTCCCAAGTTCCAAGGGAATAAAGAAGCTGTGGAAAGGGTGTAAAGAAGAGTTACAAAGATTATATCTGGATTATGGGATTTAGATTATGAGGACAGATTCCGAATATGTGGATTACAGACTCTGGTTAACAGAAGAAAGAGGGGTGATATGATGGAGGTCTATAAACTTTTGAATGGGTGTTATAGCATTTCAACTGATGAAATTTTTTGTTATATGGAAGGCAGAGAGAGAACACTGGGGCATCCATGGAAGTTAAGGTTGTTCTCGCTCAAGAAAGGGTTAAGAGCTAGGTTTTTCTCCCAGAGAACAGTGAATGAGTGGAATAATTTGCCCTTACGGGTAGTGAGTGCATCCAGTGTGAATGAATTCAAGGGTAGGTATGATAGCTGGGTTGGGTAATTTACGTCCTCCCTCGATGAGTCCTTGACTCCCTGGAGGTCTTAGATAATAATAATAATATTTTTATCCTATGACCAGATCTATCACTATCATATTTGGAGTCCCCTCCATTACATGCTGCTTCAAGTAATTATCTCTTAGTAGGTGTATAAATTCCATTTCTTCCTGCCATGTGATCTTCTCTCTCTCCTCCTCCTCCTAGTATCTCTCCATAGTTGTAGTCTTCCATAATAATCACTCACCTTGCATTGTGCAGATACATGTCTTCTACATGATCCCTAGCACTCCTCACATCCCAACCTGTAGCAGAAATTGTCTGCATATTTTGTCTTATTTGCCTCAATCTCACCCCGAGACCAAAAGGACCAGTATCTACATGCCTGCCTCCTGTTTTTTTTTTTTTTTTTTTTTTTTTTGGGCTGCAGTTCATCTGCTGTCATCAGCAGTAGCTCCCCATCCTGTCTTTGTCCTCCTTGAAAATACTAGACTCTTCACATTCTATCTCCATAACTGCATCATCTACTGTCAACCAAGTCTCATTGATACCTGTAACCTTTGCTTCTAGCATTAGTATATATACATAAACTGTAGCATCATCCCCCTTAAACCTCCAGATTACATCCCATATAGATGATCCCATTCAATATTGTTTCTTGAGAGATATTATTCCACATTTTCATCATTCTCGCACTCAATTGCCTCGTGCCCACACACACCTGCATTCACTCTAATTGCTTTAATTTTCTAACTTTGCACTTCCACATTCTCAGTGAACAGAGCTCCTTCTAGACACCTTACTCCAAATCTAAGGAAGTGCAGTTTATCAGCATTATATGTCCTTCCATCCATCAAATTCAGTCCCTAGGTCATTCTGCACAATCTGTGCTGCGATTCATTTGCTTTCATTGACCTTCTCTTCAGTTTGCCTCTATCATAGTGGGCAGCAGATTTTCAGTCTTCACCCTCTCGCTGTTCATTTTCACTTCTGCCAAGGACTCATTCATATCGTCTCTCATACAGTAATTTTCACCTTTCAGATCATTAGTCCCAGTTAAAACAGTAATTTCTTTTGCCCAACCTTCTTTTTGCATTCTGATTACTTCACTAAGTTATTAATTTTTGCACCATGGAAACAAGATTTTTTCTTATCATAGAATCACCATAAAAAATTTCTCCTTACCATCTTTCTCTTGTTTATTCATATGACCTTGTTTCTTACATTTCTTGCATTTTTCTCTTCTAAGTTCTACTAATCTTGTAATGTTTCTGCAATCTTTCATTTGAGAACTTGGTTCTCTGAAGACTACATGTAAGTCCATTCCTTTTTGAAGTCATCTTTATTCTTCTTACCTAAAATGTAACATGGAGATTCTGAAGAACTTTAAGTTAGCTTTTAAGATGTAACACACACTGGATATACGAGATAGGAATATTTTCCTGTTAGTTGTGGAAGTAATTCCCACACTCCCATAAGTAAAGTGTAACTTTGGATGTTGGCAGTTTCAATATGTTGAATTGTGTCTGATGTGTCTACGCCTGTGTTTTTAAAATTGCAGGTTGCAACCTGTTAGTGGACTGTAACCAATATTTTTTAAAATGAAATATAATAGAAAATATCAGAGTGTAACTCATAGATTTTGTATCTTTAACACATTCAAGCTGGGCAGTGTCACATTTTGCATTGCTATTCAAAAGGGAACTTACATGAGTTCCCTTTTGGGTTTCATGGTTTCGATAAACTTTAATTGTAAAGTGAGCATTGTCTTAATGATAATATATAGTGTAGGTGTGTGGGGAGGATTGTTTATCATTAGGCAGAGTCTGATCATTTCATTCCAGATTGTCTCCAATTTATGCTAATTGTTGCTACATAGAATATAAGCGTGTTCATACTATTTTGTGGTACAATAAAGCTACTTGTTTTTCTTACATTTGCAGTATGGTGTCTGTTAGGGAAGGGATATTTATCATCATACAAGGACATTTTCATTTGTCTTCCAAAAGAATAGTCATAGTTTTTTCAAAATAGTTATTCTGTTTATTTGTCTTCTAAAAGAATAGGCATGGTTTTTTTTAGAATAGTCATTCTGTTTATTCCTATGAATAAAAATGAATTTCATTAAATTAAATATTTCCTAATTTCCTCTGTTTTTGTTGTTTATTTTGCTTTTTTTTTTTTTTTCTGTGTTGTATTATCATCATCACCATCATCATTTTTGTTGGAAGTTTTTCCACTTGATTACTATAAATTAAAGATGCCAAGAAATTATATTCTTGATTTAATGCTTTATCCAAGTGTAAGAAAACAAAGTTTGCACCTGAAGTCATTTCAGAACTGGGCAATTCGTATATAGAAGCTAATGACTTCACATACTTGCCTTAGCATCCCATAATGTAAAGCACATATCCTTACAGACATGTATAGTGCTATGCATTATTCATAAAATGCAATATATGGAAACATGACTTCTGCATTCAACTTTGGTATCACTTCTGGGTCTGGCTGCCACTGATGAGACCTCAATAAAGGTTGAAATCAGTCTGGGTAGTGACCCTTTCCATAATGGATAGCATTATACATGTCCGTAAGGATATGTGCTCTGCATTATGGGATACTAAGGCAAATAATGTAAAGTCATTAGCTTCTATATACGAGTTGCCTAGTCTTGAAATTGCTTCAGGCACAAACTTTGTTTGCTTACAAATGGATAAAGGGATAAACCAAGAATATAATGTCTTGGCATCTTAAATTTATATTATAATCATTATTCCACTTCATGGAGTTGGCAGACTCATTGTGGGAGGTTCATTCAACTGACAACATATTTATCATATAAAATCTTAAAATCCTTAACACTCCTTGCATTAATAACACATTCTGGTAATGTGGTCCATTCACTCACAGTTCTCCATGTAAAAAATAGACTCCTCACACTCCTTTTCACCACACTTTTACATAACTCCCAGGGATGACATCTGGTTCTTCACTTCTCACCTTCCACTCTTTTTATAATCCCCTCTGGATCGATCTTATAAAATCCTCTTACTAACTTAAATGTCTCTATCATATCACTTCTTTTCCTTCTATACACCGAACTCCGTAAACTACGTTTCTTCAACCTCTCTCCATAGCCAGCATTCCAAGATCCTGACATTGTCTTAGTCACTCACCTCTGGACCCTCTCCAATGTCTCCACATCACGTTGAAATCCAGAATGACCAGATTTCTGCACAGTAGTCCAAGTGTGGTCTGACCAGTGATTCGTACAGTGGCATAACCACTTTCTTATCCCTACATGTTATAGTACTTCTTATCATAGCAACACTACGATGTCCAGCCTTTGCAACACTAGCAATATGCCCTCTAAACTTCAGTCTACTGTCAACCATCACTCCCAAATCTCGATTCTTATTCATTTCCTGCAGTACAGCACCACCAATATAGTACACAGTCTTATATTTCTGCACTCCAAAATGCAACACATTACACTTATTGATATTAAAACTACAGTGATATCTTACTAATCCAAACCTCTTTAGTCCAAACCCTCCAGTAATCCGAACTGCGGTTTGAAAGAAAAAAGTTTTATTTCTTACTTATTATTATTTTCTGTGTCCACGTGGTTAGCCTAGTGGCTGTGTGTGCTTCATAACCATATGACTGGGGAGGGAGTGTCCCAGGTTCAATTCCCGTTGAAGACGTGAGGAATTTGAGGATCTTCCTCAGCCATAGCCAAGTTAGCCGGTCTTGGGCACAGGAAGTGGGGTTTTTTCTGCCAGTTTATATGGCGTTTTTCATCCCGCAAGCAGGCAAACCGGCCCCGTGAACACACATGGATCTACAGCCATAAATATTTAACCCCCAATGAGGGGGCTTAACTCGCCCCAATAGGGACGGGGGAGAAAAAGGGAGGAAAACTCCATACGAATAAATAAATAAAAATTATTTTGTGTACTATTATGTTTATTTAATAATTATTATTTTAACTATTATTATTTATTTTATTCTTATTATAGTGGTATTTTTTCGTACTGTCGATTGTATGGTTATACTAGGCCTATTTTGATTAATTGTATGTTCACATTTGTTTTTTTTTGTACGTACTGTATTGTCAGCATGAATCACCGAATTCGAAATCAAATCAGATTCTGAAATTATAAATGTGACGCTACAGAATGAATTAGAAGATGATGATAAAGAACTCGAAGAAAAAAAAGTAAAACATGAAGAGGCAGGTGACAGTTTTAATATGCATATAGAATGGGCTAAGCAGAATGATATGCCATTCTACAAAATTTTATTGCTAATGCAGCTCCGAGAACAAGCATTCGAAAAACGTTTAGCTTCCAAGAAGCAAAAGAAAATCAATGAATTTTTTACAAAGAAATAAAAAAAAAAATTTGTGTTATTTTATGAAATTTTTTTGTGTTCTGTACAAGAAAGTGATATTTTTTATGCAAATTAAGTTATGTACTGAACTATGCAATTTTATTAAATCAGAATCCTCGACAATCCAGGTACATACAAACTAAATTTTTTACTAAAATAAACTTGTGTACTGTATTATTTTTTAAGTTGTACATTACAGTATACAGTAGCTTTTTTCCTATCAGTTACTTCATTTATTTACAGAATTAAATTCGCTAATTAAGTTCGCTATTCTGAATGAGCACGGTTTTTATTAGTTCGGATTAGCGAGATACCACTGTACAACCTCACTCCTTTGTCCAAGTAAAAGTCTAATCATATCTTCCTGAAGGGAATTAACATCAGTAGTGCTACTTGTAATTCTTTCCAACTTTGTATCATCAGCAAACAATTTAAGATCCCCAGTCAGCCCACATGATATATCGTTTACAAAAGCAAGTTAAACAGCAGGGGCCCAAGAACAGAACTCTGGGGCATGCCACTGGTTACCCTCCTTTTTTGAGACACTGCTCTATCATACAGAACCTGCTGGTATCATTCAGAGAGCCAATCTCTGATCTATCTAATCAATATACTATCTATTCCCATCTTCTGCAGCCTGTACACAATCTTATCATCTGGTAATCTATCAAATGTCTTTGCAAAGTTCGAGAATATCGTATATGATTCTCCCTTATCTGACACACTTGTTACCTTTCATAAAATGCAAGTAAATTACTAAAATAGGATCTACCGTTTACATATCTAAGCTGACCATCATAAAGAATGCTATGTCCATCAACCCAATCCTGTATTCTATTCCTTACCAATCTTTCCAACACCTTGACCACAACCACAGTTACACAGACTGGTCTATAGTTGGAGACCTGTCCTAAAACCATGCTTGTGGAGTGGTACTATTTTGCCTTCTTTCCACTCCTTAGGAACCCTACCCACTGCAGGACTTTCATTAAATAACCAAGTTAGGAGCCTAGCCAAATTTTGTGCACATTCCTTAAGAATACGTGGTGATATGTCATCCATTCTCACAGCCGTATTAACATCTAACCCAACCAACATCTGAAACATCCCTGATTCTAAAATTCAGATTCTAAAATTTTGCACGGCATCATTTACACCAGTATGATATACCCTGATAAAGTGCTCATTCAATAATTCCACTATATCCTTTTGAGCTGTTATTCTGCTGCCATGACTATCCACCATTGTCAATCTGCCATACTTATTCTTTCTCTTGCTTGCCATATAGAAAAATTCCCTTGAGTTAACCTTGGCCTGACCAGCAAATCACCTCTCATACTGCACCTTTTCTCTCTTTACCATGCTCATCATCTTTCTAGCCTGCACTTTATACTTTTCATGGATACAGTCACCAACAACTGTCTTTTATTTCCTCTGTAACATTTTCTTTTCCAGCACAGCTTGCTTGATTTCACTGTTCATCCACTTCACTCCTACTGTATTTACTTGCTTAACCCTTGGTATGCAGTCATAAATTGCTTTTGTCAGATACTGCCTTGTGACTTTCCATGCATTGTCAACATCTTTTTCACTCAGCTCATCTACCCAACGTACTGATACTAACTGACTAGAGAGCTTCCTATAATCACCTGCTTTATACTTCCACATGTATCCATTTTTGGCAGTGACCTTTTCTTATTTTATCACTTCCCAAACAAGTACCTCATGATCACTCTCACCAACCAGCAGCAGTGTCAACACTTCATTTACAACTACATCTTGTGAAGTTATCGCCAAATCTGAAACATGAAAGCCTCTAGTTGCTTCAATCACGTGCTGCTTAAGATACTTATCTCTCAGAAATTCCACAAACTCGTTCTCCTTATTCCCATACACTATATCCTCTTCCCATTCTATATTTCTGTAATTAGTCTCCCATCAGTATTACCTTTTTACATGCCCAACTAATTTGCCTAAACATTTCACAATCGGTATTCTCTGCATTCCCTGGCCTATAATAGCATCCTATCAGATATACTAACCTGTTTATTTCAACTTCACACCACATAGATTCAAAATCTGTTCATACACTATCAACTTCCACACTTTATGGACACAATTCCTTTGTAATCATCAATAGCACTCCCCCCTCCTCTTATCACTTTTCTATCCTTCTGGAAAATTATATATCCTTCTAATTTTATTCCTGACATCATATCCTCCTCAATCAACCACGTTTCACTTATTTCAATTATCTTTGAACATACTGACTCGATCAATGCAACAGACTCAGTTCTTTTGTTTTGAATGCTTCTTACATTTGTGTACAAACATAACAGTCCCTGTGTATTTGAGGCCATTCTACCAGCACCAACATTCTCTATTCTGGTTGCTATACCACACCTCTCTCTTTGGTCTGACCACTCCCATTTCTGTGATCCTGACTCTGATTTTCATTCCTACCTGTCTCATCATCACCTTTATGCATACCCAAATGGCAAATTAATGCAGCCATACTTGTTAAGGTTAGGAGAATTCTTCATAGCCATTGCTATTTAAATGTTAATAATCTAATTGACAAGCTTGTGTTGGTCATTATTTATAACTTATTTTAATGATATTAAAATACCAAACAGACTAAATTATTAAAAAAAATGCTTATTAAGTAGCTTATATTTTAATGGATTTCAAACCAGCATCTTCAGAGCAAACAACATGTTACAGTTTACATGCCATAGCAAGCAAATAAAACAATTCAAATTATAACAGACAAAAGAGCTGAAGTCCTAATGTTGTAAAAAAGAAGAAGTGTTTTGTAGAAGTTGATATTAAGATAACAGTCTCACAGATTTTTGGCAAATGAATGTAGCCATACTTATTAAGGTTAGGGGAATTTTTCATAGCCATTACTGACTCTAAAAATAATCTTTTCAACCTGTAATGACTTCATATAGTAACCTTACACTGGTTTTTCTTCTGTCTAATCCAATAGAGGATTAGATGTTCACTTGAAAACCTTTATTAATAATCTTAACATGACAGATTTAGACATCATTATCAGCTTTGATGTTACTTCATCATTTAATAGTGCACTGCTCACAGAAATCCTTGACCTTATTAAGCCACTTCCCCCAATCATTTCTATTATTCAAATTTATCATGCATTCAGATTATTTTTCTTGAAAAGCAAAAATTATGAATGACTAGATTTCCCTTTTAGTCATTTTCTATATGAAATTTTCTAGAAAACCAGGCATTCAATGCTGCTACACACAAACGAACACTTTTGCTATGTTTATGTAGATGATGTGTTTGAAATTTGGCCTAATGGACACATTAGATAGATTTTTAATTCATTTAACGGTCTAAATTATACATGTTTTTGGTGATAAAATGTTACAAAATACAAGACTTATTGTTAAATTGACCATATATTTAATACGTACATATGTTCGTACAAATTGCCTACCGGTTTCGCTAGTAACTGACTAGCTTTCTCAAGGCTTGCACAGTACAAAAAATTGTAAATGCAAAAAAGGTTTAAGAATACAAAAAAAGTTAGTTTTTTTTTTGTATTCTTAAACCTTATTATCCTTATTATTCTTATTATCCTTAATATTCTTACCTTAGCTACCTGTTAGGTAGCTAAGGTAACACGTTCGTGTGACATTTCTACTCAGCATCATGAACACACGTTACATGCAGACGCGTAATGATTTTTCACGTACTGTAGTTCTGTTGAACTGAGGGAATTAATTAGATTTTTCCAAGTATCGTTCAGTATGGCCCCTTGATTTAAACCAACTAATAGCATTAGACAGGTTCTAAGATCTCCTAAAGACAGTGTTTCATTTTATAAATATCCAGGTGTGTATAATATTCCATACATGTGCAGTCTTTCCTACATTGGACAAACTTCGAGAAGCCTGGAAATAAGACAGAAAGAACATGTTGGCGATGTTAATCACAACAGAACGATCACCTCCAGGTTAGCACTTCTCTTTTCAACTTCGAACCACACAATAGACTGGAATAACAGCTCTATGCCCTACATAGATGAAGATTACAGACATCGATTATTTAAAGAAGCAGCAGTTGTGCTACGTACAGGCAGCAACCTAAACAGAAATCAAGGGGCCATACTGAACGATATTTGGAAAAATCTAATTAATTCCCTCAGTTCAACAGAATTACAGTACGCGAAAAATCATATTACGCGTTTGCATGTAACGCGTGTTCATGATGCTGAGTAGAAATGTCACGCGAATGTGTTACCTTAGCTACCTAACAGATACTAACGTTTTTTTGTATTCTTAAACCTTTTTTGCATTTACCATTTTTTGTACTGTGCAAGCCTTGAGAAAGCTAGTCAGTTACTAGCGAAATCGGTAGGCAATTTGTACGAACATACGTACGTATTAAATATATGGTCAGTTTAACAATAAGTCTTGTATTTTGTATCATTTAACGGTCATCATGCAGAAATACATTTTACTACAGAAAAAGGAATTAATAATATTTTCTGTTCATAGACACACCAGTTACGTGATTAAGAAATTATTATTATTCTTTTCTGTTTATAGAAAAGAATAATAATAATCCACAATACACACACTCATACTGAAAAGTACTTAAATAAGCAGTCACCCCATAGCCATACCAACAATTAATCTTAAAAAACTTGCACACAAAGGGAGTGCTATTTATTTAAAAGACACACTCCTCCCACTAAACTTGGGTACCTTCACAGGACTTCCTTTTTTAAACTATCAGCTGCATCCCTTTTAAAATAGACAAAATACTGCATTCCCCTCCACTCTTTCTACATCCACCACCACACACACAAGAAGATAGTAAAAACTATTCCATGATACATCTGAACAGATAGCTAAAAGTCTTCACAAATGTAATCTCCATGCCACTTTTCAAAATACTTATTCAGCTACTTTCATCCGTTTTCCTAAAGATCAATTTCATCCTCTTGCACATGCTTGAGTGTATGAAGTTCTTTGTGCCTGCAGCTTAGTCTACTTTGAACTGACTGCTACAGCTGTTAACATCTGCCTGAAGAACATGCAAATTACATTTGCAATCATCTGTATGACACAAGACTTTTTAGACCGCACTCTGGATGCTCCTTCACACAGGATTAAATGGAATAAAGACAAATGTGCTGCCTAAATTACTGTAGGTCTGAAAGACTGTTTGTGGAATCAACATTAGCTGTGAAATACTTCTCTAATTTAAAAAAAAAAAAAAAAAATGCGACTGCACTAATTTGCTGAGGATTTGGGAGAGATTCATTCAAAGATCATATTTAGCATAACTTGTCTGAATTTGTTTTTGTCTGACCCTTAGAGGTGCCTTAATAGGACACTAGGTCCATCCTTTTCGGTTACAATTTGAATTGTTTAAACAATTCAAACAGTTGCATTGAGTGTTGCATTAGTAATTTGTGTGAAGATGCTGGTTAGAAATCCAGCAGAATATTGGTAAGCTCAATAAATTAATAATTTTCTTCTTGTGTTGTTTATGAAGCAGTGTTATGAATAACCACCAGCACTTATGCTATCTATACATATGGTATCCAAATACCTTTTCAGAATATGAATTGTAGAAAAGAAATATGTCTACATCAATTTCCATTAAGGTTTTTATTCTCTCTTTAAATAGTTATTATTATTCAGGTCATCTTGAATTCTTGAAATCTAATTGTAAGTTGATTATTCTAATATTTTCTTTTTATGATATGTTTTTGTGGTTGTTTATGTGTATATCTCTGTTGCCAGTTTGTTTAATTTCATTTCCTCTTCCCTTCCCTTCCTCCTTTTCAGTTCCATGAGGTAATGCCGAAGTAGTTGCTGTAAGCAATGACTCACTGTCCCTTTACCCAGTAAAATATTAGATAACACTCTCCTCTCCCCTCTCTCTCTCTCTCTCTTTCTCATATTTTTTCTTATCTTATACCCCTTCCAAGTATACTGTAGCGAAGTAAGCTCTATATACCAGGTAACTCAGACAATGTCATGAAAGTTTCCTCTCCTACAAGGATATCTTTCACTCGGTCTTGTGTACTTTGGCACTACAATGGTACTGAGTAGGATGGACTCTGAAACTTCTGTTCTGCTTTTCCATGGTTAGAGATCTGAAATAATTCATGTGGAATGATGATTTTCATCTTCCATTCAATTCAAAATGCTTATCTACTATTACTATTATATGACACCTCCAAGGAGTCCAAAGACTTATCAAGGAAGGGCACCTACTTTACAACTCTCCATCTCTTCCACTTCTTCAACACTCCAAGCCGCTATTACCATCATTATCTACAACAACACCATTTACTGCCAACCAGTAGTATTTTTTTTTGTCTTTAAATTGCTCATGTCCTGAAGGCCGATTTGTCTGTATATGGGATGAAAAAACCCAAGATTCCAGGAGAAAAAAGCCTGCTACCTCCATATGAGATCAGCTAACTCACCTTCAATTGAAAAAATTCCATATAAAGATTCCTCTCATCATGATGAAAATAAAATTTAAAGATACCAAGCAATTCAGACTTGCACCACGTGCAGCCTCAAACTTGACTTACTTGTCTGTTTGCTTACTTGGGAAAAAGGATTAAAATCCTAGCTTATAAAATTGCTTGGTATCTTTATCACAGTATATACCCAAGGTAAAAAACCTTCTACAATAAAATTTAAGCCTTTTCCAATCGAAGGATGCAATGTACCATCATTCTTTCAGTTAAGTTATGGAGGTCTTGGTTTAAGCAACAAGTGTGCCAAAGTAATTTGAGCAAAAAAAATCTGCATATTGCAAGTGGGTTGAGACAAAAACTTTGTTCATCTTATACTGAAGCTTGTAACAACATCTGTTAAAAAAATATTTAATAAAAAAAAATTGCTTAGAAAGAACCAAATGCAAAATTTTGCCTCCTGTAGATGTCAGGTATGTTCTTTGATTTCTTATGAAGATAGCTGGGTGCAATTTCTGTTGATCTTTGCTTTCACCTCTTACTGTTTGTCTTGTATCCAGATGACTCCATGGTAATATCATAGGCAAAGCTAAGTTCTGGTATCATTCACATCATGCAGATCCTACCCAGACAACAAAGCACAATCCCAAAGAATCTCAAATAGCTTAGATGCCGACAAGTCTTCTATACCTGATAGTATTCCTTCCCCTCCTATACTCACAACTAATACCTGTCTCATTTTTCCATTCATTCTTTCTCATACTTAGCTGTCTTTTCTTTTATAATGCATGTTTGTGATGCACAAATTTATTCATATATAGTAGTTAAATACGGGAATGAAATCACTAAAATGCTAAACATATTGACTCATACACAGTTTTTCACATGGTGGCTGTGCTCTGCATTATTGAATAACACCAGGTGAACACAAAGGGACACACAAAACATGCATCTCAACTTCTCTCTCTTACCCCAGTATACCTGCATGGTATTGCATTGTTCTTCTGAGTTTGTGAACTTTTCTTGCTAAAAGTGTTTAATACAGCATTCTAAACAGGAATAAGCATCCTGCTTATTATAAGAATCCAAGTGGGAAAAAATAAAGGTCTTAAGTATTAAGGAGAAGCTTGAAGTAATGAAAGTGTTTTGAAAGAAACGAGAGAATGTGTGATATTGTGAGAGCAACAGGCCTAAAGGAATCAACATTGTATACAACAGAGAGAGAGACAAGGCTGTGGAAATAAAAGAAATTCATTTTTTTATTTATTTGAAATTTAATATGCTTAAAACTGTAGTGGCATTTTTTAAATTTATTTTATTTACTTTTTTTTTTTAGTATATTACAGAACTAAGGTTTTGAGTGTTATATCTGTAATCCTCCCCCACCCATAAGCCCTGTTATTTTTATTGCACAAAATTCCATAACACAGTGATTTTTAGGAACACTTATACTGTGTTATAGGAGAAAACATTGCATTTATCCCATTGCACAGAAGCAAGCACTTATCTTCCATTTGGCTTCATCTCCATTCTATAAGAAAATGGAGATGGTCATTAATAGTCTGCCTTCATCATCTGGAGGCTTTCTAATTAATGAGCAACCAACAGTATGGATTTCATCAGACTTGAGTCCCGGTATACCTTTTGCTTGCATCACCAAACCTCTGGACAATGCAAAAACATATACTTTTGCTGCTGACTTTTCTAAGATATTTAAATTGCTATCCAGTGGCCAGTTTCTTCTATGACCTTCATTACATGATGGATGCCCCCCCAATTGTAACTGAAAAAGAACTAATGTTCTAACATGGCAATCTTTCTATAGGCTGGAGATAACCATAAACTTAATTTATCTATCATGTCTATCTAATCATATAATTAAGCTATCTTGCCTCAGAATGATTGCCTCTTAGATCGTTAGCAAATTAATACAACCATACATGTTGAGGTTGAGTGTTTCATAGCTGAGGCTGATTCTAATAATAGTCTCTCAGACCAGCAACTTCCATGTAATACCAATGTTTTCTTCCATTTAATCCTATGTGAAGGAGTATCCAGAGCATGGTCCCAGTCCTGACTTGCCATACAGATGAACAAGGGTATAATTTTTGTGTTCTTCGAGGTGGATGTTAACTGATTAGGAGAATGGATGAAGATATGCAAGTGACTTGAAAATTACATGAAGATCATATGTGCAGAGATCTGTAGTGAGTGCATACAGCTGTATGAGTGTAACATTCACTGGGTATACCTTTATTCTGATTAGAATCTTTTCTAGCTATCTTTTCTGATGCACCCTGAATATACAGGATGAGAATAGTTTTGCTGTGATCTAGTTTGTTGGTTGTTGCAGGTGGGATGGGGGGGGGGTCAATCATTTATCTGTTGTATAGGGAGTTGTAGCATTCCTGAAAAAGTGTTGTGCAGATATCTGAGCTCAGTTTCAGGGGGCTGTGTCATTTGAACAAATGGCTCTGGCTTGGAGATTGAGAATGCCATACTGTTAGGATAGGATAGGTTAATGTGATTGCTTTATAGTTCAAAGTATTGTTCAATAGTGAAGCAGGTTAAGTCAAACAGCAGCACACATTTCTTGTCAAATAGAACATGTCTCATATTACACATGGCATCTGGCAGAAATTGATGTTAGCTTCAGGCTTTAACTCTAGTGAAAATTTATTCTAAAAATTCCTGCTAGAAACTGACAGTGGTATAATGAAAAAATCTTTGGAAGGAAAGGAAGGGAGATATTTTGATATTAAATCAGTCTAATGTTCAGAGATAATAACATTCTCCTATATAGAGGGTGTTATAAATATGTAAAAATGAAAGGTTTTATATATTTATAAATGTTTTAAAATGTTGTTTATTAACTGGATTTTTTCCCTCCAAAGCAATATGATGAAGCCATAAAATTATACAAGGCTGGTAAAACTGTACCCATTGATGATCTTCCAGTTCCACCAGGTAATTTTATTTTATTGATATAATCTTGCATTTTTGCAAACATGTTGTAGAATTGCTGTTGCTTGCCTAATGAAGAGATTAGTTTCAAATCATAAGGATTTGAACCTAATCTCTTACTTTGACTGGAAATACTTTTTTAGAGGATTTTTGAGAGAATTATGTTATCCAGTTAGCCGCTATAAAATGGACACAACAGGATTTTTTCTTCTGAAAAATCCTGCTGAAACATTTCTTCCACAGTTGGTCTTTAGATGGGGATGAGGAGCTACACACTTTCATGGATTTTGTACAGAATAAGCTACACTGCATTATCTCTTTAGAGATGTGTATGATGAGAATAGCCTTGTTTTCTGTAATAAGAGTTTTGTGTTAGTGAGTTATTCAATTATCAAGCTTTTTATTTCAAAGAAAACTGTGCAGACATTCCATTTCTTCCAATACTTCCCCCCACCATGGATCTTTCTCTCTCTCCTTTTCACTAAAGTAAACCTTAATAATAAGAAATCTTTAAAAAAAATCTTATCCTGAAATATTCAGCAATTATTGTCAGCTTTGACATTGCTTTATTGCTTGTTTATCAGTATATCTTTCACAGAGACCTTTGACCTCATTAAGCTACATTTTCCCTCTTAGATTTTTTAATTATTCAGATTTACCATTTATTCGGGTTTTGTTTCATGGAAAGGAAAAATATATACAAAGAGTTATTAGATTGGACTGCAGTGGATTTTTCCCTCTCCCTTGTTTGCTGGCCTTGAGGTCTATTAGATAAGCATTAGATACATTTTTATTATATTAAAACAGCCACATCCAAAAATATATTTCACTAACTACTTTTTTCCTTTCTTAGACACACTAGTGATATGACCATCAAATTCTTATTTGGTTTATAGAACCGCACACACGCATACACATGAGAGAGCTTCTGTATCTCATTTGGTATAGACAAA
Source organism: Typopeltis vanoorti (assembly GCF_054136105.1). Lineage (NCBI taxonomy): Eukaryota > Metazoa > Arthropoda > Arachnida > Uropygi > Thelyphonidae > Typopeltis > Typopeltis vanoorti. The sequence goes on from NC_143552.1 coordinate 64,157,790, forward strand.
TCCTTTGACTGGAAAAGACCTGAATTCGAATCCTATAATGATTTCAATCAAATGGTAGGTTAGCCAATTTCATATGGAAGTGAAGCTTTTTTCCCTTGTGAAAACTGAGGTTTCAAAATAGGCAAACTGGTCCTATGAACACACACATTTACAGGCATGGGATACTGACTGCAAAATGGAAAAGATTAGAACCTTACCTTCTTATCTTTCTACTGCACATTATAGATCTCACATAGAGATCAGTAATGGATTACAACTCTATACAATAGACAGAAAAATGCATGTCCCATCTCTTATATTTGGGATATATCTGAAAAGATGCTTAACTTCTCTGCAAAATATAATTTCCATGCCACTTTTGAACCACACATTTGGTGCAGCTACCTTCATCTGTTCTCATAAGAATCAGCTTCATCATTTTGTACATCCTGGAGTGTATACAGTTTAGCCTCCTTTGGACAGAATGGTAGATCTGTGATTATCTGTATGACATTTCAGGAATGGCAGACCATCCTCATCCTCTGAATATTCCTTCACCCAGGAAAGAGAAGAAAAAACTGGGATGCATTAAATCTGAGAGATAATTTTTAGAAACAGCAGCATCAACTACTCCCCTAACCTCAACAATGTATGGTTGTATTTTGCCAATGACCTGGTAGATAGTCATTCTAAGACCACGTTTAGCCTAATTTCTCTGAATTAACTTTGTTGTTGTTATCCAACTCCTGGATTTCACCATGTTAGGATGTTGGTTCCTTTTTTAGTTACAGTTTGAATTGCTTTTACAACCGTCTAATAAGTACTGGTATCACTTGGTTAACACGATTAATTAATCCCTCAGTGTTATTGCTTATATCAAAACCGCGTTAATCAAATATAATAATCAATGGTAAAAATTACAATTCGTCCATGATCAATTACTATATTAATAATTCGTTTTATATAGTACTCTTTTAGGAAAGGTTAAAAATGAATGCAAAGTGAATGTTTAACAAATGCTTGTACTTACATTAGTTACTGCACATTTTTTATCAAAAAAAAGTTATCAAGAGTCATTTGAACAGTTTTAGTTTTTTCCTATCAGCATAAGTTCTACGATAATAAGCAAAATGGCTCTTTAGACTTTGGCAAACAAGCATTCTTCGATTAGCATCTGGATCCATATCCATTACTTGTTGCTTAAGCGATTCTAAACTGCAAAATATTCCATCCAGTTCTTCGATTGTTATCTTCTTTGGAACCTCATCTTCAAATTCCATTTGTTCGTTGTCTTTATATGCACGCTGTTGTTCAATTTCAAGAAGATCGTTATCACTGAAATCTTTTCAATTTGAATCTAATAATTCTTTAACATCTTCTGCATCAACACCATCAAAGCCAATGTCTTCACCAATTGCAACAATTTCTTCAACCACGTTGTTCACAGGATTTTGAAAACCACCTAAGTCATTAATGCATTCTGCAAAAGGTTTTTACAAACAGCTCTCCTGCAGCTAGAAGACACTTGCTCCCACGAGTCATGAATGCTTTCAACTGCATGTTTAATGTTAAAATTTTCCCAAAATTCTTGGAGCCTAATCGCATTTTCTCCTGTTGTTGTTTCTACTGCCTTTGAGAATGTCTTTTTAAGAAAATAGGCTTTGAAAGTTGCCCATGTCCATGGGTTGTACCAATGACATCGTATTTGGTGGAATTTTGGTAAATTTAAAGGCGTTAATTAAAACTCTTACCGCGTATATCAAGGGATTGTCACAATTAATTTCGCCATGTTAATCAAATCCCGCATTAAGCAAGGGATACCTGTACTGTGTTTTACTACAGTTGTCAATTGTGCGTCTATCTCTGTGTATAGTAAGTGAATTACTATGCACCTATCCTTCATAAAGCCATGTCCCCCCCCCCCCCAATGGAATATCATATTCCTCTTCACTCATTGCTGAATTCTGCTTTTAATCAACTTTTCCATTATCTTAACCACTAGTCCTGAGATGCTGATCAGTCTGTAATATGCCATTCTGTCTTGGAGCCTCCCTTATGTAACATCTGTCTTGTCCTCTTTCCACTCTTGTGGAATCTTACCAGATATGTAATTGAACAATTAATCAGTTATTGATGACCATAGATATGAGAGTTCTGAGGAAAATCAGGAGAAGGAGTAGATGGCATTATTGAAAGAATGTATTAAAGATGCAGCTTTTTGAAAAGAACTAGACCATATTAGTTGTCAAACTCTGTTTGCAGTGCTAATCTAAAGTGGTATGGTCGCTTAAATAAAATGGGATATGTAAAAAAAAAAAAAAAAAAGAAGAAGAAGCGTTCAATGCAAAAATGAGAAAAATTTGTATAGGATGACCAAGATCTATATTGACTGATATGACAAAGAGGATCTTAAAAAACAAAAATATGAGACTTGATCATCTTGGATTCTGACATGTAATAGAAAAATTTGAAAGAAACTTTTTTAGTATTAAGCAACACGAAGGTTAATTAATAATTAACTTTTGTGTTGTGTTTACATACACCAAACTTGCACCACTATATTTCTGTTATTCCAACATCATTTTATCAGCAGTGATTTTATTGATAACAGTATTTAAAAATTGTTGTGCATTATTCATTGCTTAAAATGTCATATCAATTACCCATTTATTTTGGTTAAATGAAATAACTTTCACATTGATTATTACATTTTGAATGCATGTTGTATCATCATTTTACATTGTGGTTTAAGCCAATAAGAATTCAATTCCATCAGCTAAATCCCAAATTGCCAGCCCATCCTTGTTTGTTCAGTATCCGGGTAGATACCTAACAGGGTACACCATGAGAAGGTGAGGATTGGACATTAGGTCAGAAGTCCCAGTCAGTTTTCTGCATTCCTTAAACGCTATGTGGAGGTTATACAGCTTTGACCATTTTAAGTACTCCTGATAATATTGGAATCCTGAGAGATAACAGATTAATTTGAAGGAAAATTGTTGATCAGAAGTTAGTAATGGTGTAACTTTTGCATGTAGTATTATCATAATTATCCTGTACACCCACCACCTGAGGGTACATATCAGGAATTTGATGATGATGACGATTTTCACTGCAGTGTCATATTATAAACCACTTATTCTGTCACACCCATGCTTCTGTCGTAATATGAATTTTAGTTACCCCTTGGCAAATTCATTCATATACTAATAATAACTGTTAAATTGCTGTGATAAATGAATTGAGCATGAACAAAATTAAGTATTTGAATAATTTCAGTAATTATATATATTTTTTTTTCAGGATTTGCTCCTATTCCAAAAGAAGATAGTTCAAATCAGGAAACTTCAAAATCTGAATCATTACAACCATCTCCATCTCCAAGTAAGCCTGTGCCAACCCCAGTTACTAAACCACGTACACGAGTGGGTCAAGGTGGTACAAGAAATCCACGTAAGTCAGTATAGTTATTCTTATGCTTGTTATATATGTGCAGGTTGTACCCTCGTCTGTTATGTTTTCTGGCTGCTAAAGTTTTAGCTGCATTCGCTTCTGAAATCTGAAATTTTTAATGGAAAGGTGGATACAATGGTAGATAACAACTGACCTATTTAAAGAAGATAACATAGATAACCTATTTAAAGAAGCTTCTAGAATGCTAAGGTGTCCAACCAATGTAATAAAAACCAAGATCTCATCTGAACCATCTTTAGTCGACGTATATACAAAGAATATATATGAATGAATTAAACTATGACAGAAGTTACACTATATATTGCAACAAGCAACTCTTCTGACAGTTCAATGCAATATTCAACAACTGGTTTAAGTTCATTCATTATATAACAGTTGCTAATATAGAAATCTCTGTTAATGTTTTTTTTTCTTTCCTAATTTTGTAACTTAATCTGAGGGTGCACATGACAAGATGTATGAAACTAGTCATTAAACATATTTATAGAAATTTTTATGGCTTACACATGTAAAAAATATAGAATTTTATTCAAAAATTTTGATATATTTCATCTAACGTAACATGAACATCATCATCATCAGGAAGACAGACTGTTGACTACATTCAAAACAAATCATAAGAATGAGTCACGAAGCATATGCCTACAAGCTTGGGTTTCAGTCACAGCTTAAGTCATAGGATTACACTATTAGAGTTCAAAGGAACAATTGTAAAAGTTACATAGATGAAAAATAAAATTTAAAAAAATATGAAGAATTAGGGGTGCAAAGTCTAATTCTACCTCCCCGTGGTGCACCCTGGGGTGTTGGGAATCCTAACCATTATCAGACCTGGACCCAACACCACTAACAGAGCTCTGGTAAACACTTGAGAACCCTGGTCAGGAGAAGTGTATATGCGACCACAGCAAAGACGCCATTACAACAACAGAAACTGCCCACACTCCCCTTTCTACAGCTGCGGTAAGGCACCGAGTGAGGCCGGGGGGGGGGCTAAGAATCTCGCAGATGAAAACAGGCCGCCTCTTAAATCTATGAAAATGGTAATCGGTACCCTCAATACTCGAACTTTGGCAAGAGACTTCAGAATAGATTTATTAATCAAAGAACTAACCAATATCAACTTGGATATCCTGCTAGTGAATGAAACAAAAAGATTGAAAGAACTGACAGCAAGATGTTACAATGGCTCACAAATACCCCTCAGAGCATCCTCAAACAATGGCAAACAAGGCAAAGTGGGATTCATTGTTAAATCTAAGCTCACCAAGTCGATCCTTTCTTGTAACATCATATCTGAAAGAATAGGTGTACTCATAATTGGAATAGAGAACAATATAACAATAAAATTAATATCCTGCTATGCTCCAACATTTGTAGCTGACAATCAAGAAATAGAAAATTTTTAAATGAATTTTGAACAGGCATTAAATTACAAGTCAACATACTCATTCATTGGTGGTGATTTTAATGCCAAAATAGGATGTGGTAAAGAAAACGAAAAGTTTATAGGATCACATGGCCTGGGAGAAAGAAATAGAAGAGGAGAGAGATTAGCTGAATTTGCTGCAGCTGAACAACTCTTTATCATGAACTCTTTTTTCAACAAATACCCAGGCAGAAGATGGACTTGGCAATCACCAAATGGAGACACAAAAAATGAAATTCACTACATTTTAACAGACTGTAAAAGACTGGACAAAATGTTGGTACAATAGGCGAAACATACTTCAACATAGATTCTGACCACAGACTCCTCAGAGCCATTATAAGAATAGACCACAAAAAAGAACGACATGTCAGGGCAACATCAAACCACAAAAGACAACCCAAACAAATAGACTACCACAAGTTCAGAAGTATATAGAAGAGACTGAATGGACTATTAAGAACTGTTACATAAATGATGACTATATTGACTTTATTAATAAATTCAAAGAGTGCAAGAAAAAATCAGAAATTCCTGTGAAACAAAAGAAAAGAGAACGACTCTCACCTCAAACTATAGAACTACTGAAAAAGAGAAAAGAACTGAAGAAATCTGAAGAAAATTTTCTAGAATACAAAATTATCTGTAAGTTACTAAGGAAAAGAATTCCAGAAGACTACAAAGTTTTCAAGATACAAAAATTAAGAGAAGCAGTGCAGGCAAAAACCAGCCTGGAGAAAATAGAGAAAGACTTAAATTTTAAACAGTCAATTCCATCTGCTTTACAGGATCAAAATGGAGAAGAACATACTAATAGAAAAAGGATAGAAGAAATTGTGCTGATTTTTATAATGATCTCTATTCAACTAAGTGCCAAGTTTCAGAACTTATCATTCCAAAACCAAGCAATATACCAGATGTACTTCCAGAAGAAATAGAACATGCCCTTAAGAAAATGAGTAAAGGTAAAGCCTCAGGACTTGATCATGTTAAGGCTGAAGAAATCCAACAAGGTGGACCGATTATTTTCAAAGGGTTGCTGCCAGATTCATGTGGTACTTCAAAGAAAGAAAGATTCCAGAGGAATGGAAGACCTCAAAAACCATACTTTTATTCAAAAAAGGGAACAAGGAAGACATAAAAAAACTATCGTCCAATTTGTCTACTCTCTCACATATATAAAATCATGACCAGAGTAATACTGAACAGAATCTAAAACACTATCAAAGACAACTCCAGTAGAGAGCAGGCAGGATTCAGAAGAGGCTTCTCCACAATAGATCATATCCAGGTCATTTCACAACTAACAGAAAAGTGCAGAGAATACCGAATCCCTCTATGTTTCCTCTTTATTGATTTTAAAAAAGCAGTTGATACCATAGAACACAATGCAGTCATCAGTGCCTTACTGTAAATAAATGTGGATCCTACTTCCATCCACATGATAAAAGAAATTAACAAAAATCAGACCACACAAATAACCCTATTTGATCAACCTATAAATATAGATATAAAGAGAGGGGGTCCGTCAAGGCGATGTGATCTCCCCAAATCTATTTACCAGCACTTTAGAATACATTCTGAAAAAAATAGACTTAAACGGAGGAATAAGCATAGATGGTGAAAAACTACAAATCCTTATTATTATTATTGTTCCGGGAAACTCCAAGGAGTCGACAGACTCATCGAGAGAGGCCCTAACATCATGTATGGAACAGCTATTCAACATTCACACAGTATCTATCATATCTTGCCTTGAACTCATTCACGGTCGTAGCACCCACAACAGACTCTGGAAGCTTATTCCACTCATTCACCACTCTCCAAGTAAAAAACCTAGCTCTAACACCCTTGTCAACCACGCTCTTGCCCAGCTTCCATGCATGGCCCCTAGTCCTCCCACCACCAGTCATATTTTCAAAAATATCTTCTGGATCAATCTTATAAAAACCCTTCAGTAATTTGAATGTCTCAATCATATCACCCCTCCTTCGCCTATCGTCCAATTTCTGCAACCCACAAATCCTCAACCTATTCTCATAAGGTTCATTCCACAGACCTGCTATCATCTTGGTCACTCGTCTCTGGACCCTCTCCACTTCCTCCCCATCACGAAGAAACCCTGGTGCCCATAACTGGGCACAGAAGTCCAGATGGGGTCTTATCAAGGCTCGATACAGAGGAACAACAACTTGTTTGTCTCTGCATGTTAAAGTATTTTTCATAAGCCAAGTGATTTGGTGAGCTGTTTTAGTCACTTTTGCAATGTGTCCCCTAAACTTCAACTCCCTATCCACCAGCACTCCCAAATCCCTGGCCTCATCAATCTCCTGGAGTACGGTTCCACCAATGCGATATACTGCTGCTGTTCTTTTCACCCCAAAGTGCATAACCTTACACTTTGCCACATTAAACTGACATCCATTTTTCCCCTAGCCCAGTCCTCCAAACTATCCGAATCATCCTGTAAAATTTTGACATCCTATGCACTCACAATTGCTCTACCCAACTTTGCATCATCAGCAAACAAGTGAACACTTCCTCTCAAATCCTTTCCCATATCATTGATGAACAAATTGAAAAGTAGTGGTCCAAGAACAGAGCCCTGCGGCACTCCACTAGTCACAAGGCGTCTTTTTGACTCCACTCCTGAATAAATCACTCTCTGGTATCTCTCCTTCAACCACCCTCCTATCCATCTTACCAACCCTATATCTATCCCCATCTGCTCCAGTTTACTGATTAGGGTTCCATGTAGTATCCTGTCAAAGGCCTTGGCAAGGTCCAGTAGTATCACTGTAAACCCATTACCCCTATCCAGTTCAGCCGTCACTGTGTTATAAAACGTGAGCAAGTTACTGAGGCATGATCTACCCTTCACAAAACCATGTTGTCCCCCATACAATATCCCATTTTCATCTATCCAATCCTGTATTCTTTTCTTGACTAATTTCTCTAAGACCTTGACAATGATTCCTGATATGCTAATCGGTCGGTAATTTACAACAGCAGTCTTGGAACCACCTTTATGCAGTGGAACTATTTTCCCCTCCTTCCAGCCGCTCGGGACTAACCCAGACCCGAGACTCAAATTAAACAAAATGGTCAAGGGTACTGACAATTCTTTAGCTGCTTCTCATACTACATGAGCTGGTATACCATCTAATCCCACAGATGTATTAACATTGAGGTTATGCAATAGACTACTCACCTCCACTTCATTCACCACAATTCCCGTATAATCTACTGGTTTATTCGTTTCTGCAATGTCACCACCTGGATGATATATTCTTGCAAAGTGCTCACTCAGTAACTCAGCTATCTCAACTGATTCAGTTACCTCCCTACCATCGGCATTCTTTAAAATCATTCTGCCATGTACATTTTTCCTTTTACTTGCTACATATCTAAAAAACTGTTTAGGATTCTCTTTAGCCTGCATGGCCAATATTCTTTCGTAATCCTTTTTTGCTTTTCTTACCACACTCGTTACCCTTTCTGGCCTGCGCTTTATACCGTTCATGTGCCGGTCACCTTTCTCCTTAAATTCCCTCCATAGTTTTTTCTTTTTTTGCAGCTCAAGCTTAATGGTGTTATTCATCCATTTAACCCCTACTTGATTTATTATTCGGACTCTAGGTATACAGTCAGCCATTGCTTCATGCAAGCACTTCTTAACTACCTCCCATGCACTATCAACTTCTAGTCCTTGCAGTTGTACATGCCATGGCACTGAGCCAATCAAACTCCTAAGCTTGTCATACTTTCCAGCCCGATAATTCCACATGTACCCTGTCTTAATTGAAAATTCTACACCTTTAGCCACCTCCCAAGTCAAGACCCTATGATCACTCTCACCGATTGGTGGCAATGTGGTCATATTTGTTACAGCCAAATCCTCAGATGTAATTACTAGGTCAAGCACTCTCTGACCTGACACCTAGTATTTTCCATTACATGCTGTCGCAGATAGTTATCCCTTAATAACCGCATAAAATCCAATTCCTTCCTCCCGTGTGTCCTCTCCTCACCCCAATCAATGCGACCATAGTTGAAATCTCCCATAATAATCACCCTCCTTCCACTCATTTCTTCTATTTGCTTGTGCATACTGTCACCACCATCTTTTCCTTCACCTGGTCTATAGCAGCACCCAATTGTATATTTAGTTCTGCTAGCCACAATCTCACACCAAATGGCCTCAAATGTGCTCTTTTCTCTATCCTGCAATTCAACTTCTATTCTCCTTGGCTGTAGCTCATCAGCTATCATCAACAATACTCCTCCCCCCATTTTATTCTCTCTGTCATTCCTGAACACACTATACCCATCACATTCAATCCCACTAGCTATATCATCTACAGTCAGCATGTTTCACTAATACCAATAACCTGTGGTCTGGAAGTGCCAACCATAGCCAAAAACTCTTCCTTCTTGTTCCTAATACTCCTAGTATTAGTGTACATGAATTTAAGATCCCCATTAGCCCCAACCCTACCTTGATGCCTTATATTAACTACCCCACTCTGGTTTGTTGTCCTTATTTGCTCAAGCATATCATATTCATTCTTACATTCAACTGCCTCCCTAAGGACTGAATCACGAGCTTTGGTCAGTCCTACATGACGTCTCGTGTACGGCAGCTAAAAAAGAATTTGAACGAGTACGGAGCCGACATATCAACAAGTTTGATAAATTAATAAAGAACTCGGCGTCCAAACTTAAACTACAAACCAACACTGTTGTTAACCTTTCGTCAGCTACCGTAAAGCCAGAAGCACTCCACGCTCTGTCACGTGGTCACAACTTCGCCATTGCTCCTAAGAAATTACCAGCCGAGGAATTAATGATCCAAATTGAACGCGGGATTCGCCAACTTCCAAACCACATCGCCAACGATATTAGATTGGATGTAGCCTGTGTTCTCAATAAAGCAAAACCTCCAAAATCCAACATATCCATTAGTGAATACAAGGCACTACAAGAATTGAAGAGAAACAAAAAATAGTGATCGCCTAAGCGGATAATGGGAACGCCACTGTGGTACTCAATCTTAAAGACTACACAGGTAAGCTCAAGGCTTTATTATTAGATCGTTCCACTTACCTCCCCCATTGATTACAATCCCACCAACTCACAAATTAGAAAACTCCATAGGCTCCTTAAGAAGGTCACTTCTTGGCCTGTGGAGATTACCAACAGACTAAAACCCTATAACTCTAGACCCCCCCCCCCGCATATATGGGCTCCCAAAAATACACAAAGAAAATGTGCCATTACGTCCCATAGTGGATGGCATTGGTTCCCCCACTTACAAACTAGCCAAGCATTTAGCCAAAGCGCTCTCACACTATACTGGTAATACACCATCACACATAAAAAACTCAGCCCACTTCAAAGCCAGTACAGAAACCCTTACACTCTAACATAATGACATAATGGTCAGTTTTGATGTCTCCTCCCTATTCATGAATGTCCCCCTCAAAGAAACCTTAGAGCTAATCCAACCTAAATTTCCTCCCGATATCTCAGCCCTATTTCAGTTTACAATGAACTCCGGCTATTTCGTTTGGCAGGAAAAATTCTACAAACAGATAGAGGGGACAGCCATGGGTTCACCACTTTCCCCACCCTTGGCCAACTTCTTCATGGAGACGTTTGAAGAGAAAGCCTTAAACTCAGCCCCACAAAAACCTACCATATGGCTTCGCTACGTTGATGATGTTTTCGCTATTTGGCCACATGGCCCGGATTCACTCCTCTCCTTCCTAACACACTTAAACAACCAACACCCTAGAATCAAATTCACCCTGGAAAAAGAGGAAAACAATAACCTCCCCTTCCTAGACACACTAGTCACCCGCCAACCTGATGGAACCTTGGTTTTCTCAGTTTATAGAAAACCCACCCATACAGGCAGATACATTCACCAACAATCCCCCCCCCCCCCTCACAACAATATGGAGTTATTAAAACATTACTCAACAGGGCAAAAATAATCTGTTCTAATGATCAAGCCCTAACCACTGAACTAAATCACATCCGTGACACTTTCTCAGCCAACGGCTACCCCCTCCAAAAAATCCAAAAAATACTTAACCCAGTTATCCACAACCCCCCCCCCTTTCCTTCACAAAAAAGATTACTCTAAATCCATCACCATTCCCTACATCCGAGGCACCTCGGAAAAAATCAATAAAATCTTAAAAAAACATGACTTGACCACTTGTTACAGACCACATAGAAAACTGGCATCCCTTATCCGCTCCACCAAAGACCAACCACTTCCCCTAGGCCTACCTGGTGTATACTAGGTCCCTTGCAGCTGTAAACTGTCCTACTTTGGCCAAACAGGCAGGACAGCAAATATCAGAATCTCAGAACACAAGGATTACATCCGATTTCACCAGTACAGCCACTCTGGGCTTGCAGACCACGCTCTGGATACTCGCCACAGAATAAGATGGAAGAAAGCCACAGTAATACACCGCAGCAAGTTCAAGTATGAAAGACTATTCATGGAATCAGCCTCGGCCCTTAGGAACATGCCAAACCTCAACAAATTTGGATGCATGAGACTGCCCCAAATTTGGGAAACTTTTATCAGAAGAACTTCAGCCCAAAGGCCAAGAACTACCAATATAGCCCGCCAGGGGGCACCATCAGGACTTTAGGAAAACGCTAGCTTCCTAGCTTCAGTCTCATTTGCTGTTATTATTACTTGTGTGCACGTGTCTTTGTAGTAAGTTCTCAAGAAGATGGCAACGTGACGTTCGCCGAAATATCGGAAAGTATATATTAAAGTTTATTTAATCTATATTTCTAGTATACGCTGTCAATTCCTTAAATGTTAGTTATCATGTTTAACCAGCGTATAAGCCTCTCAACAAGAATAACCTAAGGACTGTATATCTACTTCCCCCCCATTAACAAATCTAGTTTCCCTGAATTTGCACATCCACTACATTCAACAACACTTTCTCAAGTCTTCTTACACCATAACCATTCAAATGCAAGCCATCCATCTTATATAGATCCTTTCGCCCATCAAACTCACTCCACACGTCCACAAATTCCCCACCACTCGTCATACATAACCCATGCATAAAGTCATTCGCAATTATGGCCCTCCTGTTAAACATTTCACTGTCATACCGTGGCAAAAGACTAATCATTCTAACTCTCTCACTCTTTTCTTTTGCTACCTCAAACAATTCATTCAGGTCTTCTATCATTTCCATTTTATCTCCTTTCAAATCATTCTTACATGCCACAACAATCATTTCTTTCACCCTTTCCTTTTGCTCTCTAATAGACTCAGTTACATCCTTTATGGTCGCACCAGGTTGGTACGATTTTGTCAAAGCCTCTACTAACACACCTCGTACTAACGAGTCTGAATACAGCACTCTATCCTTCATTTTGTTCATGTTCACATTCATATGCCTATTTTTCCTGTCATACCTTTTATTGTTGGTTGGTTCATTCAGTCTACTTTTGTTCATGCACTCTAGCTGCTGTTTTGTTTGCCGATGATCTAGTACTGATATCCCACAACCCAAAAACCTAGAAGAAATGGGTGAAAAAATATACACAAATAGCAGTAAGATAGGCTTAGAAATGAATCTAGAAAAAACAAAATGGATCAAAAACATCTACACAAGTGACAATCACCTGTGTATTGATAACATCCCTATAGAACAAGTTGACTCCTACAATTACTTAGGACAAACAATAAAAATGAATAATGATTTATCTGAAGAACTAGCAAAAAGACAGAAAGCTGCATGTTGAAACCCTGATCCTGAATCTTGACATCTCTGCAAAGGCAAAACTATTTAATAGTGACATACTTCCATCACTCACGTATGAATAAGAAACGTGGAATACGACAAGAAAAGAAGAAGAAACTCTCAGAATAACTCAGTGTGCAATAGAACACAGGATTTGTAACATCAGCAAAATGGAACGTGTTAGAAACATGGAACTAAGAAAGAGATCAGGCATGAAATATGTGGTAACTGCAGTATATGAAAGCAAGATGAGATGGGCAGGCCACATAGCCAGACTCAGGGATAACAGATGGACATATAGAATACTCAACTGGCAACCAAGAATAAAGAGAAAAGCAGGAAGACCACCTACAAGATGGGAAGATCATGTCCTGATACCAAAAAGTGGTATATGTAGGAGCAGAATCCATAAGAAGAGCCTCCATACCTCAGTCAGTATAGATGAAGCCCTTTAGTCAGAAAGACCTTGTTCGATTCCCGTCAATGACGTGAGGAACCTTTATCTGGTCTCTTTCAACAGAATCTTGGGTTTTTCATCCCTCAGAACAGGCAAACAGCTTTTGCCTATTCTGAGGGAACAGGCCCCTTGAATACACACATCTACAGACATACCAGGAGGTGTAGGGCTAACCACCTTATCCTCAGGATGGGTATCGTTTGGAAGGACTAAGGACAGCTCCGTAACAGGCCACTAGGTCTAATACGTATAAAAGAAGAATCCATGAGAAGGCAGGTGACTAGTGGAGTGCCACAGGTGTCTGTGCATAGCCCACTGCTGTTTAATTTGTACATAAATGATATAGGAAATAATTTGAAGGGAGATATTCAGTTGTTTGCTAGTGATGCAAAATTAGGGTAATAGTTAATCAAGGTGATCTAGAGAGCTTGCAGGATGATTCGAATAGGGTGATACCTCTGGGTAAAACATAATGGATGTCGATTTAATGTGGAAAAGTGGAAAATTATGCATTTTGGGATACAAAGATTATAACCTCTGTACTACATTAAGGAAACTGTATTCCAGGAAATTGATGAAGCCAGGAATTTTGGGGTAAGTAGTAGATTGAGAGTTGAAGTTTAGAATGCATATTGCTAAAATTGGCAGGATAGTAGTCCACAGTATTACTTGGTTATTGAAGAACACGCTAACAGGCAGAAATAAGGAAGTTATTATTCCTCTTTTACAAAACCACATCTAGATTACTGTGCTCAAGCGTGGTCAACTTGGTTTCATCAGGATGAGGAAGTGGTGGAGAGAATCCAGAGGCAAGTGACCAAGATGGTGAGTGATCTGTGGAATGCTCGAGGGAGGCACACACTAGTTATCATATTTATTCTTGAATTCATTCACACTGCTTGCACTCACAACATCCAATGGCAATCCATTCCAATTACGCACCACCCTCTGAGAAAAAAATCTAGCCCTCACTGCCTTCTTAACAGCCTTCATTCTCAGCTTCAAAGAATGCCCTCTTGTCCTTTCCCCCACCCTGCATAAATTGGATAATTCCATCAGTTGAAATCCTGTATGACCCCTTCAGAAGTTTGTAAGTCTCAATCATATCATCCCTCTTTCTCTTGTTTGCTGGTGTCTACAGTATACAAATTACCATCTGTCTTCATAATCAGTATTCCCACAATCCTGATATAATTTTTTACACTCCTTTGTATTCTCTCGAATAGAATCACAATGGAGACCAGACCAGCACACAGTAGTCCAAGTGAGGTCTTATCAAGGCCTTGTAAAGAGGAAAAATGACATCCTTAACTTTACATGTGAACATTTGTTTCAGCATTGCAGTTATCTTTTGAGTTGTATTTGCAGTCTTTGCTACATGGCTCCTGAACTTCAACTTTCTATCTACTAGCACTCCAAGATCCCTAGCCTCATCAGTTTCTTCTAGCATAATCCCACCAATATAATATAACATTGGATAACTAATCATGCCGAAGTGAATGACTTTACATTTACTCACATTGAACTGACCCATTTTCCCCCTGTCCATAATTCCAGCCTATTCAAATCATTCTGCAAGTACTGCATATCAGCAGCATTCCTGATTACCCTACCTATCTTTGCATCATCAGCAAATAGCTGTATGTTGCTTGTCAAATCCTTCCCAATATCATTAATTACAGATTGAATAACCACTGATCCACAAGGATCAGTGTGCCAAGCACTGATCCTTGTGGTACAGCACTTGTTATCTTAAATCTTGCAGACTCAAATCCCCCATATACCACTTTTTGATATCTGTCGGCCAGCTGTCTCCTCTTATCCACTCTAATATTCTGTAATCCAAACCCATATTCTCCAATTTATGCAACAGTCTACCATGCTGTATTCTGTCAAAAGTCTTAGCAAAATCCAAAAGTATCATCGTGTAACCATTTCCCCCCCTTGTCTAGTTCGATGGTAACATTGTTATAGAATGTGAGCAAGTTCTAAAACATCACCTTCCCTTAGTAAATCCATGTTGGCCATTTCAAAGTAGAGATTCACTGTCAACCGATTTCCGAATGCAAGCCCTAACCAATTTTTCCAAAATCCTCACCACCACTCCTGAGATACTAATTGGTGGATAGTTTGATACATCAGTTCTTTGCACCACCCTTGTGCAATGGAATTACCATACATTCCTTCCATTTCTGTGGAATCTTCCCTGTTCTGAGACCTGTATTGAACAGTCTGGTCAAAGGAATAGCCAGTCCAGCTGAACACTCTTTTAGCATACTTGCTGATATCCCTTCAGTCCCTATTGCTGAATTCTTATTCAATTTGTGCAACAGCCGTAATACCTCGTCCTCATACACCTGCGTTTCTTCATCCATTGAAGAGGTAGCAGTGAGCTCAATGTTGCTTACACCAGGTTAATAGCTTTTAACAAAATGGGCACTCATTAGCTGAACAACTTCTTCTGTATCTGTAACCCTCATGCTGTCTGGATTTAGAAGAGTTATTCTTTCATATTCTTTCCTTCTTTTACTTGCAGCATGTCGATAGAATTCTTGTAGGTTGTCTTTAGCATGCAGAGCAGTTTCTTTTCATACTCAGGCTTTGCTTTCCATACAACAGTTTTGACTATTCTAGCCTGCTGCTTATAACGTTCATAACTGACATCATCCTTATGCACAAATTATTCCTTCCACATCATCCTTTTCTTACAAATCTTTTGCTTACTAAGATTACATATCCATTTGACTCCTGCCCTATTTATTCTTCAAACTCTTGGGACACATTCTGATATCGCATCATTTAAATAATACTTAAGTACCACATCATCAGTGTCACCAACCGGAGGGAGAATAGTTATGTCTTAAACTGAAACGCCCTCTGACACTCTTTGACCTCGAGAGATGTCTATTACAACAGTTGTTCAATTTAGTCAGGGAATCTTGCAAACTTGGAGTGGATTTATTTAGAAGTATAACATCGTCCGCATAAAGGAAAGAGCTAACATTAACACCTCCAATTCTGATATCATGTTTCATACCACTTTCCTTCGTTATGTGATCCATATGGATAATGAATAACAGAGGGGATAATGTACATCCTTGTCTCACACAAGATTTAACATTAAACCATCTCCCTGTACTTCCTTCAATTCTACCTGCTGACTTACAACTCAAATACAGACTAAGTATTGCTTGATATAATGCCCCATTGACACCATATAACTGTAGCGTATTGAATAGCTTCTCTCTTCACACTTTGTCATATGCCTTTTCCAAATCGACAAAACTGAAATACAGATCTTTGTTATATTCCCATGCTTTCTCCACTATTTGTCGTAAAGTGAAGATCTGATCTTGACAGCCTCTATTTGAACTGAATCCAGCTCGTTCTTCACCAAGCTTGTCTTTCACAATTCTTCTCAATCGTTTCTCAAGTATACTTGCATAGATCTCGCAAGGAACACTCAGTAGGGAAATACCTCTGTAATTCTCATATTCAGTTTTATTTCCCTTTTTATATATAGGCACTATTAGAGCTCTACTCGATTCATCGGGAACTCATTCCTCTGTCCAAGTTTTCTGAACTATGCAGTGCAGCCACTGCTAGACTTTTATACCACCATACTTCAGCATTTCTGGTCGAATATCATCTATCCTACTGCCTTTCCACATTTCAAGCCTTTGATGGCTTTTTCTACTTCAAGAATGGATATGTATTCCTGACTTTATGCCTGTTGAGTGTTTTTTACCACTGTGCTATCACTGCTTGTTTTATTTAGCAATTTTTCGAAGTAATTACTCCATACTTCAAGGATATCTTTTTCTCCTGTTTTCATGTCAACTTTATCATCTCTAACTCCTTTTACAGTACTCTTTCCTCCATTTCTAAGCTTCTTCAACAACCTTCAGAATATCTTACCACGTTCTTGATATTTATTTTCTATGTTCTTCTCAAAGTCCTCCCATGACTTTTGTTTACCTAGTTTTACACAGTGTTTTGCTTTCTTACGTTTGTCTCTGTATTCTCTAAGAGCAAAAGCTGACTTCTTTGACAGGAACTTTTGATATGCTTTCTTCTTTTCCTTCACTGCCTCTTTATCTCCTGGTGTCCACCATGGAGTCCTGATTTTTCTATCCTTGCAGACAACCTCACCACATGCCTCTCTAGCTGAATCAATCATGGTTTTCTTAAAGGCTTGCCACTGAATCTCCACGGTTTGGTTCCTGTTCTCAAACTCTTTCATTTTTTCTTCAATAATCTTTGTGTATTTTAGTCTACAGTTCACATCTGAGAGCTGCCTAACTTTTATTCGCTTTAAAACTTTCTTAGATGTCATTCTTTTCAATATGAAATTCAATTTTATCCTGCTCAAGACTAAATAGTGACCACTTCCAATTTCAAATCCTCTGTACACTCTGGTATCCTGCACCAGGGAGAAAACATCACTATCAACGATAACACGGTCAATGAGACTTTTCTTATTCCTTGCCTCTTCTCCATGTGAATTTGTGCACATTTTTATGTTGGAACATGGTGTTAGTAATAACCAGTCCATGTCCTGAGCAGAACTACAACAGGTATTTGCCATTATTATTAGCCGTGCTCTTTTCTACAAATTTTCCCAAAATATTTTGTATGTCTAACAATCATTTCCTACTTTGCTATTCAGATCTCCAACGACGACCAACTTTTCCTTTTTCATTGTGTCAGTTGCTTTCTCTAAATCCTCAAAAAATTCCTCCACTTCTACCTTAGTAGAACCTTCTGTGGGTCCGTAGGCACAAATAAGTCTCATTGTCCAGTTTCGCATTCTGATATTTGCCCGCATCACTCTACTTGAGACTGCCTGCCATTCAAGATGATTAGCCTCGTATTTAGTGTTGAATACAATGGATACTCCTTCTTTTCCTTGATTGTCATTGCCTGAATATAACATTTTGTATTTATTGCTCAGAAAGATCTCACCAGTTTCAGTCACTCCTATTATGTCAATCTGGTACTTATCTAATTCCTCAGCTAGCTCCATTTCTTTGCCATTCAGGCTTCTTATGTTGATAGTACCGATCTTTAACTCTAGTGATGTTGAGTTGCGGTGTGTTTTCAGGTATGTTCCAGTAGCTGACTTTTCGCTGTTCGCCCTGGTTTGCTGGCAAAAACAACCTGGGCCCTGTTTAACTGGGCGATGCACGAGACGGCATGAAATTTTGTCATGTTGTACCATCATTTTTTATTTTGGTTTAACCAATAGGAATACAATTTGGTCGGCTAAATCCCAAATTGCCAGCCCATCCTCGTTCGTTCAGTATCCAGGTAGATACCCAACAGGGTGCACCACGAGAAGGTGAGGATTGGTCACTAGGTCAGAAGCCCTGGTCGGTTCAACGCATTCCTTTAAAGGCTATGTGGAGGTCTTTTCTCAGTTATACAGCTTTGACCCTTAAGCACCCCCCAAAAAAAAAATATATATATATATATATATCATTCATTCATTATCATCATTATCAAATTCCTGATATATACCCTCAAGGGGTGTACAGGATATCATAGTACTACATGAAAAATTACATCATTACTAACTTCCTATCTACAATTTTCCTCCAAATCAGTCTGTTATCTGTAAAGACTCTAACATTATCAAATATTATATTTCTCTCTTCGCTGGCACTTTTTACTGTATCAATCCACCTATATCTTGGTCTTCCTCTGGGTCTTTTTTCCTGCCAACCTGGCTAAGAACACTTGTTTTGCTATTCTTTCTTCTGATGACAGCATACTGGTATCATCCTATTCTGCTTAAGTTACCATACCACCTGAGTTTTGCTCTGCTAATGCATTCCTGGATGCTGTCAATATCAAGTTCTTTCCTAATATCCTTGTTTTTAATATGATATTACGATTGATGCCATCTGTTCATGCTCCGAATCTTTCTCACGATTCTCATATCTGCGGTCACTAGTCTTTTGTCAAGTGTTTTACTTCTATCCCAGCTCTCAGATCTATAAGTCAAAATTTGTTTGAACACTGTCTTGTATACTGCTGATTTAGTGTTTTGACTAATTTCTCTCTTATTCCATATAAATTTATTCAGTTGACTTCATTACCATACCAGCTTTGCTGATTCTGTTGTCTATTTCCATATTTAATTTACCATCTTCACTAAAAATCGTACCTAGGTAGCTATAACGTTTTACTTGTTCTATAAGTTCTCCATTAACAATGTAGTTCATATTTTGAATGTTTCTGCAGATTTTCACTGCCTTTGTCTTATTATTGCTGATTGTCATACCTAAATTATCATCATCATCATCAAATTCCTGACATGTACCCTCAAGGGGGTGTACTGGATATGATATCACTACATGAAAAATTTACATCATTACTAACTTCCTATCTACAATTTTCCTCCAAATCAATCTGTTACTTGTCAAGACTCCAATATTATCATTATCAGATCTTATATTTCTTTCATCTAAGGCACATTGTACCGTATCAATCCACCTATATCTTGGTCTTCCTCTGGGTCCTTTTCCTGCCAACCTGGCAGAGAACACTCGTTTTGCTAATCTTTCCTCGTCCATTCTGTTTAAGTGACCATACCACCTGAGATAAGCTCTGCTAATGCATTCCTGGATGTCAACACTGTCAAGTTCTTTCCTAATATTCTCGTTTTTAATATGATATTGCCATTGATGCTATCTATTCACGCCTCTAATCTTTCTCAGGACTCTCATATCTGCGGTCTCTAGTGTTTGGTCAAGTGTTTTACTTCTGACTCAGCTCTCAGATCAAGTTAAAACTGGTTTGAACATTGTCTTGTATACAACTAATTTAGTGTTGCGACTAATTTCTGTTTTATTCCATATGAATTTATTCATTTGACTTCCTACCATACCAGCTTTGTTGATTCTGTTGTCTATTTCCATATTTAATTTACCATCTTCACTAAAAATCGTGTCTATGTAGCTGAAATGTTTTACTTGTTCCACAGGTTCTCCATTCACAACACAGTTGACATTTTCAATGATTCTGCCTATTTTCATTGTCTTTGTCTTTTTATTGCTGACCTTCATACCATATCTATTACAACAGTTATTCAATTTACTCAGAGAATCTTGCAGACTTGTAGCAGATTTATTTAGAAGTATAACATCGTCCACATAAAGGAAAGAGCTGACATTAACATCTCCAATTTTTATATCATGTTTAATACCACTTTCCTTCATAATATGCATCCTTGTCTCACACCAGATTTAACATTAAACCATCTTAATGTTAAATAATCTCCTGTACTTCCTTCAATTCTGACTGCTGACTTACAACTCAAATAAAGACTAAGTATTGTTGATATAGTGCCCCATTGACGCCATATAACTCTAGCGTATTGAATAGCTTCTCTCATGGCACCTTGTCATATGCCTTTTCCAAATTGACAAAACTTAAATACAGATCTTTGTTATATTCCCATGCTTTCTCAACTATTTGTCGTAAAGTGAAGATCTGATCCTGACAGCCTCTATTTGACCTGAATCCAGCTTGTTCTTCACCAAGCATTTCTTCCACAATTCTTCTCAACTGTTTCTCAAGTATACTTGCATATATCTTACCAGGAACACTCAGTAGGGATATACCTCTGTAATTCTCACATTTATTTTTATTTCCCTTTTTATATGTGGGTACTATGAGAGTTCTACTCCAATCATCAGGAATTCGTCCCTCTTTCCAGACATTCTGAATTATGCAGTGCAGCCACTGTAAGACATTTATACAACCATACTTCAGCATTTCTGGTTGATTATCATATACTCCAACTGCCTTTTCACATTTCAAGCCTTTGATGGCTTTTTCTACTTCAAGTATGGATATGTATTCCTGACTGCATGCCTGGTCAGTGTTTTTTTATCACTGTGCTGTCAACACTGCTTGTTTCATTTAGCATATTTTCAAAGTAATTACTCCATACTTCAAGGATATCTTTTTCTCTCGCTTTCATATCACCTTTATCATCTCTAACTATTTTTACAACACTCTTTCCTCCATTCCTGAGCTTCTTCAACAACTCGAGAATATTTTGCCACCTTCTTGATATTTATTTTCTATATTCTTGCGAAAGGCCTCTCATGACTTTTGTTTAGCTACTTTTACATAGTGTTTAGCTTTCTTACATTTGTCTCTGTATTCTCTAAGAGCACAAGCTGACTTATTTGCCAGGAAGTTTTGATATGCTTTCTTCTTTTCCTTCACTGCCTCTTTAACTTCTTGTGTCCACCCTGGAGTTCTGATTTTTCTATCCTTGCAGACAACCTCACCACATGCCTTTCTCTGGCTGAATCAATCAGGGTTTTCTTCAAGCCTTGCTACTGAATCTCCAAGATTTGGTTCTTGTTCTTAAACTCTTTCATTTTTCTTTAATAATCTTTATGTATTTTAGTCTGCAGTTCACATCTGAGAGCTGCTCAACTTTTATTTGCTTTAAAACTTTCTTACATGTTATTCTTTTCAATATGAAATTCAATTTTATCCTGCTCAAGACTAAATAGTGATCACTTCCAATTTCAAATCCTCTGTACACACTGGTGTCCTGCACTAAGGAGAAAACATCACTATCAACAATAACATAGTCAATGAGACTTTTCTTATTCCTAGCCTCTTCTCTCCATGTGAATTTGTGCACATTTTTATGGTGGAACATGGTGTTAGTAATAACCAGTCCATGTGCTGAGCAGAAATCCAACAGGTATTTGCCATTATTATTAGGCTTGCTCTTTTCTCCAAATTTTCCCAAAACATTTTTGTATGTCTGACAATCACTTCCTACTCTTGTATTTAGATCCCCAAGAAGAACCAACTTTTCCTTTTTCATTGTGTCAGTAGCTTTCTCTAGAGCCCTCAAAAAATTCCTCCACTTCTACCTTAGTAGAACCTTCTGTGGGACCATAGGCAGAAATAATTCTCATTGTCCAGTTCCCTATTCTGATATTTGCCCAAATCATTCTACTTGACACTGCCTGCCATTCAAGAAGATGAGCCTTGTATTTTGTGTTGAATACTATGGCTACTCCTTCTTTTCCCTTGATTGTCATTGCCTGAATATAACATTTTATATTTATTGCTCAGAAAGATCTCACCAGTTTTTGTCTTTTTTGTTTCATTCACCCCTATTATGTCGATCTGGTACTTATCTAATTCCTCAGCTAACTCCATTTCTTTGCCATTCAGGCTTCTTATGTTGATAATACCAATCTTTAACTCTGGTGATGTTGAGTTGTTGTGTGTTTTCAGATTTGTTCCAGTAGCTAACTTTTCGCTGTTCGCCCTGGTTCCCTGGCGCAAACAACAACTTGGGCCTTGTTTAACTGGGTGACGCCCCAGTGACATGAAATTTTGTCATTTTGTACAATCATTTTGTATTTTGGTTTAACCAATAGGAATACAATTTGGTCAGCTAAATCCCTAATTGCCAGCCCATCCTCGTTTGTTCAGTGTCCAGGTAGATACCCAACAGGGTGCACCATGAGAAGGTGAGGATTGGACATTAGGTCAGAAGCCCTGGTCAGTTCTCCGCATTCCTTTAAAGGCTATGTAGAGGTCTCCTCTCAGTTATATAGCTTTGACCCTTAAGCACCCCATATATATATATATATATACAGGGTGTTCGGGATAAATTTGACATATTTATAATTAATTATATTTTTCCGTAAGTTACATGTATTAACACACACTTCTCTTCATTTAAAAGTTTGGACCCTTCTTCATTCATATACAAGATGTCAGAAAGGATGGATAGCTGGAACCCACCTGAATCATGGAAGAGAATAACTTGTATCATGATGATTCGTGCCCGCCATCAAAATAAGGATATTACGACTGCTGCCCAATGCTCCCTGAATACAGTAAAAACAATCAGGCATGAACTAGAGACTTGCAATGGTGACTACGAGGATGTAGCAAGAAGAAAGATCCCTAGCAGACGATCTGATTGCGTTCGTACAGCAGAATTCCTCGCAAATCTGCAGGAACAGGTGTTGAAGAACCCTGACATTGGAATTCGGGCTTTGTTCGTGGAGTTGCTAACTGTAGTCAAGCCCTGGATAACAAGGGTAGCCAATGGTAGGCCGTATGTATGGCAGCAGGATTCGGCCCCTTGCCACACCTCTGGGAAAAGCCAAAAATGGTTGTCTGAAAATTTCTACGACTTCACCAGTCCAAATGTTTGGCCTCCAAACTCCCTAGACCTTAACCCCATGGATTATTTTGTATGGGGCGCAGTTGAAAAAGACACCAATCGCACTTCCAGTAATACAAAAGCCCAGTTAATGGATAAAATTAAAACAGTTTTTGCGGCCCTTCCCAGGGAGACTGTAGCATCAGCTTGTTCGAGGTTCCGAAGCAGAATTGAAGCTGTGATCGATGCTAATGGTGGTTATTTTGAGTAAAACTTGTTGATAGTATTGTAATTAACTCTGCCTGTAATGTTTTTTTGTCAATTCATTAAATTTAATAGATACAAAGAAGATTTTCTTTTTCCTTACGAAACTGTCAAATTTATCCCGAACACCCTGTATATATATATATATATATATAATGAAAATAATTTGTTTTCGGTGATGGTGATGAAAATAATCTGGTGATTTCCTGAAAAGCAAGAACTCAGATCTTAGCTAGGATTGTCTAAGTTACAGACAAGAGTGGCCAAAGTCTGATGATTTGGAAGTATTTATGCTCTTCCAAATTTTGGATAAATTAATGTAGTTGCTTCTCTGCAAGAGTGTTTCATTTTTGTTATTGATCCAAAAATAGCCTTTCACATTTGCAGTGGTCTCTGTGTAGTATTGTTGTTTCATTCACTTCCCCCCCCCCCCTGTATGAAGGACTGTCCATAGCATGATACGGATAAATTAATATTGGACCTCACTTGCCATAATGATAGTAGCATTGTGTACTTCTTATGTTCTTTGAGGCAGATATTAGCAGTTTTCCGGTCTATTCAAAATAGGACAGACAGGTAGGGGAAAAAAAAAAAACTGCATGCACTCTTGGATTTTCCAAATAGGATGTTTCCTAAGGGCAGGGCTGAGAAGAGAAATTAGCAGGCGAGTCCTGAAGGAATAATAAAGACTGACCAAACAAACCAGAAAATTATGCATGGCATATGCAAGGTGGCCATAAATGAACTTTCCCTCTTTGGAGGTATCTGTAGCTAAATCTAATTCACATAATGATCTACGCTAATACATGGAGGTATCTGTAGCTAAAACTAATACACCACATTTTATATTTAGACTTTCGAAGGCATGGAGAAATGAATTCGGCAAAAAAAAGATTCAATACGAAAAGTTGCCAACAATAAATTTTGGCACTGGTGGAGCCGAAAGTAGTCAGATATTTGCAGTAAATGTAGGTAAAAAGGATTATGCAAATTATGCTGTGCGTACGTGACAGCAGTGCCAACAATTCCACTTAAAAAGGGATTAGGAATGTTCAGACAGTTATTCGAATGACTGATGAATTGTGCTCAATATGCATGCTACTTTACCTCAGCGTGCTTTACTTGTTAAGTTGTTTTACCTTAAACAGTGCAATGCCGTAGCAGCCGTTCGGGAATTTAGAAGGTTTCATAACCTGCATACAGGTCCTATGTCAGCTGTAGCACTGAAAGCTATGATTAAGAAGTTTGAAGAAACTGGATCACTAGGAGTTAGACCTGGCAGAGGATGGAAAGCAGTGCAAGAAGAGACAGTAACAGACGTTGCTACTGTGGTGTTCGACGACACAGGGACCAGTACTGGTCCAAGCGCTCATGCCATGGCTCACACACTTGATATGGCTTATGGTACAGTCTGAAAAATCTTCTTGAAACTGCTTCACTTCTATCCATATAAGTTCATTCGTGTGCAAGCACTAACTACCGCAGATTATGATAAGCGCATGACCTTCGCGTTAACTTTTCTTGCCCAAATGGAGGTCAACAATGACTGCCCTCAGAGAATATTGTGGGGAGAAGAGGCTCATTTTTATCTGAATGGGTCGGTCAACACTCACAACTGCAGAATTTGGGCATCTGAAGATCCCTAAGCGATCCAGCAAGTACCGCTGCATTCTCCAAAAGTAACCATATGGTGTGGCTTCACAGCCGATTTCATATTAAGACCATACTTTTTTGAGCATATTACCCCTACAGGACCTGTAACCTGCTCCATTAATGGAGAGATTTATCGACGAATGCTGGAAAATTTTATCATTCCTGCATTGCAGCAAAGACAGTGTTTGGACTCCATAATTTTTGTGCAGGATGGAGCACTGCCACATATTGAACATTCAGTACAGCGCCTTTTACGCCCAGCATTTCCTTAATGAGAGGGTTATCGGTCAGTTCTTTCCGACGGCAAGGCTGCCTCGATCCCCTGACATCACTCCATGTAACTTTTGACTGTGGGGGGGGTATTTGAAATCTGTTGTGTATGTTGGTGGCTTTCCCATCTTGCATGTCTTGAAAGAGAACATAAAATGGGCTGTTATGAACATCCAATCTGACTCCTTACTCTCAGCTGTAGAGCATGTCGCACACCAGATGCAGTTTGTTATACACAAGAAAGGTCAGCACATTGAAAATCGTATATGTGGTCCAGAGGGCCCTGATTCTGATGAATTAAAAACATTATTTCCTGTGAGTTCAATCACTACATTAATTTCTGTCTCTTGCAAGTTGTTGTTTTAGTTTAATTATTATTATTATTATTATCATTGTAACGTGCCAGATATCCAGCTGGAATGAGTGACGCGGCTGTCGCTTACACCGTCAAAATGTTATTATTCCATTTTAGCTGCCTTTAATTTAATTATCCGCTTGTTTTCTGCTCCGCCAGTGCCAAAATTTCCCGTATCGGCGACTTTTGGTACTAAATCTTTTTTTCGCAGAAATCATCTCCCCATGCTTTCAAAAGTGTCAATATAAAATTTGGTCTCATTCCGTTTATTGGTTTAGCTACAGATGCCTCCAAGCAGGGAAAGTTATTTTATGGCCACCCTGTACATTATATATGTACTAAATGATCAGTGAAATACTTAACAAAAGTGAGACAAAATCCTATTTCCCAGGTGCAAAAATTCAAAATATTATTATTATTATTGGCACCTCCAAGGAGTCCTTAGACTCATCGAGGGATTCCCTAAACATCATGTCAAGAACTATTCAGCATTCACACAGTATCTGTCATACTTTGCTTTGAACTCATTCACAGTCATGCCACCCACAACAGATTCTGGCAGCTTATTCCAATCATTCACCACTCTCCAAGTAAAAAACCTAGTTCTAACACCCTTGCTAACTACACTCTTGCTCAGTTTACATGGATGTCCCATAGTTCTCCCACCACCAGACCTGGTCTGAACAATTTCCTCTGAATTAATCTCATGAAAGCCGTCAGTAATTTGAGTGTCTCAATCATATCACCCCATTTCTGACTATCAATCAATTTCTGTAACCCACAGATCTTCAACCTGTTCTCGTAAGGTTCATTCTATAGACCAGCTACCATCCTGGTCACTAGCCACGCCATTCAGATGCAAAAAGGTAAGTGAACAAAATTGATTGTCTTGGTTGGTACAAATGATTTGAGAGGTGAGAAGTATTCTATAAGGGAGGATGTAAAGGAATTGTTAGAAGAGACAAAACTGAAGAGTGAGAAGGTGAAGATTGTATGTCTCCTACCATGCTATGATAGAGGGTGAACTGAGAAGAAGGGTGTTCGTAGCCAGTGAATCTATACATAGATTGTGCAGAAGGAACGATGTAGGATTTGTTGATCTGTGGTCTGTTTGAAGAAGGATTTGTACAATCTGATGGACTGCATCAAAATGGTTTTGGTGTTAGGTGTCTGGAAAGAGCATGCTGAAGCACAAATTCAGGAAAACTTAAACAACTAGGGTGGAAGCAAGTGAGTTGCTATGAAGGCACCCATGAGGCGAGTGAGTGTGAGAATGACCAAGTGCAGAATCTAGTCTCAAACAAAAATAATGAATAGCATAGTCAATTCAGGGAGTAATGGTGAGTGGGGGACTAAAGGGATGCTGAAGTTTCTATGTACTAATGCCAGAAGTATCGGAAACAAGAGGGACAAGTTTTTGGCATTGGTTATGCAACATTTCCAAAAGTTATAGGCATTAGTGAGACTTGGCTAACAGCAAATGATGTAGTTACAAAAATAGAATGAGAACGGTTTAGTATTTTCAGTTAAAATAGGATGGGGAGGAGTACTGCTGATGATAGCAGATGAATTGCAGCCAAGAAGAATAGGATACATGTGGGAGGGTGGCTGTTCATTTGAAACCATCTTGTGTGAGATTAAAGCCAGTAAGACTGTCAGTATGGGCAAAAGATAATCAGTATCAATTTAATGTAGAGAAATGTAAAGCTATGTATTTTGGGATAAATAGATTACAAGCTACGTATCACATTGATGGCACTGTACTCCAGGAAATAGATGAAGCTAGGGATTTAGGGGTGGTGGTGGTAGACAGAGAGTTAAAGTTTAGAAGACATGTTGCTAAGGTAGCCCATAAGATTACTTGGATATTAAAGAACACATTAAGAAGTAGAGATAAGGAAGTTGTCGTTCCTCTTTACAAGGCCTTGATATGCTCACATCTGGATTACTATGCTTGTCTCATCTCCTGGGTTTCTTGGCTGTGGGGGGGGGGGGTGAGGAAGCGGTGGAGAGGATTCAGAGGAAAGTGACCAAGATGGTGAGTGGCCTGTGGAATATTCCCTATGAAGAGGATAGATTGAGGGTGTGTGGATTGAAGAAGTTGGTTGATAGGAAAAAAAGAGGGGTTATGATAGAAACCTTAAAGTTGCTTAAAGGGTTTTATAGGATAGATGCAGGGGAAATGTTTCAGCACTTGGCCAGAGGAACCAGAACAAGGGGTCATCCCTGGAAGTTGAATAAAGGTGTGGTTAGGAGGGGTGTGCGAGGACTGTATTTTTTGCTTGGAGAGTTGTGAATGAGTGAAATGAGTTGCCAGAGTCAGTTGTGAGTGCTTTGCCTGTTAATGAGTTCAAGATAAGATATGATAGATTGAGTCTCCTGTGATGAGTCTTCAGACTCCCTGGAGGTGACCGTATAATAATAATGATAATAATCTGTTGTATAATCTCCTTTCTCAACATTTCAAGCTTAATCTTATTCAAAAATAGTCGCAATAAAAATGAAGTTTGGTTGACATTGAAACCTTGCCTGAAATCCCATTTTAATGCTTAGTCCTGTTTATTATTAGCTGTAACTTCAGTGCACCTTATTGTTATCACTTTTATTTTTGTTAATTCTTGATGGTGCTTTTTTGTTTCCTGTAACAATAGCATGCACCTCTAATTTACACTCTGAATGTGGAATTGTTTTAAATATAATGCATGTTTGTTACCTCATTAGTTTCATTTACTTCAAGCAAAACATATGTTAGTTTTTATTAGTCTAATTTAAACTAAAACATCTTCATATTTTAACCCGGCATTATTAAGGTAGGGTGTCACAGACCCCATAGATTTTAAATTGACTATAACTTTTTAACAACGCATGGCAGTGAGTCATGCCTCAGTATAGCTTCCCCTCCCATAACCCACTACTTGACACCGTAGACAACAGGCTGTCGCGCGCAAGCAAGTTTAGTGCAGGACCCCACCTTACTAATGCCGAGTTAATTCAGTTAATGTTTCATTATATAATTCCTAAATATCTACTTTACACATCAGTTTACATACCCATGTTCACCTCTCAAGAACATGTTCAATTGCATTAAGCAACAATTTAGTTAATTTAGCCAGCCTGGCTGACCGAGTGGTTAGCATATCCACTCTCCAACCAAAAGGCTCCAGGTTTGAATCCCGCCCTGGGCATGGATGTTTGTGATTGTCTGTGGAAATACTATTGGTGGTGGTCAGCAGTAGATGGCATTGGTGGAGTTGAGGTCATTTGGTGGATTGAGTGGAGACAGAGCTGTTGAGCAGGTGCCCTCCCTCAATGAGTCTTTGGACTCCCTGGAGGTGTCTAATAATAATAATAATACACAAAAGTTACACACAAATAAAAATACACAAATGCAATAATTATATTTGTATTTGTGTAACTTGTAGCTGGTTATGAAGTAGTGGTTTGAATAATTTAGAAATTGCTTAAGAAATGTGTTAAAAATGATATCTTGTAGATATTTTGACTAGTTTTAACAAATTAATGGTAAAAATTTGTCTGTTAGTTCAGAGAAATCCTTCATCTGTAATGGAAAAACAGCTGAATTTCCTACTTGAAAGACAGAAACTATTCAGACAAGCCGCTTTGGAATCAAAACAAAATGGCGATATTCAGCAAGCTAAGGAATATCTTCGAATGAGCAAGGTTTCTTTTAACTGTTAATCATTTCTTTCATTTTAATATTTTTATTTTCCATTCATAATGTCTTTTTATATAATTTTTAATGGTATAAAATGATTTAAAATTTTGAGTATAAAAATGTTTACTGAAATAGAGGGATTTCATTTCTCTCTAGGTATTTTAATGTAAAGACTTAATCTCATTTTATCATATATTAGATTTTAAATGGAATGAAATTTTTGATTTATATATATTCTACTAGAGCAATTTTATAGTGTAGGCCATGTAAAATTTGCTATTTTGTTGCACATCAGGCTTGAAAAATGTCCTTGTCTGCTTGTCCATGATGAAGAAGAATTTTGAGTTGATGAGTAAAAAAAAAAACAAAAGGGTAGTGGGTATGTAATGTTGAGTCTATGGCATGTTTTATGATAAATATGCTGGTCTGGTTGGCCAAGTGGTTAGCGTATCTACTGCCCAACCAACAGGCCATTGTCTTTAGGTGAGAGATGAATCGCATTGCCTTGTGTAAGGCCACTGTCCTGCGTTAAGTGGCTGGGGAAAAACGTTCCATGTTTCATCTCTAGAACAAGTTTTCCATACTATGTAAAAAATACAAAAAAAAATTATAAAAATTAATAAAAATGAAAATAAAAAAATCCTTAGCCCACTCACTTATTGTACTAATGTATTATAAGCTTATAACCTTTCGTGGGTGGGAACCACATAAAAAAAATAATAATTTTGGTATTTTTGCCTTACTTCTTCAACTATTTTGGCATGCAGATCATCACAAACAATTGTTTTTATCAATTAACACTGATTTTATCTTAATGGATTAAGACCAATAAGAGGTCTCCAATTTTGTTTCTAGAAAGTGCACAGGTGTATTGAAAAATAGCCAGCCAGTCACAACATAGCTATGTAAATGTATGTATAGTGTATAGCAAAAATTAGTCTCTTTCATTATCCCTGATGATGTGGAGTGGCAATTACAGCTGACGAGTCATTCTTCACCAAATATGCTGATAAGAAACTGCTTCACAGGAGATGTAATATGAGGTTGCATCCAATCCTGCAAGAACGTAACTGTGAAGAACATTTTTTCCCGCAAGCATGCTACCCCATTTTTGCATAGCAGTTGCAAGTTTCGCTCTACATTTACTGAGGACATCTTCCAGCCCTTTGTTGCACATTGCTCTTCAAAGAAAAAGGGACAAACAATGGTGGATGCAGTGAAGCTGCACCAAACAGTGAGTCACGGAGAACACAACAGCTCATCTGTGTGTACTGCACCCAAATTTGACAGTTATGCGTATTAACTGTCCCATGTAATGAAAAATGCACTTCATCTGTCCAGAAGATGTTGTATGGCTATTGTGAATCTTCTGCAACTTTTGTCAAAGCCCACATTGCGAAAGTGGTATCACTTGGTAACAACTGGTGAAGAAATTGCAGCTTGTATGGATACAAGTTTAACACACCATGAAGATATGGAATATGGACGTTTTTGCTATACCTGTGATTTTTACAGCTTCCCATGCACTGCTTACACCATTTATTGATTATGCTACTAAGGCATTCATTTGTGATACCACAACGCTGGTGTGGACTTTGGATAACACTGGCCTGCTGGTGTGAGGGCAATCTGACAAATTTCCAGTTTCCTCAAAATGGTGCATTAGAGACTGTAGTCTGGCAGGAGTGATAGGACCTCGACCTTTCTTCATTCTTTTCTGCATTTGAAACTTTTGTAAAGCTTCCACTACCAGTTCCCCACTTACATAAAACAACTTCACTATGATGACTTATCCACCAATGTAAGCATCAAGCAACAAATTTTTCTTTTCACAAAAATAATTCTGTTCGCCCTAATGACTGGGATTTTGCATGTATTCATTATGAGTTGTCAGCGGTACACCCTGTGTTTCATAGAACTCTCATTTGCACATATTTGTAAATGAGGCACGTGGTACAGCTCTCTATCAGTGAAATTTTGAACTAAATATTTTCTCCTTGCCAAAAAAATCACCCTCCTTGCAATTCACTTTCGTGCAAACTGCACTCTAATATATCAATTTTTCTGATTTTTATGAATTATTGAAATATTTTGGGACTTATGGGATACCCTGTATATATATATATATATATATATATATATATATATACACACACAGTTGGAATTTTGATGGCTATTGTCAATGGCAGGGAGAGCAATGCAGAATTATCAGATTCCAAGTACTTGATATTCCTAGATTTTAATTTCAGCCGCTAGAACTATCTGTTTAAAATAACAGTTGCTAGAAACAAGAAAACAAGAAACATTTTTGAAGGTAGTGCATAGATTAAAATTTATAACTTCTAATTGCAATATGGTTGAGAGATGATATTTTTCTAGCATTCTTTAAATGGAGGCCTGGTCATGTATATCAGCAATCATGGCGATTTTCATTGTGTTTAGTTCTTATTGTAGGGATTCAATAAAACAGGTAAAGTGGGCTCAAAGTTTTAATAATGCCTACCTTCTGCAGCAGGATGATGCGAGGATGGATAGATATATTTGCAAGTCAAAGCAGATTTATGATAGGCAGAGATTGAATATTTCTTGCAAATGTTTGTATTGTTTGTTTCATTCACTGGTAATCTTGATGCAGCTGTATATGGAGTTTGTTTTA
Organism: Typopeltis vanoorti; assembly: GCF_054136105.1. NCBI lineage: Eukaryota > Metazoa > Arthropoda > Arachnida > Uropygi > Thelyphonidae > Typopeltis > Typopeltis vanoorti. The sequence goes on from NC_143552.1 coordinate 64,189,958, forward strand.
TTTAGAAATTGTAGTAATTTCTCTGGGTGTGACCAAGCTGCTAAGATGCCATCTACAAAATTTGGCCAAATGTGATGTTAAGGGAATTTTGTAAAAAGTTAGCTTTCTAGGTGGTCTATGAAATAGTGTGCATTACCAGATGATTATCTGGAGTATTTTTGCTGGATAGACTAAAGAAATGAAGACATAAGGAAACGACTAAAACAAGAAATAACAGTAATTGACAAAATCCAAGAAAGAAGACTGCAATGGACACAACGTATACAACAATGGAAGGTAAAAGATCCAGAGGATGACCCAGAATCAGATGGATAGACAAAATAAAAGAGGATCTGAAAACCAAATCACAACAAGTGACACCAAACTGGACAGGATTGTTCAGACTCTCCAGGGACAGACAGAAGTGGAAAGAGTTCATTTGGCCTCATCATCATCCACATAGATGATGGAAGAGAGAAGAAGAAGAAGACTAGACTGTTTTATGGAACATCCAAAAGGAAACAGACCATATAAAAAATTGGCATCCCTTATCCGCTCTACTAAAGACCCCCCCCCCCCCAGACCTACCTGGTGTATACCAGGTCTCTTGCAGCTGTAAGCTGCTACTTTGGTCAAACAGGCAGGACAGCTAATATCAGAACACAGGGACTACATCCGGTTTCACCAGTACAGCCACTCTGGTCTTGCAGACCATGCGCTGGATACATGCCATAGAATACGGTGGAAGAAAGCCACAATAATACACCATAGTAAATTCAAATACGAAAGGGTATTCGTGGAATCAGCCTCAGCCCTAAGAAACAATCCAAACCTCAACAAATTTGGTTGCTTGAGACTGCCCCAAATTTGGGAAAATTACATCAGAAGACCTTCAGCCCAAACGGCCAAGAATACCTACATTGCCTGCTAGGGGGCACCATCAGGACTTTTAGGAGAAAGAATAGCTTCCTGCTTCGTCCTCATTTACTGTTTGTTGTGCTTGAGTGCACGTGTCTTGTTTTTAAGTTCCTGTGAAAATGGTAATGTGAAGTTGCCGAAATATTGGAAGTGTATTAAAATTTATTTTAATGTTTATCCTAGTATACGTTGTAATTTCCTTAAGCAATTTAGTAAAAATGCATAACCAACATCTAAGCCTTTCCATGAGAATCTAAAAAGAAAATTGGACTGAATGGAACATAGGAGTTCTGTGAGCTATTTTGGTCTTTCTCTTCTACTCATTATAATAAGTGACCAGTTTCCTCTCTGGCATTTCAGGATTTTGTTCTTTTGCTTAACCTAAATCTCCTATATGTAATAATCTTTTCTCATTTCTAAACGTATCTTAAATCCTTTCCATATATTTGCTAATGATGCTACACCTTTCATCCTCCTTATTTGACAGATCTTGCAGTGTTCAAATATTCCAGCTTCAAGATTTTCCATATGTAATCCTTGAAATACTGATCTTCATTGGGTAGGTATAAAGAGCCAAAATACTCCTTTCCAACAAATGATCTCATTTCATCTTTTCCTACATTCAGTATTGCTTAAGTCCTCAGACAAGATCTAATATTGTTAATATTGACAAAGCTTCCTTTTTCCTTAATTTGCAAAAAATAAAATGATGCATTTGCATTTTTATTTAAATTTAAACCAAACAAACTAAATTTATAGCGTTAGGAATTCTTATTGAGCAAATCATATGGTACACACACGAGGTTTTCTCAAGTGGCAATATTTTTCAGTCCTTTCAAAAGCATTTTCTTAAACTGCTTGTAGATAATCTGATCTTTAGGAAATAATACACTAGAAATTATAATGGTGTTGTCCATTGGTTCTTGATTAGATGTGGTCATCCTAAAACAAACAAAACTTTTCTTTAGAACATTGTTTCCATATGCTGATTTTATATTGCAAGGTTTTTAGTTGTTATTAGGCAAATTGTGATACAGATTTATTGTTCTTGATTGTACACATATTAAATATACCTTCAACATGCATGCATGTATGCAGACACAATTAGGAAATCACTTTACTACTAATCAACTGCAGAAACACTTTTAAAATACTGTAAAATGTTTGTCACTTGTGATATGTATATTTAAGTTCATTCTAAGTTCTTTTAATCTATTTGAAAACATTTATATTTATTTCAAAATTACAAGACATTTAATATAGAGTATTCTGTTTCTTCTTCTTCTCACAGGGTATAGAACCCATGGTGGAAGCTACTCGATGTGGTCTGCCTATTGATGCAACAACGGTATGATATAGTTAAGTTAAAAATTTGGAACCTGTAATATAATGAGATTTTATAAAGAAACTAAATTGCAAATATCGTTAGATGTTCAACAAGACTGGACTGTTTACCAATTGTTTCTTTTAAATATTTTTTATAGTGTGATGTGTATAAATTTGATACACATCATACTATATAAAATGCTTCTGATCATTTGCAACTGGAAACAATTACTAAGCATTTAAACTAAAATGTATATTTTTTTAGAATTATGGGAGTTAGATATATAACACACTGTTTTGTCTACCTTAGACCATAATGGAAGTGTTATTGCTGATCCCAAAGCTTTTGCAGACACTTTTTGGGAAAATTTTGCCAGAACCTCAGCAACAGCTTCATATCATCTCTTCAATTTTTAATACTGAAAGAGCAGCAAGAGAAACAAAGACTAAATTTGTCTACCAATATGTTTGAGCCATACAATCAGCCATTTGTTAAGGAGGAACTAATAAGAGCTCTTCTACCCTAGTGCAGTAGGGCCTGAAGACATCCATTATGAAATGATAAAACATAATGGATGTCATCATCTTCTATGGATCTACCTCTCTTAATATACAACAAAATACTTGTAGGAAGGGTTTCTAGATTCTTGGCATAAGTTGTCATTGCTATCTGAAAACCAGGAAAGGATCTAACACAAGCAAATAATTATTGACCTATTGCTCTGACCAGCTGTCTTTGTAAAATACGAGAGAAAATGGTTAATGCCAGGCTTCTCTGGTATTTAGAAAGCAACGATCTTCTCTCCAATACACATTGTGGGTTCTGTAGACATCGTTCAACTTTAGACCATTTGGTTCATTTAGAAACTTGTATAAAAGATGCATTTCTGAAGCAAGAACATCTTGTTTCAGTTTTCTTTGACATGGAAAAAGCTTATGACACAGCCTAGAGATATTGCATATTAAAAGAACTCTATAACCAAGATCTCAAAAGACATCTTCCTGTATTTATTAAAAACTTTCTGGATGACTTTACAAGTCAGAGTGGGAAGTATGCTATCTCATCCATATCATCAAGAACAGGATGTTCCCCAAGGCTCTGTCTTATGTGTGATGCTTTTTATTATGAAAGTTAACTCAATCACTGAACAGCTTCCTCCCACTGTAGAGAAGGTTCTATGTGTTTTTGATTCACAATTTACTGTCACGCTCATAACATGAGGGTAATTGAAAGACAACCTCAGCAAGCAGTTGATCATGTTTCTCTGTGGGCTCTTAGTAATTGGTTCAGGTTTTCAACAGAAAAAAGTCTCTCTGTACACTTTTGTCAAAAACACTCTTCACCCACATCCTGAATTAAGAATGGGATAAATTATTATTCCAGCAGCTGCAGAAGCCAAGTCCTTGGGACTCATCTTTGACAGAAAGCTTACATTTCTAGCACGTTTGTCAACTAAAAGAAAAGTGCAAGAGAGCGTTGAATCTCCTTCGCACTCTATCCTCTACTGAGTGGGGGTGCCAATCAATCTTCATTGCTCCGTCTTTATCACGTCCTTATATGTTCAAAGCTGGATTATGAGTCACAAGTCTATGGTTCTGCAAGAGAGATTAACCTGTGATGATTGGATTCCATCCATCATCAGGGTATATGGATAGATACTGGTGCCTTTCGTGCATCATCCACTCAAAGTCTTTATGTTGAAGCAAATGAACCAGCTCTATCATTTAGATAGAAACAGTTGTATCTTAATTATACCAAAGATAAAGTCTCTCCCAGATCATCCTACATGGACTAGTCTCTTTTCTCTGCATTGGGAAGCTCAATATCACATACCTCAGACTCCCATACGTCCTTTTGGTATGTGTGTTAAAGAGACTCTGCAAGCTGTTGATATGAATGTTTACAGCATCCCTCCATGGCAGGTTTGCACTCCATCCTGCAACCGTTCACTTTTTCAGCTAGAGAAGTCTCATACTCTATCATCTGTCTACCTGCAATTTGTTTAATGCACACAGAGCAGTCCACTTTGATTTCTTGCCCATCTGATGGTTCAAGAACTGATACCTCTGTTGGCTATGCTGCTGTGTTTTCTGACATTATTATCTCCAACCAGATCCCACCTGATTGCAACAATTATACAGCAGAGTTGTATGCCATTCAGCTTGCACTTGTGCATATAAAAGAAAACTGCTACCAAAACTGTATAATTTATACAGACTCATTGAGCTCTCTACAGGCTATCTCCTCTCCTATGTATAATCCACATTCATTGCTCTATGAGGTGTTATACCTGTTGTACAAAATGAAAATCCTTAATTTTGATGTTCAGTTGTGCTTGATTCCTGGCCACATTGGAATTAAGGGAAATGAGGCTGCAGATGCAGCAGCTAAATCAGCTCATACTTTCTCCACATACTGTTTGACAGTACCATATACAGACTACAGACAGTTTATAAGATCAAACCTAATTGCTGAATGGCAGGAAGCATCGACAAACAAATTATATGACATTAAGCATTGGCATTATAGTCGACATATAAAGAGAAGAGAGGAAGTTGTTCTTGTTAGACTTTGCATAAGTCACAGTCATCTTACACATTCTTATTTACTAAGGGCTGATAATCCTCCCATGTCTGGTAATTAGTTTATGGAATTAACAACGCATATAAAGTATATTAATTAAAGGTAACTTTAATGAATAACTTCGATATTTCGGCAACGTCACGTTGCCATCTTCAGGAACATAAAGATATGGTATGTGCATGCAGGTACTAACAAAAGCAAATGAGGAAGAAAGCAAGAAACAAATATTGTTCCTAAAGTCCTAATTGTGCCCTCTGGCAGGCTAATTTGGTTGTCTTGGCAGTTGGGCTGAAGTTCTCATAATGTAAGTCTCCCAAATTTGGGTTAGTTTCATGCACCCAAATTTGTTGAGGTTTGGAACGTTTTTTAGAGTTGCTGATGATTCCTTGAATAATCTTTCGTATTTAAACTTTGCTGCGGTGTATTATTTTTGTTTTCTTCCAATGAATTCTATGGTGGTATCTAAGGCATGGTCTGCCAGCAGAGTGGCTGTACTGGTGAAACCGGATGTAGTCTTTGTGTTCTGAAATTCTGATATTTGCTGTTCTGCCTGTTTGGCCAAAGTAGGACAATTTGCAGCTGCAAGGGACCGGGTATACTCCAGGTAGGTATGGGAAGTGGTTGGTCTTTGGTTAGAGCAGATAAGGGATGTCAACTTTTTATATGGTCTGTAACAGTAAGGTCATTTTTTGAGGATATTGGTTATTTTCTCAGAGGTGCTCTGGATGTAGGGGATGGTGATAGATTTGGTGTAATCTTTATTGTGGAGGTGGGGGGAAATTGTGGTTTACTGGTTTAGTATTTTTTGGATTTTTTGAGGGTTATAGCCATTGGCTAAGAAAGTGTTGTGGGTGTGGTTTAGTTCAGTAGTTAGGGGCCTTGTCATCTGAGCAGATTAATTTTGCCCTGTTATATAGTGTTTTTATAACCCCATATTGTTGTGAGGGGGGGAGGGGGATTGCTGGTGAATGTATCTGCCAGTATGGGTGGGTTTTCTGTAAACAGAGAAAACCAAAGATCCATCAAGCTGGCACGTGATTAAAGTGTCTAGGAAGGGGAGGGTGTTGTTTTTTTCCTCTTTTTCTAAGGTGAACTGGACTCTGGGGTGTTGGTTGTTTAAGTGTGTTAGGATGGAGTGGAGTGTGTCTGAGCCATGTGGCCAAATAGCGAACACATCATCCACGTAACGAAGCCAAATAGTGGGTTTTTGTGGGGCGGAGTTTAAGGCTTTCTCTTCAAAGGTCTCCATAAAGAAATTGGCCAAGGGTGGGGAAAGTGGTGAACCCATGGCTGTCCCCTCTATCTGTTTGTAGAAAATAATACACCGCAGCAAGTTTAAATACGAAAGATTATTCAAGGAATCATCAGCAGCTCTAAAAAACGTTCCTAACCTCAACAAATTTGGGTGCATGAAACTACCCCAAATTTGGGAGACTTACATTATGAGAACTTCAGCCCAACTGCCAAGACAACCAAATTAGCCCGCCAGAGGGCACCATTAGGACTTTAGGAACAATATTAGTTTCTTGCTTTCTTCCTCATTTGCTTTTGTTAGTGCCTGCGTGCACATACCGTATCTTTATGTTCCTGAAGATGGCAACGTGACGTTGCCAAAATATAGAAGTTATTCATTAAAGTTACCTTTAATTAATATACTTTATATGTGTTGTTAATTTCGTAAACTAATTACCAGTCGCATTTATTTAAATTCGGTATTTAACACATGGATTTTAGAGTTTTGATGGTTTTTTATGATATGTATTCTCCTTCTTGTATTCCTTTTCAATACTTTCCATCACTGTTCTGTCAGTGCTTGTTTCATTTAGCAATCTTTCAAAGAAATACTCCAGAGAACAAGAATATCATTATCTTCAGCTATCTTGCCACTTGTCATCTCTGATTCCTTGATAGTACTCTTCTTATTTTTTGTAGCTCTCCAGAACACTTTGTCAACCTGATATTGATCATATACATTCTTACATTTTCTCAGTATTCTTTCAGAGTACCTTCCAGCTTAATTGCTAGAATATTACAATACACCTTTTTTTGTTTTTCAGGTCTGCCTTTTTAACTTATTGAGTCAACTCTGGACTCAATCAGTATATTCTTATTACTCTAGAAAATGATATCATCAATAGTATAGTTAATGAGACTTTTCTTATATCTCTTCTCCATATGAATTTGTGTCAATTTTATTTTGGAACATGGGGTTAGTAATGGCTTGTCCATGTCCTGAACAGAAAACCAGCAAATACTTAGCATTATTATTAGCTTTCCTCTTTTCTCTGATTTTTCCCAACACATTTCTGTATGTCTGGGAATCATTTCCTACTGCGCTGTTTAGATCACCAACAATGACCAACTTTTTCTTATTCTTTCAGCTGCCTTCTCTAATGACTCAAAAAAACTCCTTTATTTCCTCCTTAGTAAAACTTTCTGTGGGACCACAGGCACAAATAGTCTTACAATCCAATACTCTATTTTAATGAGTATGTAGATTTTTCTACCAAAAAATGTGACAAATGATAACTAACACTTCATTTAATATATTGTAATGAATACTCTGGGATCCAGAATGCCTTTAAATGTCATTGCTCCATTTGTAACTTAATTTGTAACTGTTGTTCTCTTGTAATGTATGTTTTGTATTTCTCTTTTCATTTTAAGAACCTGATGAAATCTTCTAAGAAGATGAAAACTAGTTGTGCATTCAAGATAATAAATAGTACCACTACTTCAAGAATATATATATATTCATATATATATATATACATATATATATATATAATATTTATTTATTTATATTATTATCATCATTTTTAGATTCCAACCCCGCCACAGCTTCAAGAAGATTTTGAGATAATTGACAAATCAGAATGTCTTTTACCCGAAACAGAGGGAAACAAAGAGGAATTATTTCGTAATTTAGAAAAAGATCTTACTCGTCAGATAGAAGTAATTTGACATTGTATTCTCATAATTTTCAAAATATTACTTAAGAAAATATACATTCTGAATATGCACTTTGTGACCAGTTGTTTAGTATGCCTAGCCTATAATGATTAGCGATCCATTTTTCTTTTCAGCATATACCAGTGGTGTAGCTAGAGCTTTTGCCACCTGGGGTGATCCCTAAGTTTGCCGCCATTCTCAATACATACCCAAAATACTACAAAATGTCAAAATGACATATAGGGAAATAAATTAAAAAATTATGTTTATTTTTGAAGTAAAAACTTTAATTTCAACATTCTAAAATGTTATTTTTCTTGCTTTTCTGTTAGCAAAATTGTCAATGACATTGGCGAAGTCTATTTCATAATAATGTAGGTAATTCTTAATCTATTTTATTTAGAAAACCTCCTCTCACAACTAGCAACACTTAGAGCAATTGTGAAGAAAATTCGCAGTAGTATTACACTGTTTGGAAATGAGTTCTCAAGACTGTATTTTAGAATTAACTGCAAACGTTCAAAAAGGTTCAAAGTGCTGCCTGGGGTGGATCGCCCCTCCACCCCCCCCCCCCTAGCCATGCCTCTGGCATACACCCATTGGAACATGAACATCTTGTATCTGAAAAACATTCTACATGGTTGCTTACTCATACAGACTTGATATTCTTACCTAAAATTGGATGCAATAGATCCCTGTTGAATGTTGTAAAATAATCTGTTTGAAACAGCACATATCACCACATTCCATGCATGCTCAAATAGGTTGAGATCTTGTGAATGAGTAGGCCATGTTTATATAGTAAATTCATCCACATGCACTGGAATCATTCCCAAACTATTAGTGTGAGATTTGATGGAAGTCTTTTCACTTGGCAATGCTACCAATTATATATTTGGTTTAATTCTTTATCCAAGTGTAAGCAAACAAAATTTGCACCTGTAGTATTTTCAGGACTGGGGCAACACGTGGTAAAGGTGGCATATGTTCTGATCACTTGCCTTGGTATCCCATAATGCAAAGCACATATCCTTATGGGTATATATAATGCTATGCATTATGGAAAGAGTCACTATCCAGACCGGTCACTAATTCGACCTTTATTGAGGTCTCAAAAGTGGGAACCAGACCTAGAGGTCTTGATATTAAGATGGAAGGTGGGTATAAATGTTTGTGATTGTCTGTGAAATTACTAGTAGTTGTGGTCAGCGGTAGATCGTGTTGGTGTAGATGATGAAAGTAGTTGCGGTTGGTGGAGATGCACTCCCTCGATGAGCCTTTGGACTTCCTGGAGGTGTTACGTAGTAATAATAATGATAATAATATTTCTCAATCAGGCAGTAATGTGATTAGCAGTTGTATTATGGTTGGAGGATATTTTCATTATTATTATTATGTGACACCTCCAAGCAGTCCAAAGACTCATCAAGAGAGAGCACCTACTCTACAACTCTATCTCCACCACTCATTCTACCAACTACAGCCAGGGCCATATTTATACTTTTGGAGGTCCTAGGCACAACATCATTATGAGGTCTCAAAAGAACAAGTCTATTTCAGTTAATCAAATTCATATGCATATTTTTTTAATTTATTGAAAATTAAAGTCACCATTTCCATAACTTATTTTAATAAAATAAAAATAACAACATTGGTATACATATATTTGCATTTAAAAAAAAAAGTATAAAACTAAATCAGTTTAAATTTAAATAAATAACAAAAATTAATAACTAAAAGTTTTTTTTTTCTGGCTTTGGTTTTAGCAAATATATCTATGTCATCATTCAGCAGTATACCACATTGGTGAAACTATACTCCCAGGAGATTGATGAGGCCAGGGACTTGGAAGTGTTGGTGGAGAGGGAGATGAAGTTTAGGGGGCACATTGCAAAAGTGGCTAAATCAGCTCATCAACTCACTTGGTTGTTGAAAAATACTTTGACGAGCAGAGACAAGCAAGTTATTGTACCTCTGTATCGAGCCTTGATAAGACCTCATCTCGACTACTGTGCCCAAATTTGGTCACCTAGGTTTCTTCTTGATGGGGAGGAGGTGGAGAGGATCCAGAGGCTAGTGACCAAGATGATAGCAGGTCTATGGAATGAACCTTATGAGAACAGGTTGAAGATTTGTGGGTTGCAGAAATTAGTTGATAGGTGGAAAAGGGGGAGATATGATTGAGACATTCAAATTGCTAAAGGGTTTCTATAGGATTAATTCAGAGGATATTTTTGAGATCAGGACTGGTGGTGGGAGAACTAGGGGACACCTATGGAAGCTGGGCAAGAGTGTGGTTAGCAAGGGTGTTAGAGCTGGGTTCTTTACTTTTAGAGTGGTAAATGAGTGGAATAAGCTGCCAGAGTCTGTTATGGGTGCTATGACGGTGAGTGAGTTCAAGGCAAGCTATGATAGATACTGTGAGAATCCCGTATAGTTGTGTGGATATGATGTTTAGGGCCTCCCTCGATGAGTCTAAGGACTCCCTGGAGTCGCCCGTAATAATAATAATTAACCGAGTCCATTTCATCTGATTTAATGCATAATAATGACAGGTCACTCATTTTATTTTGGTGCAAGTTACTTCTTAAATAATTTTTTTATTCATTTCAATACTGAAAATGAGCACTTGCATTTGAAATAGTCATCTTAAAAAATCCACTCTGGTCTCTTTTTATGTGGATCTTTTTTATGCAGATTCAAAGTTATGCACTGCATAACTTCGAATCTGCACTTCTGCACATGTCAACAGAAGGATAATTCATTCCGATAATAGGGTAATCCAGCGTTTCCCAAACTTTTCCTACAACGGAACACAACACAAATCCTGAAATTTTCATGGAACACCTTGGTTATTTTGTAATGTATTAATTAATAATTAATTGTTAATTTAGCTGATTTTTATTACTAATTAATAATTGATCATGTTAATGACACAAATTCTGAATGAGCCTTTAAATTCCAATGTGAGCCAAAGAACTGTATGTCTGGATATCGCGAGCTGTATAAAAAATTAGTGAAAAAACTTAATGAATGCAGTTGAAAAGCAAAAAAGATGGTAGTCTCATAAATTCATTATGAGAGAGGATAAGAAAGAACTGTCTGATGAAGTGAGAGAGAAGAGTGGGAAGATAGTGAAAATAGTATATATTACCTAGAATGCTTAATATATTACCAAATTGATGATTTGGCTGCGTAGAAAGAATGGTTACAAGCATTTGGATGTATTTAGAGAGTAGAGTGAGTCTTTGGTTGTCAAGCATAAGCGAAGCATTGGATAAGAATAGAGATCTGCAAGTTATCCGAGTCACAGACTACAGAGTGAGTATACAAAAAAGTATACAGGTAATTTATTATATCTATACATGGATGTGAGGAGTATCAGAAAGAAAGGGATAGAGTTTGTTGCCTTAGTGAACATGTTGAGACTTCAAATCATAGGCATTAGTGAGCCCTGGCTAACCAAGGAAGATATATATATACATACACACACTAACTGGTATTGAATGTAAAGGGTACAGTATATATTTATGAAGGACAGATAGGTTAGGATAGACAGATAGGCATTGAGGAGATGTGCTAGTAATGATATTGGATGATTTGAGTACAGTTAAGATAGAAAACAGGAACTGCAATAATAGTAAAAACTTCCTTGTGTCTGTCACGAGGGATGTACTTGAACGCTTTTCCGAAATGACAGCGCTCCTTTTTCCACTGTCCAAGAGGTCAGCTGTCAAGTTCTCAGAAGGGTCAGTTTGAAAGCACCAGTTCTCATCTGATCACTGAAGTTAAGCAAACCTGAGCCCAGTTAGTACTTGGGAGGGTGTTAATGACACAAAATCTGCACGAGCCTTTAAATTCCAATGTGAGCCAAAGAATTGTATGTCTGGATATCGCGAGCTGTATAAAAAATTAGTGAAATCATCATCGCAAAGTTTAATCACTGATTACATTGTCAGAAGGAAAAAATCAGCACAGAACAAGGGTGAAGCTAATTCTGTTTGTGAAGAATCATTACCTTTACCTTACAGATCTGATGCGCTGTGGTGAAAGTGATTTTGAACCAGTTCGCAAACGTTGCCGAATATTGTTTAATGGTGACGATAATTCTGATGACAAAAAAAAAAAAAGTTACTTTTCAATAAAATTAAATGAATAAAGCTTTAAAACAAACTTAGGCATTCTTATTTTCCTGAATTTTCATAAACTTTTTTTATGCGATTTTAATTTTATGTTAATTCATTGCTTCGGTTTTATGCGGTTTTGGAAAATTATGGAATGTATCCCTAATTTTTCAACGTAAGTTAGGTCTTTTTTTTGTGCGATTTTTTTTATATGCGGTTTTCTGTGGAACGTATCTACCTCATAAAAAGAGACCCGACTGTACTTCTAAAATTGTTTCTACATTCGGAAAAGTAGACCTTAACCCATCATTTATAAATTTGTACATATTTTTAATTAAGGAATTTTTTTCCTTTATCATTATTAAAAATTGCTTAACTTCATCAATAAATTTTTTTGAATCAATATCAGTCCCATATGTTTGTAAAATTTTGTTAATATTTGTCTTGATTTAGATCTTTCTTCAAAAAAAATATCAAACATATCTAATATGTCTAAATAGCTTTTTGCTCTTTTATTAATTACTGAAATTAGCTTATTGCAAATGACATTAAAAGTAGTAACCGTGAAATTTTCTTTTCCATATAATATAATATAATATCATCGTTAGATTATAAAACTTTGTCACACTTTTTTTTTTTTTTCACTCTTTCCTTCTCATCTTTTAATAAATTTCTTATTTCATTTAAAACAGTAAAACTATTTCTTATATCTAAAATAAAACCAACTAAAAACTGTAACAAATTATTAGCGACAAATCCATAGTGGTATCTTATAGAAATTTATTAGTAGCATTTATTTGTTGTAAAATTTTGTCCCACACAACTGTTAAAATTGCTTTCTGAATTGTCAAAATGTTCAGCCATTGATCAGCTCTTTAATTTAGAAATAGGTTTTTCATGAAGAGAAATGGATCGTTCAAGTATTGCCTCTTTAATTTGTTTACATTCACGTTTCAAAGCCAATATAGCTTCAGTTCATGTGGACCACCTCATTTCATTTAGTCTTTTAACTGTTAAAGATATTTTTTCTAAATGTTTAAGAAGTAAGCCTATCTTGTTGAAGTTGAAAAGTAATTATATACATTTTGAATAAAACAAAAATATTGCACTGCTTCCGGACAAGATTCTGTGGCATAATTGCCAATTGCATTTAAGGAATGACACTAGAGCATGATATATAATGTGCAGAGGGACTATGTTTTTTCAGCCTAGCTCTTAAACCTGTATAGACACCTTTCATATTGGCAATGTTATCATAGCTTTGCCCTCTGCACATTTTTATCTCCAAAGATAATTCTTCTAATTTTTTTAATACTACCTCTTCTAAAGATAAGGAATTATAGGCATTATTTCTGAGAAAACTCCCATGTTACTCTTCCTATCCCCCTTTTCCCATAAACCCTTCCCCCCTTCCTCAAAAAAACAGTTGCCAATTTCAGCCCACTTTTTCATATTTTTCCCGCCCTACAAAAAAAGCGCTCCGCCCACCCTTAAAAATAACACAGTGGTATCTCGCTAATCTGAACTAATAAAAACCACGCTCGTTCAGATTATCGAATTTTTCCCCAAGAGACAACAATAAGTACCATTTAATTCAAAAATAATCAGATTCTAATAGTACATCAATTTAATTCTGTGAATAAATGAAGTAACTGATAGAAAAACAAAAAGCTACTGTACTGTAATGTAAAACTTAAAAAATAATACAGTATGCAAGTTTATTTTAGTAAAAAATTTAGTTTGTATGTACCTATATTCTTGAGGATTCTGATTTAATAAAATTGTATAGTTCAGTACATAACTTAATTTGCTTAAAAAAATCACTTTCTTGTATACAACACAAAAAAAGTTTTTTTATTTCTTTGTAAACAAAGTCACTGATTTTCTTTTGCTTCTTGGAAGCTAAACTTTTTTCGAATGCTTCTTCTAGGAGCTGCATTAGTAATAAAATTTTATGGAATGGCGTATCATTCTGCTCAGCCCATTACACACATTAAAATTGGCAACTGCCTCTTCACGTTTTACTCTTTTTTTTTCTTCGAGTTCTTTATCGTCATTATCGTCTTCTAATTCATTCTGTAGCGTCATATTTATAATTTCAGCATCTGATTTGATTTCAAATTCATTTTCGGTTCTACCTGTAATCCATTCCATAAGATCTGTTTGTGAAATTTACGTTAGTGTACAGTATAAAAAAGCAAACGTGAACACACAATAAATCAAAATAGGCCTACAGTATAACCGTACAATCGACAGTATGAAAAAACTACTGTACTGTAATAATAATAAAATAAATAATAACAGTTAAAATATTAATTATTAAATAAAATAATAGTACACAAAATAATAATATGTAATAAAACTTTTTTCTTTCAAACCGCAGTTCGGATTACTGGAGGGTTCGGACTAAAGAAGTTCGGATTAGCGAGATACTACTGTATATGTATATATTATACAAAAGACCTGGGTTTTTTCAAATTAATTCTCCCAAATTGCCTAAGCCCCCCCCCCCCCCACTCCCCCTTTCAACACCATAACAGCAGAAGTATGCACATTGCAGAAAGAAGACAGGCAACAACATCCAAGAAAAGGTATGTGCGAATTTTCTTCTATTATGCTACATATATTTGTTCTCTAAAATACATCTGCAATCTGCCCTAAGAATTCTTGAGTAAAAAGCCAATGACATTAAAACAGGGGCACTCCTAAACAAAAGCAGGCAAAATAGTCATAGAAATAATAAGGAATTATATTGTGTAATACTGATTAACTCATTAATGTTTCTCTAAATATAATAGCTAGTTGATCATTATGGGCAACATCTGGCATTGAATCGAGTATTACTGCAAAATAAACAGCTTCCTTAATTTCTGATATTAATATTTCTCTTGTTTTATTAGCTATTAACGCTATGAATTCATCATAAGTGTGGTAAGAAAGATAATTTGACCTGCCAGAACCACAGTTGGCATACATTTTCATGTGATGTTTTAAAAAATCATCAAATTCACTTAAATCATGTAAACACAATAAATAATTTCTGCAAGAATCAGAAAACATATCATTTATATTGCCTCTAAATGCTAGCCCGAGTTTACTCAGTAACTTAATAGTAGCTATTATTCTTTTTAAAACCTCTCTCTCCAATAAATGTCTTCAGATTGTATTTGTTTCATCAATTCAGCTATTTATTTACAGAACTTGATTTTCTTTTGCAATATGTGCACATTGCTCATATATGCTCAGTAGAACGCTTGTGATCACATAAGGTTTGTGTTATGTTTCTCCAATCATTAAAATCCCTTCATTAAGCTATTATTTGACTTAGAAAACTATTTACAATAAAAGTAGTAAATTGCTTTGCTGGTTTTTGAAAAAAATTAGCAACTCTCATTTTCTTCTTTGTTCCATTCGCCTTTTTACAGTAAAATTTTGATTCATTTACATTTCTAACATATATTCTTTCTATTGCATTCTTCTGTGTATTCTTTTTTTAAAATTTTGATTTTACCAATATTCTGAACCATCTGTGAAAATACTAGGTGGTGGTGGGCTGTAGAAGGCATTGGTGTAGATGATGATGGTAGTTGCTGTTCGTTGTAATTGGTAGATTGAATGATGGAGACAGAGTTGTAGAGTAGGTGCCCTCCCTAAATGAATCTCCCTCTTTTGGACTCCCTGGAAGTGTCACGTAATGATAATAATATTTATTAAAATATGCTCGATTAATTGTTCATTAATACTAATTGGCCACATTGCTATATGGGTAGGATAAGAGATAGCTTGCTTGCTGGTTACAGACTCCGATTGAAAATTTTCTTCAAAACTCTATTGATTTGTTTCATTTACTTCTTTCTCTCCTTCTATGTTTTCCACATTATTTTGATGTTCTTCATTTTCACTTTTGTCTCCTCCTGATACTGATACCGATGTTTCACTTTCATTCCGTAGCACAACAAGGTAAGTTTGAGGTACAACTTCAGTTCTATGAAATGCTTCACTTTCTTCATTTTCAGAAGAATGTAAGAAAGCAAGATTGTCACCTTTTGAATATTTAGCTTCTTTTCCTTTTCTCTGAGTTGTTTTATTTTTCTAACTCTGGATTCAAACTTTCTTGACATCATTATGTGTATTATACTATTAAAAGCGAAATAAATATTTATTAAATCCAAAATAAACATATAAATAATTACTTTAAAAAGTTAAAAAATACAAACAGTAGTATCTCGGTTTTGTTAAAGTAAACGTGTAAAATAAGAATAATAAATTCATTGAAAAATATGTTCTTACTGACTGTGACAACTACTTTAACCATATAATTAGGTATATACGCTTGTATACAGGAAAACCTCGCTTAAAGCGAATTTGATATGTGCACAAATCAGTTAGCATGATTGAGTGAAATGATACTATTTCCCACTTTAAGCAAGTGATTAATCGATTAACGTGATTTTTTACGTTACGCAAAATTTTTTGTCATGAATCGGCAGCGAGTGAAAAAGCTGGAAGCATTAAGAGATGTGAAAGTGGCACTAGTCCTATAAGCCCATAACCAATAAAGAATCTTTTCCTTATAACCAATAAAGAATCCTCTTAGTAGAGGGAATGTTCAGGCAAAACCTCTCAATATTTTTACCTCATTGAAAGAGATCAAATTTCAAGAGGAATGTGAAAGCTTTATTGCTGGTCTAGGATGGTTTGACTGTTTTAAAAACTGAACTGGACTGCATAACATAAGTATAATCGGGGAATCTGCTAGTGCTGATAAAGATTCTGTGGCCAAGTTTCCTGAAGAACTGCAAAGGATAATTCAGGAGGGTGATTGTGACGATCGGCAAATATTCGATGTCGAAGAAATTGGTCTCTTTTGGAAATGTATGCCAACAAAAACTTTCCTAGCTAAAGCTTGAAGCATCTTACCAGGATACAAAGTATCTAAAGATCATCTTATGCTTTATTAGGAGGCAATGCAGATGGTGATTTTAAACTCAAACCTTTATCATGCACAAAATCCTAGATCTAACTTTAATGAAGAAATCAGCACAAATGGTAAGGAACTTGGATTTAATGAACTGGATAATAAAGATGTAAGAAACTTGCTGGATTCCCATTCAGAACAGTTAAGCAAGAATGATCTTCTTCAAGTAGAAAAACAGCGTGCATATGAAGAAGTTAAGGAGTGCAAACAAGAAGAATGTTATGACTGAGAAGCTAACTGCAAAAGAACTTGAGCTAGTTTTCTATCATATTAAGAATGATAAGGAAATTTTGTTTGCTGATCCTGATATGGAATGAAGTTTTGAAAACTGCCAGAATCTTGATAAAGTGATCGTCAGCTATTGCAAATTCCATGACAAAATGATACAGTTGAGCACAATTCAAACATCTTTACTTAATTGATTTGTAAAATAGTAGCTCAATCAAGGGGTGGACCATCAATGAGATGGATGGATGGTGTGTGTGTGGAGTGACTGATCTTCAGAGAGTTGAGGCCTCCAGAAAAGCAAACAACAGGACTACATGGCATGGCATGGCCTGATGTGGCACATCACTGAGCATTGGATTGACCATATGGCATCTATAGATGCCCAGTGAACATATAGATAGAATATAGCTTATATTGTGATTTTTTTCCGAATTTATGCTAACTGATGGATGAATTATAATTATTTCTATTGTTTATTCTATTTGCTTAATGCGATTTGGCTTAGCACGCGTTAATTGATGGATTAATTACTTGCATCAGGCAAGGTTTTCCTGTACTGCTTTACAAATTCTAGCCAAATAACGGTAACTAAGCTATCAGTTGTTATGCATGTGAATGAATGACACTTAACTTTGGTATGACCAGTACAGAAGTTAAATTAATAATTTCCGTACGTTAATTAGTTCTATTGAAAGACCGCTCCAGCATTTTTCATGGATCAAAACTTCATCAGCATTCTACCTTTTATCATGCAATTCCCCCCCCCCCATCCACCGTTAATCCTTGAACAGCGATTTTAGAGCCGTTAATGGATTAACTGTGGTGGAGCAACCTTTGTGTCACTTGTCTTTACATGTACTGTATTACTTGTAATTTCCTTTAGTAGCCTACTATATTTGACTCTTTTTTGCTGCACAATTTATTTATTGTGTCTCTTCCCAAAAATAAAAACGAATTTCAGATGTGCGAAAATAATCAACTCTGAAATGACCAGAGATCAGCCTTTGCAATGAATCTATTTAGTAATAGTAAATTTTATTTTTTTTGTGCCTTTTATTCTTCAAATTACTGCAATGGAGCATACAACGTTATGTTCTTTCACTTGACTGACAATATAGAATTTTTTTTTTTGTGAATTTTCAAATGTTTGTTCAAATGTAAGATTTTAAAATGTGACCCTGACTATAATAAACCGCATCATCTACACCATCTACTGTCCACCACCATCACTCATGTTTTCACAGACAATCACAAACTTCCATGCCCACAGTGGGATTCATACCCGCAGCCTTTTGGCTGGAGAGCAGATATGCTAACCACTCGGCCAACCAGGCCTGCACTAAGAACTATTGTAAGAAGGAAAGTTCAGTAAACAATAAGAATAGAACATTGATTTTTTGAAAAATATAATTTATTACATTAATTTTTCTTACTAGAATGACACTTTATATTAGGCATATTCTTTCATGTTTAAAGATTAAAAAATTTTGTTTAGAAAGTTGTTTTTTATTAAATTTAAAAATATTCTATTTTCTCCAGTCCGTAGCTACTTAGCAGCTGTCAAATTCTACTTGTCATGTGTTGAGTGGGCATGTTCGTCAAGCCCTGCATATGGATGCAGTAAGATTTCCCAGAGGGAAAACTCATCTCACTAAACAGGCATATCCGACTCATGAACAAGTATAAAATGCTGGCTTTCACAGCCATTATTTTATGCCTGCTTTAGTCTAAATCATCTCAAACAAATCAAACAGATCTCTTATATTGCTATCTAATGTGATGGAGCCATCAGTTTATCTGTGTTTGTCACATCCTGATCCTACCATCACATTTGATCAACTAGAACTGGATTTCATTAGAATTGGTGTATTTTCTTCTACTCATGTTCTAATGTTGCTATTTTTGCAGCTATTAAGAAGCAGATATAGTTGATAGCTGGAACTTGCTTATATCAAGTGAAACATAATGAGATTATCTACTACTACACATCAATCATGACTGGGTTTGTGCATTATCATATTATACTTGCATTGGGTAAATGTGTTGTTGCACCATTCTGGGAACCCTGGACACTATTTTCATGAATGAACATCCCAACAGGATGGCAGTTAATTCCTTAGCACTGGCACATGCAATGCTGTCATACTCTTGAGTCATTTACAAGGATGGTATGAAAAGTTCTTGGCCTAACAATGAAAAAAACGAATTTATAATTTCAAAATAAATTTTATTTTTCAACAAAATCTCCCTTAAGGCTAATACATTTATTCCAGTGATGCTCCAGTACTGTTATCCTGTCCCTTCAGTGGTTCTCAGTAAGATCTGCAAAATACCTCTCTACAGCTGCAATCACCTCTTGATTTGAAGAAAAAAGCTGACAAGCGAGGAAGAGTTTTAGTTTAGGAAAGAGATAGAAGTCAGATTGAGCCAAAGCTGGGGAATAGGGTGGATGTTCCAACAATTCATAATGCAGATCCCTTAATTTTTCCATTGCCAGAATACCTTTCTGGGCAGGTGCATTGTCCTGATTGAAGATGATTTTTTTCTTCTGCAAATTGCATCTTTTTTCACGAATTTTGTCATCTAGTCTGGTTAAAAGATCTGAATAATATTTCTCAGTTATTGTTTTACCCTTTTCAAGATAATTAATAAACAGAATGGCTTTAGCATCCCAAAACACCGATGCCATGACCTTTCCTGCTGATGGAACTGACTTTGTTTTCTTTGGCACTGAACAAACTGGCCTCTGTCCACTGTTTTGACTGCTGTTTGGATTCTGCTGTATAACGTTGAATTCAAGTCTCATCCATATTAATAAATCGACACACAAAATCAGTTTTATTCTTGTTAAAATGCTCCAAGCCGCTGTTCAGAAATTTTCATTTGAGTGCATTTTTGATATGCTGTGAGCAAGCACGGCACCCATCTTGCACAAAGCTTTTTCATTTGCAAATCTTCATGCAAAATATGTCCTACGTGTTCTTTTGAAATGCCTATAGTCTCAGCAATTTCATGCACTTTGACTTGCCGGTCATCCAATACCATATCATGCACTTGATCAATGATTTCTGGTGTTACACTTTTTGGACATCCATCACATGGATCATCTTCAAGGCTGGTATGGCCATGTTAAAACTCGATATTTCATTTCTTAATTGTCGAAAACGAAGGAGAAGAGAGCTCATAAACTTTTATGAACTTAGAATGAATTTCTTTTAGTGGTCAACATTCTTTTACAAAGAATTTTTATAACTGCACGATTCTCAGTTTTATCCATTTCAAGGGATGCAGACAACATTTTTCTTCAGACAGCTGTATAAAACAAACTACTTGATAGAATGATTGCAATTTCACATGGATGTTTATGATAGATGTACGAACTTAGAAAAAAATCTTTACTGATAGTGTTGCCATCTATGGCCGAGGCTGAGAACTTTTCAGACCACCCTCGTATGATGTGCTGCTGGTCGTTAAAGTATTGAACTATGAACAGGTAATACCATCCACCGACCCACAAAATTCTCTGGCCTGCTCACTTTATGTAGCCTGAATGTTTTGCCTGTCAAATAATTAATTATGCATAAATAAGCTGGTCACTTATTTATGCATAATTAATAATGTATCAATAATTAATAATATATATGATAACTGTATGCTATCATATATATTATTATCATCTCATGTTTCAGTTGTGCACACACCATAGGCTAAAAAAAAAATTAATAAAATAAAATAAATAAATCTTGAAGAATGATAGTGAGTTATTCTCCTCCAGTCTATATCATATCATATCATTGCCATTACAGGTCCTCTAGAGGGTTTTGACTGGTTTATCAACATGTCAGACAAACAGATGATTAAAGTAAATGAACATACCATACCTTTTGAGTGATATGATCCCACAACTTATCCTAATAACAAGTCTTATAATCCAAGATTTTTTTTTCATGAAAAATCCTGTGATTTCTGATATAAAGGATCATGATAACATCATGCATGTTAAGAAGACAGAGGTGGAGGTTAGGGTATATAGAGAGTATTTGATGAATCATGATTAAATGTCATGTACTTGTCAGCGTGATGCACCACTAATGTCATTTTTTTTTTTTTTTTTTTATGTTGGGCCCATATACAGGAGGTTGGTTGGTTGGTCAACCTATTGTACGTTAGTACCGTATATGGGTGGTGTGTTGCAAAAGGAAAAACTTGTTTACATTTGATTTGAATGCTTGTATGTTGTATTCCTTGGGAAATACGTCTGGGGAAAGACTGTTCCACAGTACTGCAGTAGCAGGTATGAATGAGGAGGAAAAGAAACTTGTTCTGCGGGTTTCGAGGTGTACTGTGAAAGGATGTTGGGTGGCAGCTGTACGTGTTCCAATGGGCTTAGTACAGGTGGGGAATTATTGATGCTGTTTCAGATGAGCATTTTCGATGGAAATATTTATAGAATATACAGATTGCAGAGACCAAACATTTATTTGAAAGTGGGGGAGTGAGTTGGTGAGGGATGGGTCATTTATTAGTCTAATTGCTCTCCTCTGTATTGAGTCAAGCATTTTGAGGGAGCTTTTTGGAGCCCCACAGCAGATGTGAGAGCAGTATTCAAGAGCTGGGTGGATTTTTGACTTATATAGTGTTAACAGCTGTTTAGAGGTGAAGTAGCATCTTGAGCAAAAGAGAAAACCTAGTTTTTTTGGAAGCTGAGGATGCATTGGTTGTGATGTGTTTATGCCAGGAGAGGCTTGATGTCAAAGTAATTCCAAAAAGAGAAATTTCATCTTGTCTGAGAATTCGAGTGTTATCGAAAACAATGCTGGGTGAAAATGGTTCTTTTTTGTGAGAAATAAGACAGAACTGGGTTTTACTAGCATTGAAGTTGATAAGGTTATCTGAGCCCCATTGGCAGATGGCGTGGAGGTCAGAATTAAGGGTGGTGGTGGTTGATGTTCTGTGGGGTGAGGTTAGTTGGGTTTGTCAAATGAAAGGGAGAAATATAATGTGCTGTCATCTTCAAAACTGTGTATTGGGTTAGAGGTCAACTGAAGTAGGTCATTGATATATAGAAGGAAGAGGGTCGGTGAGAGAACTGAACCTTGTGGGACCCCAGCATTAGTTGGATGGTGAGAGGATAGGGAGCCGTCTACCATCACTCATAGTGTGCATCCAGACAGGTAATCCATCTACAGAAGTCCTGAGGCAGTCCAAATGATGAGAGTTTGCTTAGTAAGCCTTTGTGCTACACTCAGTCGAAGGCTTTGGAGATATCAAGTGCAACTACTTGGGATTCGCTGAATTTCTCCATGGCGTTTGTCCAGTGATGAGTAATGTATGAGCGTAGATCTCCTGTTGAACGGCTTTGACAGAATCCATACTGGTGGTCGCTTAATAGCCGGGTACCTTCAAGGTAGATTAGAAGTTGAGAGTTGATGATTTTCTCCATTACTTTAGATAGGACTGAAGTGAGTGAGATAGGGCAGTAGTTAGATGGCAGTGATTTGTCACCCTTTTTTGGGAATGGGTTGAATATAGGCCAGTTTCGAGGTGTTGGGATATATACCAGTGGAGTAAGAGAGTGTGTACAGGTGACATAGGATAGGAGTCAGTTCTGATGCACAGACCTTCAGGATAATTGGAGGAATGCCGTCAGGGCCAGGAGACTTTTTTGTATCTAATTTAGATGACAGGTTTGTGATGTCTTTTTGGCAAAAGGATACAGGAGGCATTGAATGTTGGGCAGTTGGAATGACTGGAGGGTATTTGCCATTGTCAGTTATGTGTGCATTGAGGCAAAGTGTGATGCCAGGAGATTAGCTTTTTCTATGGGTGATGTTGCAATTGAGCCATCTGGGTATGATAGAGTTGGGAATAGTGTAGGGCAAAAGTTACGGCCAATTGCTTTGGCAAGAGACCAAAAGGCACTGCTGCCGTTTGGACAGGCTGCAAGCTTCCTGCGTTTGGCCTGTTCAAATTCTGTTTTGGAAGTATTGATAATTTCCTTGCATTTGTTACGGGCTTCAGTGTAGGCATTGAATGAAGATATGGTTCTTGATTTTAGCCAGTTGTGGTATGTCTGATTTTTCATTTGTACAGCCTTGGCACATTTTTTGGAAAAACCAGGGTTTAGTTAAGGGACGTCAGGTCTGAGTAGTGTGGGGAATATATGTTTTCATGCCAATGAGGATCACTTTGGTGATGCTTTCAGTGCATATGTTAACGTTTTGACTGGAAGACCGGAAACAATAGTCTAACCATGGGAATGAAGCATAGTAGTCTTGGAGACTGTCCCATTTGGCACTGTTATAATGCCAAACTACTCTTGTGTGGGAGTGACTGTGTAAGCGTTGTTGCATGAGGGAGGAGATGAGCACTAAGTTGTGGTCAGAATTTCCCAGGGGGCTCACTACATTCACTACATATTTGGAGTGGTCATTAGAGTAAGAGGTCTAGACTATTTGGGTAGCGGTTTGGGTTATCTGGTATTCTGGTTGGTTTTTGAACAATTTGTGTGAGGTCATTGGTGACTGCAAATGTTTCATCATCTCTGCCTGCAGGATCTGTATAACTGGAAGAGGAAAGCCAATTGGTGTTATGGACTTTGAAATCACCCAGGAGGATGATTTCGCTGTTAGGAGAGTGGGACTGGAGAAAATCAACTTTTAGGGAGAGGAAATAAAAGAGCTCAGAGTGATTGGTGGTATTAGGAGAGTGATAGAGACAGCAGATGAATTTGACTGAGTAAGGGAGGCATATCTTCAGCCAAAGAAAGTCGAAGTCAGGCAATTCTAAGTTAGTTGCTCTCTGGCAGGATATGTCAAAGCGGATATACGCACAACGCCATCCTTGGGTCGAAAGGAGGTTAAAAAGTGTATAGTTAGGAAGGTTGAGATGAATAGTGCTGGGGGGAAATGAGAGGTGAGTTTCTGTTGAAAGGAGTAGGTGGGGTTTGGTGGACTGCAGATGGTAGTGGATGTTATTAAGGTTGGAGTTGAGGCTGTGGATGTTGGTGAAGTGGATATGCTTGTGTCCTTAGTGGCTGCTAGTGGCTTCACTTGGGTTTTGTACTAGTTTGGATTGTTTGTAGTCTATCACCCAACTGTTGTCTCCATTTTGGTGTTTTTCTTCTAGTTGTCTTCGGAGTTGGCGTCTTTTTTCTCTCTGGGCAAAGGTTAAATCGAGTCGGGTACGTTTGCACGACGTGTATGCTAAGGTGGTGGTGTCATCACAGCATTGCTAAGGATTGTGATAGATGATACAGACATCATACATAAAAATTACAGGAAAACTTTGCTTAATGCGATTAATTAATCCATCAATTAATGTGCATTAAGCGAATACAATAAACAATAGGAATAATTATAATTCATCCATCAGTTAGCATACATTTGAAAAAATATATGTTATGTTAGAGGGTAAAATCATCAAAGTTAATAAAATTCAATCGCTTAAATTTTTGTTTAATGTCTAATCATTTGATTGAGCTAATTTTTTACAAAAAAAAATTAGATAAAGATGTTTGAATCGTGCTCGACTTTTTCATCTTGTCATGCAGTTTGCGATAGCTAGCGATCGCTTTATCAAGATTTCGGTGAACTTTGAAGCTTTGTTCCATATCAGGATCAGCTTCAAACAAAATTTCCTTAGTATGTTCAGTGTGATTGTAAACTAGCTCAAGGGCTATTGCAATTAGCTTCTTAGTCGTAACATTCTCTTCTTGTTCGCACTTCTTATCTCCTTCTTCGTATGCATGCTGTTCTTCTAGTTGGAGATCATTCTTGCTCAACTGTTTTGAAAGGAAAAGCTTGAGTTTAAAGTCGCCTTTTGCATTGCCTCCTAATAAAAGCATAAAACGATCTTTAGATACTTTGTATCCTGGTTGAGATGCTTCAGTTTTAGCTAGGAAAGTTTCTGTTGGCATACACTTCCAAAAGAAACCAGTTTTATTGATATTAAAAGTTTGATAATCGTCATTATCACCCTCCTGAATTATCTTTTGCAATTCTTAGGAAACTTGGCTGCAGAATCTTTTATCAGCACTAGCAGATTCCCCAGTTATTCTTACATTATGCAGTCCCGCTTGATTTTTAAAACAGTCTAAACTCACAGTAAAGCTTTCACATTCCTCTTGAAATTTGATCTCTTTCAATGAGGTAAAAATATTGAGAGCTTTTGCCAGAATATTCCTTGTACTAAGAGGTATTATTTTTTGGTTACAATCCTCAATCCAGAGTGATAGAAGACGTTTCATCTCAATCATTAAATGGCTTCTATTTCGGGTGATCTGCATGTTTCAAGAAGCAGTAGCAACTTTTCCTTGAAAAGTTGTTCTTCTTTAATATAGTCGAAACTGTAGACTCGCTGTATCCCATGTCTCGCACAATCATTGTATTACTAGCACCACTTTCATATCTATTAATGACTTCTAGCTTTTCCTCTAATGCAATTGCTTTTCTTCTCTTTCTATTAATGCCGCTTTCTCTATCAGTCTTTCTCTTTTCCATATTTTGGTTGAATATAATAAAGCCTTATAGGTATCTAAATTAAAGCAAAATGAAGGAAAAGTGATTGAGCAAGAGAATAGAGTTTGCCCATACACTTGTGATGATAGCTTCGAGTCAAATGCCGAATGTTGCCGGCCACCGCCTGCAGCACTGCCCACTAGCTGCTACATTGACAAGTACTGCCGCTCACTACAGATTGGCGACAAGAAATTTCGCATAATGTAAAAAATTGCATTAACTGATTAATTACTCGCTTAAAGCAGGAAATAGTGCAATGTCACAAATATTGATGAATCAGCAGCCTGCCATATCAAGTTGTCATGCCCATTATATTAGTAAGAGAAATACCTATGTACCTACTCATTTCAGGAATTTCTGATTCTTGATCCTATTAACTTTTCTTACTCTTAATCTTTAAAGGCTATATACTTAAAAATAATATGGTGATACTTTTTTTGTTGTTTGTTTTTAGATCTGCCTCAGAAATAAGAACCATTTTCTTAGTCTTGGTGATGTCTCTTCTGCATCAAAGTAAGCCTGTTACAACCGAAGTTTCATTTTCTTTTTTAAATTACTTCCTGAAATATAATGATAATCCTTATGAATAATTTTTCTTAACTGAAACTGTAGATCATCATCAGTAATTGTAAAGAAAATAAACATTATGTACTTTAAAAAGTTTGTACTGGATTCTGAAAAGGTATCAATATGGAATTATTATGTGAACTTGGATTATTTTGTTCTGTTCTGTAGAAAATTTTTGGTTTATCATTAGCTAAAAGTAAATTTGGTAAAATTTACCTTTAAAATTAAAAGGTAAATTTGGTAAAATATTCATAGTGAATGATGGAAGGATGCTCAGTAAATCAAAGAAGATAGTGCAGTATGATCATCATCATTTCTTGTGACTTACTTAGCCTGAAGCTTTCTGTATGATTTCTTCTCTTCCCAGACTCATTCTTCTGCCAACCACAAAGTTTTTTCTGTACTTGTATACAACTTAATCACATGAATACTTGGCTGAAGCAATCATGAGATTTTTTTTCTTAGTCTTTCTCTAAGATTTGGTCCTTGTTTTTGCACTCTG
This sequence comes from Typopeltis vanoorti, assembly GCF_054136105.1. Classification (NCBI taxonomy): domain Eukaryota; kingdom Metazoa; phylum Arthropoda; class Arachnida; order Uropygi; family Thelyphonidae; genus Typopeltis; species Typopeltis vanoorti. Next base: position 64,216,635 of record NC_143552.1, read on the forward strand.
ATGTGTCCAATAGTATATTTCAAATCAAATTAGCTAACACCTTTTATTCCCTTATAGGGAGTAGACAAGATATTTGAATTAATAGCTCACCTCTGAAAGCTGCCCACCTTTGTTTCTTTCTAAAATTTTTATATCTGTTTTTCTTTTCCATATGATGTTCATTTTTATCCTTCTCCAAACTAAATGGAGATCACTTCCTATTTCATATTCCTTGCATGCTCTTGTATCTTGAACCAGTATGAAGACATCACTGTCAACAATAGCATAGTTAATATGAATTTTCTGCGCAGTTAGCCTAGTGGCTGTGCGCTTCGCAACTACATGCCTGGGGAAGGAGTGTCCTAGGTTCGATTCCCGTCGGTGGCGTGAGGAGTTGAAGGATCTTCCTCAGCCATAGCCAAGTTAGCCGGTCTTGGGCGTGGGCAGTAGGGTCTTTTCCCCAGTTTAGCCTGGGGTTTACATCCCACAAAGCAGGCAAATCGGCCTTGAGACCTCAACACTACAGGACATAGGATACACCGGGGCATAGGGCTGACCACTTTATCCTCTGAACTGTTTGAGGTTCGATGATTAACACGTTCGCTGCCAACTACGAGTATACTCATAGTGGGTAAACCTGCTTCACAAGCCAGCTACGAGTATACTCGTATGACGGTTACCGCCGGGAACGAGATTATTGTAGTGACCTTGAAGAAGTGAAAATCCTTGGCTTGTGGGGCTAGCATCAAAACTGTGTATTCTCATAGACCGTATATGCTCTGTACAAGCCAACTACGAGTATACTCGTAGGAGGTTTACCTCCGGTAACGAGATTATCGTACTGACCTTGAAGAAGAAAAACTGCTCGGCGTAGGGGAAGAGACAATGCCAAAGTAGCGTGGCAGCGAACGTGTTAATAAACCCTCAACACCGCAAGGTAAAAGAGGGTATAAAGAAGATGAGATGAGATATGAATTTTCTTATTTTGTCTTCTGTTCATTTGAATTTGTGCACATCTTTATGTTAAAACATGATAATGATCTAGGTACTCTCATTATTATTAGTTTTGCTATTTTCTCCAAAACTTTCCAAACCATTTTTATGTATCTGGTATTTACTTCCTATGCTTCTGTTTAAATCACCAACAAGGACCTGCTTTTCTTTGTCAGCTTCCATCTTCAGAGATTCAGAAATATTCCTCTACTTTGTCCTGAGTAGAACTTTCCTAGAGATCATAGGCACAAGTACTGTCATTTCTCTTATAATGCATTATAGATGTTCTTAAAAATCACCATGTTATAGAATTTTGCACAATAAAAATAACAGGGCTGATAGGAAAAATAGGGTTACGGATAAAATACCTAAAACATGTACAGTCTCATAATTAATACACTAAAAAAAATAATAATAATAAAATAAATAACAATAATAACAAATCCAATAAAAATGCTACCACAGTTTTAAACAACTTTAAATACCTAATAATAAAGAAATACAGTACAGTACTGAATGTAGGTATACTGGAGTAATAGAGAAAATGTGTGTTTTATGTATTTCTCTGCTGGTCCTATGTTCAGCCAATTGCCTTTCTTGGCATTCACCTAATGTTACTCTGTAGAACAAAATATGGTGACCTTGTGTAAAATTGCATATGAGCTAACATGATTTCACCCTATTGATGTATTGCATATGAACAAATTTACAAAATATAGACATATTATAGGAGAAATGGCAGCAAATCTATTGTCCATTTTTCCATTTCGGAATTTGGTGACATCACTTTTCTTAAAACTGTCTGTCATTCAAAAAGTTTGTTTATTGATGAATACTATATTTGTTCCTTTCCTTGATTGCTATTGCCTGAACATAAAAACTTACTATTTAGCAGAATCTCTCTTGTTTTAGTCTTTGTCTCCATAACACCAATTATATTTGATGCTGTACTTCTCCAGTTCTTCTAGCTTCAATTCTGCTGATGTTGTGGTTTTGAGTTTGTTACAGTGCTGTTTCAAGAATCCTAATACCTAACCCTAGAGTACACAACATGCTCTAAGGAAACTCTCCTCTCATCACTATTTTCCCTCATCTACCTCTTAGTTAATTTCCTGTCCATCTTATTCAATAACCATTAATATCTGTTTGGTACAGTTTAACTGAAAAGTTCTTATGTGGAACATTGTCGAATGATATTGCTGTTTATTTGTTATTTTGCTGAAATCCACATAAATTCACCATTATCACAATCTGTTTCTCTCTTGACCATTTCATTAAAATACATTTCATGGAAAATGCACTTAATGAAGTGCATTTTCCATAATCAATCTTCTCTTAATGAAATGATGCTGGGTGATCCTTGTCTAGAATATCGTGGGTATAATTGCTGATTTTTATTTTCCCCTTATCCTTATCTCTAACACCCGTAAGATAAATATTATCCTGTGCTAGTTTTATTTCCAGTCTTAACAGTTCATTAAGGATCATCAAAAATAGATTAAGCATATCATCATTACTCATGATATTTATCTTATTTATTAAAGGAGATATGTCATTCCTGCCTCCAACTATATCACTTTCAATGTCAACAGCTTCCTCTTCCTGGTTATTTTATTAAATAAATCTTGCTTCTCGAGATTTATCTAATGACATAATATAAGAAGCAGTATATTCTCTTTGATCTGATAGAGAATTCAGATATACACTCACATGATATCTGATCAGCTCTTTCATAACCAAACTGGATCATTCAAAGTTATTCCTGAAGAGCTGGTTATGTTTACTTCATTTGTATTGTGTTACTTTCTTTTTAGCTATCTGTTAAACTTGTTTGGATTTTGTTTTTAAATCCTTAATTAATAATTTAGTTATAATTTCTTCATACTTAATAGCCTATACTCTTTGTAGCATTTTTCTTACAGTGTATATCTTTAAAAACTTGAGCATTCATCTAACCGACTCTAGATTTATCAAAAAAGTTATTATTTCTTCTTGGGATAAATGTTGCATTATATTATGGAAGTTGGTCCTTAGCATTTTGAGCCAATGTCACTTGTTTCTTTTGTTAATGTTTCTTAATTCTCTTATCATACCCTCAGATTTAGCTTCATTAAGAGGAAAACTACTTCTTCTTTTCATAAATACATCCTGTTCGCTTGTTTCAGTGTCATTCCAGTGTTTCATTAGTTCGCATCTGTTTCTTTGACACTTGAGTTTGTAGTTCATTCATCATCTTTCTGGTTATTCTATCATATGCCATTCATTCTAGATGCTCTTTCCATTTAATTCTGTATTTAAGAGGAAAACTTCATCAATGATAGCTCTTAATTATTGCTTCTCTCCATAGTCTCAATTTTCTGTCAATGATTGCTGTTACAATAGTTCTGTCACTATTTCCTCTGACACTGTTACGAAATCCAAGGCCTTCTCCCTTCTAGTTGTTTCGTATACTTGTTACTGCTTATTATTATTATTATGCCTCCAAGGAGTCAAAAGACTCATCTCGGGAGGTCCTTCCTAGGAAACACAAGTCTATCGACTCATCATGGGAGGTCCCGCCTAGGAAACACAAAGTCTATCATACCACTCTATCAGGCAATGTATTCCCCAGTCAACCACCCTCCATGCAAAGAAACCACTCCTCACCCTCTTGCTCACAGTTTCCATTTGTAACTTCCAGGGATGGCCCCTTGTCATCACTTCTTCCTGCTGTTCAACCAAGCGAAAGAACTCCCCAGTGTGAACCCTGTAACCACCTCTCAACAGTTTAAAAGTCTCAATCATATTACCTCTCCTTCTTCTATCCAACAAACTCTGCAGTCCACATTCCCTCAGACGATGCTCATAACTAACATTGTACAGTGCTGAAACTGTCTTTGTTATCCACCTCTGTACCCTTTTCACAGTTAATTTATCCCCTTCAAATCCTGGGGACCAAATCTAAGAACAATAGTCTAAGTGTGGTCTGATCAGGGTCTTATACAATGGAATGATAACTCTTTTTATCTCTGCAGGTCAGTTCCTTCTCATTATTGCAACAATCCTCTGTGTTACCATCACCACCTTTGCAGTATGTCCCTTGAATTTCGGGTTTCTATCAATCATCAACCACAGAGATCGTTTGTCTCCCCCTACTTCCTCCAATATATATCCTCCAATAGAGTATGCAGCATCCCATTGATGTGTCCCAAACCTCAAGACCTTGCATTTTGCTGCATTAAACACAGCCATCCCGATTCATTTGCCCATCTGTCTAGCTTATTCAAGTCCTCTTGCATGACTACCACATCTGCACTATTACTAATAACCCTTCCCAGCTTCACATCATCTGCAAACAACTGAATATCCCTCTGCAATCCACTGACAATGTCATTGATATAAAGGTTAAACAATATAGATCCCAGTACTGAGCCATGTGGGACCCCACTTGTAACCTTCTGCCCCACCATACACAACTCTCTGATACCTATCGGACAGCCAATCCTGAATCCAGTTGACCAACCTGACATCCAAACCCATGTGCTGCAACTTAAATATCAGCTTATCATGTGGCACTCTGTCAAATGCCTTCGCTAAATCCAAGAAAATGGCAGTATATGCCTTTCCCTCATCTACTGCTCTTGTAACTTTATTATAAAAGGTTAGCATATTGCTAAAACAAGAGCACCCCCTCACAAATCCATGTTGACTCTCACAGATAACATTACCCTCATCTGCCCAATGTTGTATACGGTCCCTAACTAATTTCTCCAAGATCTTAACAACTACTGATGACACACAAACTGGCCTATAATTAGACACTTCCAGTCTGCTACCACCCTTATGCAATGGCACTATCTTACCTTCCTTCCATTCCCTGGGCACCTTTCCCATAACCAGACTTTCATTGAAAAACCAGGTCAAAGGAGCTGTCAGTTCCTTAGCACATTCTCTCAAAACTTGTGGTGAAATACCATCCAGTCCCACAGCTTTACTGACATCCAGAGTACTCAGTATTTGGAACACACTCTCCTCCTGCACCTCTAAACTTTGAACCTGCCCTATCCCTCTAGTATTAAAATTTACTCCTCCAGGATGAAATACACCAATAAAGTGTTCATTGAATAATTCCACATGTCCTTTGCATCAGTCACTTTATTCCCATTTTTATCCCACAATGTCATTCTTCCACAATCATTTCTCCTCCTACTGGCCACATAGCCAAAAAATTTGCTAGGATTTTCTTTAGATCTTAGGGCCAATCTCTTCTCATATTCCAGTTTCGCCTTCCTTACCATACTAGTCACTCTCCTGGTCTGTGTCTTATATTCTTCATGCATCTGCTCTTCGCCTGTTTCCTTATATCTCTTCCATAGCCTCTTTTTCACATGCAGCTCCTGTTTAATGTTCTTTTTCATCTACTTTACACCAAATTGTGTCCTTTTCACTTGTGGAATACAGCTTACTATTGCTGCTAACAAATATTCCTTCACAATTTCCCAAGCACTAATGATATCCCAGCTTTCCAGTTCCCCCCTCCATGAAATTTCCCCAAGTTAATGTCTAAGACTATTATAATCACCTGCCTTATAATTCCACATATGTTCCCATCTCTTTGATACCCTTGCATGTCTATTCATCTTCCAAGTCAAAATCACATGGTCATTATCTCCAACTGGTGGGAGAGATGTCATCTCAGTTATTATCAACTCTTCTGATGCTATAACCAAATCCAAAACTCTTGAACCTCTTGTTCTCTCTATTACATGTTGCCTAAGATATTTGTCCCTCAAGAATTCTAGAAATTCCATTCCCTTATTGCTACATGCATCTTCCTCTCCCCAATTTATACTGCTTTAGTTAAATTCTCCCATAACAATCATTCTTCTTGCACTTGCCAAGCTCAACTGTCTAAACATCTCCTAGTCCCCACCTTCTGTGCTCCTTGGTTTGTATCAACACCCCCACTAAATATCCCGTCTTGCCTATCTCTACCTCACACCATATGCTTTCAAAATCATTAGTGTCACTGCCTTCCAAAGCCTCCACTCTTACTTATTATAAGCAGTACTCCACCACCACGCTTTCCCTTTCTATCCTGCCGAAAAATGCTGTACTCTGCTACTTCTATTCCTGTTATTATCCTCTTCTGTCAACCACGTCTCAGTGATCCCAATAATCTTTGGCCAGGCTGATGCTATCAGTGCCACCAATTCCTCTCCTTTATTCTGGATACTCCTGGCATTAGTATAACGCATAAAAATGCCACTATTTCTATACCCAGCATTATCCCCTCTAGACTCCACTGGGCTCAGCGCTACCTGATGTTGTTCCCCCTTCTCCCAAGTACCCTTTCCCACAAGAGGCCACCCCTGCTACATCCACTTTGGGCATTCTAGTTTCCCTGCATTGACACACTGACTTGTTCAGAACAGCAATCTCTCCAGATGCCTACGTCCTTCCTCATTCAAATCAAACGGTCTCTTGCATACAATTCCTCTCTGTCCTCAAACACTCTCCAAGCATCGACATATTCCAATCCTCTTTTCTGACACATTCTAACTATTATGTTATTCAATATGACTGCTCTTCAGCTCCGCTTATCACAATCATACCTAGGCAACACGCACACTATCTTTCCTCTCTGCGTCTTCTTTCGTACTACCTCAAAAAAGAATCTCATATCTCTCGCTGCCCAATTTACATATACCTCTCGAGTTATTTGTTCCTACCATCACAATCATCTCATCCACCCTTTCATCTCTCTTAATTGCCATAGCCACACTTTCTATCCTTCCTCCATGCAAACACTCTTCACACATCCTGTCTCACACCATGGATCATTGAGTCACCATACATTACACCTCTTACCATTCCCTCTCTCCTACTGTTTCCATTCTGTCCTCTTATATCATTCCCATAGCTCTCTCTCTTCCACTTATCCTATTCTCTCCTCTTCTATCATTCCCATAACTCTCTCTCTCATTCCCTCTCTTCTACTGTTACCATTCTCTCCTCTTCTATCATTCCCATACCTCTCTCTCATTCCCTGTCTTCTACCATTTCTATACTCTCTCCTATTCTATCATTCCCAAACCCCTCTCTCATTCCCTCTCTCCTACTGCATCTATACTCACCTCTTCTATCATTCCCAAATTTCTCTCTCATTCCCTCTCTCCTACTGCTTCTGTTCTGTCCTCTTTTATTATTCCCAAAACTTTCTCTCACTCCTTCTCTGATTTGCCTTGCATACGTCTCTTCCATTCTCCTAATCTCATCTTTCATACTTCTCATCTCGTTCACAAGATATTTCACCTCCTCTTTCAGCTCATCTATCCCTCTCTCTGCAAGTTAGTCACCCTTACTTGCCATTCATTTACCCAATCAAAACCATCTCCGTAAACTTCACCATCATTCAAGCCTTCCACACTCCCGGACTCTTATTTTCTCATTCATACTTTGCTCTTCATTCTCTCCTATCACAATACTCGTCTTCCATTCGTCAGTCTTTCCTATCGCACTACTCATCTCCCGACATTCATTTCCCGTTCCTGAAGCAACTAGGTCAGTTATCGATATATCTAATTCATTAATTTCCTCCCATTGTCTGCATTTTGCCCATATATGCATTCCCCCCTTCTCTCACCTGCCACATATCCAACTCCTGGGAAGCATACATGCCGCAATCACTGCATGCCACATAGTCATTATATTTATTATATTATCATGAAGTTTCTCCAGAAATTTACTACCCATTGTTTACTAGCTGTGTCATTCTCACAGTCATTATCTGTCATATTGTAATCCCTATTAATAATACTTTGCTGTTGCTTATCTCATTGAGTAACTAGCTCATGATCACTGCTTTCTTCACTACAGTAATGTAGTGAGGAAAGCATTGACCACCTTCAACTTAGAAAATGCATACTTATTAAGTACTACACTGTGTCTTGAACTGCCCTGATGAGAAATATAATTGATATCTTGTAGTCTAATTCTTCCCTGTTAAGGAATACTGTGTCTCCTTTTATTTTCCCTAATCAGTCTGTTTTGACAATGTTACTATGATATTATGCACTTTATTAAGAATGTTTTCATTAAGCTTTAACTCAGAAATCCCCATAATATGGTTAAATTTCTCCAATTAATAATTTAAGCCAATGAAAATTTTTCATAAGCTTCATAAGTTAGCATATAAGAAATAATACTATTTGAAATTCACTTGAATGTTAAAATTCCCTTCCATCAATGCAAACTTCTTTGATGTTATTTTTTGAAATGCCTTTTACCCTGTTTCCAGTTAACTGTCCTGATTTTGTAGATCATCAGTATATGTATACAGATGTTCCACAGTATTTTAATTTAATTTAAATAAATGAGTGTAAATTTAAATTTACTTTTTGTTAATGACTAGTTTATGTTCTTAGTGTGTTTATGATGTGAGAACAGCACCAGTTTTAGTTGTGCATTGTTTATATATTGTTTTTCCCCATAGTTAAAAATGAATAGATATGAATTCATTTGATTGTAAGTTGGTCTGTCCAAAATAAGTATTATAAATTAATGTTTGTATATGTTTAAAGTGTAATGTATAAGTTTAAAAGACTTACTTAATTCACTGAAAGTATGAGATTTTACCGGTTTCAAGTACAGTGCCATGAAGTTAACAAGTAATGACAGTGCCCTTCTCTCATGTTATATTTACGTTCTGCCTTTCTATTTCCCTGCTTTGTCTTTAATTTCTCTAATTAACTCAAGTGAAGTGTCGTAAATGGTTGACTACCTTAACTATCGGCTGCCATTTATCTATTTCTACTATATCCTATTTCCCACGCTCTATAGGCTACAAATTTATTTGTTTTATGACTGTACCAGTTAGACTATATATTGAGTGTGTGAGGTTATAAGATCTTAAATCAAAGACAAAGCAGATATCTTTTGTATTCCCTGCTTATTTTAATCCTTATCTTAAATTAGTCATGGCTTAATTATAAATCCCATAAACTTCTATCTTATGCAGGCTCGAATTTTTTTAGGATAGTGCATTGAGAGAATCAGTCCAATGTGTTGTTTACAAACCATTTAATTAAGTCAAAAAGAAATATTTACAGAATGATTGACATTCACATGTATACACAATGTCATTACAATTCTCTTGCTAGTCTTAATTCTTTCTAATCTAACCTTAGTTCTAAACTAATTCACAATCTATCATAACATTAACTGAATATAAGGCATACTTTGTTTAAGCCTAATTCAGTATTAATATACATTACCTCATGAACATAAACACTTGACATACATTGTTGTTCAGTATTATAACTACTTACAATTCTTGTTCAGCACTCAGTCTTTCACATTAACCTTTTGTTTACACGTAAATCTTCTTCTTCTTGTCTTTCTTTCCGTGTGACAGCTTGTTCCTGATTTTCCTGCTAAATTTTTGTGTGAGTCATCTATTATTTCTTACCATATAGGACCCTTAACTTGGTGGTTAGGCACAGCTCTTTCCTTTAGAGATAATCGACACAATACTTCTTACGTGGTGATGGACCCAGGCAAAAGATTCAGAATCCATGACGCTCCTCTTTAGATTTTTGACAGTGCACCCAGGTAAGAGAAGACTTAGAAAACCCCAAGTCAAACTTCCTTCTCTTTCAATTCCCAACAACAACCTTACTTGATGGCGGACCCAGGTAAGAGAAGGCTTAGAAAACCCCAAAACAAATTTCCTCCTCAGCTACCTGCCTTATATACTCTCAGACTTCCCTTGTGCACCTGCGCATGTGTCTCAAAAATGGGCACATATTGATCTTCAGACATGGTGACGTCATTCTTCACACATCTTTGGAGTTCTCTGTCCATAGCAATTCTTAGAATTCTTCACTATGGTCATGTATTGACCTTTGGACATGACAATGTCATTCTTCACATGTCTTTGGAAATTTCCATCCATGACAATTCCTGGAATTCTTCACTATTTTTTTAATTAGACTGATTTAACATGAGTTAATATCGTTAGATGATGATGTCATGAGCCAGATTATTTTAAAAGGCTCATTACAAGATCATTACTAAAATTAACATTTCTCTAAGTACATTCTCTGAAACAAAAAACATGTAAAAACAAACATGATAAGTTACGAAGTCACATATCATGAGAGATTTTATACTCACTTCATGGCTGAAACAGAAACTGGAAGAGTTATGTGTGCTGGAGCATGCACAAGTGAAAAGAGTATGGTAATGAGTGAACATTACCATACTTTTTTAGACTCTAGTCCCATCGCCCAGACAAAACCTTAACAGGATGCTAATTGTCCCTTTTTATTAAGTTTAGTCCTGTTTTGTCCCTTTTTTTTGAATTCGTGGCATGACTTCATTCTTGTATGTTCAAATAGGAAAAGGATAATGCTGGTGACATGTCATAGCTTGAGATCGAAGACATGCGTGCTATGACGATTGACAACCGTTATGAATGCACTCTCCCTGTGATAGGATGAAAATGCTGCAACCAGTGGCAGCGCTGCTGCATCCGGGCTGTAACAAGGTTACTTTGTCTACCATACCATACCATTGTTTTGTGCTTCTTATGCTGGTCTGTTAGTAATTGTGAATTGAGAAACTGATGAAAGTTAAAGTTTTCATCAGTTAAACTGATGAAAGTTAAAATGATGAAATATATTGTGAGTGGTGATATTTCATCCAAATTTTATCATGCCGAAAAGGAAGTGTAGTTTCACTCACGATTTAAAAGAAGAATATCCCTTCTTGAAAGATGATGAAACAACAAACAAGTTGCAAAATACTGTATGTTCAGTTTTTTCAATTGAACATGGAGGACATTATGATATTAAACAGTATTTGACAAAGCAAAAACATAAATTGGCAGCTGCTACTTGCAGTTCAAGTCAAGGTATTGCATCAGTTTTCACAAAAAATTCAAAAGGGAAATTAACTGGTGAAAGTAAATGTCTTGCAGCTCAAGAAGGTTTGTTTGTGTTTCATGCAGTGAAACATAACCTATCTTTAAGGTCAATGGATTGCACCTCTGCAATAGTGAGAAATTTATTTCAAAAGAAATTTACATGTGGGTGAACAAAGTGCCAATCAATTTTAGTGAATGTCCTGGCACCTTATGCAATATGAGAAATGGCAATTGAATTGAAACAAGTCAAATTATGTATCAGTTATGGTAGATACATCAAACCACAGAGATTTGAAGTTGGTGCCTGTCCTTGTTAGGTACTTCATCCCGAATAAAGTGATACATTTTTAGAACATAACAGGAGAGACAGCAGAACTGCTTGCAAATCATATATTGGGTATTTTGCAGAAACAGCAGCTGACTGAGAAAATTATTGCATTTTCTGCAGAAAACTGCAACACCAACTTCAGTGGATACAAACGATGTGGTTCCAACAATGTATTTTCAAGACTCAACAAAGGGTTAAAAATGAGCATTCATGCTATTGGCTGTGCTGTTCATGTTGTTCATAATGGTGTACAGACAAGTGCTGATATTTTGCCTATTGATATTGAAACAGTTGTAAATAAAATATTTCAGTATTTCCACATTTACACTGTGAGAGTAAAGGAATTGAAGAATTTCTGTGCATTTACAGAAATTGAATACAGATGTGTTCTAGGTAGTGTACAAACAAGATGGTTAGCATGACTACCAGCCGTGAATAGGATTATTGACATGTATGATGGACTCAGATCTTACTTTTTATCACAAGATAAATGCCCTACATTGTTGAAATCATTTTTCAGTAACCAACAATCGATACTTTGGCTTCATTTCATACAAAGCCAGCTGAAAATATTTTCAGCAAAATAATGAAAATAGAAAGGGAAAATATTTCAGCAACTGAAGTGGTAGGAGAATTGAAATTGCTCAGACAGAAAATTACAAATAGGAAAGCTGAGAACTTTCAAACATTTAAAATGTCATAAAAAATTGTTATTTCAGAGTTCAAAGATGAGGGTGTCTTTGATAAAAAGAATTTTTAGATAGCAGGTTTTTCCTCCCGGAAACTCGGGTTTTTCGTCCTGTAAACTCAAGAAAATCGACCGTAGAACCCACATTATTTCAGACATTAAATATATTGTGTTAGGGTTAGAGACCACGAGATGGCGGCACATTTGAGCCGTCTCTCTTCACTGCGTACCGCTTAATTAGTGATAGCCTTGGGCCATCTGTCTCTGATTGGGTACCAGTGGAGATTGAACTGCCCACTCAGTCTCCAAAAGTTAGATAGCGCTAAATGGCCTCGCCTACTCCCGTATATACGGGAATAAAAAGGCGTTAGCTGATAGCTGACAAATTTATTTTATGATACTTTCCTTGAATATTTAAGCAAATGGACTTATCATTTCCAGCCATTGAAAGCATTTCACTAGATTAAGTTGCAAACTCCACAAACTTGGGCTGAAGTTTCAAGCAGCCTAAAAGCAGTCAGTGATGTTGACAGCATAATATTCAATATTGTTGATGAAGATGAGTTATTTGATGAAGTCAGCCATATAAATAATGTTGTGAATTCCAAGATGGAAGAATAGAAGGACACAAACACCGAAGTGGACAAAAAAAAAGTGGTGTGACGTGTTTAAGGTGCTCCAAGAAAAAAACATCTACTACAAAACCTACTGCCAGTTGTTGCATTTGTTATGGCAATCACAGGAACAAATGCAGCTGTAGAGAGAGAGAATTTTTTTTCTCATGAGTGCTTTGTGGTCTGATGAAAAGAATCGCTTCAACACAAGACTGTGAAAGCAATAATTGTTATCAAGACACATGACACACTTTGACATTTCATGTATTGACTTTTGTGAGTGCCTCTTGAAAGAACCAGCACTTTTGGAAGAAATAATATCTTCATATAAATATAATGATAATGCTGATACTCTATAATTATAATGCACGCTTCAGTCATGTGTACTGGAATTATAATTATATGTTATTCCATTTTTATGTAGAGTATACCAGAAGTGTCCCATTTTTGTCCCTTTTTTGTTAATTGCTGAAAAATTCAAAATGTCCCTTTTTTTGTTTCGAAAAACTGGTCACTCTAATGTAGAAGGTGGGGAGAGGACAACAGTGCATCTGTAGAAATTGAGTCTATATATGGGTAAGAAGGGAGTGAGAACTAGATTTCTCTCTCACAGGCAGTGACTGAATGTAACTGCTAGATTGCTGACTTGGTGTGTGCATCTGTTGTGAATTAGTTTTAAGAGAAGGTATGACAGTTAGTGTGAGTGATGTATGGCCTTCCTCAATAAGTCCTTAATTCCCTGTAGGTCTTTGATGATGAAAATGATAATAATAATCATCATATAGTTATAGTAGTAAGTTTTCACTATGTGAAACCCTATTACATTCGTTTGCTGTATTTTATATTGTAGGTTTGAAAAACTCTCTCAAGAGACAAGGAAAGATTTAACAGTAATCCAACATATGTGGCAACAGAATCACCCACTGCCACGTTTCCACTATGAAACAAGACTGTTCTCAATGGTTCAGTAAGTTAGATTTACATTTAATGAAATCACTTGACAAGTGTATTTTATTTTATTTTAAATCTTTTTTATGTTTTTTCTTGAGTGTAATCTTTTCTCTTCTTCCTATCATGGATTTTAGGCCAAGTGGCCTGTTCTGGTTTTGTACCATCACTTTCTTGGTCTTCCAATTCTTTTTCCATTTATTTTATATCTATATGATATTTTTGGATGCCTGCTATTGTCCATTCAATTCAGTTGTTCTAACCATTTTTGTGTATATTTACTTATATGGTAGTTAATCATTTTTATATTCAGAGATTGTAAAATTTGTTCATTTGTTTTGTGGTCTCATTTGGTATATTTTTCTGCTATAGGCATTTCAAAAGAACATGTAGGATATATTTTGCATGAAGAATTGCAAATGAAAAAACTTTGCATAAGATGGGTGTCATGCTTGCTCACAGAATATCAAAAACTCACTAACATGAAAATCTCTGAACAGTGCTTGGAGCGTTTTAATAAGAATAAAACTTTTTTGTGCATTGATTTATACTGTGGATGAGACTTGGATTCACCATTACACACCAGAATCCAAACAGCAGTCAAAACAGTGGACTGAAGCCAGTTGTTCAGTGCCAAAGAAGATAAATTATAAAATATATACATGTTTACACAAGAATATTATTTAATATTTATTTGTAATTTGCCAAATATTTCAGTCTGGATATTACAGACCATCTTCAGTGGCTACATAGAAATAGTTTTCCTATGTAGCCACTGAAGATGGTCTGTAATATTCAGACTGAAATATTTGGCAAATTAAATAATATTCTTGTGTAAACGTGTGTATATTTTATAATCTTAATGTCACAAGTATCTTTAAAGAATCAAAGAAGACAAAGCCGGTTCCATCAGCAGGAAAGGTCATGGCATCGGTGTTTTGGGATGTGAAACACGTTTTGTTTATTAATTATCTTGAAAAGGGTAAAACAATAATCTTGGAATATTATTCCGATCTTTTAACCAGACTAGACGGGAAAATTTATGAGAAAAGACCTAGTTTTCAGAAGAAAAAAATCATCTGTCATCAGGAAAATGCACCTGCTCACAAAGGTGTTTTGGCAATGGGAAAATTAAGGGATCTGCACTATGAATTGTTGAAACATCCACCCGATTCCCCAGATTTGGCTCCCTCTGACTTCTATCTCTTCCCAAAACTAAAGCTCTTTCTTACTGGGCAGTATTTTTCTTTGAATCAAGAGATGATTGCTGCTGTAGAGGGGTATTTTGCTGATCTTACTGAGACCGATTACAGGGACTGGATAATGGTACTGGAGCATCATGGAATAAATGTATTAGTCTTAAGGGAGATTATGTTGATAAATAAAAATAATTCTGAAATTATAAATTCATTTTTTCATTGTTAGGCCGAGAACTTTTCAGACCACCCTCTTATAGGTCTGATTCTGGTGTTTTTGTACCAGGGATGGCTTAAATATATTGTTTATTATACTCTTTAACAAAAACTTGACATTTTAATGTCTATATCTTTTTCACCTTCATATGAAGTCACATCCCAAGTATTTGAAAGTATTTACTTGTTCTGATATTTTATTATCTATCACTGTTTTACTTCTTATTGGTTTTTTCCCCTTTGAAAGTCATTATTTTTGTCTTTACTTTTAATATTCTCATATTATATTGTTCTGAAATTTCATTTAATGATTTTAGTGATCTTTGTAGGTCATCTTCTGATGTAGCTAATACAATTTGATTATCTGCAAACAATAATGTTTTCATCTTTATTCGTTGATTTATTTGTATACTAAATGGGTTATTCTGTTTCCAGATTGTCATTTTATTTATATATATATATATATATATTTGAAAGTAGAGATGATGAGGTACATCCTTGCTGTACTCACTCCCCTGGATATGTCTTTCCATTCTGATATTTGTTCTAATTTGATTGCTATTTTATTTCCTGTATATATATATATATATATATATATATATATATTTCTTGAACAGACTGTATCGGCTGGTTTGGTATATTTAGATCGGTTAATATTTTAAATAATTTTTGTGTATAAATTTTATCAAAGGCATTTTCATAATCAATGAAGATCAAGTGTTTCTTTTTGAAATTCTCTTCTCTTTCAATTAATAATCTTTCTGAAAAAACCGATCACTTCCTTTGAAATAAAATATCAGTAGATTCAGAGGATTGTTTGGGTTAAAGTTTTCAGAGCTTAATTAATGTAAAACTTTAGTGATTTGGACTCAGTTATTCATAAGATAAAAATTCTGTTTAGCGTACAGTTTTTCTCCTAGTCGTTTAATTAGAAGAATAAATGATTTAAAGGATTAAGGGGTTTTATGTATTATTTCAGAAAAATGTTTTTATTTATATATCTTTGTGTCTCTGAGATTTGTCATGTGGGTTGATCTGTACATACACGCATGCACACAGTAATACCTTGCATAGTGTGTTTAATAGATGCAAAAAAAAACAAAAAACTTCCATGTTATGCCAAACTACACTGTTTAAAACATTATTATAATATTTTATAGTATAATGCACTCCAAACAGACAATTACAGCATTGGTTTTAAAAATTAAAAAAAAAACAATTACACATCATTTGTTTACTGCTAGCTCACCAAATACTAACTAATGTGCAAGGAAAATTTAAAAAGTATTAAAATGAAAAAATAATAAAGATTGCTATTGTTGATAATTAAACACATGTTTATTTGGAAAAATTCTATTTAATCAGTGCAGTTTGCATAAGGTTTTTCTTCATTTTCACTGCATGCATATCTTTGTAACATTTAACAGCATTTTGCATGCTTGCTGAACTTTAATGCTTTGTTGAAAATTAGAATTGACATCCATAAAAAATTGATAGTATTGCCTATTTTTCCAATAAAAGTCGAAAGCTCATGTAATGAGAATTCTTTAGTAAGTGCTTCAGATTCAGTTTCATCTAATTCATTTCCTCTTCTTCAGATAAATATTGTTGATCCATTTCCACAAGAGTTTTCATCAACTTGATTATTTGAATGTGAGTCAGTGCATTCGTACACATGTCAGTATCTAAAGTTTCAAATCCAAGATCTTTCTTAATCTGCACACTGTCTTTAGAAGCAGTTTTAATTTGTGATTCAAAACTAGTGAAACCATTCACACAATGAGGTAAAACATATTGTTACACAGCTCTCATATTATGAGGAGTTACTTTAAACCATGATGCGCCAGTGTTTTCAACAGCATTTCTGATATTAAAACATTAATATCAGAAATTTATGTTATAGTTCTTGCGTTCAAAGAATAAATAGGTTGGAAGTGAAATGGATGTACATCCTTATTAAGCAAGAGATCCACAAGAAGATGATGTGGAAAGAATATCATGAGAATAAAAGTGATAGGAGTTATGAAATAAACCCAGGCCAGAAAAGTAATAACAACTGTTGTGTAGAAAGCTAAATCAGAATATGAAAAAAAAATTGGCTATGCAAGCTAAAGGCAATCCAAAAGAATTTTATCGTTATGCTGCAAGCAAAAGAATGAATGAATGCAGAAGAATAACTTTATTGAATGTAGATGGTACTCGAGTGTCGGAAGGTAATGAGATTGTTCAGTTAATGAGTGCTCACTTTGCTAAGATATATCAACCAGGCATATGTAATATGGTGCATAGTGCTACATTTGATGAAAGGTTAGAGGTGCATGAAAATGAGGTAGAGGAGCTGTTGCATAACTTGGATAAGAATTTGTCAATAGGGATAGATGGAGTATCAGCACATTTGCTAATGAGTTCAGCCAAATTGCCTAGGCCTTTTACTTGTCTGTATAACTTGAGTCAGTTTACCTGTTCTGAGCATATTGTTATGCCCAGAACTTAATTTATTTATTTATTTTATTTATTCGTATGGAGTTTCCTCCCTTTTTCTCCCCCATCCCTATTGGGGAGAGTTGAGCCCCCTCATGGGGGGTTAAGTATTTATGGCTGTAGTGAACATAAACCGGCCCCGTGTGTGTTCACGGGGCCAGTTTGCCTGCTTGTGGGATGAAAAACGCCAGATAAACTGTCGGAAAAAACCCTACTGCCTGCACCCAAGACCAGTTAACTTGGCTATAGCTGAGGAAGATCCTCAAATTCCTCACGTCTTCGACGGGAATCGAACCTGGGACATTCCTTCTCCAGTTATATGGTTGCAAAGTGCACAGCCATTAGGCTAACCACGCGGACAGAACTTCATTGAGACCCAGCCATAGGCATGATTTGCCAGCTATGCCGGTCCCAAGCCTGGATAAAATTAGGAGGATGGAGATGGTACTGTACCTCCCCATAAAGGAGGCTCACAGCTGTTGAATCATCATACAAAATAAATAAATAAAAAATAATTATCTCTGGTGTTGTTGTCAAGAGTTTACAGAAGCTGGTAAAAACTCGCATACAGAAATGGGTAGGCAAACAAGATCCTCTGCAAGGAGCAGCATAGGTGTACTAAAAGAAGGTCAAGTTTTAGCAATTTACTCATATTTTATAACAATGCTACAGTCAAGTCAAATAAAGGGAATGGATATGCAGAGATAATGTTGGATTTTGCTAAGGCATTCGATAGGATACCACATGAAAGGCTGTTGCATAAACTGGAGAATATGGGATTGGGATATTGGGATATAAACTGTTAAAAAAACGTTTATATGCACTTGATCAATATAATCCCAATAAAAGTATTTCCTGGGATATAAACTCTTAACTTAAATCAGTGGATAGTTGACAGACACATATCAAAAAGTGGTATATGGTGAGTGTGAATCTGCCAGATTTAAGGTGACCAGTGGTGTACCTCAGGGTTCAGTCCTTGGGCCATTGTTGTTAACTTTATACATTAATGACATTAGGAAGAGTCTAACAGGAGATGTGCAATTGTTTGCTGATGATGTGAAGATAGGCATGGCAATCGGGGATGGATGCTACTGATATCCAGCACTTACAAAATAATTTGAATAGGCTGGAAATTTGGGTAAAAGAAAACGGCTGCTAGTTTAATGTTAGTAAGTATAAATCCCATCACACCAAAGAATGCACTTTGGTGTGATGAGATTTCCAGCAGCATATTATATTAGCAGTCTTATGCTACTAGAAACTGATGAGGCTAGGAATCTTGCCATAATGGTGGAGAATTTGAAGTTCAAAGGTCACATAGCAAAAGTTTCAAATACAATTCAGAGGATAATTGCGATGTCGAAGCAAATCTGGCTATGTAAGGATAAGGAAGTCATTTTGCCTCTTTATAAGATCTTGATAACACCACCCTGGCACAGATTTGGTCTCCTTAGTTCCAAGGTGATAAAAAAAAGTTGTGGAAAGTGAGCAAAAAAGAGTTACAAAGATTATATCAGGCTTATGGGATTTAGATTATGAGGACAGATTGCGAGTGTGGATTACAGACTGGCTAACAACAATAAGAGGAATGATATGATAGAAGTATATAAACTTTTGAATGGGTGTTATAGGATATCGTCTGATGATTTTCATTATATGGACGGTGGAGAGAGAACACTGGGGCATCCATGTAAGTTGAGTTTGTTCACAGACAAGAAAGCAGTAAGAGCTAGGTTTTGCTCTCTCACAGAGTAGTTAGTGAGTGGAATAGTTTGCCTTTAGGGATAGTGAGTGCATATAGCGTGAATGAATTCAAGAGAAGATATGACAGTTGGTTTGGGTGATTTATAGCTTCCCTTGATGAGTCCTTGACTCTCTCTCTCTCTGGAGGTCTCAAATAATAATAACAATAATCTCCTGTTGTTGCTTTTATGGCTTGAGAGAAGTTCATCTCAAATAATAGACTTTAAATGTAGTAGTGAGATCCTGATCCATTGGCTGCAATAATAATGTATTGCGTGACAGAAAAAGAATTTTAATGCAAGTTATAAAAGCAGTAGGATGACCTGGTGCATTGTCTGTTAACAAAATTTTAAAATGCATATCATTATCTTTGCAGTAACACTTGACATATATGCAAGGCAAATATAAGTTTTGAACCATTCTTCAAATATTTATTATGTCACTCATGCTTTCTTATTTGATTTCCATACTACATACAGGAAGCACTTTTAACATAGCTCTTAAGAGCCTGTGGATTTTCAACTCGACAAACAAGTAAAGGCTTTGATTTAAATTCACTAGATGCATTTCCACCTAATAAAATTGTTGTGAATGGTCTTTTGATATTCTATATCATAGTTGCAACTTTTCTTTTTCTGCTAAAAGAGCATGAGAATGCATCTTCTTCCAGAAAAAACCTGTTTCATCAACATTATGAATTTGTTCATTCTTGTAGACACCTTTTTCAATCACTTATTTTAATTCATTGGGAAAGTTTGAAGCAGCATCATTATCATTACTAGCACTTTCACCTAAAATTTGAAAGCTGTGGAGTTCCATATGTTTTTTAAAGTTATAAAACCAGCCATGACTTGCTGAAAAAGTTTCCCCTCCATCATCATTTTCTTCTCTGTTTTCTTTTACCTTATTGCTTTAGCTTATCATCTGGCTTAATGGATTTTTTTTTCTGATCACAGTCTTCAATACATATCATTAAACAATGTTCCATAATATCCATTGCAGAACTGCTTTTTTTATCAATCCTTCCTGATTTACACTTACCATGGACTATACTTCACCATGCAGGTATTCAAAACAAAATCTGAAGGAATAGATTGGTTAGTCATCCTTTTTCCTGAAGTGTCCTATACCTGTATATTGCACGCGTTCTTCTGACTGGTTTGCCTGTTTTGAGGGACCAAGAACCTGAGTTTCCAGGAGAAAAATTCCTTTCACCTTCATATGAGACTAGTTAACAGACCATTTGATTGAAAACACCTGATAAAGGTTCCTCACATCATAGACGGGATTCAAACCCACGTCTTTCCAACCAAAGAGCTACAGATGCTCATTTATCAGTGACTTTTGTCATACAAGATGCTGTGGCTAATCCATGTTACTTGCTTTGATTTCGCTTTCTCTTCTTGATTAGCATTTGTACTGGTGCCTCATTTATTCTGTCACATGTTATTTAACAGATGATGCTCTTCTTCATAATACTTCATAATTTCAAGTTGTGTGTGTTAAACATTTATGTTTGTTTTATTTACAAGCTTCATTGAATTAACTCTTCTGACTCATAA
This sequence comes from Typopeltis vanoorti, assembly GCF_054136105.1. Classification (NCBI taxonomy): domain Eukaryota; kingdom Metazoa; phylum Arthropoda; class Arachnida; order Uropygi; family Thelyphonidae; genus Typopeltis; species Typopeltis vanoorti. The sequence continues at coordinate 64,237,293 of NC_143552.1, forward strand.
TTGCTTATCAAGGTATGCTCGTATGTAATAAAAATAATTTGTAGAGCGACCACTACTTTTCTCCATCAAAGTTGAAATAATACTAATTCTTGCATCAATACAGTCATTACTGTAGTATGCTAAATCACTGCAGTACTGTTTTAGTAGAGTCAGAATGTCAGTAATATAGTACAGTGCTACTGTTAAAATTTTTTAAAATTGTTAAAAATTATAAACTGTGCTATAGTGAAATCCGTGCTGTTCAAAACCATGCTTTGCAAGGTATTGCTGTATATGTAGAAAGTTTTTTACCTTGGGTATAATATATGTTAAAGATGCCAAGCTATTTTAAACGTGGTTTTACTCCATTTCCCAAGTAAGCAAACAGACAAATAAGTCAAGTTTGCGACTGCACATAATGCAAGTCTAGGTGACCCACAAAGTAGTGAATAGTGATCAGAGCTTATTCCCACTTTACCACAGTTATTTAATATGGAGACCGTAGCATGATGCCACAGTCTCCATATTAAATAACTGTTTAAGAAATAAAGGTTTGAAGACCATGGTAGAACCTCACTTCCGCAGAGGCATAAGGAAACCAGATTTGATAATAAAGAAAGAAAAAGAAGTATGGGTTATTGATGTCCTAGTAGTGGGTACTGGATGCCTGCTCACCACCCTTCCCCAAAACTTGGAATTTACAAACTTTTTCATTGTGTATGCTTCTGTCAAGAAAGGACATATTTGTTTCTAATTATTTATGGTAATAATTAGAAACTATGTTTTAATTCGACTAGTTTTGTGAAAATCTTTGTTTCCCTTCATTAGGAAATAGCATGAATAAATTAAAAAACTAGAAGGAAAGTAATAACATTTAGCATTTTTTGTGAATAAATATTTGAAAACATTTAAACAGTGGAAAGCATTCATTCACTGTTGTGTTGAATACTGGTTAGTGGACTGCTGTATACTACTAGTAGATACAAGTATGTCGTGATGGATTAAGGAAGACCATACTTGATGTAAAATCATCTCTTGTTATTTGTTACACTGTAGAGGATGCTTCATCATTTCAGCTGATTCTTTGATTGAGTAACAGTGCTAATCAATGTGGAGCATTTCAGTTTGTTGCCATTCTACTAGATGTTTTGTATCACTTGTATAAGCTGCCAGCCCTGATTTGTGTTTTCTTTCATTCTCAACATCCTTTAAGTGTTCCAACCTGTATATATCACCAGATCTACCAGTTTGTCCTTTGTAGTGTAGACCACAACTGCAACTGATCTTGTAGACACACACATGGTTTTGTAAGTGGCAAATGTGAAGGTTTAGGAGGTTTTAGATGATTGGGTAGAGAACAATTTTTTGGTTTTTTTGGTAATGCAATCTTGAATTACCAAATTCTCTCACATATACAATCTGTGATTGTATATGTGAGAGAATTACTGCTCCTTTGTATTCTTGGTTAATCTGTTCTTCTGCTTGGTTTGGAGGTTGAGATTTTTTTTTATTTTTTTGTTATTAATCTTCTTTTGTAGCCATTTTTAGGAAGATCAGAATTAAGATACTGCTGTAGCTCTTGGTTTCTTTTATCTATTTTTGTATAAATTCTGTAGGCTCTATTGCATAAGGAATGGATGATGCCCATTTTTTGTACTGGATGTGGTGAGATGTTGTGTGTCGATAACATCCTGTGTTAGTTGATTTCCTCTGGACTGAAAAGTTGAGTGTTTTGTTCTGATATCTCAACTATTGTATCTAAAAACAGTAAAGACTTATTTCTTTTTAATTCAACTGTGAATTTAATTCAGGGATGAATGTTGTTCAGGAAGGTGATGAATCTTCTAATTGAGTAGAAGAATCAGGCTAGATGATAAAAATATCGACATAACTTTTCCAAATTTTTGGTTGTGTTCCTTGATATTGGAGGACTATTTTTTCAAACCACTCCATGAATAGGTCAGCTAACATAGGAGAGGGGGAAGAGCCCATTGCTCATCCTTCTATCTGTTCAAAAAAAAATCTTAAAATTAAAAAAAAAAAAAAAGTGCTATTGATGCAATGTTTAAATAAATCCACTGTGTCTGATGGGAAAATGTCGTGAAGTAGTTGTATGATTTTTATCCTTGGAATGGTAGTGAAAATATTTACTATGTCCAAGCTTGTAATTATATCAGTAGGAACCAATGTGATGTCTTTGATATTTTCTATGAAGTGTATGGTGTTCTTTACATTTGCCTCTTATGACCAATTGTTTGCTAGATGGTTGGATAAAGAAGTTGGAGAGAATCTTGCATCAACAATTTGTCTCAAAGGCAAGTGATTTCATCTTTTCCATGTATTCTGCAGAGTTCAAAACCACTGTTGAATTAGTTGCCTTTGTCGGCTTTATAACTACATAACACAGTTGGATAACTTGCAGACAAGAGTATATGAAAGAACATGTAGGTAGCTTATTATGTCTGTATACGAATGCTAGGAGTATCAGAAACAAAGGGGTAGAGTTTGTTGCCTTGGTCAATATGTTGGGACCCCAGATTGTAGGCATTAATGAGACCTGGCTATCAGAATTAGACATACTAACTATTATCAAATGAAATAGTACAGTATTTTTAGGAAAGATAGACAGGATAGGAGAGGGGGGGGTGCTACTAATGATATTGGAAGACTTGAATCCAGTTAGTGTTGAGACCCATGATTGTAATACTAGTAACAGTTTTTCATGAGGTAGTGAGTTTGAAGCCATTGGTGTCAGTTAGAGTGTCAAAAATGATATTAGGATTGTAGAATACTGATTATGAAGACAAAATGAGAATTTTTAGATTGCAGATACTAACAAACAGGAGAAAGTGGGATGATATGATTGAGATGTACAAACTTTTGAAAGGGTCATACAAGATTTCAGTTGATGGAATTTTTTATTTAATAGCGGGTGGGGAAAGGATGCTAGGGCATCCTTGAAAGCGGAGAATGAATGCTGTCAAGAAAGCAGTGAGGGCTAGATTTTTCTCTCATAGAGTGGTGCGTGATTGGGATGGATTGCCATTAGATGTGTGTGTGTGTGTGTGCAAGCAGTGTGAATGAATTTAAGAATAAGCATGATAGCTGTTGCATGTAGTATGTAGCCTCTCTCGATGAGTCTCTGACTTTCTGGAGGTCTCTCTCTTAATTATAATAATAATCTGTTAGTATTCTTTGGAGGCTTTTTTCCATTTGCCATATCTGATTTAGGGATCTTACTGGGAGAGATCGCAAAATTGAAATCATGGAAAGGATTCTCATTTCAGGATCAGATAACTTTTTTTGAAGATTTGTTGATAAATATTTATTGAATGGTAATCTGTCATTATGGTTGTTTCTTTCATTTTATTTCAAAATAGCTTATACAAACTCTCATATGAGAAATCTGAACACATTAAATTTCTTCTTAATCACTGTAAAGAGAGATTAAGAAGAAGCTTTCAAACTTTATCAAGGAAAGAAACAGCTATAATAACAGATTACCACTCAATAAAATAGTTATCAAGACCTCACAAAAGTTATATTTCATAGAAAATATCAAAGACATCACATATTAGCTCCTACTGATATAATTGCAAACCTGGACAGTAAATTTTTCATTAGTTCCAAGCATAAAAATCATACAACTACTTCAGGACATTTTCCCACGAGACACAGTGAATCTATTTAAACATTGCATGACTAGCACTTTTTTTTTTTTTTTTTTTTTTTAACAGATACAAGGATTAGCAATGGGCTCTTCCCTCTCTCCTATGTTAGCTGACTTTTTCATGGTCCTTTCTTTTAGTGTTACATGGTGATCAGCATTCATTTTAGAAATTATGAACTTTATAACCATGTTATAAATAACTATTTTAATTTCCCGATGTTTCAACCTTCATAATAAGGTCATCATCTGGAGTATATGCAAATATACAAGGACAAGCTGAGTTACATTTCACACAGTAAGCTAATGAATCAATGATTTGATCACTGGTTATTCTACTGGCATGACTAGTGGAAAAAAAAAACAGATAAAATTAAAATAATTAAATATTTAGAAACTACATGAAAGCTAAATTCTGTTTAAGATAACATGGGGGAAACATTCTTTCATATAGATAGTTTTCTTACAGTAACAATGATGTCCTGTTTTTAACATGACAATTGTTATATTAGATTTAAGATTCTGGATTATCTACAGTCCTGTATGGCAAAACACTTTTTACCTACAAAAAGAAGGCACAGCCATGGGCTCGCCATTATTCCCCCCAATGCTAACTTTTATATGTAACATTTTGAGCAACATGATCTAGATTCCCGTCCTATAAAACTCAAAGTCTGGCTTAGATACGTTGACGATGTTTTTGCGATCTGGCCCTATTGCCACCAGACACTAGACTCTTTCCTTAGCCACCTAAACAAACAACACAAACGCATACAGTTCACAGAGATTGAAAAACAGAGCACACTTCCATTTCTAGATACACTTATCACACGTTTTCTTTCTGGCAGTCTTTCCTTCACTGTTTTCCGGAAACCGACACATACTGGCCAATATATATACATAAACTCCTACCGCCACCCAACACAAAAACTAGGTGTCATTAATACTCTAAAAAACAGGGCTTTGAAGATCTGCTCCAATGAACAAGCGCTGAAGACGAATCTAAATTTATCAGCAATACTTTTCTAAAAAATAGTTACAGCCAAAACACTATTAACAAAATATTCTACAAGACCTCAATAAAAAAGATAAACCAGACTACAATAAACTATAACCATTCCTTACATTAAAGGGACATCAGATAAAATAAACAGAATACTACAGAAATATAACCTCAAAGCCACCTTTAAACCTCCTGCAAAATTAAAAAAGCTTGCTCAACTCATCCAAAGACCCACTCCCTCTGCTGGCCCATCCTGGAGTATGCCATATTTATTGCACCTGTAATCTACCATATATATGGGAAACAGGACGCGCAATTTCTATCGGAGAAAAGGGACATAAACGACACATTAAATATATTAACTATGGTAAAGCTGGCCTTTCTGATCATATCCTGAACACTTTACATAGAATTGACTGGAAAAACACCAGTTGTTTACATCACACTCAAACATGGTATGAGTTAGATTCTTATCACCCACCCCCAATCTGAACAATAATGATGGTCTAAAAATCCCAAGCATATGGAAGGCACATATTCTACCCACAGAACCTTTCTCCCTAAGAGCTAACTATAAACAGGACTGTAGATAATCCAGAATCTTAAATCTAATATAACAATTGTCATGTTAAAAATAGGACATCACTGTTACTCTAAGAAAACTATCTATATGAAAGAATGTTTCCCCCATGTTATCTTAAATAGAATTTAGTTTTTTCTTTGTAGTTTCTAAATATTTAATTTTATCTATATTTGTTTTTTCACTTGCCAGTAGAATAACCGGTGATCAAATCATTGTTTCTTTAGCTTACTGTGTGAAATGTAACTCAGCCTGTCCTTGTATATTTGCATATACTCCAGATGATGACCTTAATATGAAGGGCGAAACATCGGGAAATTAAAATACTACTTATTTATAACATGGAAGGTTGTAAAGTCCATAATTTCTAAAATGAATGGACCTATTCATGGAGTGGTGATATTTTTATCATCTAGTCTGCTTCCATTCAATTAAAAGATTTTGTCATTTTTTTAATTATTTTTTTTTTTTGAACAGCATTCATCCTTGAAGAATTAAATTCACAATTGAATTAGAAAGAAATAAGTCATCTTTACTGTTTTTGGATACAGTAGTTGATATAACATTGGAGTAATGATATAGATCAAATAGAAAAGTGGTTTAGGAGCAGCACTGCCTTACAATTTTAGCAGCATGAGACCAAGCGGAGGGATAAACAAAGCAACAAAGCACTTCCTGGTATATGCTTTTAATTTGTGTGTGTCAAGATAACTCAAGGATATTAAATAAATATAAAAAGAAAATGTATTGAAAATTTAGGTTACTAAAAAAAACAATAAAAGAAAGGAGGTGGGAGGAAGAGATCAAGTCTACTTGTAATATTTATAAACTATCTAAATCCATTATTTCTTTCTAAAACACCAATTAGCGCACAGACTATAAAAGGTATTTTATAACATGAGGAATAAATTGCATACATTTGGTAGTCTAGCTTTTGTTTAGGTAAAATTTTGGTTGGTCCCTCTTAATTCTCATGTCCTTGATTATGATCCTATGCATGTAAGATGGTGCATCCAGAAGTTATATGCCAAATCTGGTGGCTCTACTCTACTTACTATTTAGATGAAATCCTCATAATATTGTTTATCATCCCATGAGCTAGAGCTGCCAAATTTGACAGTCTCTTAGATAAGATCTGCAAGGGTTTATGTTGGGGCTTTAGTTGTAAGAGGGAACCACCAAACAATGATGCTTTAAGTTATTACATGCAGTAGGCATGCAAGAAATAATTCATCAAACATCAATTAATTGAACAACAAATAATCAATAAAGCTGTTGGTTGAAAGATAGTTTATCAAAAATCTCCATTTCATTGAAGCAGCAAATCATCAAAGAAAACAATTGAGCAAAAAGAAAAGAAGATTTCATCAAAGTAGATTAACCGATACCTAATGTCTTTTCAGAACTATTTAAATCACTGAATGTGTTACCAACTGTTGCAACTTTTGTTTATTTTTTCAAAACTTCTTATTGTACTCATTACTTTTCTGTTTGCAAAGGCATTACTTTGTTATACTTGTAATTAGCAACTCACTTTGCTTTCACAAAGTACTCTCACATCTGCTTTTATGGCAAACAAACAAAGCAAAAGAAAAAAAGAAATGGAAAATTAAGCAAGCATCAGGATACATGGTTAGATTTTTTTTTATTTCTGGCACTTGAAAAGAATTTATTATTATTGTTAGGGGGCTCTGCCCATGGTGCCCCCCCTTTGTTCTGGACTGGTAGGCTGGTTCTCCTTGAATTCTGATGACTCGCATTTTGAAAACTCGAGAGGGGGTTTCCGTCTCCCCGGCGCCTACAGTGCCCCCCCCCCCCCCCCCCCCCCGAGTTCCAGACTGGTAGGCCGGTTCTCCTTGAAAATTCTGATGACTCGAATTTTGAAGACTCGACACTCAGGGTAGCCCCTGAGTTTCAAAACGTTTCAAATAAACAATTGTTCTTTTCCTTTTCCATAGTGAACTGGATTCTTGGATGTAGACTATTGAGATGACTGAGGAAGGAGTCTAACGTGTCTGGGCCATGAGGCCAAATAGAGAACACATCATCTACATATCTTAGCCAGATAGAAGGTTTGAGTGGGGCTGAGTCTATGGCTTGTTTTTCGAAATCTTCCATATAGAAATTGGCAAGGGGGGTGAGAGGGGGGAACCCATGGCAGTTCCCTCTATCTGCTTGTAGATTTTGTTGTTCCAAGAGAAATACCCAGAGTTAGTGGCAAAGGAAAAGAGATCTAAGATGTCAGAGGGAAAAACCTTTTCTAAGAGAGATAAGGTATCAATTAAGGGAATATTGGTAAACAAAGAGGAGATATCAAAGCTTACCAATATGTCTGTCTTCTTCAAGGTTAAATTTTCTGTGAGGGCTTTAAAGTGGGTCGAGTTTTTTATATAGGAAGGGGACCTTCCGGTGAGGGGGATCAGAGAGTTGGCCAGCTGTTTAGATAGTCTATAGCAAGGTGCATTGGTAGCATCTACTATAGGCCTGAGTGGGGAATTGGGTTTGTGGATTTTTGGTAAAGCGTGTATTCGGGGGGGATGGGAGCGGAAAGGTTTAAGTTATAGCTAGATAGCTAACAACATCAGACTTGACGTAGCCAACATCCTCGCGCATTCTTCTCCGCCAAAAAGTAATTTATCATATGCCCAACGCACGGCTCTCCTGAAACTACGTAAAAAAAAAGGTATCGTCATCACCAGAGCGGATAAGGGTAATGCCACAGTCGTTCTTAATAACAGTGAATATAAGCGTAAAATGAACATTATCCTCCGCGATCGCGCTACCTACATCCCGCTAGAACACGACCCCACAAAAACACAAGTTAAGAAACTTAAAATTTTACTCAAAAAAGTATCTTCCTGGCCCCCTGATGTCACGAAAAAACATAAACCTTTCCGCTCCCGTCCCCCCTGAATATACGGTTTACCAAAAATCCACAAACCCAATTCCCCACTCAGGCCTATAGTAGATGCTACCAATGCACCTTGCTATAGACTATCTAAACAGCTGGCCAACTCTCTGATCCCCCTCACCGGAAGGTCCCCTTCCTATATAAAAAAACTCGACCCACTTTAAAGCCCTCACAGAAAATTTAACCTTGAAGAAGACAGACATATTGGTAAGCTTTGATATCTCCTCTTTGTTTACCAATATTCCCTTAATTGACACCTTATCTCTCTTAGAAAACGTTTTTCCCTCTGACATCTTAGATCTCTTTTCCTTTGCCATTAACTCTGGGTATTTCTCTTGGAACAACAAAATCTACAAGCAGATAGAGGGAACTGCCATGGGTTCCCCTCTTTCACCCCCCCCCCCCTTGCCAATTTCTATATGGAAGATTTCGAAAAACAAGCCATAGACTCGGCCCCACTCAAACCTTCTATCTGGCTAAGATATGTAGATAATGTGTTCTCTATTTGGCCTCATGGCCCAGACACGTTAGACTCCTTCCTCAGTCATCTCAATAGTCTACATCCAAGAATCCAGTTCACTATGGAAAAGGAAAAGAACAATTGTTTACCCTTCCTAGACACCTTAGTCACACGCCTGCCTAATGATACACTTACCTTCACCGTATACAGAAAACCCACACACACAAGCAGATACATTCACAAACTCTCCCACCACCATCCCTCTCAACAATATGGCATTATTAAAACTCTTACCAAGAGAGCCCACAATCTTTGTTCCAGTGGAACCGCCCTCACTAATGAGCTTAACCACATACACAGCACTTTCCTCTCCAATGGCTACAGCGATCACAGTATCAAAAAAATAATCAACTCCTCCCCCATTCCCCTTCCTTCTCATCAACAAGATTTTAAAAATGCCATCACCATACCCTACATCCGTGGCACATCTGAAAAAATAGCCAAGATACTAAAACAGTACAATCTATACACAGCATATAAGCCCCACCGCAAACTGGCTACCCTTATCCGTTCTACAAAAGATCAGCTCCCTCCTCTCTCTCTGCCTGGAGTTTACAAAGTACCCTCTTCCTGTAAGCTGGCGTACTTTGGACAGACAGGCAGATCAGCATCCATCCGTCTAGAGGAACACAAGTCTTACATCTTCAAACACAACTATGGCCCATTCAGGCTTGGCTGACCATGTTTTGGACACCACCCACAGAGTATCATGGAAGAAAACCACCATGCTCCACCACAGCAAATTCAAGAAAGAGAGACTTTTCTTAGAAGCAGCAGAAGCTCTCAAAAACCAACCAAATCTCAATAAATATGGTTGCATTAAACTTCCTAAGATTTGGGAAACACTCATCACCAGAGTTCCCACTGTACATTCCAGGCCACCTACTACTGCCCTTAGAGGGCGCTCTACCTAGATAGGACTTTAGTGTCACCCATGTGGTTGGGCTTAGTATTGTTTGTTATTTGTGCATATGTTACATTAATTGTTTTTGTAATCCCCGTAGATGTCCTAGTGACTAGGACGAAATATAGGAAGTATTAAATTCTATTTTAATTCTTTTTGAGTGTTGTAAAAAATCCATTAAGCCTCCAACATGAAGACTATACGAGATACCCTGGAAGTGGACAACATCACATTCCAATACTGGCATAAGGCTGAAAATATGCAATATCGCCAAAGGGGTCATATCCACACAGCTCTTTGGCATGGTCGAATCAGCATTATTGGCAATAGCTCTGTGGTAGAGAAGGCAAGGGGAAACCACTCTAGAGGAACATACACTCCCAATCTTGACACCTAATGAGAACCTATGACTTTCAAAGAACTGATACCTTTCTCAGCCACAGTTCAACTATGACCAAAAAGCACCAATTAAAGAAAATTACACATATTGGTACTTGGAATGTACAAGGATTACTAAATAAAGGCAAACTGGATATAATGCAAAATGAAATGAAAAGACTAAAATTGATATACTAGGAATCACAGAAACACATTGGAAAAACAAGGGGCATTTTACATCACGGCTAAGCAATACCATTTATTTTGCTGGACATGATTCTATAAACAGAAATGGAGTAGCAGTAATTATCAAAAAATGTATGAGTAAATCAGTGTTGAGCTACAACCCATGGTATAATTTCCTTAAGGATTGACTGTAATCCAATAATAATCATACCCCTACCAATTTTGCCCCTACCATTATTACCAATAATGCATACAGCATTGTTCGTAATAGCTTCTACAGGGATCTGAATTTAATTTAGCCTCTATAAATTCCATGGGATTCATAGACACAGTACCAAAAAGGACATTTTGATCATTAAGGGCAATTTCGATGCAAAAGTTGTAAAAAGGATGGAAGACCACAACAAGACTGTCCTTTGGGATCTCATGGACTAGGCACCCAAATTAAAGAGGTGAAAGACTGATTGACTTTTGTATAGAAAGAGAATTTATGGTTACTAACACTTTCTTTGAGCAACACAAACAGAGACTATACACCTGGAGACAGAACAAGGAACCAAATTGATTACATCTTTATTAATAAAAGATGTAGGTCTATGATGAAAAATATTAAAGCATTTCCTGGATTAAGCTGATTTTGGCTCTGGTCACCAACTCCTCATTGCTGATATAAAAATACATTTGAAAACAATTAACATAACATTAGAAAAGATAAGTGCAAAAAGAGTAATCATAATGGGAGCCTTTAATTATTATTATTATTTAGGCCTCCAAGGAGTCAAAAGACTCATCGTGGGAGGTCCTGTCTAGGAAACACAAAGTCTGTCATACCACTCCTTAAACTCATTGACCGTTCTGGCTCTCACCACTCTATTAAGCAATGCATTCCACGGTTCAACCGCTCTCCATGCAAAGAAACCACTCCTCACCCTCTTGCTCACAGTTTCCTTTCGTAACTTCAAGGGATGGCCCCTTGTCATCACTCCTTCCCACTGTTCCAAATTATCCAAATATTGATTGGGTAGCAGTAGAATCTGATGAGAAGAATGAAAATCAATTTATTAAGCTGTTGTGGGGACAACTTCCTCGAACAGCATGTGCCAGAAGGAACTTGAGGTCAAAGAGTGTTAGATTTGATTATACTGTCAGGAGGCATTTCAGCTAAAGACGTAACTATTCTGCCTCCAGTTGGTGAGAGTGATCATGGGGTACTCACTTGGGAAGTGACTAAGTTTATGAATGTTCCATTTAGAAAAGGTTACATGCTGAACTACAAAACAGGAAATTATGACCAACTGAGGAGTATACTGTTCTCCATAGCCCAGTCGGTATAGACGAAGTCCTTTGGTCAGAAAAATCTGGGTTCGATTCCTGTCCATCATGAGGAACCTCTTTATCTTGTCTCTTTCAATGAAAGCTGAGTTAGCCAGTCTCATACAGAGATAGGGAGGTTTTTTTCACTCAGAAACTTGGGTTTTTTCTCCCAGAACAGGCAGACCATATGAACACATGCATCTATAGACATAGGACACACCAGGAGGCATAGGGCTAATCACCTTATCCTCAAGTTACGGTTGCAGTTGTGAAGTCCAAGAATAGTTGAAAGGTCGTAGATGCTTAGGTGCCTGTTAGGACCAACTGATGATGATGAGGATGAGGATTATACTGGGTTAATTGGAATGGGATCGGTTGCTGGATGGGAAGAATATCGACAGTGCATGGGTAGTATTTAAACGATATTTAAATGATGCATCAGAATATGTCCTGAGAGTTCGAAGAATAAATAGAGTAAGAGTCCAACGGATGTACAATCTTATTAAGCAAGAGGTTTTTAAGAAAAGGATGATGTGGAAGGAATACTATGTGCATAAGGATGATGTCTATTATGAAAAGTATAAGCAGTAGGCTAGAATGGTCACAACTGTTGTTTGGAAAGCAAAGTCTTAGTGTGAAAAGAAACTGGCTCTGCATTCTAAAGACAATCCACAAGAATTCTTTCGCTATGCTGTGAGTAAAAGAAAGAATGAATATGAAAGAATAACTTCTAAATGCAGATGGCATGGGGGTTAACAGATGCAGAAGAGGTTGCTCAACTAATGAGTACCCATTTTGTTAAAAGCTTCAACCTGATGTAAGATTGCGATCACTGCTACCTCTTCACTGGATGAAGAAACTCAGGTGTATGAGGAAAAGGTATTAGAGCTGTTGCATAAACTGAATAAGAATTCAGCAATAGGGACTGATGGGATATCAACATGTGTGCTAAAAGAGTGTTCAGCTGAACTGACTATTCCTTTGACCAAGCTGTTTAATATGTCTCAGAACAGGGAAGATTCCACAGGAATGGAAAGAATGTATGGTAATTCCATTGTACAAGGGTAGTGCAATGATGGAATGCAAGGATACTGATGTATCCGACTATCAACCAGTTAGTATCTCAGAAGTGGTGGTGAAGATTTTGGAATAAGTAGTTAGGGCTTGCATTCAGAAATGGATTGACAGTGAATCTCTACTTTGCAATGAATAACATGTGTTTACTAAGAGAAGGTCATGTTTTAGCAACTTGCTCACATTCTATAATGTTACCATTGAACTAGACAAGGAAAATGGATATACCATGATACTTTGGGATTTTGCTATGGCTTTTGACAGAATACATCATTGCAGATTGTTGCATAAATTGGAGAAAATGGGTTTGGATTATATAATATTAGCATGTATAAGAGGATCGCTGACTGACAGATATCAAAAAGAGGTATACTGGGGCTCTGAGTCTTCAAGGTTTAAGGTAACAAGTGGTGTACCACACGGATCAGTGCTTGGTCCACTGTTATTCAATCTGCACATTAATGATATTGGAAAGGATTTGACAAGCGACATACAGCTATTTGCTGATAATGCAAAGATAGGTAGGATAATCAGGAATGTTGCTGATATGCAGTACTTGCAGAATGATATGAATAGGCTGGAATTGTGTGCATGGGAAAAATGGATGTCAGTAAATGTAAAGTCCACTTTGGTGTGATTAGATATCCATTGTCATATTATATTGGTGGGATTATGCTAGAAGAAACTAATGAGGCTAGGGATTTTTCAGTGTTAGTAGATAGGAAGTTGAAGTTCAGGAGCCATGTAACAAAGATTGCAAATACAACTGAAAAGATAATTGCAATGCTGAAATGAACATTCGTAAACAAAGATAAGGATGTAATTTTTGCCTCTTTACGAGGCCTTGATAAGACCTCATTTGGACTATTGTGTGCAGGTCTGGTCTCGTGGTTTCTTTGTGATTCTGATATAGTGGAGAAAGTGCAAAGGAGAATGTTAAAAATTATATCAGGATTGTGGAATACTGATTATGAAGACAGATTGAGAATTTGTAGTCTGAAGACACTTGCAAATAGGAGACAGATGGATGATATGATTGAGACTTACAAACTTCTGAAAGGGTCATACAGGATTTCAGTTGATGGAATTTTTCAATTTATGGAGGGTGGGGAAAGGACACGAGGGCATCCTTGAAGCTGAGAATGAATGCCACTAAGAAGGGGGTGAGGTCTAGATTTTTCTCTCATAGGATCGTGCGTGATTGGAATGGATTGCCATTGGATGTTGTGAGTGCAAGCAGTGTGAATGAATTCAAGAATAAATATGATAGCTGGTGTGTGTAGTATGTGGCATCCCTCGATGAGTCCCTGACTTCTTGAAGATCTCACTTAATAATAATAATAATATTCACCCAGATTAGACTTCACAGGAATTACTGAGACATATTGCATTCAAGTGGAAAATAAATTTATAGAACTAGGGAACTGCACTGATGAAATGACCCCAGAAGTATTTTGGGGTCATTTCATCATTTCATCCTGGATATCAAATGAAACCCTGAAACAAGTCAAGAAAAAAAGAGAAATAAAGTCAAAAGGACTTTATTTCTCTTTTGCCTTGATCTCATTCTTCAAATTCTTCTGTATATTATTAAAGAAAGACTTAAACCATATGTTGAACAACAACTTCCTGCAGAACAAGCAGGTTTTAGAAAAGGACATAGAGCAAGAGATCAAATTTCTAATCTAAGGCACTTGGTTGAAAAGGCTCAAGAATTTAATATTCCCTTGTACTGTACACCCACAGATGTGAGACCCTTCGACACTTTTGTGCATGTCAAAAGAAGGAGAATCCATTCCGATATTAGAGTAATCGATGTGTTTCATGGGATGAGTATTTATTATTATATGTCGGAAAATTAGCTTTTCTTTTATGAAAATCATAGTTCTTAAAGTGGTAACTATTTTGCTTGTATAAGAGTTGGAAAATTTAAGTATAAAGCACGTGATTTCACATAGTGATCAATTCGTACATCCTTTATTTCTTTTTCCCCTTCAGCATGAATTGACTATTCTTGACAATCTGCCAGACTATGCTCTATCAAGTATGGGTGTACAATATATGTTCTTCATTGATTATGCTAAAACATTTGACTGTGTCAAGAGGGATGACCTATGGAAAATGCTAAGTAAAATGAGCATCCCAGAACACTTGACACACCTTTTAAAACACTTCTACAAGAAGAATCAGGCTGCTGTGAAGATGCATGGAAAAAACAGCTTAGTGGCTCATTGTCGAGAAAGGTGTGAGACAAGGATGCATACTACTTTTCTCTGATTTATACAATCTTTACAGAGAATACATTCTGAAAAAGACACTTTACAGACATGATAGTGGTTTCTCAGTTGGTGGCAAAAAGATGAATAATCTTAAGTTTGCTGATGATACTGTTCTTATTGCCAGCAGCAAAGGAGAACTGGAGTCCCTCATTAAAAGAGTTGAATGGGAAAGCTTGAAATATGGTTTAAAAATGAATCGTGATAAAACAAAATACATGACCATAAACGAAAATGACAATTTCACCCACAACATTGACTTTGAGAAGGTGGATGATTTCATTTACCTGGGAGCTGTAATAAGCACCAAGAGTAGATGTCAACCAGAAAGAATTACCATGGCGAGGTCTGCAATGGTGCAAATGCAGAAAATATGGAAAGACAAAAACATATTTATCAACACTAAATCAAGACTGGTCAATTGCTTGATGTTTTCAATTTTCATTTATGGTGCTGAATCTTGGACACTCAGCAAGAAAGATATGGACAAGATAAACAACTTCGAGATGTGGTGCTGGAGGAGGATTGAGAGTCTCTTGGATGGACAAAAGGTCTAATGAAAGTATAATAAGTCAACTAAAAATCAAGAGAGTGTGACATTGTAAATGAAAGAATTCTCAAATATTTCGATCACATTTCGAGACATGAAAATCATCACGGGCAACGAAGTGGAAGAACAAAGAAAAAGAGGACACCCAAGACCATAATGATGGGACCAGATTTAAAAGATCACCAGACTTACTTTGGAGTTGGTCACTGCTGCAATAGAAGACAGAAAGAAATGGAGAAACATTGTGGCTAGGATTACGAGCTCTCAGACATGAGGAGACCTACACTAACTAACTAACTTTTATACACACAAAAACTATCATTTGATGTTATGTGCCGTCCAGTCATTTCTGATTCTTGGTAATCTGTGAGCAAGGGCTCTTCATCTCGGTTTGCCTCATGAAAGTTTGGTCAGATTGGTCATTTCTTTTATGTTGTCCATTCAACTCTTTTTGTGATCCTCTTCTTCTCATGCTGTCAATCTTACCCAACATAACTTCCTTTTCCAAGGATTCACCTGTTTGCATAATTGATATTTTCAATTTTTATTTATGGTGCTGAATCTTGGACACTCAGCAAGAAAGATATGGACAAGATAAACACCTTCGAGATGTGGTGCTGGAGAGTAGTACATTAACTTCTGTTTAGCAATCATTAAACGAGCCTTCAAGGAGCATCCTGTCATTAGACTCTCTAAAACCTTTTTTATTAGTCATTCTTGGATTCTTAATAGTCTCCTCCATGTCAATAATTCAAATGAATCGATTCACTCTCTGTGAATTGATAATCCAGTTTTGATAATCCAGCTTTCACACTCATTCATTACAATTGGAAATACCATTGTTCTGATAATTCTAACATTCATAATCTTACTAACATCTCCGTTTTAGTTTAGTAGCATCACTAATGTTTTTTCCCCATGGCTATCCTTCTTTTAATTTCATCTTCACATTGACCATCATTTCTTATTCTGGATCCCTGTAAATCATAACTTTCAACCACCTTTATTTTATCACCCTCAATCTTAAATTCATTCAAATTGCCAGAAGCCATCACTTGTTTTGCTGATGTTTAAATCAAGCCTGGCTTTTTTGCTTTCCCTCTTAATCTACAGAATCAACTGCTTCATATCTTCCTTAGTTTCTGCTGTGAAGGTTGTATCATCTGCATATTTTAAACTATTTATTTTTCTGCCACCAATAGTTGTCATTCTCATAATATATTCACTATAAATATTAAAAAGGTACGGCATCAGTATACAAACCTGCCACACTTTTTGCCACTTGAACACCATCTTTAATCCGAAGATTGTGTTTACTGAAGTTTCTTGGTTACCCAGCTCTCTATAACTCTTATTTTTCAGGAAATAACAACATATCATCATCATCATGAACCATGGGCTCACTGCCTGTTGGTGTCCACTGCCTCCTTTACTATCTTTCACCTTTCTTTGTCCAGTTCACAGTGTCACAGTTTCTATACATCCATTCCACACCAGTCCTCCTTTATGTCATCTATCTATTCTTTGTATGGTCTACCTCTTCTGTTTACCCTATCCATAATACCGAACATGAATGTCTTTATCTTCCAGTCCTACCATATGCTTTGCATGTGTTTTTTCACAGATTGTGAAACATGTCAAAAATGACATGTACCATCATCATCTTGGCAAGTCTGGAACGGGCAGGACCATGCCCTAGATACTTCATCACACAATATTTAAATAGAAAAAGGGGGACTGCTGCATACATCCACTGTCCAAAAAGAAACTGAACTTCTCGAAAATAGAAGAAACTAGTAGCACCACCTGTCTTATCTTTTTGTTGTCGAAAGCGGCAACCTTCCTTAGTGTTGTGTCAACTGTTTATGACATTTGTTTCATTAGAAGCTGAGTTATAGTGCCAAGAGTGACAGTGTGTTTTGATGAACAGTTGGTCATCACGATATTCATGCCATATGCGACGAATTCTCGCTATCAATCGCTTCAAAACTTTGAGATAAAACTCACCATTGACCGTTTGGCCAAGCGGAACGAATTCTTTGTGGATAATGCCCTTGGAATCGTAGAACAAATCAGCATTGTCTTTACTTTTGACTTCTCCAAGCGACTTTTTTTTGGATGCCCCACTTCTGGTGGTCTCCACTCAGCACTCTGATGTTTTGTTTCGGGCTCATAGTCAAAACACCACATTTTGTCACCAGTATTGATCGTTTCAAGGAAGTTTGAGTCCTTAAAACAGCAATATACTATTTTAATGAGGTCCTTGCAGTTTTTAATTCGATACATTTTTTGGTCGTCAGTCAACTTGTGGGGAACAAATCGCGAATTCAATTTACAAAGGCCCAAACTCTCGGTCAAAATGTTGTGCACAGTTGATTTTGGAATCCCCAATTCATCTTCAATCAATCTCACGGACGGTTTCGGGTTTTCTTTGATGAACTTGCGCACTTTTTGGATGTTAACTTCACTCAGTCCAGTTTTTGGACGGCCTGGCTTTTCGTCGTCCTCAAGCATCTCATGACCACTTTTTGAAGCATTTGATGCGTTTCGGTAAAACGTTTACTAAGTTTAACACAAAAGTCAATCGCAGCTCTCTGTTTGAAACTCATTTTCCGACCGTTCGTCAAAACACACTGTCACTCTTCGCACTATAACTCGACTTCTAATGAAACAAATGTCATAAACAATTGCCACAACACTAATGAAGGTTGCCGCTTTCGACAACAAAAAGATACAACAGGTGGTGCCACTAGTTTCTTCTATTTTTGAAAAGTTCGGTTTCTTTTTGGATAGAGGGTGTAGAAATCACTAGAAGTGTGACAGGCTATTTTTAGAATTAGATCAGCTATGAAGCACTGTCCTAAATGCTAAGAAATTTGGTGAACCTTCAGTTTAGGCCACCTCTAACTTAACAACTCTGAATTAACCCTCCTTTTATCTGGCCATAGAGAATATAGTGATAAATTAGTTATTTTTATCGGTTAAAATTTGAATTGATTCTGCAACTGCCAGGTTGACTTTTCTTTTTATTCTTATAACTAGTATATATTATGTTCTCTAAAGATGTTGATTTGAAATCAATTGAAATAATAACTTAATAAATAATTTAATTTATTTTGTTCAAATCATGAAGCACAACTAAGAATAATCAGCAACATATAAGCCTTTCTTCATATCTTCTAATGTGACAATTTTCCCTTTAATAAATATCTTGGGTGGGGAATATTCACTGTATATTACTTCTGGAGAAGTAATATACAGTGCAGTTATGAATCAGTAACATCTTTTTTTTTTTTTTTTTGATTAATATCATATTATCAGTTTTCATTAGAATTTTACCATAAGTGAAGTCTGTCTTTATACCAAAAAAAAGTTTATTGAAAGCACTGCATATTTTTATTTAGATGCCATCCTGATCTAGGTGCTGATGATTTTGAACTTATCATAGAGAGAGGAATAAATCTGCCAGGTGACTTTTTTTTTAATACTTCTAATATGCATCTAATTGATTTAAATGGAGATTCTCCAAACTATAAAACCATCCCGTAAAACCATTAGCTGGCCTGCAAACTGAAGTGGGGAAAAGGTAGTGATAGACTGAAATAATTATAATTATTTGTGAAATTAGTTTTGAGGAGGAGAGGTTATCCAAAGCGATCTAAAAATTCATTTTGTTTTATTGTTTTTTTTTACCTGATTAAAAGAAAAATGCTTTTTTGTTTATAAACTGACATGAGTTTTACTTTAATTAACATGTAGCTTGTGAAATGAAGTAAATTAATCATCATTTCATGAGAACCAGAGCACTTGATTATCTTACCCACTTCTCAAAAATGTTTGGAGATCCCCGGAGTTAAAATCACTATTTTATGTTTTTTGAATTTATCACTATGTAGCATATTTCATATTGACTGTAATGATATATATATTTGGTCTGGATGGATATTCGTGTAACATTTAAAAAATTTAGGAAATCATGTCTTCAGATATGTTTGTCTTTAAATGTTAGCTATTTGCACTTTTAGGCTACTCCTAGAAAGCATTTTCTTACCACGTGGATGTGGAATTACTCTGAGATGTATGTCAGATCAGTGAAATTCACCACTAAAAACTATATCTTTTATGATATATATTTTTAAAATTAACTATCATTTTTTTATATTTATAGGAGTATGTTAAAGTGTTCTAAATTGCTAAGTGCAATATTTTTTTTAAAAGCAATTGACTTTGCCAATATATATATATATATATATATATATATAATTGAATGACTAGAACCAAGATTTAATTAAAAAGGTTTTAATATAAACACACTACTAGTTTCGGCCTGTAACAGCCTTCTTCAGGTGACATTATAAAAGAAAAAACACTAAACATTGAGGGTTAAAAGACTATGAACAACATAGACAGTCTTTATACATAATTAGCATGAAAACGTTGTAGTTGTATTTGAAGCTGTTCTTTCATTTGTTGCATTGTTGGGAGAGTGCGTGCTTGCTGCATCACGTGAACGCCAGTACATGATTACAGCTGAATGACTATCTGGGAGGTTGTAGTTTAAGTTGTTATTTAGATGAACAGGATTGAAGATGATTTCTCTCGATTCCACAATTTTTCTCTCTATTTCGTCACTGCAATGGAAGATGTTTGTAGATTTTTCCCAGCAGACTTTGTGACTTTGGTTATCATCATTAGGATTAGCCAAGAAAAGGATATGACTTGATAATGCAATTGCTCGCTGTCTCTTGTAAGTAATGTCTCTTATGTGTTCTTCCATACGCATTTCGACAGATTTGTCTGTCTGCCCGAAATAAGGAATATCGCAGTTCACATAATATTTTATATACGCCAGGATATTTGAGTTGATGATGACAAGGTTTTGGGTGGCTAATTAAGGAACGGATCTTTGGAAGTGGAGCGAACAAGGTTCTGATATTGTATTTTTTTAGAACTTTTGCTAATTTATGTGAAACAGTACTTATGTAAGGAATAGATATATTGCTTTTGAATCTATTTGTTTCTTCTGAGTGATGTCTAGGAGGATTAAGAAGGAATTTGTTAATGATTTTCTTGGAATATCCATTAACTTCGAAAGAAGTTTTCAGATGGTTTATTTCTGTAAGCAGTTCATTTGGATCATCAAGAAGAGAACGGGCTCTATGTCCCAAGGTGGAAATTATTCCAGAAATTATTCAGAAGCAATATATCTATTCCTTACATAAGTACTGTTTCACATAAATTAGCAAAAGTTCTAAAAAAATACAATATCAGAACCTTGTTCACTCCACTTCCAAAGATCCGTTCCTTAATTAGCCACCCAAAACCTTGTCATCATCAACTCAAATACCCTGGCGTATATAAAATATTATGTGACTGCGATATTCCTTATTTCGGGCAGACAGACAAATCTGTCGAAATGCGTATGGAAGAACACATGAGAGACATTACTTACAAGAGACAGCGAGCAAGTGCATTATCAAGTCATATCCTTTTCTCGGCTAATCCTAATGATGATAACCAAAGTCACAAAGTCTGTTGGGAAAAATCTACAAACATCTTCCGTTGCAGTGACGAAATAGAGTGAAAAATTGTGGAATCGAGAGAAATCATCTTCAATCCTGTTCATCTAAATAACAACTTAAGCTACAACCTCCCAGATAGTCACTCAGCTGTAATCATGTACTGGCGTTCACGTGATGCAGCAAGCACGCACTCTCCCAACAATGCAACAAATGAAAGAACAGCTTCAAATACAACTACAACGTTTTCATGCTAATTATGTATAAAGACTGTCTATGTTGTTCATAGTCTTTTAACCCTCAATGTTTAGTGTTTTTTCTTTTATAATGTCACCTGAAGAAGGCTGTTACAGGGCCGAAACTAGTAGTGTGTTTATATTAAAACCTTTTTAATTAAATCTCGGTTCTAGTCATTCAATTTTTTTCATAAAACTATGTATGTTAACCGAGTCAAGTCAATGATCATTCTGTCATATATATATATATATATATATATATAAAAGCAGTGACTTTGCCAACATATTGGTGCATCTGTCTTTATAACAAAAAATTAGGTTATTGAAAGCACTGCATATTTTTATTTAGATGCCATCTTGACTCTCCCCTGTGTGTGCATGCATGTGTGTGTGTGTGTGTATATATATATATATATATATATATACGAGGTGGTATCAAAAAGTTTCGAGACTAGCTCTGTTTACGAGAAATTACTTTATTTATCTACGTTTACACACTATCACCTTCAAAATGGTCCCTTGCATATCAATACAGCGCTCCCAGCATTCTTGCCACACATTCCAGAATGTGTCCTGGAAGTCTTCTTTTCGAAGCATATCAAGCACCTTCTGCGATTCATGCTGGATCTCTGCAGTGGTGTCAAAACGGTGACCTTTGAGCTGGATCTTCATCTTCAGGAAAAGGGTGAAGTCTGCAGGAGCCAAATCTGGCGAGTAGGGTGGGTGCGGAAGTGAGATCATTTTGTTTCTGGTGAGAAACTCACGTGTGAAGAGAGCTCGGTGACAGGGTGCATTGTTGTCGTGGAGCATCCAGTTTTTCGCGCGCCACAGATCTGGTCACTTTTGCCGAATGTTCTCCCTCAGATGCCTTAAAACCTGGCAGTAGAACTCGCTATTGACGGTCTGGCCCCTGAGGATGAATTCTCGATGCACAATGTCGCAAACGTCGAAAAAGATGATGAGCATGCACTTGGTTGAGCTGCAGACCTGCCTCACCTTTTTCGGTCGTGGAGATGATGGGCTCTTCCACTGTACTTTCACTTCATCTCAGACTGTTGCTTCATCTCAGGGTCTTACCTGTACACCCAAGTTTCGTCACCGGTAATGATCCTCGACATGAAGGATGGGTCATCCACGGCACGCTGACGGAGTTCTTGGCAGACTTCGATGCGGTGTTCCTTCTGCTCCTGGGACGAACTTAGCAGCAACACGGCGCATGTTCAAATCACACCTGAGGATTGGCTGGACTGTTCTGTATGACACACCGACAATGGCAGCAGTGTTGTGGAGTGTTCTCCAACGATCCTCATGCACAAGTTGCTGAATGGTTTCGACAATTTTGGGGGTTGAGCTCATTGAAGGTCTTCCTGATCTCTCATCATCTTCCAGTGATGTTTTTCTGCTCTTGAAGCACTCGTGCCACTCAAAACACCTCGAACAACTCATTGCAGCATAATCTGACATGATTCGCCGTAAACTTGTAGAACCATGTCAGACGTCTCTGTAGCAGATTTGCCCAGTTTCATCCAGAATTTCACGTTTGCTCTTTGTTCTAATTTGCTGTCCATGATGAAATCACAGATGTGGTAACGCAGGTGGTCAGAATAGCATCAGTTGCACAGCTCCCGATGTACACAGGACGATGTCTTTTGGCACACTAACTTATGAAGGTAGGTGCTCCCTGTGACTGTGCGTGCAGTCACAGGGAGCACCTTTTGGCATGTTACAAACCTAATCTCAAAACGTTTTGATACCACCTCGTATATATATATATATATCATATCAAATATCTCTCTCTCACCCACACATTTTCTTCTAAATTACAGTGATTAGACTTTTCAGTATGGTGGTTATTAATAAAATATATTTTCACTAATAACCAGTTGGTAGCATAACCTTTGCAGTTCTGTGGTAACTGCCATGATGCTAGATGGGTAGAAAAAAAACAATTATAGGTTTGATTCTGTTAATAGTTACTGACTATAGGAGCCTTTCCTAGGCCTTTGTCAACTGGGTTGTTCGTTAGTGGAATCTTTGGTGCTAGTAAGTAGGGTTTTTACTTCTGGAAACTTGGGTAATGGATTGTGGGTCTTAAATCCTACAACTAGAAAATTTGGCCGTAAAACTCATGTTATTTTTGATAATAATACCACTTAGGGTTAAGAACATTATATGGTGACATTTAGTCCCATTGATGACTAAGGGTGGAGAGCAGTATTAAGCTTATGTGCTGGTTTAATCTCTCATTATTAGGTTTAATGGAATGAATACTGCACAGAGAAACAATAAAATATTGGATCCTGTATTTTGCCTCTATCACAGAGACATCATGGATACAACTTAAAATTGCAAAAGCACACACAAAAATACTCAAAACAGAAAAAAAAAATTAGACTAAAAAGCCTAAAGTCCTATGAGGGGACTCTCTGTGGGTGTTTTTAGCTAGCCTTAGCTTTTGACTGAGAGGCCTAAGAATTAGTTTCCCAAATCTTAGTAAGTTTAACACAACCATATTTATTAACATTAGGCTGGTTTAATAAATCTGTTGCTGATTCTAGAAAACTTGAAAGACACTTTTCTTTCACATTTCACTAACCAGCTGCTCTCCATATAAAGAATTTGCTCACACCATCCATATACAACTTCCAAGGAATACTCATGATCTGCTCTTGTTTCCCCTCTGTTCTATGAAAAATCTCAATATTAATCTAATAGCTACTCACTAACTTATACATCTTAATCTTTGTTTCCTCTCATTCTTCTATTCACAAGGCTTTACAAATTGCATTCTTTCAGTCTCAAAATAAATATTAGAAATAAATATAAGTATCAAGAATATAGAAGATGGATATCAGGATGGTGACAAAATATTCTTTAGGCTATTGAAAATCATAGAAATTGAGGAAAGAATACTATAAAAGATGATAAAAGAGACATGAAAACTGAAGGTAAATATATGCTAGATGTCTGGAGTAATTACTTTGAAAGATCATTAAAACAAAACAAAAGTCAGAGCATGGTAGTAAAAAACATTCAGGAGGAAGACAATCGGAAGTATTTATATCAATACTTGAAGAAGAAATAGCGATTAAAAACCTTGAAATATGGAAAGATAGCTGGAGCAGATGATATTTGACCAGAAATGCTCAAATATGGAGGTACAAAATTCAGAAGGCCAACCAGATTATTGGAGCAGAGTACTCATATTATCCATCTGCAAAAAAGGGAAATAAAATTTAATAAGAGCATTAAGCTCACTAAAATGTCAGATACCTTCTTATTTTGCAGTAAACAGATGCATGAGGAATGTAAAGTGCAGGCCAGAAAAGTGACAAGCATGGTTAAAAAAGAAAAAGTAAAATATGAAGGAGATTGGCCAGCCACGTCAAAGATAATTCCAAGGGAATTTTTCTGCTATGTGGCAAGCAAGAGGGAAACTGATTATGGCAGGTTGATTCTGGTGAATAGTTATGTAGCAGAGTAACCATAGCAGATGACATAGTGCAATTATTTAACAAACACTTCATTAGTGTATAATAAATTTAGTTTAATCTTTTATCCAAGTGTAAACAAACAAAGTTTGCACCTGAAGTATCTTCAGGACTGAGGCAACTAGTGGTGAAGGTGGACCAAGCTCTCATCACTCCTTGTCTTAGTATCTCCTATAATGCAAAGCATATCTCCTTGTGGACATGTATAATGCTATGCATTAAAGGAAGGGCCACTACCCAGCCCGGTTTAGACCTTTATAGCGGTCTTGTCAGTGAGAGCCAGACCCAGAGGTACTGATACTAAGGCAGAAGCAATGGAGAAGTCATATTTACTTATACAAGTCGCCAAAAGGTGTTTCACCTTATTATTAAATTACTCTGGATTTAGAGAAAGATGTTGGAAATTTTTTTCCACTTGGTTAGACTATAATAAATTTAATTTAATCCTTTATTCAAGTGTAAGCAAACAAAGTTTGCACCTGAAGTATCTTCAGGAGTGAGGCAACTTGTGGTTAAGGTGGACCAAGCTCTCATCACCCCTTGTCTTAGTATCTCCCATAATGCAAAGTGCATCTCCTTGTGATGATGTTACTTCAGGTGCAAACTTTGTTTGCTTACACTTGGATAAAGGATTAAACTAAATTTGTTATAGTCTAACCAAGTGGAAAAAACTTCCAACATCTTTCTCTAAATCCAGAGTAATTTAATAATAGGTGAGACACCTCTTGGCAACTCGTATAGGTAAATATGACTTCTCCATTGCATCTGCCTTAGTATCACTACCTCTGGGTCTGGCTCCCATTGACGTGACCTCAACAAAGGTCGAAACTGGTTGGAAGCTTAGGTGATGAATGACAAAGCTGTAGCCCATAAAGTTTTAACTGAGGCTTGGCTGTTGCTGGTTTGAGTGTAATGAATGTAATGCTGTAGCCTGTGAAGTTTTAACCGAGGCACAGCTGTTGCTGTTACCCCTTGGATGAGATATGAGCAAATGAGCGGCTCTGTTCGGTGGTGAAGTGAGCCCACCACGGTGTAGAGCCAACCGGTTCTGAGAGTTCTTAGTGATAGGGTGAGCCTGTTACTGAGAAGAACAACACTGAGTTTTTTGGAGTTTGACCTGTACTTGAACATTCAACAAAGGTCAAAACCAGTCTGGGGTAGTGGCCCTTCCATTAATGTATAGCATTATACATGTCCACAAGGAGATGTGCATTGCATTATGGGAGATACTAAGACAAGGAGTGATGAGAGAGCTTGGTCCATCTTTACAAGTTGCTTCAGTCCTGAAGATACTTCAGGTGCAAACTTTGTTTGCTTACACTTGGATAAAGGATTAAAACTAAATTTATTATAGTCTAACCAAGTGAGAAAAAACTTCCTACACTTCATTAGTGTATATCATAGTGGTGTGCATTATACTTTGCAACAAGTTGAAGGGAGGCAAGAATTATTAGAAATAAAGGTGAATGAATGTGAAGGTATGTCAAGTGTTGCTCAGGTAAGATGTTAATAAGGCTGTGGGAATGAATGACTTATCACCATGTATTTTTAAAGAATGTGCAAAAGAATTAGCCATACCCTTGTCCTGGTTATTTAATGAAAGTCTTGCATTGTGGAGGTTCATAAGGAGTAGAAAGAAGGCAAATAATACCTCTCCACAAGCATGGTTCAAGAACTGAAGTTTCCAGTTATAGACTGCATTGCATATTTGTAGTTGTGATCAGAGTGTTGGAAAAATTGGTTAGAAATAGAATACAGAATTGGGTTGATGAACATAAGATTCTCTATGATGGTCAGCATGGGTTGGTGAAGGGCAAGTCTTGTTTCAGCAATCTGCTTATGTTTTATGATAAGGTGGCGAATGTGTTGGATAAGGAAGAATCATATACACTAATATTCTTGGACTTTACAAATACATTTGATAGATTACCACATAAGTTGGTATATAAGTTGCAAAAGATAGGAATAGATAATATATTGGTTAGATGGATCAGAGATTGGATCTCTGAATGATACTCCATACTGTTTAACTTATTTGTTAATGATATGTCATGTGGATTGACTGGGGATCTTCGAATGTTTACCGATGATGCAAAGTTTGGTAGAATTATCAGGAGTAGTGCTGATAATTCTCTACAGGAAGATTTGAACAGACTTTTAGCTTGGACAAATGAGTGGGGGTTGCAGTTTTCATGTTAATAAATGCAAGGTATTACACTTTGGGATACAGAGATATAAGGCTACAAACGTAATAGTGTCACTGTACTACAGGAAGTGGATGAGATTCAGGATCTTGGAGTGATTATGGACAGTGGGCTGAAGTTCCAAAGGCACATCACACATATTACAAAGACTGCTATGATAAAAAGTACATTGATGTATAGGGATAAGGAGGTGGTAGTGCCTCTATTTTAAGGCTTTGGTCAGACTACATATGTACTATTGTGCTCAGATTTGGTCACCTAATTTTCAATGTGATGTGGAAACACTAGACAGACTCTAATGACAAACCAAAGTGATATCAAGACTTTGTTGGTTATGAAGAGCATTTGAGAGAATGTGGATTACAGTGGTTGGCGGATAAAAGGAAAAGAGTGGATGCTAAGATGGGAAGAACAAAATGCCCTCCCTGGAAAGTATATAAAGATGTGGTGAAGAGGGGCGTTAGGAGTAGATTTTTTAAATGGAGAATTGTAGTGAGTGGAATGCAGTGCATTGTGAGTGCAGGAAGTGTAAATAACTTCAAAGCTCATTATGATAGACATGTTACTGGTTGAGTGGTCCTCCCACGATGAGTTTGTTGACTCCATGTACATTACCAAATAATCATAATAATATGTTTGTTAATTTATTGTCTCTAATATCTCAAATTCAGATATATGAAATACATTCCCTGTATTGAGATATAACTGAAAATTTTGAAGAATTAATTTATTCAGAAATTTACATAATTTAAATACACAGAAAGAAGAAGGAAAAAACGTATTATAGAATTAGTAATACAGTTGATATAGTTGTTTATTTATCATGTAAGATGTTAGAGTGGATGGGGAACAAAATATTTCTATTGCACAAAGAATAAGCTTGAACTGATGTGATCCAGCTATAGGCCCTATCTTTGAAATGCTGATCATCATTCCAAAATCTAATCTTTAAAGGTACCTGTGGCATCATAACTATAAACAAAAATTACATGATAACCACAGTAATTAACTTCAATGAAAGTACAGATATTTCATACTGAAAATAACAGTACATCAACAGTGTGTAGATGCTCGTGTCAAATATGTTCGTGTTTGGTATTGACACCAAACACAGTATCCGGTGGGATGAAGCTCATCTTCTCCATAGAAGATGACCTTTTATATCAGCCTAACTTGAATTTGAACGATTGTCTCTTTCTCTCTGAAAAGTTTGGGAGATTCTCATTTTATATTAGTATATTAATTTCTAGCTCATAGCAACTGTTTTCGATTGGTAAACTCGTTGTTGTATGTACCTTGTATTCCTGTTCTTTGATTTGCTTGTTTCTACACACTGATGATGTACTGTTATATTCTGTATGAAATATCTGCACTTTCATTAAAGTTAATTACTGTGGTTATTGTGTAATTTGTTGGTAATCATTCCAAAGATATATCCTCAAAAGTATCTACCTTTGAAAAAGTTGTGGGGAAGCTAATTAGATCTTGAATGCAGAAATAGGTAGAAGGGATATGATCCTGTATAAGCTTTAACACACTTGTTAAGTGACTCAGCAATAGTCTTTTTCCATGTTAAAATGAACTAAAAGAAGGATCAGATATTTACTTGGCAAACATTATTACCAATATCATGCTCAACATAATGTATATCTTGAACTTTGGGGGAGGAGGATAAAAAAAAACCTCCTAAAAAAGTATTCAGCCACATTCACTTCACTATCGACTCTCTTGCTCAGTCTACCCCCAGAAAAGCAAATCTTATATACCTTCTCATTTACCACACCTCTAATAATAGAATTCTCATACATAGTCACTCTTGAATCATTGGACACCTCTTGCACACTGCCTTCTTTTATTCCAGCCTTCCTCTTCCTGCCACACATACCTGTTAATCTCTTCTGCAATTTCCTCATCTCATCTTGTTGCCAACTCCACTGTCATATCCTGAGTTATTTTCTGCTTCTCTTCGCTATCTCTACCAGGTTAATTGCAATTTCATCCTTGCTCCTATCACGCTCGTTATCTTACAGTTTGTCAGTTTAATTTTTGTGTATGCTATCTTACTGCTACTTCAGTCACTTATTTATACTGTCTTTCACATTTCTTTCAGTGCTAACTTCTGCTACTTTATTCTCTCACTTCCAACAAGTCTTGCTTTTCTGGCTTGTAAAACATCTACGATACACTCTGTCTCCACTGCAACTCACATACCACAATTCATTTTCACTAGGTAACAAATACATCATGCATGCATGCCACATTTCACAAATTCCCCCACGCAAACCCCATACCCAATGATGTCTTGGCTGCCATTGTTCTCATTCGCTTCGGCACCATGAATAATACATTTATCTATCATACATGGTGTAAATATATCAAAAATAGACACACTCAAACACTTAGTCATACACAAGATTACTGCAATCGGTACTTATCAAAATATCATTAAATCAATATTAAAACGATGACTTAGCTGTTAGCTCATGATATTGTAGTCCATCCAGTATACATCACCTGATATAATCATACAACAAAGCAACAAATCACTTAAGCAAACCTGAGCCCGGAACTTGGGAGGGAGACCAGCTGGGAACCCTGGGGGTGCAGCTAGAATAACAATTTTTTTGATGGGTGGGAGACATGATTTAAGGGGACATTAGGAGAATGTAAGGACAAATATCAGGAGGTCAACTTGGGAGGGAGACCAGCTGGGAACCCTGGGGGTGCAGCTAGAATAACAATTTTTTTGATGGGTGGGAGACATGATTTAAGGGGACATCAGGAGAATGTAAGGACAAATATCAGGAGGTCATTGAGGAGAGTGAAAGATAACAGTGTAGTAGGAAAAGTCAGTGTGTTGCCATGGAGTGACAATGATGATTCAAAACAAAAAAAAGTATCATGAATGGTATGCTGACAGAGATGTGTGAGGAAAAGGGTGCAGTTTGAGAGAAGAATGAAATTATACAGCGGTGACAGACTGCATTTGAATGGCTTTGGAGTGAGTGAACTGAAGAGAAACTGTTGCTAGATGGAAGTACAGTGTGTGTGTGAATGATGTAAGTACGAGATCAGTAGTAAGAGGTGAAGTGAAAGATCGGAAGAATGGAATGGAAGAGACCAAAGTGCTCAACATCGGAAATAATATTACTAGGATAGGAATACCAGAGAAACAAGGGGAGCCCAGGTGGACAGAGTGACATGGCAAAGGGAGATTGCATGTTAGAAGTAGTAAGAAATGCATGAATGGGGATGATCAGCATAGAATTTGACATGATCGGGATGCAAGTAGGATAGTTGAGACTCAGCGTACATAAGGGTAAGTATTGATAAAGGTGATTAGGCATGGGCAGGTATAGTGTGGAAATCACAACCAACAAGTGGCTTAGATTGGACTGGTTATAGACCTAAAAGTGAACTACTGTGTTTTAGAAAGACCAGGCTTATCAGAAATTGTTTCGCTGATTGAGTTTATTCACCCAAAAATCATTGGAATTAGTGAAACTTGGTTGAATGAAGATGATATCATAGTAGAAAGGCTTATATGTTGGCTATTCATAACTATTATTTTTCAGAAAATTACAATGTAGAAGATGATATCCTGACAAGAATAGAAATGGAAAGTTACAGTGTTTTTTGCAAGGATAGAAAGCAAAGAATGGAAGGGGTGTGTAATGCTGATGATAGCATGGAAGTTATATCAACATAAGGTAAGTGTGAAAGATGGAAATAGCAGCAATGGTTTTGAGGCAGTGTGGTGTAAGGTGGTGGTTGACAGGAAGAGATATTTAGTTTGATGTTGCTGTAGACCAGAGAATGTGGAGGGAGATGAGGAAGAAATGTATAAGCAACTTGGATTAGTTACCAAGGGAAGGGTGATTTTAATTATGACAGTATAGGTGGAGCATTTGGGAATAAGGAAAATGAATTTGTTGAGTTCTTGACAGACAACTATATTAAGCAGTACATAAAGGAAGGCACGTGAGGATTGAGAGTTTTAAATCTCATCATTTCATCAGAGTATGCAATGTAAAAATACTTAACAGCATCAGTGTGTGAATGTATTACGAAGTCAGAAAGCTGAATAGGGCAGGTGTCAGATGGATGAATGAGAGGTGAAGAATGAAATCTGAACGAAAGGGCTTTGGGCAGCACAAAATGATTAATGGTAAATCAGTTGTTGCACAAAGAATACCAAGAACAGGCCAGGAGAGTGACTCAGTTGGTAAGGACAACAAAAGTGTATTATGAGCAGAAATTTGCAAATCAAGCCAAGATTTGGAGAGTTTTTTTCTATATGTTGCAAGTAGAAAGAAGAATAATTATGGTAACATGATGTTAATGGATGAGAGTGGGAGATTGGTAACTGCTGTAGAGGACATAATCGAGGTATTCAGTGAGCTGTTCATCAATGTGTTTCAATCTCAGTGTGAAATCAGAATCTCAAGTGTAGAGAATGAAATGGGAGAAGACAGTAGTAAACAAGCAAGACGTATGTGAGGAGTTTAGTAAGATGTCAGTAAGGCAATAGGAGTTAATGATATATCATTAACTCTTATTTCCTATCTTAAGGAATTTTTCTAAGGAGATAGCATCAGCCTTGGCGTATGTGTTTAGCAAGAGTCTTGCAACAGTAGAAGTCCCAAAGGGGTTGAAGGAATGTGAAATTGTTTCATTTTACAAAAGAAAGTTATAAAGCTATGGTTGCAAATTATAGGCCAATCTGTATATCTGCAGTTGTAGTTAAAGGCATTGGAGAGGTTTGTGAGAGAAAGAGAGGATACAAAAGTGGGGTAATAACATAGATATTCTTTGTGCTTGTCAGCATAGGTTTGTTCAAGGGAGGTTGTGTTTTATCAACTTGCTTGTGTACTATAAGAAGGTGACAAATGTATTGGACAAGGGTGATACATATACCACTGTATATTATTATTATTATCATTATTATTAAACAAGACCTCATGGAGTCAAAGACTCATCTGGGAGGTCCTCTTAAACACACTCAAACTCCTTACAGACACCACACTTGGTGTCTGCAAGGTATATGTATCGCCCTTGTCCAATACATTTACAATACAATACAATATGTTTGACAAAATTATACTTAATTTTGCCAAAGCTTTTAATAGATTGTCACACCACAAATTGGTAACTGAACTGAAGCAGATGGGATTAGATGATAAATTAGTGAGTTGGATAGGCAACTGGCTCTCAGATAGGTATCAGCAAGTTGTGTATAGAAATACAGTATCTCAGAAGAGGAAAGTCACTAGTCGTGTGACATGGGTCTGTCTTGGCACTACTGTTATTTAATTTATATATTAATGATGATGTTGGCCTTGTTTTAACTGGTGATATACAACTGTTTGCAGATGATGCAAACTGCAAAGCCCCCCCCCCCAGTATATATATAAAATTACAAAGGTCTGTTTATTTTCACTGTAAGTTGTTTTCATTAAAGAAAGCACAAGAAGTGAACTTTGTGTCATTGTGATATTACTATGCTCCTATCATGTTTTAAAATGGCAATCTTACCTATAAATGGTTGAAAACCTATAGCACATTAGTACTGTGGGTGCCTAAAGGTCACATAAAGTGACCAAGATGATAGCAGGTCTGTGGAATGAACCTTATGAGAATAGGTTGAAGATTTCTGGGTTGCAGAAATTGGTCGATAGGCGAAGGAGGGGTGATATGATTGAGACATTCAAATTACTGAAGGGTTTCTATAAGATTGATCCAGAAGATATTTTTGAAAATATGACTGGTGGTGGGAGGACTAGGGGCCATGAATGGAAGCTGGGCAAGAGCTTGGTTGACAAGGGCGTTAGAGCTAGGTTTTTTACTTGGAGAGTAGTGAATGAGTGGAATAAGCTTCCAGAGTCTGTTGTGAGTGCTACGACCGTGAATGAGTTCAAGGCAAGGTATGATAGATACTGTGTGAATGTCGAATAGTTGTTCTTGACATGATGTTAGGGCCTCCCTCAATGAGTCTGTCGACTCCTTGGAGTTGCCCGGAACAACAATAATAATAATAATCTAAAAACTGAGTTCTAGAAAACAAATGTAAATTTTCAAGCTACTTCATGTACCTGATAAGCAAAGTGATAGTTTCAGCTTGCATATTAGAGGTTTATTGTTTTGACACCTTTAGGCTATTTGTTTCTCTTTTTAATAAAATACATATTTCTATCAAGTTTTAACCTTATAGGTAAACCAGATGATCTTGACTCATATATCAAGATTGAATTTCCCTTTCCAAATGTAAGTTATGTCTTTTTCTTTTATAGTAAAGAATATTCCTTATGAGTTTAATAAGTCTGTTATACAAAAATTATTTAGCAGTAAAAAAATAATACGCGAGGAAATGTATAATAAATAAATCACCTTGAATCATAATTGTGATCTTTGATTGTAAGTTTTAAGATATTTTTAAACATCATAGAAAAAATTGCGATTCAAACTATACACATGCATTCAGAGTGTAAGATATAGGTATATAGATTCCCAGGTGATCTATTTCATAGAATGAAAAGTTAGACTTAACTTAATCTAAAAAAAGAAAAACAAAACATGATTTTGCAGTTAATTTTTTCATTAACAAAAAAAATTACATAATTAATATTTACATTAATTACATGCTATATGATTATAGATCACATAGGTGTCAAAGGCATATATATGACTTATTTGAAATATGACTTGGCATCAATGGCAATATCATATTAAAAATGAAGAGATTAGGAAAGAACTTGATATTGTTATCATCCAGGAAGTTAGCAGAGCTAATCTCAGATGGTATCGTCATGTAAACAGAATGGCACAGGAAAGATTAGCAAAACAAGTATTCCCTGCCAGGTTGGCAGGAAAAAGACCCAGAAGAAGACCAAGAAGGTGGATTGATACAGTAAAAAGTGTCTTAGAAGAAAGAATATAAGATCTGATAATATTGGAGTCTTGACAGGTAACAAATAGATTTGGAGGAAAATTGTAGATAGGGAGTTAGTGGTGATATAAATTTTTCATGTAGTATTATTATATAATAAATTTAGTTTAATCCTTTATCCAAGTGTAAGCAAACAAAGTTTGCACCTGAAGTATCTTCAGGACTGAGGCAACTCGTGGTAAAGGTGGACCAAGCTCTCATCACTACTTGTCTTAGTATCTCCCATAATGCAAAGCACATCTCCATGCAGACATATAATTGATGGAAGACCTCAAAGGTTTCGATCTTTATTGAGGTCTTGTCAGTGGGAGCCAGACCCAGAGGTGATGAGAGCTTGATCCACCTTTATCACGAGTTGCCTCAGTCCTGAAGATACTTTAGGCACAAACTTTGTTTGCTTACACTTGGATAAAGGATTAAACTAAATTTATTATAGTCTAACCAAGTGGGGGAAAAAAAAACGACTTCCAAGTACTATTATATCCTGTACACCCCTTGAGTGTATATGTCAGGAATTTGATGATGATGATGTTATAGCTCATTACTGGACATAGCAAGCCAACCAGTGCTTCTGACTTAATGTTCATTCCTCACCTTCTTGTGATGCTCCCAGTTAGTAGGATAGTTGGGTTGGGGTAGGCTAACTATTCGAGGTTTATCATTGGTTGGGTAAACAAGGTCCTTGCTGTTTTGATAGACCAAGAAGAACAATAAAATATGAAAATGATAAGTGAAAAACACAAACTCAACATCAGAATAATAGGCACTATCAGTGGAAAAAAAAACATAACACTGGCAGAAGAATTAAAGAAGTACTTGGGGGATATTCTTCTAAATAATAATTAGAAGATGGTACATACGGTAGTGATAAGGGAGGGAAGGAATTGCTATAGCATTCAATCCTAAACACAAAAATAAACTATGAATTGAACTGCAGGCAGTTTCAAGTAGAGTAGTGTGGATAAAAATTAAACTGAAGAATTGTACAGTTGACTTATTTGTGCCTGCACTCCCACATTAAGTTCTGTTGAGTGAGTTCTACTATGGCAGAAGTGAAAGATTTTTTTTGTCATTAGAGAAGGCAGCTGACACAAAGAAAAAGTTTGTCGGTGTTGAACAGCAGAGTATGAAATGAATCCCAGATACAGACATTATGGGAAAATTTGGAGAAAAGATTGATACATGCTGTATTTCTGCTCAAGGCATAAATGGATCATTAGTAAAACCATGCTCCAACATAAAGATATGCACAGATTCACATGAAGAGAAGACATACAAAAAGTCTTATTTTCACTTTATTAATAGTTATTTTCTTGGTGGTTCAGGACACAACAGTATACAGAGAATATGAAATAGAAAGTGATTACCATATACGTGTGGACAGATTTATGTGTTCGTCGTACATGTTGTTTATTTTTTAACGGTATATATTAGAACACAGAAAAATAAGTAAATAATTAATTTATTAACTTATTGCTGATATTTTGCTGGTGTTATAACTAGCATCTTCAGAGCACAAAAACATAGTTTGTCACAATACGCGAGACTATAACAACATGGTGTAAGAAACCCCTCCCACTATCCACCACAGAGAACTACAACAAAATAGTCACCATCCCATACATTAAAGGCGCATCCGAAAAGATTTCAAGAATTCTTAATAAACATTAACTATGCACCACATTCAGACCGTGTAGCAAATTAGCAACCCTTATCCGCTCACCCAAGGACAGCATTCCCCCTTTATCACATCCAGGGGCGTATGAAGTACCCTGCTCATGTAATCAAGCCTACTGCGGTCAAACAGGAAGAACTGTGAACATCTGCATCAACGAACACAAAAGATACATCCAGTATTATCACTATAGCAAGTCGGGCCTAGCAGACCATATTCTGGGTACCCCTGCACACAGGATCAACTGGAAGAACACAAAAGTACTGCACAGAAGTTCTTACAAGTCGGAGAGAGTGTTCTTAGAGGCAACAAAAGCCCTGAAACACACTCCAAATCTCAACAAATATGGCTGTATAAATTTGCCTAAAATCTGGAGACAGTCATCTTAAGAAAAAACTAGTACCGGTTTCTTTCTCTGTTTAGGACTCTAGTCTTATGTGATAGCTGCTTTTTTTTTTTTTTTTTACTTCTTTTCAGATAGAGGCCTCCAAAATCAGGACTCTAGTCTTTGTGTTGCTGCTACAATTTTGTTTAACTAGTCCGTTGATTACACTATGTTGTTATATTCTCGCATATTGTGACAAACTGTGTTTTTGTGCTCTGAAGATGCTGGTTATAACACCAGCGAAATATCAGCAATAAATTAATTATTTACTTATTTTTCTGTGTTCTAATACATACCGTTAAAAAATAAACAAAATGATTACCATATAGTTTTAAGCAGTTAAAAAAAAAAGAAAGAAAAGAATATTGTATTGAAAAGAAAATATATACAAAAGTGAAAGAGTTGGGAAAACAAGATCCAAATCTGGAGACTTGGTAGCAGACTTTGTGAAGAAAACATCAATTGCTTTGGCCAACAAGGTATATGGTGAAGTGTTTGCTAGGATAGAAAAATCAGAACCCCATAGCAGATCCAAGACATTCCTGGAGAAAAAAACATATCAAAAGTTCCGTGTGAGTAAGTTATCATCCCTCCCCAAGTGATTATAGAGAGGAAAAAAAATGTAAGAAAGCTAAGTTGTGTGTAAGAGTAAACCAGTTTCAAACATAGCAAAAGTCATTGAAGCCTTTAGTAAGAATCTGGAAGATAAATAACAGGGAGATGAAAAAATACTTTGGAAGCTATTAACAAAATGAAGGTTAGAAGTGGAGGAAAGATTATCGTAGAAGGTTAATAAAGAGAATAAATATATTTTGGATGTCTGGAATAATTACTTTATCATCATCATCAGATTCCTGATTTGTACCCTCAAGGGGTGTTCAGGATATGATAGTACTACATTAAAAATTTACATCATTACTAACTTCCTATTTACAATTTTCCTCCAAATCAGTCTATTATTTGTTGAGACTCCAATATTATCAGATCTTATATTTCTATCGTCTAAGGCACCTTGTACCATAATCAATCCACCTATATCTTGGTCTTCCTCTGGATTGTTTTCCTGCCAACCTGGCAGAAAACACTTGTTTTTCTAATCTTTCTTCGCCCATTCTGTTTAAGTAACCATACCACCTGAGATTAGCTCTGCTAACACATTCCTGGATGCTGACAATGTCAAGTTCTTTCCTAATATCCTCGTTTTTAATATGATATTGCCATTGATGCCATCTGTTCACGCCTCTAATCTTTCTCAGGACTCTCATATCTGAGGTCTCTAGTCTTTGGTCAAGTGTTTTACTTCTGACTCAGCTCTCAGATCCATAAGTTAAAACTGGTTTGAACACTGTCTTGAATACAGCTAATTTAGTGATCCGACTAATTTCTCTCTTATTCCATATGAATTTATTCAATTGACTTCCTACCATACCAGCTTTGTTGATTCTGTTGTCTAGTTCCTTATTTAATTTACCATCTTCACTAAAAATCGTGCCTAAGTAGTTGAAATGTTTTACTTGTTCCACAGGGTTCTCCATTCACAACACAGTTGACATTTTCAATGATTCTACCTATTTTCATTGTCTTTGTCTTTTCATTGCTGACCTTCATTCCATATCTATTACAACAGTTATTCAGTTTAGTCAAGAATCTTGCAAACTTGTAGCAGATTTATTTAGAAGTATAACATCATCTGCATAAATCAAAGAGCTGACATTAACATCGCCAATTCCGATATCATATTTAATACCACTTTCCTTCATATGTGATCTATATAGATAAAGATTGTTAAATGAAAGAATTAGTAACACACCAGTGGTAAAAAATATTCAAGAAGAATGCAGTCACACCTGACCAGAAATGCTAAAATATCTTGTAGTTGCTGCATAATTCAGATAGCGTTGCTAGAATTTTTAATTCTAGATGATTGGAGTAGAAATCTCAAAGTACCTATCTTTAAAAAAGTAAATAAATAATGATTGATTCTCTTCCATCAAGACAGGCTGAGTACTTCATGAGTCCATCTTCTCCACTCTTCTCTTAATAAATAAAGGTTAATAAAATAAAATGTGAGAATTACAGAGAAATATCTTTACATATGTTCCAGTTAAGATTTATACAAACATACTTGAGAAGAAGCTAAAAAAAATTGTAGAAGAGAAACTTGTTGAAGAAACTGGTTTCAGACCGGCTTTCATTCTGATCATCTCAGGTAAGCCAGAGATGATCAGAATGAAAAAGGCATTGACAGTGTAGCAATTAAAAAAAGCTGTTCAAAATATTACAAATCATATGATGTAAACAGGACATTATACAGAGCATTACAGTTTTTACTTAACCTTTAAGACAGAAGTTAGAACTCAATTAGATGCTGAAAGGTCATTTGATATAAAATTGGTGGAAAACAAAAATGCACTATCGTCGTCATGGAACTATTATAGTTAAGGTCCCAGATTACTTACAGTGATCTGGAATCTTAACTCTCATATAGCAACACTCATGTTAAATTATGGATTAGGCCACCACTTTTGCTGTATTAAACTATCTGTATGAATTTGTTCTCTGATGATGATATTATAAACAGAATATAGCTTTGATGAGGTCAGGCCAGTAGAATAACGGTTGATCAAATTATTGTCACTTTGGCTTACTCTTTGAACTATGATATAGCTTGTCTTTATATATGTGTGTGTGTGTACTCCAGATGATGACCCTAATATGAAGATCAAAACGTCAGGAAATTGAAGTAATTATTCCTAACATTGTTGTAGTCTCTATAATTTTACTGAAATGAAAATAAACTCACCATCAGCAAAATTCAACAATTAAGTGATGAGAAGTATCAATAGAAAATGAGTGGAACTGTCAGAAGGAATTGAGAAGTATTCCATCAATATAAATAGTGTTACTGAAACAGAGAAGACAAAAATCTGGTGATATGATATTTTTTCAAATAGCAAGTATAAGATGTTCATCAACATCATGAAATTCCTGACATGTACCCTCAGGGATGATCAGGATATTATATTAGTACTGCAAGATGTTATATTCAGGTAATGATGAACAACGAACACGAAGAAGATTTTGAATTGCACCCAGTTTCAAGTGGAGTGATGTGAGCAAGCATCAAAAGATGCTTGCTCACATCTAATGACAGAAAGAATTTTTTCGTTCATTAGAGAAGATAATTGACAGAGAGAAAGTTGATCCTCCATTGAGATCTAAACAGCAGAATAGAAAATGAATACCAGACATTTAGTAATGTGTTTAGAAATGGAGAAAAGAGCAACGCTAATAATAATGGTAATTACTTTCTGGAGTTCTGTTCAAGACATAAACTATTCATCACCAATACCATTTTCAGCATACAGTTGTGCACAAATTCACATTCAGAGAAGACACAAGAAAAGTCTCATTCATTGAGATGATATACTATATCTGAAATTTTTTCATGTAGCTCTTCTAATTTCAAATCAGTATTACACAGCATGCTTATTTTGCTAAGGAGCACCCCCTGTGTTTGAATGTGCTGGCTTTGACCTGTGATTTAATGATTAAAACTGTTATGACGTAGATAATGCATTTTGAGATACATACCTTGGGGCAGACTGGGAGTACTTAATGTAATAATTTTATCTTCAGAAACTTGAAATTTAACTGAGATAATACTATTATCGTTAAATTGTTTAAAGCATAAGAAACTGAACATCGTAAAAGAATAAGTTACAAAAGAATTAAATATGATAACTGTAAAGAATTAAAATATGAAGGCTAAAAAAAATACACAAAGGCAAAGTATGTCTTCAGAAGTGTGAAGAGCACACTTCTAAACATGACTTCATGTTGAAACGGTTCATATACTGTAATTATGCAACATCACTTTTATTCCTCTATCCTTTTTGAGGTTTAAATTATTTCCCATATTATTTATCCTCTTCTGGTATTTTAATCATTGGCCATGTATTTTTCAACCTTCATATTTTAATTCTTTACACTTTAAACCATTTATCGATAATAGGGTTATCTCGGTGAATTCCAAGTTTATAAATTTCAAGTTTGCGAAGATCACAGGTCAAAGCCAGCTCATTCAAACACATGGGTGCTTCTTAGCAATGAAAGCATGCTATGTTATATTGAGTCTCATTCATTGTTATCATTGATAATGATATGTTAATGCTGGTTCATGATAAATAATATACTGGAGATTTGAAATAGGAAATGATCACAAATGTCATATTGAAAATAAAAGTATGTACAAAAGTTTTAAAATGTGCTGATCAAAGTGGAACTGGTTTCAGAAGTAAACTGTATACTACTCAAATATACAAATATTATTAAAGAAAAAATGAAGTAGTTCCTAAACATAATCAAACCTTAAGGAATCATTGGGAGGCTTAAAAAAACATTAATTGATTCAGCAGAGAGCTGTAAGGTAAGATTTATTTACAGGGATAGAAAAATCAGAACAGCATGGCAGACTCAGAAATTTAAAGAGGCAGTCTTGGAAAAAAAGGAAACATACTGATAGTTGCTAGTAATTCAGCATATGCCCTGAAAAAATAGAGAAAAATGCAAGAAGCATTACAAAAAAAGTAGCTAATTAGAAGTCATGAGATGATTTTGATATTATTATTATTACTACACCCTCCATGGAGTCAGCAAACTCATCGTGGAAAGTTCATTCAACTGACAACATATTTATCATCCTGTCCTGTCAGGTGTCTTCTTCCTGGAGATTGACTACCATGTGTCTCCACCATGTCCTATTTTGCACCTCTCTGCTGCATTCCTCATATGAGAGATAGATCCAGTCTTCTATATTTTTCATCCACTCCAGTCTTTGTCTTCCTCTCTTTCTTTTTCCCTCAACAGTTCCTTTGAGAAGTGTCCTTTGTAGGCAGTTATGTCTCAAAATATGTCCAAAATATTTGACTTTTCTCTTTTTAATTTCTTTCATCAGGCTCCTGTTTACGCTTCTGTCTAGTACCTCTTCATTTGTCTTTTTGTCTTTCCATGATATTCTCATAATTCTTCGCAGCATCCACATTTCAGAGGCCTCCAGTTTTTTCACACTCAGATTGGAGAGTGTCCATGTCTCTACTCCACATATAATTTAGGTTGCCCATCATTATAATAACATCATCTGACTTAGCACTGGAGATTGCAGTTTGGATGTCTTCATAAAATTGTTCGAACTCTTCATCTGGGTGATCTTGGGTTGGCGCATATGCTTGGATAATATACAGGTTGAATTGTTGTGCAGTTATTTTGGCTGTTATGATTCTGTCATTTATGTGCCAATATCCCTGTAGAGACTTTGCAATTCTATTACTTAGGACAAGCGCTACTCCATTAAGGTGTAAGTCGCTGCCAGAGTAGATTATAGTGTGATTTTTTCTTCTTATTATGCCTGTATCTGTCCACCTCACTTCACTGATACCTGCAATATCGGCCTTCATCACTTCTAATTCCTGGAGTAGGTTATCTAATTTGCCTACCTCGTAGAGTGTTCTGATGTTCCATGTTACTATTTTCAAGAGATTGCTCCTGGTTTTCAGACAAGGGACATCTGAGAATATCCTCCCTGGAGGGTTTGGGATATTATCTTCATACACTACCTTAGTAGTTCTTGTCTTACAATTCCCGGTTTCAAGCTCTTCTTCTATGTAGCTATAAGAGCTGATGGTTACAGGAGTCTCAACCACATCTCTAACTTCATATTGTGACATGGTGTGTTTCATGGTTGACAATGGATAAATATGTGGTGAGGCTCCGATCTCTTCCACGATGGCTGGCCACAAGTCCCTTAGATGTCAGGAGTGTGCCCTCGATGTGCTGCACATCTTGCTGTCATGCCCTTGATGCCATTGATCAGTCAGTGTTGATTCTTCTGCCATCTTGACCATTCCAGACTTCTTGCACATAAAGGGTGACATTCCCTATTTACAGCATTCTTTATTGCTGATACCCTCACTAAGTTTAGTCCGCCAGCTGAGGCGGTTTATCGGGGTGTGGCCGCTGGTGTGCACTACCAACTTCTTGGAGCCATAAGTGAGAGTTGAGTGTATGTGAGGACCAGAGCCCAACATCCTGACCCTGAGATCAGCGGCTGACATTGATACTAAGGTGCTATCTCTCCATACATCCCATATACCCCTTTAACCCATACACTCATTAACAGCATATTCCGGTAATGCATTCCATTCACTCAAAATTCTCCATGTAAAAAATCTACTCCTCGCATCCTTCTTCATCACACTCTTACATTACTTCGAGGGATAACCTCTGGGGTTTTCCCCCTCTCATCTTCTAATCGTTTTATAATCCCATCTGGATTAATAATAAAATCCCCTCACAAACTTAAATGTGTCTATTATATCATCTCTTTTCCTCCTGTCCACCAAACTTGGGAATTTACATTCCTTCAGCCTCTCTCTATAGCCAACATTCCAGAGTCCTGGTATTGTCTTAGTCATTCATCTTTGGACCCTCTCCAATGTTTCCACATCACGCTGAAAACAAAGGGACACCAGATTTAAGCAGAATAGTCCAAGTGTGGTATGACTAATGCTTTATTCATGGCACAACCACTTCCCTATCCCTGTATGTTAGAGTAATTCTTATCATAGTAGCACTACGATGTGCAGCCATTGTAACACTAGCAACATTCCCTCTAAATTTCAGTCTGCAGGGTGCTTAAGGGTCAAAGCTGTATAACTGAGAGGAGACCTCCACATTGCCTTTAAAGGAATGTGGAGAACCGACCCGAGCTTCTAACCTAATGTCCAATCCTCACCTTCTCGTTGTGCACCCTGTTAGGTATCTGCCTGAATACTGAACAAACGAGGATGGGCTGGCAATTTGGGATTTAGCCGACCAAATTGCATTTTTATTGGCTTAAACTAAAATATAAAATGATTGTACAACATGTCAGAATTGCATGCTGGCTGGGACTTCACCCAGTTAAACAAGGGACCCCATTGTTTCACCAGGGAACCAGGGCAAATAGCAAAAATTCAGCTACTGGAACAAATCTTAAAACACACTCCAACTCGTCACCAGAGTTCAGGATTGGTATTATCAACATAAGAAGCTTGAATGGCAAAGAAATGGAGCTAGCTGAGGAAATTGGATAAGTACCAGATTGACATAATAGGGGTAACTGAAACAAAAAAGACAAAATCTGGTGAGATTTTTCTGAGCAATAAATACAAAATGTTATATTCAGGCAATGACAATCAAGGAAAACAAGGTGTAGCTATAGTATTGAACACAAAAAATGCTAATCTTCTCGAATGGCAGTCAGTCTCAAGTAGAGTAATGTGGGCAAATATGAGAATGGGGAACTGGACAATGACACTTATTTGTGCTTATGGTCCCACAGAAGGTTCTACTAAGGTAGAAGTGGAGGAATTTTTTGAGGCTTCAGAGAAAGCAACTGACACAATGAAAAAGGAAAAGTTGGTCCTTGTTGGGGATCTAAATAGCAGAGGTAGGAAATGATTGTGAGACATTCAAAAATATTTTGGGAAAATTTGGAGAAAAGAGCAAAGCTAATAATAATGGCAAATATCTGTTGGATTTCTGCTCAAGGCATG
The DNA here is from genome assembly GCF_054136105.1 of Typopeltis vanoorti. Taxonomy (NCBI): domain Eukaryota; kingdom Metazoa; phylum Arthropoda; class Arachnida; order Uropygi; family Thelyphonidae; genus Typopeltis; species Typopeltis vanoorti. The sequence continues at coordinate 64,280,686 of NC_143552.1, forward strand.
GACTGGTTATTACTAACACCATGTTCCAACATAAAAATGTACACAAATTCACATGGAGAGAAGACGCTAGGAATAAGAAAAGTCTCACTGACTATGTTATTGTTGATAGTGATGTTTTCCCACTGGTGCAGGACACTAGAGTGTACAGAGGATTTGAAATTCGAAGTGATCACCATTTAGTCTTGAGTAGGATAAAATTGAATTTCATACAGAAAAGAAGAACATGTAAGAAAGTTTTAAAGCAAATAAAAGTTGAGCAGCTCTGAGATGTAAACTGTAGACTAAAAGACATAAGCATTATTGAAGAAAAAAATGAAAGAGTTCGAGAATAGGAACCAAACCTTGAAGAGTCAATGGCAAATCCTGAAGAAAACATTGATTGATGCAGCCAGAGAGGCATGTAGTGAGGTTGTCTGCAAGGATAGAAAAATCAGAACCCCCGTGGTGGACACAGGAAGTTAAAGAGGCAGTGAAGGAAAAGAAGAAAGCATATCAAAAGTTTCTGAAAAATAAGTCAGCTTGTGCTCTTAGAGAATACAGAAACAAATGTAAGAAGCTAAACACTGTGTAAAACTAGCTTAACAAAAGTCATGGGAAGACTTTGGTAAGAACATAGAAAATAAATATCAAGAAGGTGTAAGATATTCTGGAGGTTGTTGAAGAAGCTTAGAAATGGAGGAAAGCGTGCCTGTAAAAGGAGTTTCTTATTCGGTTTTAAAACAATGTGGGATTTATTATCCCCTTAATTTTAATAGAGTTTTCTTTATTTCACTGTTCATCCATTTCACTCCTATGCTATTTACTCGCTTAACCCTTGGAATGTAGTTATGCATTTTGTTTATTTTTTAACGGTATATATTAGAACACAGAAAAATAAGTAAATAATTAATTTATTAACTTATTGCTGATATTTCTCTGGTGTTATAACCAGCATCTTCAGAGCACAAAAAACACAGTTTGTCACAATATGTGAGACTATAACAACATGGTGTAATCAACGGACTAGTTAAACAAAAATAAACAACATGTACGATGAACACATAAGTCTGTCCACACGTTTAAGGATTCTTCACGGAGACGATATCGTACGCAAGACACGACAATATGGTAAATGGAAGTTAAAATTGGTGCGGCAACTGAACAGGTTAGCCTTCTTAAAGAGGTGTCGAGACACCAATTTAATACCGAACTATGTTAAAATCAAAAACAAGTTCCACTCAGCCAACGCCCAACACATTTATAAACGAGCAATTGTAGCGCTATTATGTGAACAGATCAACACCACTCGTCTGGAATTAGCAAATTCAAATACAACCATCAATGCACTACGTGAATCACTATATAATATTCTGAATACAGAACTATGGGAAATCCTAGATAACATCACCGACACAACAGCTAAAAAAGAATTCAACATAGTCAAAAACCGACAGCAAAATAAGTTCAACAACGCAGCACTATACAACGACCGCAATGACAACAAGACTTCGTCGTCGTGAATTTATCTTCGCTCACTTTAAGCAAAGAAGCCACTAGTGCTTTAAGTCGAGGGTACAATTTTGTCGTGACTCCCAAACAAGTTCCAAAAGCCGAAATAATGGCATCCATCGAACGGGGAATATACGACCTGCCAACAACATACGTTTAGATGTGGCTAACATCCTAATCAAGTCTAAGCCTCCCAAAAATAATATCCCGCATAAGGAAATCATTGCTGTAAAAAAGCTATAGAATAAATAATAGCCAGATTATCATAACAAAAGCAGACAAAGGGAATGCAACCATGGTGATGGACACAACAGAATATGAAAACAAAATGCAGACACTGTTACAAGATCAGTCAACATACAAAATTATAGATCGCAATCCCACCAACACACAAAAGAATAAGGCACGTAAATTATTGAAAAAAGTCACTTCCTGGCCCAAAGACTCAGTAAACAAACTCAAGCCCTTCCATGTATAAACACCTAGGATTTATGGAGCACCAAAAATTCACAAACAAGGTACACCCTTACACCCAATTGTGGACAGTATAAATAGTCCCACATACAAACTGACTAGACATTTAGCTAAGCTACTAGCCACCCTCACAAACAATTCTCCCTCCTTTGTTAAAAATTCAGCCCACCTAAAAAGCTCAGACTTAATGGTAAGCTTTGATATCACCCCACTATTCACAAATGTACCACTAATAGAAACCCTCAATCTACTGAAGTCACACCCCCCCCCCTGATATATTTGAACTATTCAAATTCACAATACATGCAGGATATTTCACATGGAAAGGGAAAATATACAAACAAATAGATGGGACAGCCATGCCCCCCACCCCAAGCCAACTTTTACATGGAACACCTGGAAAAACTAGCAATCAATACAGCCACTCTCAAACCAACACTTTGGCTACGCTATGTTGACGATGTGCTTGCTATTTGGCCACATGGCCCAGAGACATTGAAAACATTCTTAGCGCGTTTAAATAGCCAACATCCAAAAATCCACTTTACAATGGAACTGGAAGCTAATAACTGTCTGCCCTTCCTGGATACACTTATCACACGTCTTCCAGATGGTTCCTTATCATTTTCAGTTTTTAGAAAACCCACACATACAGGGAGATATTTACACAAATAATCACACCATCACCCTTCTCAATGGTAAGATACATTATAGTATCTTAAAAACGCTAACCCACAGAGCGAGAGCAATCTGTTCCAATGACAATGCTCTTGCTGCTGAACTGGCTCACTTATGCCACACCTTCTTAGCCAATGGCTATAATCCCCATAAGATAAACAAAATACTAAATGCTCCTAAGAAACCCCTCCCACTATCCACCACAGAGACCTACAACAAAATAGTCACCATCCCATACATTAAAGGCACATCAGAAAAGATTTCAAGAATTCTTAATAAACATGAACTACGCACCACATTCAGACCATGGAGCAAATTAGCAACCCTTATCCGCTCACCTAAGGACAGCATTCCCCCTTTATCACATCTAGGAGTGTACGTCGGCATTATGGCAAGTCGGGCCTAGCAGACCATATTCTGGATACCCCTGCACACAGGATCAACTGGAAGAACACAAAAGTACTGCACAGAAGCTCTTACAAGTTGGAGAGCTTGTTCTTAGAGGCAACAGAAGCCCTGAAACACACTCCAAATCTCAACAAATATGGCTGTATAAATTTGCCTAAAATCTGGGAGACAATCATCTTAATAAAAAAACTAGTACCGGTTTTTTTCTCTGTTTAGGACTCTAGTCTTATGTGATAGCTGTTTTTTTTTTTTTTTTTTTTCAGATAGAGGGCCCCAAAATCAGGACTCTAGTCTTCGTGTTGCTGCTACAATTTTGTTTAACTAGTCTGTTGATTACACCATGTTGTTATAGTCTCGCGTATTGTGACAAACTGTGTTTTTGTGCTCTGAAGATGCCGGTTATAACACCAGCGAAATATCAGCAATAAGTTAATAAATTAATTATTTACTTATTTTTCTGTGTTCTAATATATACTGTTAAAAAATAAACAACATGTACGATGAACACATAAGTCTGTCCACGCAGTTATGTATTGTTTGTGTCAGGTACTGCCTTGTGAATTGCCATACACTTGCAGCATCTTTTTTGCACAACTGATCTATCCAACATATTGAAGCTAGTTGTATAGATCAGCTGTGCAAAAAAGGATAATTCCACATGTATCCTCTCCTTTTTTTTTTGGCAGTATGAGATGGTGTGATGCATTTCCCTTACATGTTATGAAGTTTTCACCACATCCAAAACACTAAATACTAAGTGCTTCAATTACATGCTGCTTAAGAAATTAATCCCTCAGAAATTTAACAAACTCACTCTCTTTGTTCCTGTGCACTATCTTACTTCCATTCGATATTCCTATAATTAAAGTGTTCATGCGGTTAGCCTAGTGGCTATGTGCTTCGCAACCATATGCCTGGGGAAGGAGTGTCCTAGGTTCGATTCGATTCCCATCGATGACATGAGGAACTTCAGGATCTTTCTCAGCCATAGCTGATATTGGGTGTGGATAGCAGGATTTTTCCCCCCAGTTTATCTGGGGTTTTTCATCCGGCAAGCAGGCAAACCGGCCCCATGAACACACAGGCTACAGTCATAGGATTCCCGTTGATGACATGAGGAACTTAAGGATTTTTCTCAGCCATAGCCAAGTTGGCCAATCTTGGCCATAAACAGCAGAATTTTTCCCCCCAGTTTTCTGGGGTTTTTCATCTGGCAAGCAGGCAAACCGGCCCCCACGAACACATAGGCTGCAGTCATAGGATATAGTACTTAATCCCTCATTAGGAGGACTCAACCAGTCCTAAGAGGCAGTCAAAGAACGGGAGGAACTGCACACAAATAAATTAAATATAATTAAAGTCTCCTATCACGATCATCCTCTTTTTTCATGCCCAACCAGTTTGCCTTAACATTTCACAATCATTAGTATTCTCTACATTCCCTAGCCTATAACAGCATCCTATCAGATATACTAGCCTATTTATTTCAATTTCACACTACACAGATTCAAAATCTGCACATATACTATCAACTTTCATATTTTGTGGACACAATTCTCCTGCAATTATTCAGAGCATCCCCTCTCCTCCTTTCATCTTCCTACCATTCTTGAAAATAGTATATCCTTCGTTTTTATTCCTAACATTCACATTTTATTCACATCATCTGCAGAACAACTACATTTCACTTATACCGATTATCTTTGGACATACTGACTCACCCAATGCAATAAACTCAGCTCGCTTATTACAAATACTCCTTACATTTGAATATAAACATAACAATTCCTGTGTCTTTGAGGCCATTCTACCAGCACCAACATTTCTACTCTAGCTGTCATTTCTCACTTCTCTCCTCAGTCAGACCACTCCCATTTCCCTAATCCTGATTGCCATTCATACCTGTCTCATCCTCACCTTTATGCATTCCCTCACACTTGCCCTGCCACAACTACATCTTCAGACTCATATCCATCTTCTTCCTGTCGTACAACTCGTTTGGCTGTACTATCCTGCTTCACAAGTACCCATTGATCATTAGCTTCATTAACTTCTTGATTTTGTGCCTTCTTAGAAAACAGTAGCATTTCTAAATGCCCAACACCAAACCCACTCAAATGCAATCCATCAACTTGAAACTATTCCATCTCTCCTTCAAATTCACTGCCGATTTACAAACTTGACCCATCTTTGTCTCACTCAACTCAGCCATCTTGCTATTCATTAACTTTCTGCTCTCCTCAATTAGCTATTGTCATATCTGGGCAACACAGTACCTTTCCAACAACACTATTATCCTTTACTTCCTGCAGCAACTTCCTCAAGTCTCTATCAACATTCATTTTTTCAGCAACTAAGTCATTTGAGCCCACTACCACTAATTCTGATTTCTGCTCTTTCCTTCTCTGTGAAGTCATTACACCTGTAATGATTTAATGATCATACAGTGATATGCAATTATCCTTTTTTTTTTTGTAATATTAACTTCTTCCTTCTCATTCTCATCTGCCAGTCACATCTTTAGGTGTTTAATGTTTAATCTCATCTTCCAGATGCTTCTTTTCATTTTCACCAATTCCTGCTTAATCTCTTCTACTATAGTTTCAATGCTAGCTACCATTTCAAAATGCTCTAACCTATCAATATGCTTTTCACACACTTTAATGCTTTCCTTCTTTTCGTTCACTCCAACAGTCCACAAATCTTTCACATTTTCTGGTGCATACATGAAACAGTTCTCACAATACATTCACTGGGAAAAATCCAGGGCCAAAGCTTTGTGTTCTGCACATGTGCATTTCTTTATGGATGCCATTTTCAGAAAGCAGAAGCAATAAGAACAAACAACTAGCACAACACAAATAAACCAACAAAATTTCAACAACATGACTACGGAAGGACACTTGTATCCAGCATGAAAATTATGAAGCATAATTTTACAAAAAAGAAGCCTCAATTATACACTACTTAAAAACACTCTTCTTAGTGCAGCTCAAAAACACTGCTAGGTTCATTCACGACACTATTAATATTATTTATTCCCATCCTCTGCAGCTTGTACATTAACTTATCATGTGTAATCTATCGAATGTTTTTGCTGTTGGGAATGTAGCAAAATAGTCCTGTAGACTATTAAAAAACTTAGAAATTATTATGATTATGTGAAACCTCCAAGAAGACCAGGATATTTTTGTCTTTTAATTGCATATATTCTCTTGCCAGTTAGACTGTGTGTGTGGGACTACTGAGACCACCATATGAGATTGACTAACTCACCTTCAACTGAAAACCCATATAATGATAACTATCATCATTAAAGTTGAACTCAGGTCTTATCTGATTGAAGAATGCAATATGCAGTTATTCTTCCAATTACACTACAGAGGAAAATACATGAAAGGCAGAAGGAATTCTGCAAAATGAATCAAATATAATAAAGGTCACATGAAACTGATGATGAAGTATTCTAGATGTTTAGAGTAATTACTTTGAACATTGTTAAATCAAACAAGAAAGAGTAGAAATTGGTGAATTTGAGCATGCTAAATGGGAGCCTATGTAGATTAGTTATTTTAGACCAGCCCTTTAATTGAAAAGACCCAGGTTCAAATTCCATCTATGATGTGAGGAACCTTTATCAGGTGTTTTCAATCAAATGGTGAGTTAGCCAGTCTCATACGAAGGTGGAGGGGTTTTTATTAAGTATTAACCAACATATTCTGTAGGATTTTGGTTTGGAATGCCTGCACAGTGGAGTGTCGGTCTATGTGTGAACATAAATCAGGAGGAGGTGTGTAATTCTTTTCTGAACCAATTGGGTTTCATATCATTCCATGATGTTTCATTTATTTACCCTCAACCACTTGTTTTCTTGGCCTATCAATCTTTGTTTTTACTTCTGTTTGATAACCCAAGTCTCTGCATTGGAGAGTACCAATGAACTATATACAGTTGATCCTTGAACAACACAGGTTTGAACTGCATGGGTCCACTTATACATGGTTTTTCTCAATAAATATATTGAACATTTTTTGGAGATTTGTGATATTTTGAAAAAACTCACAGATGAACCGCATAGCTTAGAAAAAGTTTTTTGAAGTTTGGAGTTCGCTAAGTCCTGAAGATACTTCAGGTGCAAACTTTGTTTGCTTACATTTGGATAAAGGATTAAACTAGATTTATTGTAGTCTGACCAAGTGGGAAAAAAACTTCCAACATCTTTCTCTAATCCAGAGTAATTTAATAATAAGGTGAGACACCTTTTGGCAACTCGTATAGGTAATTATGACTTCTCCATTATTTCCACCTTAGTATGGGTCTGGCTCCCAATGACGAGACCTTAATAAAGGTCGAAACCAGTCATTGGTAGTGGCCCTTCTCATAATGCATAGAATTATACATGTCTGCAAGGAGATGTGCTTTGCATTATGGGAGATACTAAGACAAGTGATGAGAGCTACTCCACCTTTGCCACGAGTTGCCTCAGTCCTGAAGATACTTCAGGTGCAAACTTTGTTTGCTTACACTTGGATAAAGGATTAAACTAACCAAGTGGGAAAAAACTTCCTACTGTTAGTAATATGTATAACATGTACAGTGTTTTGTATCATATAAGACAATATTGAGCTAGGTACTGGCAGAGAGAATTCATCTTGTATGCAGACAATGCAAACTTACGTTATCAATAAATACAGTAGTGTAAATGTGTTGTGTCTGCTTTATGATTTTCTTAGTAAATTTTCTTTTCTCTAGCTTACTTTATTGTAAGAATACGGTATATAATACATGTAACATACAAAATATGTGCTAATCGACTGTTTATGTTATCGGTAAGGCTTCCAGTCAACAGTAAGCTATTAATAGCTAAGTTTTTGGGGATTCAAAAGTTATACATGAATTTTTCGACTGTGCGAAGAGTCGAAGTGCAGCTGACTCTTGTTCAACAGTCAGCTGCACTTTGATTTTAAGTTCTTTCGAAAGATGTGCATTCTTCCATATATTTGTAAGCATAAATTTATTCTGCGTTTAATAGTTTCTTCATAATTTTAGCCTGTGTCTGATCAGTCTGCCTAAGTAATTGAATTTTCTATTCTGTTCCACTTTATTTCTTTCCACTTCTAAGTTAACTTCTTCTCAATTTCTGCCTATTGCCATTGTTTTGATTTTACTAAAATTTATCTGCATTACATCATCTTCATAGTTTTTATGGGTTTTTATTCATGTACTTTACATTTTCTTTAATATCTAATAACTGTATCATCTGCATATTTTATATGATGTAAATTTTGTCAATTCACAGTTATTCCCATGTTTTCTGAAATAGACTCTTTTACGTAGTTTTTCCATGCACAGGTAAAAGAAATATGGGGAAAACAGACATCCATGCATGACACTTCTCTCAACTGGTATTGCAGAAGTTTCAACTGCTCTAAATTTTTTGTCACCATACTACTGAAGGATGATATTGAGCATATTTTCCTCCTTTTCAAACAATTTATTTCTGCTTATTGAGTCACAAATGTGTGCTTAAAGTGTATAAAATAACATTTTGTTTTCTACATCATTTCAGCTAAGTGTAAAAGAGTGTAGATTGCATCAGTTATAGATCTCCCCCTCTTAAATCCCATTTCTCTTATCCAGAATGTTATTTATAAGTTGCTTCAATTCTGTTTTGCACAATTCTGATAAATAATTTATATGAGTAACTTAATATGGCTATTGGCAGTACTCCAAAATCAACTTCGCACAGGCAAGTGAATTGACAACTTCTTTCTAAATGCATTCAAAATATTTAATTTTCTTGCATAATTTACACTTTCTTTCTTTTTTTTTTCACTTTAAAACATCTCATTTTCTGTTACATTACTGATCACAGGTAGCTCCCAATGAATTTATTAAAGGAGTTTTGTTTTCAGAGATTTGGAAATAAAACTTCTGGATCTGAAATCCTTAATTTGAACACTACGGTATTTCCTTTTTTAAAGAATCACAAAAACATTTCCAATTTTAGTTTGCTGATTTTGTGTAAAAGTCTTAACATAAACCAATTGCCGGCATGGATGTCCAAGTTATTAGATTACTTGTTCTCTAACCAACAGGCTGTGGGTTTTAATCCCACCATGGGCATGAATATTTGTGATTGTCTTTATGTGGGAGATGAATTTCATTGCCCAGTGTGAGATTACTGCCCTTCTTATTGGAGGAACTGAAGTGGCTTGAAAAAGTTCCATGTTTGTTCTCTAGGGAAGGATTTCCAGATGAAGTAAAAAATAAATTAAAAATACAAAAAAAATATATATATATATACAGGATGTTCGGGATAAATTTGACATATTTATAATTAATTATATTTTTCCGTAAGTTACATGTATTAACACACACTTCTCTTCATTTAAAAGTTTGGACCCTTCTTCATTCATATACAAGATGTCAGAAAGGATGGATAGCTGGAACCCACCTGAATCATGGAAGAGAATAACTTGTATCATGATGATTCGTGCCCGCCATCAAAATAAGGATATTACGACTGCTGCCCAATGCTCCCTGAATACAGTAAAAACAATCAGGCATGAACTAGAGACTTGCAATGGTGACTACGAGGATGTAGCAAGAAGAAAGATCCCTAGCAGACGATCTGATTGCGTTCGTACAGCAGAATTCCTCGCAAATCTGCAGGAACAGGTGTTGAAGAACCCTGGCATTGGAATTCGGGCTTTGTTCGTGGAGTTGCTAACTGTAGTCAAGCCCTGGATAACAAGGGTAGCCAATGGTAGGCCGTATGTATGGCAGCAGGATTCGGCCCCTTGCCACACCTCTGGGAAAAGTCAAAAATGATTGTCTGAAAATTTCTACGACTTCACCAGTCCAAATGTTTGGCCTCCAAACTCCCCAGACCTTAACCCCATGGATTATTTTGTATGGGGCGCAGTTGAAAAAGACACCAATCGCACTTCCAGTAATACAAAAGCCCAGTTAATGGATAAAATTAAAACAGTTTTTGCGGCCCTTCCCAGGGAGACTGTAGCATCAGCTTGTTCGAGGTTCCGAAGCAGAATTGAAGCTGTGATCGATGCTAATGGTGGTTATTTTGAGTAAATCTTGTTGATAGTATTGTAATTAACTCTGCCTGTAATGTTTTTTTGTCAATTCATTAAATTTAATAGATACAAAGAAGATTTTCTTTTTCCTTACGAAACTGTCAAATTTATCCCGAACACCCTGTATATATAATTGATAAAATAAAATATAATAATAAATTTAGTTTAATCCTTTTTCCAAGTATGAGCAAACAAAGTTTGCGCCTGAAAGTATCTTGAGGACTAGGGTAAGGTAGTACAACACTGGGCAACTCGTTGCAAAGGTGGAGCAAGATAACATCACTTCTATCTCAGTATCTCCCATAATGCAAAACACATCTCCTTGTGGATATGTATAATGTTATGCATTAAGGAGAGGGCCACTACCCAGACTAGTTTCGACCATTATTGAGGTCTCTTCAGTGGGAGACAGGCCCAGACGTGGAGTTACCATGCAGAAGCAATAGCAAGGTCATCTCCACCTATAGGAGTTGTCCTTTCAGGCGCAAACTTTGTTTGCTCACACTTGGATAAAGGATTAAACTAAATTTATTATAATCTAACCAAGTGAAAAATAAACTTTGAACATCTCTCTCTAAATCCAGAGTAATTTAATAAAAAGGTGACACACCATTTGACAACTCCTATAGGTGGGGATGACCTTGCTATTGCTTCTGCCTGGTAACTCCACGTCTGGGCCTGGCTCCCACTGAAGAGACCTTAATAATGGTCGAAACTAGTCTGGGTAGTGGCCCTCCCCTTAATGCATAACATTATACATATCCACAAGGAGATGTGTTTTACATCATGGAAGATACTGAGATAGGAGTGATTTTAGCTTGCTCCACCTTTGCAACGAGTTTCCCGGTGTTGTACCACCTTATCCCAGTCCTGAAGATACTTTTAGGCGCAAACTTTGTTTGCTCACACTTGGATAAAGGAGTAAACTAAATTTGTTATAGTCTAACCAAGTGAAAAATAAATTTTCAACATCTTTCTCAAAATCCAGAGTAATTTAATAAAAAGGTGGCACACCAATTGGCAACTCCTATAGGTAGAGATGACCTGCTAATGTGTCTGGCTGGTATCTCCACTTGGGGCTGGCTCCCACTGAAGAGACCTCAATAAAGGTTGAAACTAGTCTGGGTAGTGGCCCTTCCCTTAATGCATAACATTAGACATATCCGCAAGGAGATGTGTTTTGCATTATGAACGATACTGAGACAGGAGTGTTGGTAGCTTGCTCCACCTTTGCAAGGAGTCATCCTGGTGCTGTACCACCTTATCCCAGTCCTGAAGATACTTTCAGGCACAAACTTTGTTTGCTCACACTTGGATAAAGGATTAAACTAAATTTATTATAGTCTAACCAAGTGAAAAATAAACTTTCAATATCTCTCTTGATAAAAATAAAATTAACTCACTCACGGCACAAAATGTACTATAGGTTTGCTAATAACCTTTTGTTGGTGGGAGCAACATAAAAAAATAATAATAATAATAAATCATCTTCACTATCTTCCATCCTTTTTTCTCCTTTAAGGTTCTACTTTATTTATCTTTCTATATGAAAAACTGTGAAAAAGTGAGGAGTCATTAAAAACTCAACCTGCTGTATCTTCTTTCTCCTAACAGTTGTTCTGTTGTCATTGTTGTAACATAACAATTGATAAGTTTGAAACGTTTTTCTTTCTATATGAAAGACTTCATAAATATGCAGTAAGTTATGTTTCTGTCATGAAGCAAGAAAAATGAACCATCATTGCATATTATAGTTTTTTGGCCACTATAGGCTGAGTGCTTACTGTTAGTAAAGGGTTTCAAAAAATAAAAAAAAATAAAAAAAAATAAAAATATATATATATATAGTGCTATTTTGTGTAATAATTGGCGATATTGCTTGCATTTTAGTATACAATTGTTTATTTTTGATATCTTAGTGTGTCTGCATGATTATTGACCTTGTGGATTCGTTACTGACTTATTTTATTGGATTTTTGAATTTCATTGAATGGAACACAATGGTAGTATTCACCAATTCAACTTGTCAAGTGCGTGAAGATCAAATGCTGTTAAGAATGTAGATTTCAAAAGTGGTTTGATATCATGAGTACAGCATGTATACATGGAGAAATGTGAAAGATGTGTTTGTAGAGAAACTGAACAGGAGATGAGAGAAAGTATGGATTTGCAATATTTTGTTAAGACTTTGTTAGTTAGTGAATGCAAAACAGACTGAAGGAATGAAAGTTAGCGTAAATGAGAGAAATGGAACAAAAGTAAGTAATATGAGAGCAAAAGGAAGTAAAGGGGAAAAGAGGTGACAAGTATAGCAAAATTTTACAAACTTGCTTATACTATAAGAAGATGGCAAGTGTATTAAACAAGGGAGATTCCCATACCACAAGTTGGTCACTAAACTGAAGCAGATGGGATTGGATGATAGACTAGTGAGTTGGTAGGTGAATGGCCATCAGATATGTATAGGAATGGCACTGTTTTGAAAGAGGAACATTACTAATGGTGTGCCACAAGAGAGTTTTGGGACCATTGTTATTAAATTTGTATATTAATGATATTGGAATGGATTTAACTGGTGATAAACAACTGTTTACAGATGATGCAAAACTGGGGAGAATGATGAGGAATCAAGCAGATGTTGTAGCCTTACAGGAGGACTTGAATTAATTGTATTAGTGGGAACTGTCAATGCTGTGTTGTAAACTGTAAGGTTGTGAAATTTGGTAGGCAACAATTAGATGCAGAGTATACAATTTTGGAGGAAGTTGAGGAGATAAGAGATGTTACAGTGATGGACAAGGATCTGAAATTAAGGGACCACATTACGCCTGTTGTAAATTCATCACATCGGATAATGGTAATGATGTGGAGGACCTTGATGTGCAGAAATAAAGGTTATGATTCCATTGTATAAAGCCTTGTGTGGATTATTTTGTACACATTTGGTCCAATGGTTTTTCATGTGATCAAGATATAATGGAAAGGGTCCAGAGAAGACTAGCAAACTGGTCTTTGGGATGTGAGATATGAAGGTAGACTGAGGGAATGCAGTTTGCAAAGCCTAATAGAAGGAAGAGAGGGGATGTGATTGAGACATTTAGTTGGTAAAAGTTGTTACCAGGTTACTGTGGATGAAATATTTCATAGAATGAGAGAAGGGATAGAACGAGGGGGGGGGGGGAGATATACCTGGGAGCTGTATAAGGAGGGTGTGAGCAGGAGCATATGGAGCAGGTTCTTTGCATTGATAGTGGTTGGTGAGTGGAATGCATTGCATGATCTTGTGAAAGCAGATACATCGAATGAGTTTAAAGTACTGTTGGATGGGCTTTATGTGTAACAGTGTTTGCCTCCCATGATGAGTCTTCTGACTCCATGCTAGTATGGTGGTAATAATAATAAATAATAATAATAATGTAGTTATGGTGGTTTACTTGAAAGCAGTAAATATCACATACTTAAAGTGTGCGAGAAACGTAAGTTTTTCCTATCATGAATATATTTTAATAAAATTACAGTTATCATTCCAATAAATAAATTTTTAATCAAATCAATGCATTTATTTAGTTCACTGTTAACCTTACGCATAATACAGCATGTGTGACATATGTTATCAATTATTATTTTAAAAAATAATATTTATTCTTTTCTCCCAATACAGTTTCATTCATTAAGTAAATCAGTAAACTTGTTTTCATGTAATTATTTGTCTCTCCTATTAAATTATTGTTTATGGAGAATTTAGATAAATTTGCCCTTCATTATGAACAGTAAATGAAAGAAACATACTGAGTTGTAATGAACTGTTGTGGTGTACTTAATATACTGCAACACAGCTCATCACAAGGAATGTATTACTTTTGTAATCAAAACGTTTAGTTTTATAAAAGATCATCTATAATAATGCTCCATATTATGATGATTCACTCATACAGTGCTTAAGCAATGTGCAGTATTCATGAATTCGTTTTATTTATGATTTTGTTGCTCACTACCACTCTGTGTTTTGGTGTTTCTCTCTGTACTATAAACTGTTTCTAACTTATATTTTATTGTTGTAATTAATTTAAAGTAAAATTCAAAGTAAAGGTATCTTGCTCTAGTGACAAGAAGACTCAGTGTGTCGAAGATGAGAGAGGCTATAGGCTAAACTCACCTCACACTACTGCTGTTACTTTACAGTTATTTTACAGTTACTTGACTGTTATTTTACAATTAGGAAAATTATTGTAATTTTTTTGTTTGTTTACTTGACATAAATAAAACATTTATTTATGTCATTTACGCATGTATGTGACTTCTTAAAAATTTTATTACTCTGGTACATGCATCTACAATTGGAAACAAAAAGTAAAAAAAAAATCATATAGTAAAATGACTGGGGTACATTTATTTATATAAAATAGACTGATACAGTTGGCAAGTATTTTTTTTGGGGGGGGGGGGGGGCTGGTAGATTTAAGTTGTATTTCTGTAGCCCTGATTATTGGTCTATAATTTTCACATTCCTGTATACAGCCTTTTTTTTATGTATGGGAATTATTCTCCCCAATTTCTAGTCATTAGGAATTTCCCCAGAATTTAAGACTTGGTTGAATAACCACCACTAAATAATGCTGTGCTGTTTCTCCTCCATACTTCTAAAACTCTGTCAGTGTTTCTCCCCAGAATTTAAGACTTGGTTGAATAACCACTAAATAATGCTGTGCTGTTTCTCCTCCATACTTCTAAAACTCTGTCAGTGTTTCATCACTTCTCAGAGCTTTATCTCTTTTCATCTGTCTGATTTCAGCATCTTTTCCATCTTTAATTTTGGAGTCACCTCACATTTGTCAAAGTTTTTTTTTTAATAATTTTCAGTCTGAACTTTTACAAAAATTTGTTTAAAATAATCTGTCCAGATTTCAGAATTTTTTTTTTTTAACTTCACCAATCAGATTGCCTCTTTTACCTTTCATTTTAGTCAATCGGTTTGTATGTTTTGAAAGTTCTTTTATTGTGTTATACACTAATTTTATATTATAATCGATACCTGCATTTTGACATATATCTCCTTTTTGATTTATCCAATTTGATTTTGCTTTCTAAATTTATATGTACTTTTATTTTTTAATCTTTCCTTTTTATGAAAATTTTTCTCTGTTTTCAGGAGTTAAGTCTTCCATTTTATAATTAATTTTTTCTTGAAACACGTGTGTTGGAGTCTTTTTATTTTGAGTTGTCAAGTCTTAAAGGTCTTTTCCTGTTGAAGGTTGCCTTGAATTTAATAGAATAGAAATTCTGACAGAATTTAATGATCAGAATCTATTTTCTTTAAAGATTTTACATTTTGAAATGATGTATTTCCATTTTTTGTTGACTAAGATATAATCAATACAGTTTTTAGTTTTCCCAGTCAGGTAGAGTCCATCTGTATTTGTGACTATCTCTATGAAAAAATTAAAATGTTAGTAATCATCAATCTTATTGTCTTACAAATTTTAAGGACTTTGTTGCCGCTTTCATTTCTTTTGTCACTTCTATCCCATTACTATCAATATCTCTTTTCTGTTGGTATTACCAATTTCTGTGTAGTGGAGAGAAATTCCACATATTCATCATTCCCATGATAGTGATCTAGTGCATAGGCTTTTTTTTTCTTTTGCCTTTAATCTTAGCAAAATTAATTTTGAAGATAGTGAGGAATTTCTGTTATTAAATTTAAAAGATGCTTATTTTGCTATGATTGCTGTTTCTTCTCTATGTACCCCATCTTTTCTTACTGAGTAAATTATTCTTGCATTTTGGATGTTAACATATTCCTTTTCTGTCCAATGTGTCTCTGACACATTTACTATACTCTGCTTAAATTTTTTAAAATAAATTCTCTTTCAACAGTTTAAGTTTTCCAGTTTTAAATAATGTTCTAACATTGATTGTTGATATACAGTGATACCCTGCCTTATGCTTTTCTTTATGATGATCCACTCATATGATGCTTTTCAACTATAATCCATGCGTACTTACTGTATGTGACACTGCATTCACTCATGCAACACTTTGAGCAACATTGTGCTCCTGTGAATTAACGATTGTGCAGTTTTGTAAACTGTTTGTTTATGATCTCATTGTTCAGTACATCTCTCTGTGTTTCGTTGTGAATTATAAACTGTTTATAACTATTTTCTTTTATTACTATTAATAATAGCAATAAAATTCAGAGTAAGGGTGCTGTTGCTTCCAGTGAAAAGAAGATGCATAAACCTATTACATTAGATGCTAATATTCAAATTATGAAAGTAGTGATGGTATATTGAACATCAGAGAAATCGCAGGCTAAACTTAACTTGCACTACTATTGTTACAGTTGTTAAAAACAAAGATAAAGTGAAAAGTGCTGCACTAATTAATACTACAGTTATTTGTATGAGGGTAGGCCAAACATTGGAGAGAAGGCAGGCTTCCACCGTAAGTTAAAGGAAGATGGGGAAAAAAATGAAATATTGCTTCTCCCCAAATGCTATTAGAGTACTCAAGGGTTAGGGGTGATCTTTCGTTTTTTTTTTTTTTTTTTTTTTTTTTTTTTGAAATATGAAGCAAAGTGGCATTAAACCCAGCATCAGAATTGAGATATTCAACTCAGCTCCTTACATTAAGCAGGTGATGTTATACTCCTAAATAAATGTACAAGTCTGCTTGATTCCTTAACTAAATTGAATAGCTGCTGGAACAAATTTGGCATGAAAATTGACAATAAAATACATGCCTCGGTAGCACAATTGGAGAACGATGATATGTTGTGCCCTTCAATTGGAAAAGGCCTAGGTTCGATTCTCGTCATGATGGGAGGAATCTTTATATGGATTTTTTTCAATTAAAGGTGAGTTAGCTGATCTCATATGGAGGTAGCAGGGTTTTTTTCTCCCAGAAACTCGGTTTTTTGATCCCGCATACAGACAAATCGGCCCTTCAGAACGCACGCAATTACAGACAAAAAATACTAGTTGTGGTGCTGAGCAGTAGATGGTGTTGATGTAGATGATCATGGTAGTAGAGGTTTGACATAATGATGGAGACAGAGAGTTGTAGAGTAGGTGTTCTCCCTCGATGAGTCTTGGGAATCCTTGGAGGTGTCACAAAAAAAAAATACTATACAGCTATATAGTATTTTTTTTTTTGTGATATAAATCTATTTCTATATTATATAAATAAATACGAAATAGACAGGAATACTGACTATACAGCTGCATCTGTTTAATTACAGACAAAAAATATTTGTCGTGGTGGTGAGCAGTAGATGCCGTTGATGTAGTTGATCATGGTAGTAGAGGTTTGATATAGTGGTGGAGACAGAGAGTTGTAGAGTAGGTGTCCTCCCTCGATGAGTCTTGGGACTCCTTGGAGGTGTTAAAAAAAAAAAGATTATGGAGATAATCAGGAATACTGACTATACAGCTGCATCTGTTTGGAAAACGTATAAATCAAGTGAAATATTCAACTATTCAGGCACTGTCTTTAGTAAAAATGGCAAATTAAATATGGAAATAGACAACAAAATTAGCAAAGATGGTAAGGTGAGATGTTAACTGAGCAAATTTAGCTACAATAAAATGGAAAGTAGGCAAAGTACTAAACTATTTGTATTTGCGACAGAGTTCAAACTAATTTTAACACTTATGGATATGAAAAGTGGATTAAAAGTAAAACTGTTGAACAAAGACTAGAGAAAACGAAAATGAGAGTTTTGAGAATAATTAGAAGAGTGAACAGACATCTTCAATGGCAGAGTCATATAGAAATGAAGATATTAGGAAGGAAATTGACATTGTTAGCATTAAGAGGAATGTGTGAGCAGAGCTAATCTGATGTGATATGGTCACTCAGACAGAATGAGAGAGAGAAATGGTTATCAGACCAAGTGATTGATTGCCAAGATGATAGGAATAAAGACCCAGAAGAAGACTGAGATCTAGGCATATTTATACAATTAGAAGTGCCTTATAAGATCGAATGTAAAATCTGGAATTGTTGGAAGCATGACAGATTAATTTGGAGCAAAATTGTTAATATGAAGTAATTAATAATGCAAACTTTTCATGTAATACTGTCATAGTATTCTGTGCATCCTTTGAGAAGGGTACATGTCAAGCATTCGATGATGACAAGGATGCTTCCAATTTTAATCATAGTCTTTATGAGAAAATGATGAACAAAAATGGAGTGAAGGAAAGTAACATCAGAATTAATATCAAAATTGGAAGTATTAATCTCAGCCCGGTATGCAGATTCATACTCTTAAGTAAATGCATTTCATATTGTAGCTAAATTGATTAAGTGCTGTAACAAATCAAATATCAGCAATGAAAACACAAAATCTGTGAAATTAATTAAGATCATGAATAATATTGACATCCTGAATAAAATTATTGAAGTAGTTTGACTATTTAGGCACAACTTTTAGTGAAGATTGCAAATTATAATAGAATAAGTAGAGGTGGCATGAGAAGTCAGTTGAATAAATTTATATTCAGTAAGAGAGAAATTAGCAAAAATTATCAATAGGCCAACCAACCAACTATAACTTATGGAGTTAAAAGTTTGGTTAAGATGAAAACAGTTGATCAGGGATAGATGCTCAGATATGAGAGTTCTGAGAAAATTAGGAAGTGAGCAGAATCATATTAAACATGAATATATTAGGAAGGAAGTTGAAATTGTCAGCATTCAAGAATGTGTGAGCCAGGTTAATCTAAGATGGTATAGTCATCTTAAATGGAATGGGAGAATAAATGTGGAAAACAGGTGTTTTATGCTAGGATGAGCAAGTGGTAAACAGAGGTCTAGGTGGGCTGATGCAGTTAGAAGTACATTAGAAGATTGTATTATGAACTCTAATATTGAAGTCTTGACAAAACAGACTAAGAGGAAAATTGTTGATAGGAAGTTAGTAATCAGCTATATATCAGGAATTTTATGATTATCATAATATAATTTAATTATTTGGATATAACTAATAGCTCATCATCGTCGTCGTCTGAGCAATTCAGGTATAGGCTTTTTATGCCCTGTTTATGCTCTGCAGATGAAGTTGGTCTTTCCATCCTAGTCTTGGACATCTGCAGTCTCTTCTTCCTATAGGTTTATATTTATATGCTAGTTTGGGAATGTTATTGTTATTCATGTGGTGTAGCCAATTTTGCTAGTATTCTTCTATTTCTTGTATGATGTTCTTTGTATCTAATTGTTCTCTTATTTCTGTGTTTTTCTTTTTATCTGATCTAGTAAGTTGCAGGAGAGATCTTAGAAACTTCATCTGTGCTGCTTCCAATCTTTGTCTGTTTCTTTGTTTTAGAATCCTGGTTTCACTTCCAAATTTGAAAGATGGTTTAGAGATCATATTATGTAATCTTAATTGAATTTCTTTAGTCATTTGTTTTCCAAAATTTCTTTTAATTATGCCATTTATTCTATTGTAAATTTGTAGTCTTGCTTCCAATTGTGAATCAGTTGCAAGATTATATTTCCTAAGTATTTCAATTTTGTAACTTGTTCTATTATTTTATTGTTAAGCATAATTTTGACATTTTGAATGGTGTTTCCACTCATTGCCATAACTTTTGTTTTTGTTTCAGATATTTTCATTAAAAATTTTTTTGCTATTTCATTTAGATGATTAGTTGCAATTTGGAGTTTATCTTCTGAACTAACAAGTAATAAAGTATTCTATTTATCTGTTTATTATTTGTTAGTTTAATTCCATCTTTGACAGTTGTTTTTCATTCTTTTAGGATTCTGTTTATATAAATGTTGAATAGGATTAGGGATAAGCTACAACCTTGTCTTACTTCGTTATTTACAGTTATAGATTCTGATAATGTTCCATCTGTAAATTTGATGCAAATGTTTGTTTCTCTGTATAGACTTTTTATTGCTTTAATTAATTTAGGTGGTATTTATCATCTTGTAATATTTTCCAGAGCAGATTTCTGTTTAAGTTATCATATACCTTTTCATAGTCAATAAATAGAAGAAAAGTGGGCAGATTAAATTCTTTTCTTTTTTCTGTGATCTGTTGCATTGTGAAAGAGGCATCTGCGCATCCTCTCCCTCTTCTAAAACCACACTGTTCTTCTTCTAAATAATTTTCTGTATGTTTAAGTAGTCTATTCTTTAAGATGTTTGCATATAGTTTGGATGCTGTTATTAAGAGAGTAATGCCTCTGTAATTTCCACATTTCTCTTTGGGACCTTTTTTGTGAATATTTATTATTACTCCAGTTTCCCATTCTTTTGGGATCTTGTGATATTTCCAGATATTATTAAAGAGTTTAAATAGGCTTTCTTTTAAGCTATTGTCTGCATAGTTAAAGAACTCAATGCATATTCCATCCAGACCAGGGCTTTTTCTATTTCTTGAGTTTTTTAATTCTTTTTCTAATTCTTTCATTACTATTTCTTCTGTACTTTCCTGTATATTAGTATCTTCAATTTTGTGAGTTTTGTCATGTTTTGTATTTCGTTTTTTTCATTCCACGTTATGTTTTAGTTCTATCCAATCCTCTTCGGAAATTAAATTATTTCTTAATTGGTCATTTTCTGCTGTTTGTAGTTGCCTGAAAATTTTAAAAACTATTCTTTGTGGTCCAGTGATATCCTGCTCTAATGATTTAACATATTTACTCCAATCTTCTCTGTGTATACTTCTGAAAAGCTTTCTGACTTCAGCCTGTAATTTCTTATATTGTATATAGTCAGCAGTGTTTTTATTTTCAGATAGATTTTAAAAGCTTAATAAATTTAGTTTAATCCTTTATCCAAGTGTGAGCAAACAAAGTTTGTGCCTGAAAGTATCTTCAGGACTGGGATAAGGTGGTACAGCACCAGGATGACTCCTTGCAAAGGTGGAGCAAGCTACCAACACTCCTGTCTCAGTATCGTTCATAATGCAAAACACATCTCCTTGCAGATATGTCTAATGTTATGCATTAAGGGAAGGGCCACTACCCAGACTAGTTTCGACGTTTATTGAGGTCTCTTCAGTGGGAGCCAGCCCCAAGTGGAGATACCAGCCAGACACATTAGCAGGTCATCTCTACCTATAGGAGTTGCCAATTGGTGTGCCACCTTTTTAATAAATTACTCTGGATTTAGAGAAAGATGTTGAAAGTTTATTTTTCACTTGGTTAGACTATAATAAATTTAGTTTAATCCTTTATCCAAGTGTGAGCAAACAAAGTTTGCGCCTAAAAGTATCTTCAGGACTGGGATAAGGTGGTACAACACCAGGACGACTCCTTGCAAAGGTGGAGCAAGCTACCAACACTCCTGTCTCAGTATCTCTCATGATGCAAAACACATCTCGTTGCAATATGTCTAATGTTATACATTAAGGGACCACCTTATTCCAGTCCTGAAGATACTTTCAGGTGCAAACTTTGTTTGCTCACACTTGGATAAAGGATTAAACTAAATTTATTATACTCTAACCAAGTGAAAAATAAACTTTCAACATCAAAAAAAAATTTTAAAACCCTGTATTTTCCTTTCAATTAATTCCTTTAAGTCATTATTCCAAGTTTTGAGCCATTTTTTGTTTTTCCTTGATTTGTATCCTAAACTTTCTTCTACTGCTTTTAGTATGGTTTCCTTTATATTTTTCCAGTCAGTTTCAATATTGTTTGTGGTTGGTTTTATTTTATCTCTTATTCTGCTTTTATATAAGTTTCTAATACTTTCCTGTTCTAGGAGGTGAATTTTAAATTGTTTATTAGATATTGGTTTGTTACCGTTTTTCTTTTGAAGTATGTGGTTCTTTTTATGAATTCAAATCTGCTTTCAACTAACATGTAATCACTATCAATTTTGCTCCCTCTAAAAATCCTTGTATCCATGATTATTTAGTTGTTAATAATAATGTAACCTATTATTGATTTTGTTCCTCTTGCTTCCCATGTGTACTTATGTATTTTTATGCCTGAAGAAAGTATTGCTGATTTTTAGATTGTTAAATATGCAGAAATCTCTTAATAAAATTCCATTCTTATTGATTACCAGTTCTTCCTCTGATCCAATGCATTCCATTATTGGGTTACTTCCCACTCTAGCCTAGTGTTGAAATCTTCCATCAAGATTGTTGCTTCATTTTTATTTGATTCATCAATACATTCCTAAAGTTTTCCATAAAATTCTTCAGTCTCTTCCTCTTTTCCATCTACTGGTTCATAAATTCTGAAAATATTGAATGCTTGATTCATAATTTTCATTCTAACTTTGATTATTCTGTCTGATACCCAAATATAATCTAAAATTTTGTTTTTCCATTTTTTCTTAATCCAAATTTCAACCCCAGATGAAGCTCATTTGTCTTCTGGAACTCCAGAGAAGATCATTAACATAATCTTCCAGAATTTGAGATCTGTTCTTTTTCTTTTTTGTCTCAGTTATTGCTGCTATATCAATGTTCTATTTTTTAGTTCTCTGTTTAGCTCATGAATTTTGTGTGTGATTCAAAGGACATTCCAATTAGCTATTTTTATTTTTCAAAGAGAAGTATCTGCCCATTAGTCAGGTCAGTTCCAATTAAATCCATCCTATTTTTCTTCTTCAGAGCTTTGCGAGTAATTTGAAATAGCTCATTAATAGCTTTAATTAATAACTGGAAAAAGAGGAATTGTGTGGAAAGTGTGCTTTCTATCTTGTTGCTATTTAATTTCAAATAGTTCTTTGACTTTCTTTAAGTCATCATTCTTATCATTTCCTGATGGGTATACCCTCAAAGAGAGGAGGAGTGTACAGGATATCTCATTTCCATCTTCCTATCAGCAAATTGTATTCATATTAAATCATTCATTTCTCAGGTCTCCAATTTTTTTCAGTTCATTTCATATTTCACCATCATCATGTAGCTTCCTCAGTGCAGCACCATGTCCTTCTATTCTGTTGGCAGCTCTTCTTTTTGTTTCAGCATAGTCACATGATCCTGTCCATGACCTTATATCATCGAACCATGTCCTTCTTTTTTTACCTCTTGATCCTCTTCCCATAATCTTTCCTTCTAAAACTGTTAGTGTCCTGCTGATCCCCTTAATACATGTCCTGCCAGTCTCCTCTTTCTCTGGATCATTTCCTGCAATAAAAATGTCTGTGTTTTCATTATTCATTATTTTCATTTCATATTTACATCAGCTAATATGCTTAGAAGTGCAAAATATATGAAATGCACCTTGGTCCTTTCCTGGGTCTTTTTCTTGCCATACTAGAATTTGAACACTTGGTTTGCTAACCTTAATTCTCCCATTCTGTTTAAGTGATGATATCTCCTTAGATTATCCATTCCTGAATGCTAATGGTAAGTTCCTTCCTGATATCTTCATTTTTATCATTTTTAATATGATTCTGCCATTGATGTCATCTGTTAACTCATCTAATTTCCTTAAATTCTCATATCTGTTTTCTATATCTCTGATCAGCTGTTTTCTTTCTATCCAAATTGTAGATCCATAAGGTAAAGGTTGCTATTTTAGTTATTTTCTCTTTTATTTGATATAAATATGTGTTGTAAGTTTTTCCACTTGGTTATACTATAAATTAAAGATACCAAAAAATTAGATACTCAGTTTAATCCTTTATCGAAATGTAAGCAAACAAGTTTGTGCCTGAACTATTTTCAGGACTGGGGCAACTTGTATAAAGAAGCTAATGACTTCACATCACTTGCCTTAGTATCCCATAATGCAAAGCACATATCATTACGGACATGTATAATGCTATGCATTATGGGAGGGGCCACTACCCAGACCAGTTTCGACCTTTATTGAGGGCTCATCAGTGGGTGCCAGACCCAGAGGTGATTCTAAGGTTGAATTAATGCAGAAGTCTTATTTTCATATACGAGTAGCCAAAAATTGTCATATCTTATACGAAAATATGACTTCTGCATTACTTCAACCTTAGTATCACCTCTGGGTCTGGCTCTCACTGATGAGACCTCAATAAAGTGAATCCAGTCTGGGTAGTGGCCCCTCCCATAATGTATAGCATTATGGGATACTAAGGCAAGTGATGTTGAAGTCATTAGCTTCTTTACACAGGTTGCCCCAGTCCTGAAAATAGTATAGGCACAAACTTGTTTGCTTACACTTGGATAAAGGATTAAACCAAGTATATATGGCAGCGGCATTGTCATTCCATTATTTGAATGTAGATTTCAGTCATTTCGTTAAGTGTGAGGTCTGTTATATGTATTCCTTCGATTACATAAATGATTTGTGGATGTTTAGTGCGGATGGAAGAAGGGTGTGTGCGAAGTGTGACCTGAACGAAGAACTAATGAATGCGAATATGAAATTGATGACAGAAAGTGCTAGTACTGATTGTGTCGCGATTGCACGTTTGAAAGAAATGGATGGTGAGCAAGAGAAGCGAAAAAATGTTAAAAAATCAGGAAAAAAGAAAAAGAGCGATTTGACAACCGTAATGGATGTTAAAAGGGACGAAAGTGAGGTGGAAAGAAACGAAATTGAGAGAACGAATGAAAGTAGAACTTGCGTAATGCAGAAATCGCAAGTAAAAAAAATCGAAAGAATAAATGATGGCGAAAGTTCGACGCATGTTGGACCGAAAGTACTGAAACAAAGAAAGATGAATGACAGTAAAAGTGAGAAGAATGATAGCGAAAGTTGGACGCATGTTAGTCCGAAAGTACGGAAACAAAGAAAGATAAATGAGAGTGAAAGTGAGAAGAATGATAGTGAAAGTTGGACGTATGTTGGACCGAAAGTACGGAAACAAAGAAGGATGAATGAGAGGGAATGTGAGAAGAGGGGGTCGAGAGTTAGAAAGTTAGAAAGATTTAATGATAGAGAGAATGTGTCGCGAGGTTCGGAAAGTGAATTAGATTGGATGAGGCAAGAAATGAAATGGATGCGGAATGAAATTAAGAGAATTCAGGTCAAAACTATTAAAATAAATCATGATGGCATGAAAGAGTTAATGAAGGTTGAGCGAGTGGCGTTGTATGGCGACTCCATTATTAAAGGTGTGCTAGAGGATAAAATGCACAAGGTATGTTTTCCAGGCGGTAAAATAAGTAGAGTGATTGAGGCATTGGATATGAGGCGGGAGCGAGCAAAAGAGTTAATTGTATTAATTGGTACAAATGATTTGAGAGAGAACAAAGAGCATGTCAAAATGAATGTCAAGAGACTGCTTGGAAAGATAAAAGAGAATAGTGTGACAGGAAGGGTGGTCAGTGTGTTGCCTAGGTATGATTGTGGTGAAATGAGGCGGAGAGCAAGGATTATGAATGGTATTCTGGCTGAAATGTGTGAGGAGATGGGTGTACAGTTTGTTAATGTGTGAAATGAGTTTGAGGGATGAAGTGAGCTGTATGGGAGCGATGGACTGCATTTGAGTGGTTATGGTGTGAGTCGCTTGGAGAGACTGCTGCTGGAAGGTAGAGAAGTGAATAGAGAAAATGAATCAGATCGAGAGGGGAGTGATGTGGAAGAGCAGGAGAGTAAGACAGGAGAGATTGAAGAAGTGGAAATGAATGGAGAGGTGAGTGGTATGAGTATAGAAAATGAGAGAATGGGTGTGCAAGAGGAGCAGGGAAACGGGGAGGCCCAGGGTGGACAGGGATACACAGCGTGAGAAAGGTGGATGCTCCAAGAGGAGGTGAGAGCATGTGTGGGCAGGAAAGTAATGGGATGACCAGGGATCAAGAGGAAACAGATGTTGTTGCAAAGGGTTCTAAAATGAAGAAGCAGAAAGAGAAATGGCCCCAGTCCAGCATGGAGAGAGCACATCGAGTGAATGGTATCAGTGGAACTAGCTGTATATCCAGAAATGATTTGTTGTGTTTGTATACCAATGCTAGAAGCATAAGAAACAAGGCGGATGAAATGGTTGCACTAATTGTGTCTGTGTACCCAGAGATTGTTGGAATAAGTGAGACATGGTTAGATGAGGACGACATCCTGACAGGAATAGAGATGGAAAGGTATGATGTGTTTCGTGAGGATAGAAGGGATAAAAAGGGAGGGGGAGTGCTATTGATGATAGAGAAAGAGTTATGTCCATACAAGGTAGAGATGCAAGAGGGAAATAGGGCCAGTGGTTTTGAGGCAGTATGGTGTGAGATAGAGGTGAATAGAATCAAATACTTGGTGGGATGTTGTTATAGACCTGGTAATGTGGATGGTGGTGATAGTGAAATGTATAGTCAAATAAGCCAAGCAAATAAGAAAAGGGTGATCATTATGGGTGATTTTAATTATGGCAATATAGACTGGATTGAAGAGATAGCGACTGGAAGTAAAGAAAATGAGTTTCTTGAGTTTTTGAGGGATAACTACCTCAGACAGTATGTAACAGAGGGCACACGAGGATTAAGGATCTTGGATTTGGTCATCTCATCGGAGGATGTAATTATAAATGAGGTGTCAAATCATCCACCAATTGGTGAAAGTGACCATGAGGTGATTACCTGGGTGGTTGCCAGCAGTGCAAGGACCCCTGTGAAAAAAGGGTATATGTGGAACTACAAGGGGGGTGATTATGAAGAGCTCAGGAGACAGCTTGCAGATGTAGCATGGAATGAGGAGTTAGCTGGAAAAGAGATCAATGCAGCTTGGGGGATTTTCAAAAACTATTTAGTAGATGCAATGTCTAAATGTATACCACGGGTGAGAAGGTTAAATAAGGTAGGTGTGAGATGGATGAATAAAGAGATTAAGCATGCAATACAGAATAAAAAGGCATTGTGGAGACAGCATAAGAGAAGTGGAAGTAACCAATTTCATGAGGTCTACAAAGACCAGGCAAGGAGGGTGACTTGGTTGGTGAGAGTAGCTAAAGAGAGGTATGAACAGCAGTTAGCTAATGAAGCCAAAAAGAATCCTAGGGAGTTCTTTCGATATGTAGCCAGCAAAAGAAAGAATGATTATGGAAGGATGACATTGATTGGAGGAAATGGTATAAAGACAGCTGTTGCAGAATGTGTTGTGGAGATACTTAATGAGCAATTCATAAAGATCTTTCAATCTTGTTAAAGATATCAAGTAATTTTAAACCTGGTTTTACTCCATTTCCCAAGTAAGCAAACAGACTAAAAGTCAAGTTTGCGCCTGCAATTAATGCAAGTCTAACTGATCCCACAGGTAGTGCAGGACCAGGGCAACTCGTGGCAAAGATGGAACAAGCTCCGATCACTAATCTTAATATTTACCCTTAATGCCAAAACACATCTCCAAGAAGGGGATGTATGATGTTTTACATTAGTGATCGGAGCTTGTTCCACCTTTGCCACGAGTTGCCCTGGTCCTGCACTACCTGTGGGATCAGTTAGACTTGCATTAATTGCAGGCGCAAACTTGACTTTTAGTCTGTTTGCTTACTTGGGAAATGGAGTAAAACCAGGTTTAAAATTACTTGGTATCTTTAACATATTTATACCCAAGGTAAAAATACTTTCTATACTTTCTACATCTTTCAATCTTGTGAATGTGACTTCATGGAGAGATTAAGAGCAGTTGATGATGGGGAGGAGAGACTGACTGTAAGTGAGCAAGAGGTGTTTGGGGAGTTGAGTAAACTAGATGTAAATAAGGCTGTGGGACTTGATAATATATCACCACGTATTCTGAAGGAGTGTGCCAGAGAGTTGACACCTGCCTTGACATATTTTTTTAATACGAGTCTTGCACTTGGTCAAGTTCCTAAAGAGTGGAAGGAGGGCAAGATTGTGCCACTTCATAAAGGAGGTGATCGAACTCAAGCATCAAACTATAGGCCTATCTGTGTGTCAGGTGTTGTGGTTAAGTTGTTGGAGAAGCTTGTGAGAACTAGGATCCAGAGTTGGGTTGACAACAATGGTATAATCTTTGATGGACAGCATGGATTTGCTAAAGGGAGGTCATGTTTTAGTAATCTACTTACTTATTACAATAAAGTGACTGCTTCCTTGGACAGAGGAGAAGGATACACAGTAATATACTTGGATTTCGCAAAGGCTTTTGATAGAGTACCTCATGATAAGTTGACAGTCAAACTAGAGCAGATGGGGTTGGATATTAGATTAGTGCATTGGATTGGAGACTGGCTATCTGATAGGTATCAACAAGTTGTGTATGGGGATACAATATCCAGGAAAAGGAAAGTCACTAGTGGAGTGCCTCAGGGGTCTGTTTTAGGGCCATTACTATTTAACTTATATATTAATGATATTGGTGAAGATTTGGATGGAGATATTCAGTTGTTTGCAGATGATGCAAAGTTGGGACGAACCATAAAGAGTAGTGAAGATGTTGTGGCCTTGCAAGAAGACTTGAATAAATTGAGTGATTGGGCAAGCAAATGGGGATGTGAGTTCAATGTTGCAAAATGTAAAGTTTTAAAATTTGGAAAACAAAGATGGGATGCAGAATTTATGCTTGGTGAGAATATATTGTTGGAAGTAGAGGAAATAAGAGATCTGGGGGTGATAGTGGATAAGGATCTAAAATTTAGGGGACACATCGCCAAAATTGTGAAGACAACACAAAGACTTCTGGGAATGATGTGGAGGACACTGACATGTAGAAGTAGGGAGATACTTGTTCCAATGTATAAGGCTTTGATTAGGCCACACTTGGACTATTGTGCCCAGATTTGGTCATTGGGTTTTCAGAAGGATGAAGAGATGTTGGAAAGGGTCCAAAGGCGACTGACTAAGGTAGTTTCTGACCTCTGGAATGTTGAGTATGAGGAAAGATTGAAAAGATGTAATTTGCAGAGTCTCGTGGAGAGAAGGAAGAGGGGAGATATGATAGAGACCTACAAGTTGGTAAGGGGTTGTTATAGGATCAATGGTGGAGAAGTTCTACAGAGAATAGTGGGAGATCAGGGGAGAACCAGAGGTCATCCCTGGAAACTGTATAAGGAGGGTGTGAGTAAGGGAGTGAGAGGCAGGTTTTTTTCGTGCAGAGTTGTGAGTGATTGGAATGCCTTGCCTGAGAGCATGGTGTCTGCGGGTAGTTTGAATGTGTTTAAGACACGGTATGATGAGATGTGTGTGTAAGATAAAAGGACCTCCTAGATGAGTCTTTGACTCCATGAGGTCTTGTTTAATAATAATAATAATAATAATATAATTTCTTGGTATCTTTAATTTATTGATATAAATGTATTCAACTGGTTTTCCACGATATCTTCACATCATATTGTAACCTAAATGTTCCAAATACCGAATATTCAAAAGCCAAAATATTCAGCAATTTTAATTTTGTGAATGTCTGAACCAATGAAACTAAACACACATTTCTGATAAGAAAAGGACACAACACATCATATTCAGCAATTATGGAATCTGATCCCTCACCTTGAAACATGTCACAAAAGTTTGAAAGCTACCTATTTCCTTAAACCATACCAAAACCTGGTGTGAATGGAAATTCAAAAAAAGCTTGTGGTGAATTGTGGTGAGATGTTAATCTCTCACTCTGAACTCAACAAAAATAATGGCCTAAGAATCTCTAGTAGATAGATAGCCTCATTTGCAGTCCATGTAACATCTATCTCAATAGGGAGGGAGAGAGAGAGGGAGGGAGGGAGGATGATATAACTGGAAGACAACCATGTCACATAGCCAGTAATCAAGCAAAATCTAGCATTCTGCATAATGGAATTGGGAAAAGGAAACCAGTTTGATTTGTGGACATTAAAGTCACCAAGAAAGATTTCTTCACTGTTTGGGTAATTAGACTGTGGGAAATTAAGCTTCAAAGAAAAGATGTCAAAGAGCTCAGCATGATTTTTGGAATTGTGAAATCAATAGACACATCAGTATGGAATACTAGACAACACAAAAACGTGTAGTCTAGTAGAAGGAATCCTACAGACTGTATTTGCAACTTGCAGTGGACTGTTGTTATTATTGATGCAATTTCAGGTTCATTCAAATCAGGAAGTGAAATTTGCAGACAGTGGTGCATGTAGTTTAAGTTGGCATTTATGCCATGGAGGTTGGTGTGTAAAGTAGTGTTGATGAGTTTTTTTTGCAAAGATTTTTTGAGATTTAAAAAAAAAATTTATTTTTGAATTTTTTGAGGGTGGTTTGTGTTTTATTTTATCTGTGCTGATACTATATGTATTTAAGTTTACTGCCATAGTGGTGTTTTGGAAGTTGAGAGGGCAAAAAGAAGAAGAAGCAGGCAGTGAGAAGTTATAGTCTCTTAGACATGTTGCCCATGCAGAGAGCATCCAGTCTTCATACCATAAACAGTGTCCCATGCCATGCATACCACTGTTCAGTTTACTCTAGGCACTGTCTAGCAATGCCTAGACAGCAGGATTATGCAACAGCTGATTGAGACTGTTCTCAGTACATTTGCCATCAAGTTCAGGGTTGTGCGCTACCTGTGATGTACAGATAGCACAGTAGCAGATGGTGGTCCATCTGCTTTACTGCTGTAACCTCAAAATTGGGAAGGCTGTAGATCTTTACAGCATGTTGCATGCCCTTGAAAAAAAAATGCAGCATGAGCAATATTGAAGAGTTCGTGAGATGAGAGGCTGTAATTGCATTTCACCAGCCCATTAGTAGGCTTGAAATTTGTTATAAAGTATCACTAAAGATTAGGAATGTTTTCTTAGTGGAGTTAACAGTTTTAAAGTTCAAGAACTATACTAATTTCATTTCAGTAGACATCTAGAATGTGTCATCCTGTTGCATCAATAGACTGAATAGTTTCAATCTATTAATGCAAGAAACTATATGATGAAACCGATTTTCTTACCTTAGAGTTTGTTTTACTAAACTATGTTAAAAAACGGGGGGAAAAAGAGAGCCAAAAGGCTTCACTTCGGTGATGCAAAATTATTCAAATTAAGTGGATATTGAATCCAAAATTATTTCAAAGCTGAATAGAGAAACTGCAAGAGTTTAATCCCAAATATAGAAACTATAAATGTTTCTGCAGATCCAAGCGTAAGCAAACCTTTCATGACAGGGGCAACTCATAGTAAAGGTGGAGTAGGCTCTGATCACTATCCTTAGTATTTTCCATAATATAAAAAACATCTCCTAGCAGACATGTATGATGTTATACATTATAGTGGGAATCACTACCCAGACTGGTTTCGACCTTTGTTGAATATTCAAGTACCAGACAAACTCCAAAATCTTGGCGTTGTTCCCCTCAGTAACAGGCTCATCCTGCCACTGAGAAGAACTCTTAGAACCAGTTGGCTCTACACCAGTGCTATTCAACCCGTCGATCACGGAGCGATTTTTGGTCGATATCTTGTTTATTCCTCCTTACTTACAAATTTAATTAAAACTGAAAACATAATATTTTATTTATCATTATTTTGTATTATTTTTTAATTCTCTTTAAGTGTATTGCTATTGTTTATTTATTTTTTGTTAAAATTGTCAAATCAGTAATTTTCTTATAAGTCCGGGTAAATGAATTAATTTGGATCAGTGGAAGTCAAACAGCGAGCCGAGTGAATACGATTATAAGCAAAGCACATCGTATGCGTTTCATTTATAATCGTGTTTACTTGTAACTACATCACACGCTACCCACTGTTAGAATTTCAGTTGTTTCAGTTGCTCTAAATTTATCGTTCAATTTACCATTATTTTGTTTGCTAATTGATAAGTTATAAAAAAATTTTATTTTAATAAAATATTTAAAAGTTATTTTTTTTTTAATTTGAGGATAATCATGACTGTATCAAAGAATTCAAAGACATATCATTTTCACAAGGAATGGGAAATGGATTATTTCTTTACAATGATAAATGGAAAGTATTGTTGTTTGTTTTGTAATTCATCTGTAGCAATTCCAAAAAAAAGGTAATATTGAGAGACATTTTCGATCGCTACATGTGGAATATGATGAAGATTTTCCCAAAAATTCCCAAGTACGTGAATCAAAAATTATAAATTTAAAGGCAGGACTTTCTGGACAACAAATGATTTCAAAAAGTAATAAATAAACCAATATCAGCCACTAAACGTGTCAGCCACTATTGCATCTTTGAAAGTGTGTTATTTATTAGCAAAAGCAAAAAAGTCTTTTACTGATGGAGAGTTAAAAGAATCGTTTCTTGCAGCAACAGAATCTTTATTTTCTGATTTTAAAAATAAGAAATCATTTCGAATGTTAAAGATTTACAACTTTCCAGAACAATGGTTATGAGAAGAGTTGAAATTTTAAGTGCCGATCTGAATACTCAGTTAATGTCAGACGTTCACCGGTGCGTTGCGTGTTCATTACAATTTGGTGAATCAAGCGACTTCACTGATACTGCTCAGTTAATGGTATTTATTTGCATGATATTTCAAGATTATTCAAGTAAAGAACTTTTGAAAATTGTATCATTATTGGGAAGGACTAGGGAAGAAGACATTTTTTTCGGCATTTGATGGATTTGTGAAACAACACAAACTTCCACTTTTTAAACTTGTGTCTATTACTACTGATGGTTCTCCTGCAATGATAGGTAATAAATCAGGCTTCATTTCGTTATGTAAAATCGATGACAAATATCCAGATATTTTAATGTACAACTGTTTTATTCACCAACAAGTACTGTGTACTTAAAGATGTTTTGGATATTACGTTTAAAATTGTAAATTCTGTTCGAGGAAAAGCCTGCAAACGCGGTTATTTAAATTACAGGCAGATGATGATAGGAAACTTCTGTTGTACAATAATGTTTGCTGGCTCAGCAGAAGTAAATCTTTAGAAAGATTTCTTGTATTAATTAATGATATAAAATTTTCTTGATGAAAAAGGAGATATTTATCCACAATTGAGTGATAAAAGAAGGTTGTTACGCTTATCGTTTTTAGTAGATTTCTGTACAAAATTAAGCAATTTAAATTTAGAGTTACAAGGTAGAGATAAAAATTTAATTAACATGTTAAGTTCAATAAAAAGTTTCCAACAGTACTTACTTTTATTAAAGAAAAATATAAATCACCGTGAATTTAGACATCTGCCATATTTATTAAAAATTTTTGAACAAAATCAAGAAATGCTTCGCTACACTGTGATTTAAAAGAATTTATTCGTGAAATAGAATTAGTTGAGGAAGAAATGTATTCAAGTTTAAAGATTTTAATAAAACTGAAATGATTGTATCTTTTATCAATAATCCATTTCAAGAAAAATTAAACATCACAGAAATTTCAAATAAAATTAGTGGGCTGTTTGATATAAACCAGGGGTCGCCAAAGTTATTTGCCCGTCGACCCCTTCAAGAGTTTCTTGACTTGTTATCGACCCCCCTATATTTTACTATTATGTAATTATAATAGGACAAGCAAAAAAGACGCTTAAAACCGAATTAAATATTACCCATACAATGATGTCTTATATTTTTCTGTCGACCCCTAATCGATCCCTAACAGTGTCATATCGACCCCTTTGGCGACCACTGATATAAACCAATCTGAAGTAGAACTTGAGATAATAAACATTCAGAATAGTTTACATTTAAAATCAATAAACAATGAAGTCATTTGGAAGTATACACATGAAAAATTTTCAGTATTAACTGATATTGCACGAAAAATTCTGTCATGTTTCGGATCGACATACTTGTCAGAATCTGCTTTTTCAAATATGAACGTCATAAAAAATTAATTAAGAAACCAAATTACAAATGATCATTTGGATGATTGTCTGCGATTGGCCACTTATTCATAGTAACCTCACTATGAAAATATTGTGAGGTCCAAACAATGCCAAATTTCACATTAGCTTTTTTTTTAATCAACCAGCATTTCCTGTAACTTGTGAGTTTGTAATCAGTCTGTTGTTTTTTTAACTTTGATTTTACAAAATAGAGAAATTAATATTTTATTCCAATATATTTGTTTTATTTGCTGTATTAAAATAATTAAAAGTGATAAATACATGATTAATACATAATTAAAAGTGACAAATATGGGTGATCAGAGCTTACTCCACCTTTACTGCGAGGTGCTCCTGTCATGAAAGGTTTGCTTACACTTGGATCTGTCGAAACTTTTATAGTTTCTATATTTGGCACGAAACTCTTTGTTTTTCTATTCGGCTTTGAAATAATGTTGGATTCAGTATCCACTTAATTTGAATACGTTTGCATCGCCAAAGTGAAGCCTTTTGGCTCTCTTTTTTTCAGTAATTCTTGGTGGCTTTTGTGATATGACACCTTTTTGGTAACTCATACGCTAAAGTAAGTATAAGTTCTGCTTCACTTCAACCTGAGTATTTACATCTGGGTCTGGCTCCCACTGACAAGAGCTCAACAAAGGTCGGAACAGGTCTGTGTAGTGATCCCCCCCCCCCCATAATGTATAACATCATACATGTCCACTAGGAGATGTGTTTTACATTATGGGAAATACTGAGGATAGTGACCAGAGCTTACACCACCTTCACTGCGAGTTGCCCCTGTCATGAAAAGTTTGCTTACACTTGGATCTGCCGAATCGTTTATAGTTTCTCTATTCAGCTTTGAAATAATCTTGGATTTAATATCCACTTAATATGAATAATTTTGTATCGCTGAAGTAAAACTGTTGTAGTTTCTCTATTCTACTTTGAAATAATGTTGGATTCAATATCCACTTAATTTGAATAATTTTGTATTGCCGAAGTAAAACTTTTTTGGCTCTTTTTTTTTCAGTAATTCTTGGTGCCTTTTGTGATGTGACACCTTTTTGGCAACTCATATGGTAAAGTAAGTATAAGTTCTGCATCACTTCAACCTGAGTATTTACATATGGGTCTGGCTCCCACTGACGAGACCTCAACAAAGGTCAAAACTGGTCTGTGTAGTGACCCTACCAATAATGTATAACACCATACATGCTCGCTAGGAGATGTGTTTTACATTATGGGAAATACTAAGGATAGTGATCAGAGCTTACTCCACCTTTACTACAAGTTACCCCCTGTCATGAAAGGTTTGCTTATGCTTGGATCCACCCAAACTTTTATAGTTTCTATGTTTCTATATTTGGCATGAAACTCTTGTAGTATCTCTATTTGGCTTTGAAATAATGTTGGATTCAATATCCACTTAATTTGAATATGTTATAATATATATATATCAGATTATCCCAAAAGAAATGTTTTTTAGCATGACATTTTGAAAGGATATAAAAGGTATATCACTTGCTAATTTAATCAAGTATATATTCTCCATTTGTATCAATAACACTCTTCCAACATTTTGAAAGCTTCATAATGGCATTTCTATAGAATTCAGGAGGTTTGGAGGCAACAAAATTGCATAGGCTCAATTTCAATGCCTCTAATGTATCATATTGTTTTTTATTAATGAAATGTTGCAAACTTCAAAATAAGTAGTAATCTGAACATGCAAAATCAGGAGAATATGGAGGACGTGGAAGCTTTTCCCAGCCAACTTCTTCAATCTTGCTACAGGTGATTTTTGCACTATGAGGACATGTGTTATCATGGTGAAAAACAACACCCTTTTGATTAACCAGAGAACACTTCTTTTCTTTCAGTTTTTCATTCAATTGATCGAGTTGTTCACAGTATACTTCAGCTGTGATTGTTTGACTTTGTGTATAATACCAACCATCTCCCATCAAATGCTTAATAAAACGTTCTGAGGGTGAAGGTCTTGTTTTGACTGAGGTTTAGCCTGTTCCCCTGAATGAACCTACTGCCTTCAGCACTTAACAATCTTGTAAACTATCCACTTTTCATCACCGGTGACTACACAACTCAAAAACAGAGATTGAACTTCTAGAGAAAGAACAGTACAGATGTTGACACACTCTCTTCGATTCTTGTTCATCAGTTTGTGAGGAATCCACTTGCCATGTTTAGACGCTATTCCAAGTTCTTGCAAATGCAATGGATCAATGACGTTGAATTAAGATCTTTTGCTAAATCTTCAATTACTCATTACATGGCATAATTACATCATGCCATGTTGTAAGTCACATTTCACCTGGACAGTTGCAAGACAACTGTCCGGGTGAAATGACTGTGAGCAGGGAACTGACAGAGTTTGAAAGAGGCATTGTGATAGGATGCCATTTTTCACAGCAAATTGTTGACAAATTGGGTCATTTCAGGTCATCATTGGTCCCTGTGCTTTCATCCTGAGATGAAAGCACAGGGACCAATCACACTCACCAAATGTGATAATATATAAAAACTGCCATTCATCATCCAACACATTGAATGTGGAGTTCCTGGCATTGACTGGAACATCACAAAAACATTCAGAACCAAGGCTCACAACATGGGTTTCCATGGTAGGACTGCAATATGCAAGCCCTGCATTACCTGAACTACCCTGCAACGTTGTCTTTAGTGGTGCAAGTGTGTGTACATTGGTACACGCTCCTTGCACCACTGAGTTTGGAAAACTGTAATGGAGTGACAAATCATGCCACACCCTCTACTGAGCAGATAGACAGGTGTAGATGTGGCAGATGCCTGGTGAACAACTCTTACCACAGTGCATAACCCCAACTATGAAATTTGGCAGTGGTGGTGTGATGGTATAGTATTGTTTTTCCTGGTTTGGCCTCTGACCTCTGTGGTACCACGAACATTGAACTTCAAAAAGTATCTAAACATTCTGGACAATGTAATGCTTCCTACTTTTTTTGGCCTTTCTATGGAACTGACCATCATTTCTTTCAGCAAGACAATGCACCATGTCATAAGGCCTGTTGTAACTCTGTGGTTTGTGGACATGAACATCACCACACTTGACTGGCCTGCACAGAGCCCTGATCTCAACCCTATTGAATATCTGTGGGATGAAGCGGAGTTTCGAGTGAGGTCAATAGACGTCTGCCCCCCCCCCCCCCCACACACACACACACAACAGTCCAGGACCTCATGTCCACAGGAAGAACAGCCCCAAAATTCCTATTCATAGCAATCGTCTTGCATCTTATTAAGGTGGGTGCCATGTCTGTTTGTTCTTCACACTATGGTGTCTGCTGACTTCTTTCCAAGCAGTGTGTATTGTGTATATATGTTATGTATGTATAAGTTTGCAGACCTATTTCTTATATAAAAAGCATGTCGGAGGAATAGGTCTGAACACTTCTTCTTTCATTGAAGTATGTTGAGAGAAACTTTCAATAATTTTAAAGAAGCCAAGAAATTATATTCTTGCTTAATTTATAACCAAGTGAAAAAACTTTCAACAATTAGCTCTACTCCAGAGTATTTTAATAATAAGATGTTACAACTTTTCATTATTTGTATATGGGAAATATATGACTTCTACATTGCTTCAATCTTGGTATCTCTTCTGTGTCTGGCTTCCACTGATGATATTTCGGATTTCAGCAAGATAAGTACTTTGGTTTTGTTTTGTTTTTTACATTGATTTTATTTTACTGGTACTAGTGATAGTTTCACCCCCACTTTTTTTTAAGTAAATATTAAGATTTCTGGTAGGGTAATTAATATCTGTAATACAGGATTACTTTTGGCTGTATCATGACATTCGTTTTATATTAGCTAAAATATAGTATTTGCTGGTGGTGTAGAATTGTTTCTATATCACAGGATTATTTAATTTCAGTCTTATGACTGAAAGTTTTTTTTTTTTCCTCTAACAATTAAATGCAGAGCTTTTAATCTATCTTACCTAAGATAATAGTACCAATTTCTCCAAGGGTGCGAACTCTAGGAATTGAAATTCCAGGATGTGAAAAAGCAAGAACTAAGGTTTTAAAAGAGATAGTTGGTGCTAGGAAGATTTATTCTTTCATGCCATATGGCAGAGGGAAAAATTAATTTGTAGTTAAAGATGTGGAAACAAGGATAAACTCTTACAAGGTTTTACATTAAAAGGCAGCACAGTAATTCCTGTAATGGTAGGAAGCCAGGTTAAAACAGTAAAAATCGAGAGATTTCAAATGGAATATATATAATATATATAGAGAGAACAGTCATGAAATTCTTATCCAGACATTCTTGAAATGGGAAAAATCAGTAACATATGAAAGGGTATATATATGCTTTATATATATAGATCCAAACTGGTTTTCAGGTAAGGTCACCTTTACAGTGGATATGAAGATGCCCGTACTAAATTTTGTCAACATTGGTACAACTTGAGTTATGGTGAATTATCCTGGAGTACAGAGGAGGCAGTGCCTGCTTCCTCTGTACTCCAGGATAAATGTTTCAACTGTATGGAGATCATACATATCGCTAATCAGTGTCTCAAACCCTATCAGAAATGCAAAAGTTCTGAATATTGAATTAACACCTTTCGAGTGTTAATGCAACGTTCAGAACTTTTGGCGAAAGTGTGGGAGTACTGTGGTAGAGCCAATTAGAACAGATATATTAGAGAGGCATAAAGAAGAGTTCCTGGACTGAATTGGATCTTCCAATTCAGTCTAGTAAAGTAATGCTGCTTTCAAACAAACTATACTTGGTAAAATCACAGAGTGCATGACCAAATCAGCCAGAAATTAACTCCAAAATTCCAGAACTGTAGGAGCTACTTTCTCAGTCAAATATGGGTGGAACAACATTAGTTGAAATTATCAATAATGAACCTACTATAGCAACTGAACAGATACAAGACAAAATGCAAACGAATGAAACTGTCATACAAGGAGAAACTGGAGAGGAAACAGAAATTGTAAGATAACTGAAAGAACTTAATATGCAGATAAGATGATCAAAAAGAAAAGATGAATTAATAAAAAAAATGAGGATAAACAAAAAAAAAATTAAAAGATGTATTAAAAATAGGAACTAAATCTAGAAGAAGAAGAAATAAAAAAACACGTAAAGATGGAGAAGATTGTGGAGCGTCAAATGACTCCTCAGGCTCAGAAGAATTTATGGACTATGAGGAACCATCTCACTAATTGATGGGAAAGCAAGAGATACAATTAAAGAAAAAATAATAAAGTTCACTGATTCAAAGTTTTCTTTGAATTTTCTTTTTTCTTTTTCATGAAAAGAAAATAACTAGCTTCTAAATTAAGAATGATAGCATGAAATTTAAATAACGGAAAGTAACTGGAAAAAACTGGAAAACATTTTACAAGAAGCAGATTACACAATTGCTCCTCCAGAGATTGAAGACATCATCAGGTTCATCCAAAATCTAGAAATTAAAGACTTACCAGTGACACCTCACTAATCATATGATCTCCTTTATGCATTGCCTCATTAAATGTATGAGGATTCCACAGACAAGTTAAACAAGAAGCTATATGGAAACTTATGCTACGTCATGATATCAGATTTTTGTTTCTCCAAGAATCATACTTCTGCAGATATAAAGATATAAAAACTTTAACAGATAGATCTCCACTTCTTTCTTATTGGAGCTTTAGAAGATTTAACAGGGCTGGAGAAGTTCTTATTCTTGCCTCCCTGTCTCGAGTCATTCTGTATCTGAAGGGAGAAACTTGACAATAGACTGGAAATACTATAGATGTGTAATAAGGTTTGCAAATGTTTATGCTCCATCCAATGGAACAGGTGGACAAAAAATCTTCCAGGAATCACAGCCATATTTATATGGTGCGACTACATTATAGCAACTGGAAATTGGAACTGTATTGAAAACCCACATTAGACAAAATAGGAGGATATCCCAGGATGGAAAAGTGGGATATGCACAGTTAAAAATGTGTCTCAACAATTCTCGACTAGTAGACATATGGAGGATCCGCAATCCTAATCTCCAGTCTTACACTTATATGAATCAAGGTATTGGTATCCATCTTAATCAAATTTATATCTCTTCTTCTCTTATGAATAAGATAATTCCGATAAAACATCTTGACGTCAACATGTCAGATCATAATCCATCTCTACTTCATTTCTGCTGCTTGGAACAAGTAGAGATCAGTTCTGGATTGTGGAGACACTTCCACCAAATTATCTATTGATCTTTTCAATCAAATTCCAGACTCTGTTCAAACTGGAATAATTTAAATATGTGGTTTAAATTCAAACAAGTGGTAAAACAGAATATGATTGAATGGGGGCAATGAACAGGCTTTTCTCAGAAGAAAAAAGTTGAAAGAGCTGTATAAAAAGAGAAGCTGGTTTATAGCAAACCAACACAATACTATAGTATGTAGCAACAGCATTAGAAACATTAAAAAATAAAGATAGAAGTGAAAGGCAGAAACAATTAGAAGAAAGAAATTTTAAAATAAGAATACAGCAGCACTTAGTCCTTTGGTTGCATTCTTCAATAGACAATTCACTAAATTCTGTGAAGAAAGGACTATCACTGAAATCTGTGTTGTCTTCACTATCAATGCACCGCTCAAGACATCCTTGACTCCTTTCATAAACACTATAAAATCTGTTTGAAGACAGCAGTACTATGGGAAATTATAACTCTGGAACATTAATGGCTTTCCTGTTCATACTCAAGATGGGTTTGACAGACCCATTACAGCATCTGAAGTTACCACATCCTATAAAGAATGCCAGACAAGAAAATCCCCAGGACATGATGGTCTGTGGATAGAACTTTACCACAGTGTCTGGGATTTTATTCTTCCCATTCTGATTATACTTTTTAATTCTTTTCTCTCATCAGGATGCATACCAAGTGAATTTACAGCAAGCCATACCATCCTCGTTCCAAAGCCTTGATCATATCTTAATCAGCAGCTGGAGAACTACAAGATATTTTTCTGCATTATCAATAACAGGCTCAAATTGGGAATGAGATACATAATTAAAAGCACAGGTGTATGGAGTTCCGAGTTGAGCAGTAGAATTTAATTTGTTTCTGCTATGTGAGCTACTCCTCTTAGTTAATATGAAAAAAACAGCCAATGATAGTGCTATCAGTTGACCTTACTCAAGTATTTGATAATGTCTGGCATCCCTTTCTGTTCCACATCCTCCAGCAAATTGGTGTGGGTAAAAAGCTGCTGTCCTTTATTAAAGGAGCCTATACCAATTCAACTACCTGCTTCCTAGTTAGTGTGTTCCTATCAGAACCAGTCAAAATTCAAAAAGGAGTCAAGCGAGGTTACCCTCTTAGTCCAATTACTCTTTGCATTTGTTCTTGAACCTTTCTTGCAGGAAGTTGGCAATACATGTGCGTCACATAGAATAACAGCTTCTAAGGCTAATGATTCCAGACGCATCTTTTTTTTGTATTTCAAAAAAATTCAGCAAGTGATCAGTGGATTAACTGCTAATGCAGACAAGACAAAATTAAAAGTTTTTAGAAATGGGATCTTGGTGGCATTCCTTTTGGACTAACCCCCTAAGAGAGAACCCTTCACTATATTTGGAATTCACTTCTCCACTTACCCATCATTACTAGTTCAAGAACTTATAATACAAGAACATTGAAACCTTAGAGGACTGGAAAATTGGGCCATTTTCCTTTTCTTCTGAAGCCTCAGTTGTACATAATAAATATTACAGACATTACAGAAGCTGAAGAAAATCAATTATATGTAAGCCTGTGCAATTTTTTTTGGTCCAGCTGTTACCAAGAATTTAAAATGGAATTTCTTCAACTATCAGAGAAGCATGAGACTTTGAACTTCCAATCTTAAAAGTTTGCTATTTAAGCAATACATCTTCAGAAATCCACAAAATGTTGCAGACAAATCACACGTGTGCAGACCTTCTCTTACTACCTGGGTTTTAATCTTCCCCTGTTTGGAGTAAATGATTATAAAAGTCCAAAAGCTGAGATTGTTCCTGAATACTACAACACTCCGTTCTTGACTTTAAGATTGCTACAACATTCTGGCATTGACATTATTCCCATTAAAAAAAGTAAAATTTGGTGTAAAGAAAATCTTTAACCTCTTTCGCCACAAACTTCCACAGTTGGCTACTGACAACAACACTTTGTTTTATAACCTATTGAAGTTCCAAGGATATCCTAACAGGAGGGATCTTGCTTGAAGAATTGCATATAGTCACCTTCTAGTCAATACCATCAAATGGAGGTACTTTAAAATCGGAGATTCAGTCTGCGACATCCGTTACTGAATGGAAACAGTAGAACATGCATTCTACAACTGCTCTCTTTCCCTGTGTATTTGGAATAGAATGTAATGTGTTGGACATTCCATTACTTACAACAGAACAGGTTCTTTTTTCTTTTTTTGCAGTTCTCACTGTCCATCAGCAATGGAAAGAGAATTTTGAATTTTATAATTAATGAAAGATTAGAAAGAAACATGCATTTGAAAACCAGCAATATGACATAAAAAGCTTTATAATATTGTATTGCAGAAATTTTATTATTCAGTCAGACAATTTTTGTATTTAGAAAGAAGCATTCTAGGAGATATCAAATTTTTGGCTAGGTGGTATAAACCACCCACATGATGCAATATTCACCATGGTTGAATGTAGTGTTATGATCAATTGCACGGATATTTGAAGAGTAATTCCAGGAAGAGAAGGCCAACTCAAGGCAGTTAACACAGATAAGTCTAACTACCTGTGCATCAGTCATCTTTATGCTTTCGTTTCAATTGATCTTTTGGTTATTCATCTGCATAAGACTGGTGAAAAAGAAAACTGATAGCCTTTGGCTATATGATAATATAAAAGATCTGAGGCCTTTTTCCTCTATCTCTCATACAACCTTGAAGTAATGCAGAAGTCATATATTTCCCATATACAATGGTCAAAAGGTATCATACGTTATTATTATATACAAATAGCCCAGTCATGAAGAAATTTCACTTGCAAACTTTATTTGCTCACACTCAGATAAAGAAGTTAAAGAAGATAATTAAGAGAATCTTTCTTTGAGACAGATTGTAAATTGTATAGGATGTCTTGCCTATAAATTTTTAAAGATGCCTAGAATATTTCTTGGTTTCTTGGCATCTTTAACTTATAGTATAACCAACTGAAAAAACTTTTGACATCTATCTCTAATCCAGTGAATTTTAGTAATAAGGTGTGGCAGCTTTTGACTACTTGTGTATGGGAAATATATGACTTCTGTATTACTTCAACCTTGGTATCACTTCTGTGTCTAGCTCCCACTGATACTGATGGTAGCTTCCTTCCTGGGAAATAGAATAGAAATTGCCTGTCACTGGGTTCCACCCAAGTTTCCTGTTGTAAAATGTTTTGTTATTTTCGTTTATATTTATCTTATTATGCTATTTACATATATTTCCTTTAGCTCTTCAACTGTCTTCTATCTATCCTATAAAATTCTGTCTAGTCTTAATCCTACGAGTACTTCAAACTTTTTGGCCGCTACTAACATAATGCTTGTGTCTGCAAAATTCTATTAACAAAGAAAATGCCTTGGGCTGGAACCAATCTCTTTGTTTGATTACAAGTGATTATTCTTTTTCAAATTTTGGAAATTTATTTATTTAAGCTGTGCCACCAAAATTATTTAGATAAGAGAGTTTTCTTTATCCAAGAATAAAACACTTAGTAAGACACACAATCCTTAATTTTCTACCTTATCCTTATACAATAAATATGTAAGTCTCTCTCTTTATGCAGTCGTGACTATATTCAGTTTTTATCTGTATAGGTTCAGTTTATGAGCGATGCATTTAAGTTAATTGATTGACAAGAAAAGAATATATTCGTTACTAAAGAAAGAGTTACACAATTGTCATCCATTAAATTTGACTAAGTCTAGCATAAAAGCTCTATTAAACAATCCGACATATTATATACACTCCTGTTCCTTAACATAAAATCTTACTGGGACCATGTGACTAGATTCTTTCTCCTTAATTATTCAGCATACCTTAGACTAAACTCAGGTTTAAGAACTATCTATTTTGATCAAACTCTAAAAAAAATTTCACTTCACAATTTAGTTATGTTCTCTGATACAGAGCAATTAATTCCTACTAATGGCTTAATTCCTAGAGTCCTGCATCACTACATAAAGTACAGTTCTAGTTAAATTCATTCACTGTCACAAAATTTACTACTTATTCTTCCTACTATACAATTGGAAAGTTCTTACTTGGTTGTGAAGTCGGGATCTCTCTGGTCTTTATTTGCGAACATCAACTGAATTCCTGTGGCTTGTATTTCGTTCATCTGATTCTTCCTGGATGAGTTTCTCTAGCTGTTACATTCCTTTGGCCTTTGTTTCATGTATGTAGATCTGTGAATACGGTCACGATTCGATGTCTACAATCTCAGCGAAGCGAAGCTGCCGTTGTCGAACCTCGTACTTCTGCATAATCTCCTCGGTTTATGATAACTTTTCTGCCATGTAAAGTCCGAAATCCTATGTCGGAACACTACTTGACTGCATAACTGGACCCGGGCACTCCACTCCACTCCCGATCGTACTGGAACTTCTGCTCTCTGGAAATAACAGGAACAAAAAAAGTGAGCCCCCACCCCCCTTCTCGGCGTCTGCAACTTCTATATATGTGGTTCCGATGACCTTCCCGTTATAACGTCATTGTCCACTCAGCACCTCGATATTTTACACCCGATACCATTGCTTATCCTTGCACATTGACAGGAAAACCCTGCGTAATGTTGACCTTAGCGTACATGATGGCCTTAGGTCATGAACTAATCCTCTTATTTTGTCTGGAACTCTAGCTTGACCTTGGTATACTTATGCAATCTCTTTTGTTCTCATACAGAGCTTTTGATATTATATTATTCAATAATTCAAGAAAGAAAACATTATTTCTATTA
Source organism: Typopeltis vanoorti (assembly GCF_054136105.1). NCBI lineage: Eukaryota > Metazoa > Arthropoda > Arachnida > Uropygi > Thelyphonidae > Typopeltis > Typopeltis vanoorti. The sequence goes on from NC_143552.1 coordinate 64,325,474, forward strand.
GAATTATATCAAGTTTATCTATTAATATACAAGTATTTTAGCAGGATTTTGATATTTGTGAAATCTGAATAAAAGGTATTATTTTACAAAATCCCCTTTTATTCAAGATTTAACACTGTCCTGGAGTGATGTGTTCATGCAGTGGGATTTAGAGTGATCATGTAGATCACTCAAAGTTTTTGGAGAGATCCCCACACTTAAAGATATCTCAATAAAGGTCGAAACCAGTCTGGGTAGTATCCCTTTCCATAATGCATAGCATCATACATGTCTGTGAAGATATGTACATTGCATTATGGAATACTAAGGCAATTGATGCGAAGTTATTAGCCTCTATATACAACTATCCCAGTTGTGAAGACACTTCATGTGCAAACTTTGTTTACTCACACTTGGATAAAGGTCGAAACCAAGAGTATAATTTCTTGGCATCTGTTTTGGGAAAGGAAATGAAAAGAGCTATCACTTTTTAAAAAACGTAGATGAGTGCAAGTAATTTCAGATTGCTGTGAAATTGCACTTTTTATCATTCTTCATAAGCACATCATCTATTGACATGCTAGTTATTCTCTTATAATTAATCAGATCAATGAAACTAAAAAAAAAATTTTTTTATTAATTTCTATCTTGTTTCTGTCACTGCAGAATTATCGAATGTTTTATCAATAGAAAATTATGATACTGTCTACATAAACTCAGCACAAAGTGTTTTTATGAAAGTTAAATAGCATCATATCCAAAAGTTTCCATTATTATTAAACAAGAAGGATCATTCTCTTAGAGCTCGTGTTGACACCAAAAGAACAGTAATGAATATTTCTGATTGTCCATTATCTAACAAGGAAATCTCTATATTGTCTGAAGGGTTATATTATGCAATAGCTCTGAAACCATTCCCGTCATGGACTTTGTTTTATATGGATGAAGACCTGATAACATCCTTTATTCTGTTGCAAGTAAGATTCAATTTCATGCAACACATGTCCTGTTTACATTAGTACATGTTTTAGCTCTAACATTGCTAAAGCACAATAAGAATATCATTATGACCAAGGCTGATAATGGACAAATGGTTTTCATTCATGATAAAAATAACTTATTTTAGAGAATCTTCTACTTTGGGATCATTTGGATATAAATACAACTCCAGAGATCTGATTCAACAAACAGTAATATTCTGGGTGAAGGGCAATCTTGGGATGCAGACATGATCAAAAAGTTAAAAGAGAGCTTCTGACTTTATAATCTTCCTAAGATCCATTAAGAGAATCTTTCTTTGATACAGATTGTAAATTGTATAGGTTGTCTTGCCTATAAATTTTAAAAACATGTCTGAACTTCTTTCCAGATTTACTGGAAATTCTTTCTATATTCAGAAGATTTAGGATAAAGTTTCAGGATTATCTTTGCTGCCAACAGCTGTTTAAATTAGTTTTGATTACTCTTCACACGCAATAGAATTATTATTGTTAAATCTTGAATGAAGAGATTTCATTGTGAAATATCTCATTCAGGATTTTACAAGCATCAAAGCACTGAGAGAAATACTTGTATATAAGTAGAGATGTTAATTGCTTGAAAATTTTAAATAAACGCTTTTAATATTGGACTATTCTATGTAAGAAAATATTACCTGTTCTTGTAAATTTAACAATGGAAGAAATTTTGATGAGAATTATGTTAGCATGTAAAAGTGAGTTCAAGGTTCGCAAACGAGACACTTGGATTAGTAACATGCCCCACGGCAGTCACGTATGCATGGAGTAAGTTATGTGCAGGAGTTTCCCGGGAGACGCGAGGAGAAGGACCGGAACCGCATGCAAAGGAGGTGCCGAACGGAAAGGTATGACACTGTAGGAGCGCCGCTCAAGGTACAATATAAAAAGCTTGATGCCGCTAGTTTGGGAGCTCTCGTAGGCTTTTTTTTCTTCTCTCTCAACTTTGGTGCAGGTCATTCGAGGGGCCAAGCTCAAGTAATTCCCTGAGACGAATACATGAGAGCAGTCAACAGAATGATGTCTAGAAGCAGTTACGCTGCCAAGTGCGGGCATTTCGTCAGTAAAGCGGGAGAATCAACACAAGCTGATTGTCATGCTAGACCACGTGGACCAACTTAAGCAGAGCTGTTCTCATCTACATTGGAGAGGATCATTCATGATTGTGAGTTCCAAGCTGGCCCATCAAAAAAAAACAACTGTCAAGAAGAAGAAGGAATGATCTGTGGGAAGAATTGTAAGGATTGAGAGATAGACCCGATAAAGTCCGAAGGTCCCGGTAACGTACGAATCTTTTAGTTTCCTTTGTGTGTATAAAAGAACTTTGTGTGTAATAATTTGCAAAATTATTCATTAGTGGAACTTATATAAGATATGAAACAGGACTTTAGAGCTTAGCCTGATACCAGAATGTTTTATCTCTGAGAGTGAATTCTGATATAGTGTGGTGTTAATTTGTATGTAGTATGTTATAGTTTAGTAATGCTTGAAATTTGACAAGTTAAGCATTGAGAGAAATTGTAGATCCGATTGTTAGAGATCAGTGAATTGATTCATAATTATTATTGTCTCGTGGTAGAATTTTACTAGGAATACTGAAGTTATGTATAGTTAAGTCTGGTAACTTAGAAGAAAGATTTATTTTAGTTATGTGACAAGTCTTGTAAATTTGTATTGTGATAGTTTTATGAATAAACCATTTTTCTTTCACCTAACAAATTGCCTGATGAATGAATCCAATGCACCACTCATCAAGTAGAACCTGAGTGAAACTAGTTAATTGGGGAAGACCACGACTGCAATGAGAATTTGAAATAAGGGATTTAGTTAACTTGGTACATTGGTTATTATATAGATTGTATAACCATGTGTCACTCTGAGAGTTCACTCCTTGATTAAGAAGCTTTTTCTAATCTAAGGGTTCTGGATGGTGCAGCATTAACAAAGAAATTTTCCAGGACCCAACAAGGTGACAGCTCCAGATTTTCAAATAAAGGAATTGGCTCAATCCAGGGGCAGTCTCTTTATTTATTGAATTTGCACACAGGAGCAATCTAAGTGACGGCCACAGAATTGATAAGTAGTTTGAGTATCGATAAGACATATAAAGAGGAATCAAAAAGAAATGCCCCCTACCTAAATAATGACATCTTAGATCATAACAATAAAAAAGAACAGGAAACAACATTTATAACATTATGCACTGATTTTCCTTCTGATATTGTAAAATTATTTGATTTTGTCATAAACTCGGGTTTTTTTTTTTTTTTTTTTTTTTTTTTGTCAAAACAAGTTTTTTAAAGTGACATGAGGGTGTCCTATTTCTTCAACTATTATTGATGTATTTTCTATATGGAATTCTTATTTGTCAGAACTTCATGAATGTCGAGAAAAAGTTAATTCAGTGTACCTTAGAATTAAATTTACCCTTGAGGTAGAAGAAAACAAGTGCCTCCACCGTTTCTGATTGTCCTCATCTTCTCTGTATACAGAAAAATAACCCATTCTGGAAAGTACAGTAATGCTATGTCACATTTTATGGCCACTAGTGTTTATTATTGGTTAATTACTTATATTTTGCAAACAAATTTCCTTCCCTCTTCTTAATTTTTTTATGTCCATCATAAATGCAAACATACATGTCTAGAATTTATGTTATTTGCTCTGCCCCAGAAACTTATAGGACATACACATACAATATCGAAAATGTAAATTATTAATAATTAATTGCCAGTAATGAAAGTATTTCTATTCACCTGTTCTTTTTCTCCCTTATATTTGCTATTCTCACTTGGCTTATTAACCCGTTCGCTGCCACGCTCCTCAGGCATAGTTTGTTCCTGCACGGCAAGCGCTTTCGCATCTTCAAGGTCACGACGAGTGATCTCGTAGCCTGCTTATCTATCAGACAGAATTTTGTTTCATATGCCAACTACGAATAATCTCGTATCACCCCACCTATATATCACATGCGCTGATGACTGTCTTTATTGGGTCTAGTCTCTAAAAACCTTCAGTTTCGCCATGACCAGTAAAAGAAAACTTATTGATAAAGAATGAGAAGCTTACGCTAATATGAGCGATGATGAATTTAATGATCGCAAATGGAACAATAAGAGGGAAGTTCTTTTCATTTCAAATATGCACAAATTTGAAATGGTTGAAGCAAAAAATCGGAATGGTAAAATTCAATTAAAACCAAATATCGTTAGGGACTATAATTTGGGTATGTCAGGCATCAATCTTTCTGATCAAATGCTTTCTTATTATTCTGTCTTACGAAATACATTTAGATGGCCAAAGAAATTGCCAATATGCATTTTTGATATATACATTCAAAATGCACATAAATTTTATAATATAATTACTGGAGATGCAATGACTGCGTTAAAATTTAGAAATCAATTTATCTCAGTTTTTGTTGGAATGGATGAGCTTACAGCATCACAGGATATCAGCAGGATTCGGAATCTTCGTTATTTGGAAATTTTACCACCTACAGAAAAAAATAATCGCCCGACAAAAGCCATGCCGAGTATGTCCACGAAACAAACAACGACGTGAAACATGTTATTATTGTCCTGTTTGCCAGGAAAAACCACCATTGTGCATGGAAAATTGTTTTAAAGTGTATCATTCGTAATTTGAATAAAATGGTTTTTATTTTATTGATTTTATTAGTTTTAATTTGATTTACAAATTACGGGTTAACTCGTGCTTGGCATAGGAGGTCGGTAATCAACATTCGAGTATATTCATAGTTGGTTTCTGAGGCACATATATAATATACTATATTTTAGCTGAAATTATTTCCCTTCTACCAAGCCCCCAGACGTGCTCTCCGCTTTATTCACAAGCGAAGGGTCCAAATTAAGGTACTTATACTAAGGGTTAACTCGTGCTTGGTATAGGAGGTCGGTAATCGACATATCAGTATATTCGTAGTTGGCTTGTGAGGCTCATATACCAACTACGAGTATACTCGTAGTTGGCAGCGAACGTGTTAATGATGATTCACATATTTACACCTTTTTAGTAATTCGTATACAGCACCTTCCTTAATTATTGTTTTCTAATAAATCCTACAACAAAGCAATGTATTTCCTCCTCTCTATAGATTTGGTTATATTCAAAGAACCTGTCATGATATGTGATGGGGAATGTTTCCTCTCAACCTGCAAGATCAGAATGACCCAACGTGAATGCACTTAAAATCTTTTTTTGCAAGACTGCCCATGATCCATACCAATGTATTCCATAAATCAACATTTCTTTTCAATTTTAGCTCTCAGTTACTTGTGTCTAGTCAGAAGCAGCCACTTGAAGGTCATTCTACTATATACAAGTTGATAATACAATTGTAGATGTAATTTCTTTTAAAAGTTATTTTCTTTTGTATTGGACAAACCATTAGAATTCATGTCGAGAATTACAATGAATACAAAAAAAAAAAAAAAAAGCTATGAATTATCATTCCTTTGATAATTCATAGCTTCAGATGTAATCTTGTGTAAAAGTTGTCATGAAATTCATGAATAATTAGAATAATAACGATGACATAGTTACTAATTAGCAACTATGTGTTGACTGTATTCTTATACAGTCATCACTCACCATAGCAAACACTATTATAATAAGAGAGTTTATTTTTCACTTGGTTAGGCTATAACTTGGATAAAGGATTAAACTAAACTTACTATTATAATAAATTCACTTTCTATAACAAATGCCAGAATTCCAGAGGTCTAGGTTGTAGCCCTTCCCATAATGCATAGCATTATACATGCCTGAAAAAGGTGTGTGTGTGCTTTGCATTATGGGATACTAAGGCAATTCATGTAAAGTCATTATCCTCTATACACAAGTAGCCTAGTCCTGAAGATACTTCACATGCAAACTTTGTTTGCTTACACTTCGATAAAGAATTAAACAAGAATATAATTTCTTGGCAAGTTTAATTTATTTCTTTTATCCTTACAAGTTTACTATATTGGGACTTGACTATATCAAACATTGTTATAATTTGTTGCTTTTAGAAAGAACATTTTCATTCCATTATTTAGGTGATCATTTGATATTTATTTCAGTATGTGAAAGAAGCTTTTAATAATCCCACCCCCCCCCCCCCCCACCCCCCCCCCCCCCCACCCCCCCCCCCCCCCACCCCCCCCCCCCCCCACCCCCCCCCCCCCCCACCCCCCCCCCCCCCCACCCCCCCCCCCCCCCACCCCCCCCCCCCCCCACCCCCCCCCCCCCCCACCCCCCCCCCCCCCCACCCCCCCCCCCCCCCACCCCCCCCCCCCCCCACCCCCCCCCCCCCCCACCCCCCCCCCCCCCCACCCCCCCCCCCCCCCACCCCCCCCCCCCCCCACCCCCCCCCCCCCCCACCCCCCCCCCCCCCCACCCCCCCCCCCCCCCACCCCCCCCCCCCCCCACCCCCCCCCCCCCCCACCCCCCCCCCCCCCCACCCCCCCCCCCCCCCACCCCCCCCCCCCCCCACCCCCCCCCCCCCCCACCCCCCCCCCCCCCCACCCCCCCCCCCCCCCACCCCCCCCCCCCCCCACCCCCCCCCCCCCCCACCCCCCCCCCCCCCCACCCCCCCCCCCCCCCAACATTCCTTTTATCCAACTCAGCTGTCACTCTATTATGAAAAGTTAGTAAATAGCTAAGGCATGACTGAACCTTCATAAAGCCATGCTGCCCATTATAGAGTATCATGTTCTTATCTGCCATTCATGAATTCTTCTCTTTGACCAACTTTTCCAGTACTTTTACCACCTCTACTTCTAAGATACTAATTGGTCTAAAATTTGCTACCATAGACTTAGAGCCTCCTTTATGCAAAGGAATTATTTTGCCCTCCTGCCATTACTCTGGGACTTTACTAGAGGCGACTTAAATTTAACTGTCTAGTCAGAGGCATTGTCAGTTCCTTTGTGCATTCTCATAGAACCTGAGCTAATATCCCATGTAATTGTAATCATGTCCTATCTGTCACTTTATTAACACTGAATTTACTTCGTTTCACATATACTTTCTGCTCACACCCTTTTAGCCTCCCTATATTGTTGCCTTTTTACTCAGTCTTGTATGATATTACATTCAGCATCATGAAATGACCTTAATGAACTGCTCATTAAACATTTCATTGAATGTAACATCCACAGTAATTAATTGTCTACTGTGTCCATCAGCTGTATCTTCTCATAATCCCTCTTTCTTTTACACATATCAAAAGAACTCCCTCAGATTTTTCTTGGCCTGATTTGTTAATCACTGCTCTTATACCATACTTTCTTTTTCTTTAGCAAACATGCCGTCTTCCTAGCTTGCTGTTTGTGTTCATGTAACTGATTATTGCATCTCATCTTATACCTCCTCTACAGTGCCTTCTTCTACATTGTATGCTTAATCTCACCATCCATTTTACAACACCTGTTCTGTTTAATGTAATACTTTTTGGAAGATATTCAGCTGTTTTTGCTGTTAAATATTTCTTGACCTGTTTCCAAGCAGCATTGATTTTCCCTCCTCACAGTAGCCCTTGTATAGTTGACCACCACCCAGTGATCATCTCGATTCTATTCGTATGCTAATTGATATGCTGAAATGTGGTGGTGATCAGTGTAATAAGTTCATGCAAAGGAAAATCTGTAAGCAAAACTGTAATTCCATAGGATACCTCTCAAATGGCATGCAATGCTGTTTATAAGACAAATCTTAAATTTTTCTTATGGATTACCATTAAAAACCAGATAAAAAATAAACTGATTTTCTTTGTTTTTACTTATTTATATGTATTTATATATTATAAAGATAATATAATTCAATAACTTTGATTTTATTTATGTAGGATAATCCTCAAAGAGATAAAACACACACTGTGAAGAATACTAATAATCCAGGTTAGTAATATATTAAATAATTTGTATGCAGAATTTGACTAGGAAATGCAAGAAATTTATAGATAGGGGAAGTCATGATTTCCTGTCCATTGGTTTGAAAAATGAGTAGCCAAACTACTTATTTTCCTCCAGAAATACAATGATTGCAGTGTCATTAGGAAGATTGTTCGTATGATACCATCCCTTATTAAATAATCAGTGGTAAGAAGAATTATGTATCCACTTTTATTGGCTTGGATAGATTCAAAAAAGTGTTGTTTGCTGTGCTTTGAAGTATAATATAGAAAAGTCTCAATGAAATTTAATTAAATTAGATTTCTTGCAGTTTCATTAAAATTCTTGTCCTTTTTGCTTTCCTTGTTTGTAAAATAATCCATGATGTAAAAAAAGCTTTATCATGCCATATTAGATCTGATCAGTATATGAAATACGAAATAACATCCCAATTAAATAAACATTCTGATGTTCAGATTTGAATAAGTGATTATCCAAGGAAACTAATTTAGATTCTAATGAATAATAATAAAAGAAAAACTGATAATTTTAATTTTTAATTAGCAATGAGATCTTTGTTATGAGCTTTCTAAAATATATTCTTTCAGCAGAATACTAATTATTTATTGTTTAAATGAAAGTAATTAAATTTTAATCAGATTTAACATTTAGCTCAGATAAACCACTTATATTGCAGAAGTTCATGGGTACCTGTTTTTCTTATTGATAGAAAGTTTGTCAATAAGAAATCAGATATTAGAAATTTTTGTTGTTTAGTACTGGGAGTTTATGGAATATATTTACCTGCAGGTTTTCTGTAAACTTAGAAAGAAAGAGTACTATACTATTGGGAAGCCATACGATTAGAGTGTCTAGAAAAGATAGGCTATTATTAGTTTCTTTTTCTATGGTGAACTGAATTCTGGGGTGCTGGCTGTCGAGGAGGAAAGAGTCTAATGTGTCTGAGCCTTGTCACCAAATGGACAACACATCATTGGTGTATCATCAATATATCACAGAAGGTTTGAGAATGACAGTGGCAAGAGCATTTCACAATGCTCCAATAGTTATACTTTCTATCTGTCCTTCCAAATGGCAGAATTGAAGAGATCACTAATGTTGGGGGAAAATTTTTTTTAAGTGAAGTTTGAGAAGCGGGTGGGGATATTGTTATAAACAACTGATGTCAAAAATAACCTTCTTAGATTAAAGATTGAAGTAGGAAGAATTTTTTTTATATAAGATGAAGTATGGCCAGTAAAGGAGATTAAATGTTTGGCTAGTTTAAAAGAGGGAGGAATCTGACTATAGTAGAAGAAGTTGTTGAGTTTTAATAATTTTATGTAATCCTTATATTCAGAGTGAATATTTGAGGATAAAAGTCTTAAGGTTTTTAACTAATTCAGAGGACCAAAATGCAACATTTATAAGAAGTCTCTTTAAGGATTTTTTTTTGGGGGGGGGGGGGGGGGATTTTCTGCACATCATAATCTAAAAGTTTGAAGGAGTGTAGTCTCTGAACAACACATTCATTTTCAGTTGTATTCACTAGTCTTAAGAACCACAGCAGGGTTACCCATACTGGCTCTAGTAATTATCATAATTTTGTCTTTGCATATTTTATGAAGAGAGTTGGCTGTTGGAGAGATCTTTTGGGCAGCAGAGTTTGCATAAAAATGTTACATATGTCAAGACTGATGTTGTTGGCAATATTTGATGATAGATTGTTGATGCTGCACTGTAAATGCAGTGTGAGATCTAATATCAGAACTTGACAAGGTGCCACTTCAAAGTTGTGAGTGAGGTAAGGATACAGATGACTGTTTTGTTGAGCCTTTTTTGACAATAGGTAGATGAACAAGAACTTGAAAAGGTTGACTCTGTAGTTCAGTAAAATATTTCCATAATCATCATCAAATTCCTGGTGTATCCTCAGGAAGTGTACAGGATATTATGTGGTAATGTTGCATGAAAAGAAGGAAGGATTATGGGAAGAGGATCAAGAGATAAAAAAGGACATGGTTTGATGGTATAAGATCAAGGACAGGATCATATGACTGTTAAAACAACAAGAGCTGTCAACAGAGAGAACTGGAAGGATATAGTGCTGCACCCTCACATTGAGGAAGCTACATGATGTTTGCATGAAAAAGTTACATCATGTCAAGACTTCAACATTATCAGATCTTATATTTCTGTCTTCTGAGGTGCTTTTTACTGTATCAATCCACCGACATCTTGGTCTTCCTCTTTTTATTTATTTATTTTTTAATTTTTATTTATTCATTTATTTTTTTTTTAATTTGTATTTATTTATTTATTTATTTTTACTTGTTGACCTGGCACAGAACTGTTAACAATGTCACATTCTTTCCTAATATTTTGAAATTCTCATTGTTAATATGATACTGTCACTGATGCCATCTGTCAACCCCCCCCCCCCCCAATCTTTCTCAGAACTCTCATATCTGTGGTCTCAGGTCTTTGATCAAATGTTTCATTTCTAACTTAGCTCTCAGATCCATAAGTTAAGTTTGAATACTGTCTTTTATACAGTTTAGTGTTTTAATAATGTCTCTCTTATTCCATATAACTGTATTCAGTTGATTTCCTACCATACCAGCATTGCTAATTCTGTTGTTTCTTTCCAAATTTCATTTGTCATCTTCATTAAAAACTGTACTTTATTAAATAGTTGAAATGTTTTACTTGTTCTGTAGGTTCCCATTCATGCCATTTGTGCCTGTTTGTTGTTGTCTTTTTATTGCTGATTTTCATATCAAATTTATCACATTTATTCAACTTAGTCAGGAATACTTTCAGGCTTGTACTAGATATATTTAGAAGTATAACTAACAATAATAAATTTAGTTTAATCCTTTATCCAAGTGTAAGCAAAGAAAGTTTGCACCTGAGGTATCTTCAGGACTGAGGCAACTCACGGTAAAGGTGGACCAAGCTCTCATCACTTCTTATCTTAGTATCTCCCATAATGCAAAGCACATCTCCTTGCGGACATGTATAACGCAATGCATTAAGGGAAGGGCCACTACCCAGACTGGTTTCGACCTTTATTGAGGTCTCGTCAGTGGGAGCCAGACCCAGAGGTGGTGATACCAAGGTGGAAGCAATGGAGAAGTCATATTTACCTATGCGAGTTGCCAAAAGGTGTCTCACCTTATTTTTAAAATACTCTTTTAATAATAAGGTGAGACACCTTTTACTCCCACATACTAACCTTTAGGTTGCTCATTTAGAAATGAGTCAGTGTACTAGCTGTGAAATGTACGCTTTGCGGAGTGCGGTCGGAGTGTGGTTAGATGATAATAAAGGATTGAAGGTGTGTAGAAAATGTAGGGAGAATGCGGAATTGAAGTGTATTTCGGATCGTGAGTGTGATATTTTTGTCAACCTTCAGAATGAAGGAAACAGGGATATGACAAGAAACGGCAAGGTTGTACATGAAAATTGTGAGAGTGTGAATGTAGAAAGTGTGAATGATAGTATAAATGGTTTCTCAGAGAACAAAAAAGATGAGATAGATGCATTGAGTGAGATCGCATTGTTGAATAGTGCGATAGAAAGAGCAAAACAGCAGCTAGAGTGCATGAACAAAAGTAGACTGAATGAACCAACCAATAATAAAAGGTATGACAGGAAAAATAGACGTATGAATGTGAACATGAACAAAATGAAGGATAGAGTGCTGTATGGAGACTCGTTAGTACGAGGTGTGTTAGTAGAGGATTTGACAAAATCGTACCAACCTGGTGCGACCATAAAGGACGTAACTGCGTCTATTAGAGAGCAAAAGGAAAGGGTGAAAGAAATGATTGTTGTGGCAGGTACGAATGATCTGAAAGGAGATAAAATGAAAATGATAGAAGACCTGAATGAATTGTTTGAGGTAGCAAAAGAAAAGAGTGAGAGAGTTAGAATGATTAGTCTTTTGCCACGGTATGACAGTGAAATGTTTAAAACGAGGGCTATAATTGCAAATGACTTTATGCGTGGGTTATGTATGACGAGTGGTGTGGAATTTGTGGATGTGTGGAGTGAGTTTGATGGGCAAAAGGATCTATATAAGATGGATGGCTTGCATTTGAATGGTTACGGTGTAAGAAGACTTGAGAAAGTGTTGCTGAATGTAGTGGATGTGCAAATTCAGGGAAACTAGATTTGTTAGGGGGGGGGGTAGAGATACAGTCCTTATGGAGGCAGTTGAATGTAAGAATCAATATAATATGCCAGAGCAAATAAGGACAACAAATCTGAGTGGGATAGTTAATATAAGGCATCAAGGTAGGGTTGGGGCTAATGGGGGTCTTAAATTCATGTACACTAATACTAGGAGTATTAGGAACAAGAAGGAAGAGTTTTTGGCCATGGTTGGCACTTCCAGACCACAGGTTATAGGTATTAGTGAAACATGGCTGACTGTAGATGATATAACTAGTGGGATTGAATGTGATGGGTATAGTGTGTTCAGGAATGACAGAGTGAATAAAATGGGGGGAGGAGTATTGTTGATGATAGCTGATGAGCTCCAGCCAAGGAGAATAGAAGTTGAATTGCAGGATAGAGAAAAGAGCACATTTGAGGCCATTTGGTGTGAGATTGTGGCTAGCAGAACTAAATATACAATTGGGTGCTGCTATAGACCAGGTGATGGAAAAGATGGTGGTGACAGTATGCACAAGCAAATAGAAGAAATGGGTGGAAGGAGGGTGATTATTATGGGAGATTTCAACTATGGTCGCATTGATTGGAGTGAGGAGAGGACACACGGGAGGAAGGAACTGGATTTTATGCGGTTATTAAGGGATAACTATCTGCGACAGCATGTAATGGAAAATACTAGGGGTCAGAGAGTGCTTGACCTAGTAATTACATCTGAGGATTTGGCTGTAACAAATATGACCACATTGCCACCAATCGGTGAGAGCGATCATAGGGTCTTAACTTGGGAGGTGGCTAAAGGTGTAGAATTTTCAATTAAGACAGGGTACATGTGGAATTATTGGGCTGGAAAGTATGACAAGCTTAGGAGTTTGATTGGTTCAGTGCCATGGCATGTACAACTGCAAGGACTAGAAGTTGATAGTGCATGGGAGGTAGTTAAGAAGTGCTTGCATGAAGCAATGTCTGACTGTATACCTAGAGTCCGAATAATAAATCAAGTAGGGGTTAAATGGATGAATAACACCATTAAGCTTGAGTTGCAAAAAAAGAAACAACTATGGAGGGAATTTAAGGAGAAGGGTGACCGGCAGGCACATGAACGGTATAAAGCACAGGCCAGAAGGGTGACGAGTGTGGTAAGAAAAGCAAAAAAGGATTACGAAAGAACATTGGCCATGCAGGCTAAAGAGAATCCTAAACAGTTTTTTAGATATGTAGCAAGTAAAAGGAAAAATGTACATGGCAGATTGATTTTAAAGAATGCCGATGGTAGGGAGGTAACTGAATCAGTTGAGATAGTTGAGTTACTGAGTGAGCACTTTGCAAGTATATATCATCCAGGTGGTGACATTGCAGAAACGAATAAACCAGTAGATTATACGGGAATTGTGGTTAATGAAGTGGAGGTGAGTAGTCTATTGCATAACCTCAATGTCAATACATCTGTGGGATTGGATGGTATACCAGCTCGTGTTGTACGAAAAGCAGCTAAAGAATTGTCAGTACCCTTGACCATTTTGTTTAATTTGAGTCTCGGGTCTGGGTTAGTCCCGAGCGGGTGGAAAGAGGGGAAAATAGTTCCACTGCATAAAGGTGGTTCCAAGACTGCTGTAGTAAATTACCGACCGATTAGCATATCAGGAATCATTGTCAAGGTCTTAGAGAAAATAGTCAAGAGGAAAATACAAGATTGGATAGAAGAAAATGGGATACTGTATCGGGGACAGCATGGTTTTGTGAAGGGTAGGTCATGCCTCAGTAACTTGCTCACGTATTATAACACAGTGACGGCTGAACTGGATAAGGCTAATGGGTTTACGGTGATTCTACTGGACCTTGCCAAGGCCTTTGACAGGATTCCACATGGAATTCTAATCAGTAAATTGCAGCATATGGGAACGGACATAGGGTTGGTGAGATGGATAGGAGGGTGGTTGACAGAGAGATATCAGAGAGTGGTTTACTCGGGAGTAGAGTCCACAAGACGTCTTGTGACTAGTGGAGTGCCACAGGGCACTGTTCTTTGACCACTGCTTTTCAATTTGTTCATCAATGATATTGGAAAGGATTTGAGAGGAAGTGTTCACTTGTTTGCTGATGATGCAAAGTTGGGTAGAGCAATTGTGAGTGCACAAGATGTCAAAATTTTACAGGATGATTTGGATAGATTGGAGGTCTGGGCTAAGGAGAATGGATGTCAGTTTAATGTGGCAAAATGTAAGGTTATGCATTTTGGGGTGAAAAGATTGGCGGCAGTTTACTGCATTGGTGGAACCGTGCTCCAGGAAATTGATGAGGCACGAGATTTAGGAGTGTTGGTAGATAAGGAATTGAAATTTAGGGGACACATTGCAAAAGTGACCAAAACAGCTCATCAAATCACTTGGTTGCTGAAGAATACGATGACAAGCAGAGACAAGCAGGTTATTGTTCCTCTGTATCGAGCCTTGATAAGACCCCATCTAGACTACTGTGCTCAGATTTGGTCACCTAGGTTTCTTCTTGATGGGGAGGAGGTGGAGAGGATCCAGAGGCGAGTGACCAAGATGATAGCAGGTCTGTGGAATGAACCGTATGAGAACAGGTTGAGGATTTGTGGGTTGCAAAAAATTGGTTGATAGGCGGAGGAGGGGAGATATGATTGAGACATTCAAATTACTGAAGGGTTTCTATAAAATTAATTCAGAAGATATTTTTGAGAACAGGGCTGGTTGTGGGAGGACTAGGGGACATCCATGGAAACTGGGCAAAAGTGTGGTTAGTAAAGGTGTTAGAGCTGGGTTCTTTACTTTTAGAGTTGTGAATGAGTGGAATGCGCTCCCTGAGTCTGTGGTGGATGCTGTGACAGTGAATGAGTTTAAGGCGAGGTATGATAGATACTGTATGAATGTCAAATAGTTGTGATGAATATGATTTGGGGCCTCCCTCGATGAGTCCAATGACTCCCTGGAGTTGCCCGTAATAATAATAATAATAATCTCCCCCTAAACATTCTAGTTTTCCTGACTTTACACTTCAGAACTTTCTCAAGCCTCCTGACTCCAAATTCATTTAGATGCAAGCCATCCACCTTATGTAAATCCTTCCTTCCATCAAACTCACTCCATATGTCCACAAACTCCAAATCATTCCTTCTGCATTGCATACGACTCATTTGTAATCATAGCTTCCATCTCAACTTGCCTTTATCATACCATGGCAACACAACTTTCACTTTCTCACTCTACGTTTTCACATACACTAGCAGCTCTTCTCGCATACCATACATGTCCCCTGCTAAATTATTTGTATCAGCCAAAATAAACATCTCTTTCACCTTAAGTCTCTGCATCCTTATAGCATCACTGACATCCTTTGCCTTAGCTTCAGGAATACAAGACTTTATCACACTCTCCTCAAACCATTATCTGACTTATTACAAAATTCAGGCCTTATTTTCATGCTCTGTTTTCTTTCCTCTTTCTTTCATTTCTGTCATACCATCCTTCAGGTGTTTCTCCAACCATCCAATCTCACGTTTTGTCCTGTGAAGAACTCCACATAAGTGCGCTATCTTTTCCATTACTATCTGATCATTCTCTTCATTTTCCACTGTGTCATTTGTACAGTCACTCGTACCACTTGCAACACTAACTACATGAATGACATTATTATGCATTTCGTCATTCAGCTCACCACTATCACTCTTCTCTTTACACTTATGGCATTCACTCACAAAACACTTTCGGCAAACACATTCCCCAGTTATATTCTTCCCCCAAAAATCTTTTGTTTTGCAAAGGATATACATTTTGCACACATGCTGCAGCAAACATAATCACGCACATTAAAATCTCCCTCCATTGTTTTGTGCATCGGTGTCATGATGCACAATATAGTGTACAATAAAACAAATATTAAATCTTTAATAAGCAAAAATTAAGCACACACTGCCCTTATAGTTAATCACACAAACACTTATAAATATACTGGTTCAAAAAGAGTGATTTAATTTTCACTAAAAACTTCCAGAAAGTACTTATCTTTTGTCACTGATATTCACCACTACCTATTATATAATACAAATTATATCTATGAAGAAAAAGAAGAAGAAGGTGCATTTTTATTGCTACAAAGTTTTTGAGACCTTTCAAAGTGAACATATTTAGATTTCAAGAGGCATCCTTCTCACATAATTTTCTGTGACACAAAGAAATTTCCCAGAAAACCCGTTATCTCTAGTTACTTTGAAAGGAAAGATGGATTCTAAAATGTTTAAATATCCTAAGCACCTTTATAATACATCCTATTATGTAGCTAAATTCAATAAACCATTAACTGACTTCAAAAGCTTGATAGCTAGCCCTGTGAAAAGTGCTTGTAGATACAGGTCCAATCCAGTAGAAAGAATACTGAAATGACTCGATATGTAAAGAATTTGTATCAGTTATTACTAATATCATTAAACAAAAATTAGTTAAGGAAATCAAAGACTAGAGTGAGTCATCTTCTAGGTGCTTTTTACAGATATATGTAAATGAGAAAGAACTTATGCTTTATTATCATCATTAGCCCTCCATGGAATCAAGAGACTCATCGCGAGAGGTTCCACTCTTACTCACACATCTCATCATACCTTGACTTAAATTGCTTCATTGTCTCTGCACTCATCACACTTTCAGGCAGTGCATTCCAATCATCCACCACTCTCCATACAAAAAATCTGCTCCTTGCCTTCCATCCACACCCTCCTTATACATTTTCCTGGGATGGCCTCTTGTTCTCTCTGCCTATCTCCAGCCATTCTTTGAAAAACCTCATCCACATGAATCTGGTAATTATCCCTTATGTACTAACTTATATGTCTCTATCACGTCCCTCTCCACCTTCTGTCCACTATGCACTTTGCCTTCTCTCAGTCTGTCCTCATACTCCACATTCCGAAACTGACTTAGTCATCTTTTGAAAACCAGGCTACCAAATCTGTGTACAATAATCCATATGCAGTCTGATGAAAGCCTTATACAGTGGAATCAAAGTTTCCTTACTTTGACATGTCACTATTCTCTGCATCATTGCCATAATCCACTGTGCTGTTCTCACAATTTAAGTAAAATACCTCCAAAATTTTGTATTGCTATCCACCATCATCATCCTCTGATCTTTCATCTCCTTCACTTCTTCCAACATATCCCACCAATCTTATATTCTCCATCTCAAATTTTAAAACCTTACACTTTGCTACATTGAACTGACATCTGCACACACTTGCCCATTCACCTGGTCTATTTAAGTTCTTTTGCAAGGCTACAACATATGAACTATATAGATAAAAACTGAAAGATGAAGATGCATTTGCTTCCACAATTCCTTTTACAAAGTCAACATCTACAGGGTACTTTGATATATCAGAGAGTGAAATGGACAAATTCTTGGCACAGAAAAAACTATAATTGATTAGCATGCACTTGACAATGAGCTATTCCCAAAATTGGCACATGCCAGATCTTATGTGAGCATAATGTATTGTATATAATTTGAAGTATCGCTGTTTTAGTTGCTTTTAAAGATTATTACTATTAACATCTGACCTCTATGGAGTGAAAGGCTTCATCATGGAAAGTTCATACAGTATCTCATACAAAAAGATCATCAAACATTCATAGTTTCCATGCTCACCATACTTTCAGGCATTGCATTCCACTCACCAATCCCTCTCAGTGCAGAGAACCCTGAAACTCTGTTGTTGTTGTTATTATTATTATTATTATTATTATACAACTTCTAGGAATGGCCTCTTCTTCCCATCTTAACATCCACTCTTTTTATAATTCCTTCTATACTAATCTGATAGAATCCCTTAACTAACTTAAGTCTCTGTCGTATCTCCTCTTTTCCTGCTATCCACCAACCACTGTAATCCACATTGCCTCGAACACTTTTCATAACCAACACTCCAGAGTCCTGATATTACTATGGTTATTTGTGTTTGGACCCTCTCTAGTGTTTCCACATCACAAGGAAAACTAGGTGACCATGTACATCAACTAGGTATTTAGTTATTTTCATGGTATTGATTACAACACAGAATGATAAGAGAATAATTAATATTTATTAACTTAGTAGCTGATATTTTGCTGGTATTATATCCACCATCTTCAGAGCACAAGAACAGTTTGTCACAATACACTAAACAGTAATTTGGTATAACAGTGGGACTAGCTTAAAAAAATTTATGATGGGCAACATAAGGAATTAAAATCCTAATTGGTGCCATTTATGTTGGAAAAGGAGAGAAAAGAAGCATTAATTAGATCTTAAAATGACTGCCTCCCAGATTTTTGATAAATTTATACATCCGTATGAGGTTTGGAGTATGTTTTAAAGCTGCTGTTGATTCCAAAAATGCTTTCTCTGACTTATGACTTCTGTGTTGAGGGGGAATCCAAGGCATAGGCTGCTAGACCGACTTTCCATAACGATAGTACCAAATGTCTTTTTTTTTATGTTTACCAAAACGGATGTCAACAGTTCTTCCTGTCTCTCCATTGTGAAGTAACTTTGCAACTTAACTACTGGTATATAGAAGCTATTGACATCATATCAGATTGCCTCAGTATCCCATAATTACCAGCACCCCTCCCCCCTTTTGGATATGCATATTGCCATGCATTATAGCTAGAGATACACTGCTGCTTGGAAAGAGGTCAGCAGACACCATAGTGTGAGGAAGACAGCCATGGCATCCACCTTAATAAGATGTAGAACCTCCTTTTGCTGCGATCACTGCAGCAATCCTATGGGGCATACTTTCCACAAGCGCACAATAGCAATCAATGGGAATTTTGGACTATTCTTCCTGTAGGCATATAATGAGGTCTGGACTGTTATGAGAAGACATCCATTGAATGCTCACTCAATGCTCCAGCTCATCCCACAAATGTTCAGTAGGGTTGAGATCAAGGCTCTGTGGAGGCCAGTCAAATGTAGTGACATTTATATCCAAAAACCACACAGTTACAGCAATTGGCTCGTGAACACACGTGGATCTGCAGTAAAAAAAATACATACTTAAAATCCCATAATAGAGGGCCCAACCTGTCCTAAGAGATAGATGAGGTAATTGGGGGAACACCACATGACAGTAACAACAATGCAGTTTCAGTACTAGCCTTATGACACAGTGCATTGGCTTGCCAAAAAAGAAGTGGTCAATTCCATAGAAATTCCACGAACTAGGAAGCATTTCATTGTCCAGAATGTTCAGATATCCTTCAGAGTTCATTGTTTGTGGCACTACAAACAGAGTTCAAAGCCAAACCAGGAAAAACAGGACCGTATCATCACACTGCCAGTTCCGAATTTCATAGTTGGGGGTTACACACTCTGGTAAGTGACATTCACCAGGCATACACTATACTCACACTCATCCACCTATTTAGTAGGGAGGGTAGTATGATTCGTCGCTCCATAACACAGCTTTCCAAGCTTCCATTTCCCACTGTACACGTTCTTCGTACTCTGAAGACATGTTGGTTTTGGGTAATGTAGGGCTTGAATCGTGTGGTCCTGCCATGGAAACCTATGTTTTAAGCCTCTCTGAATGTTTTTTGTACTGATTTGTGTTCCAATTCAATACCTGGACACATTCAATAAGGAGTTGGGCGACAAATAGTAGTTTTTACATATTTTTACATATTCTTCATATCACTTGAGGGTCATGTTCAGTGAGTGTGGGGAGTCGTCCACTGCAGGTAGCGCTTGCTCCCTGTGCTTTCAGCTCACAGTATCACTGATTGTTGACACCTGGGATGGCACAATTTGTCAACAATTTGCCAAACAGGCAGGCTTTCACCATGGCATCCTATCACAACACCCCTTTCAAACTCTGTCAGTTCCCTTCTTGCAGCCATTTCACGCAGACACAGTTGCACTGACTTGGGAGCATCATATTCCTTCAATTTACACTATCTACAAACACTTGACTCATTACATGGCATTGTCCATTGACTTCCTTCTGAGAAGTGTACTACCCGGTTTCAAACTTTAATGAGAACCTGTTATAACTCTGTCTCATCCTCTCTCTCCTCAAAAAATTTACCCCTCATCAAAAACATTCTGCAACTATATCTTATCCAGAATATTTTGATGATATGGTGATATAATTTTCCTACTCGTATATGACTTTTACTATTAATTCAGCTCTTGGTATCTCCATGGGGTCTTACACTGACGAAACCTCATTAAAGGACAAAACTAGTTTGTGTAGTGATTCTTCTCATAATGCACAGCAGTATATACATGTCCAAAGTGAAGTATGTTGGGCATTATGGGATACTAGGGCAATTTGATGCAAAATCATCTGTCTCCATATATAAGTAGTCTAGTCATGCAGCTACTTCACATGTAAGCTTTTATTTGTGCACACATAAGTAAAGGATCAAAAGAAGAATATGATTGCTTGTCAAGTATAATTTACTAGTGTTGATTTTTTTTTCCACATTTAGCAATACTCACACAGCTACTCACTGCCTTTTGTTTTGCATTATAGAAACACCAAGTTGGATGAGCTTCATGATTTCTATTCTTCATTTCTTTAGTTAGATTATTGTTCCCAATATTCTGATTCAAATATTTTCCAAGAACATATACAAACACTTCTTCTTATAGCTGTGGAAACATTTACTAAGCCATCAGATGAGGGTTCTGCCAGGCTTTGGTTCCGTCCAACCATCAGATTGAGGTCATGTAAACCAGACTCATGTTAAGTGATGTACATTCTCTTGGGCATTTGCTTCCCTAAGAGACCAGTTTCATCTACATTAAAATATGTTGGCAAAGATAACTCTCCTGATCAACATGCTCCCAGTATTCATTTTTAAAGGCTTCAGCTACTTTTTTTTATCAGCACTTTTTTTTTACCTACCTCTCCATGCTTTACAATGCTTTTGATATTCACACTGTTTTTGAAGCATTAAATCAGCCCTATGTGCTTTTAAAGTCTTCAAAGTGCACAGCACTACCGCTTCATATAACTTTTATTCTATACTTGCACTTTAAGAGCAATGTTTAGTAATTTAATTTTATTCAGTTAATATTATAGATTCAGAAATAACTACAATTAAATTAATTATAATTCAGAAAGGTCAAAGAAACATGGCTTAACAAGTGGAAGAAAATAGAAGCCCTAGAAATAAAATCACTAACTCAAGAGGTATACCAAAAAATAAATGATCATGGAACTTTTCAAAAGCAGTGATGGCAAAATGTTATTTTGAAACTGAAGAAAGTAAAGATGTATTGTGAATATATTTCTGATCTTTTCAGAGATGAGAAGAGAGAGAGAAATTAAACCAGAGCTCAACAATCTTGAAGATGGTCCTCCACTACCAAAAGAAGAAATATGAAGAACTACAGAGCAAATGAAGGTAGGAAAAGGCACCAGGTCAAGATGACATTCATTCCTGTGTAAAATCCCTAGGAAAAAATGGAATAGATGAGCTAAGGAATATATTCCTGATGAATTCAGGAATTCTATCTTTATAAACATCCTGAAAAAGTCTTCAGCTGTCAGATGATAACAGACCAACAAGCTTGATGAACTATAATAGATTTAGTTTAATCCTTTATCCCAGTGAGAGCAAACAAAGTTTGCGCCTGAAAATATCTTCAGGACTAAATATAGTGTTGTACTATCTTATCCAGTAAGTAGTGCAACACCAAGGCAACTCGTGGCAAAGGTGGAGCAAGCTACCAGGCACTTCCATAGGCACAGATGACTTGCTACTGCTTCTGCCTGGTATCTCCAGCTCTGGGCCTGGCTCCCACTGAAGAGACCTCAATAAAGGTCGAAACTAGTCTGGGTAGATGGCCAATCCCTTTAATGCATAACAGTATACATATCCACATAGGAAATGTGTTTTGCATTATGGGAGATACTGGGTTAGAAGTGCCTGGTAGCTTGCTCCACCTTTGCCACGAGTTGCCTTGGTGTTGCACTACTTACTGGATAAGATAGTACAACACTATATTTAGTCCTGAAGATATTTTCAGGCGCAAACTTTGTTTGCTCTCACTGGGATAAAGGATTAAACTAAATCTATTATAGTCTAACCTAGTGATAAATAAATTTTCAACATCTTTCTCTAAATCCAGAGTAATTTTTAAAAAAGGTGATAAACCTTTTGGCAACTCCCATAGGCACAGATGACTTGCTACTGCTTCTGCCTGGTATCTCCAGCTCTGGGCCTGGCTCCCACTGAAGAGACCTCAATAAAGGTCGAAACTAGTCTGGGTAGATGGCCAATCCCTTTAATGCATAACAGTATACATATACATATCCACATAGGAAATGTGTTTTGCATTATGGGAGATACTGGGTTAGAAGTGCCTGGTAGCTTGCTCCACCTTTGCCACGAGTTGCCTTGGTGTTGCACTACTTACTGGATAAGATAGTACAACACTATATTTAGTCCTGAAGATATTTTCAGGCGCAAACTTTGTTTGCTCTCACTGGGATAAAGGATTAAACTAAATCTATTATAGTCTAACCTAGTGATAAATAAATTTTCAACAAGCTTGATGAACCATGTAATAAAATTTTCATTACAAATCATACTGGAAAGAATAAAATCAAAAGTAGTGCATGAAATAAAGGACATCCAAAGTGGATTTGTGCAAAAACAGGAATAAGAGAGAGAGAGAGAGTGTCTTCAATATCAAAATGATGTTAGAAGGAAACTTGGAAACATAGAAAGATGTTTATCTTTATTTTATAGATTATAATAATGCTTCTGATAGTGTTCAGCATAAGAAATTAATAGAAAAAGACAAGAATGACAAGAGATATTATGTTATTGATATCACTTTCAGTAGTTTCACGATTTTTTTTTCTTGTACACACAGTCAACACCATTCTTAGATATTGAACAAACTGTAAGGAACTATATTCTGCATATGTTACATATTAATTTTAAAAAACATTTTTAGCAAAATGCATGATCAAGTTTTCAAATACTCTTAATGAGCCACTTTTTTATGTTGCTGCTAGTGAGTCAAGTACTGAAGTATTAATTTAAAAATATTGTTTGAAACCTTGTAAATCTTTGACTAATGTAGTGTACTATAATGGATGAAATCTGTCTCAGCTGTTTAATTAACCCTGTGTAACTTTCACTCAAGAAATGTATAGAATTACGTTGTTTTTTTTTAAATCTTGCTGAGTCAGCATTTTTACATCATTGCTATCCTGAACAGTTTTAACAGTGCAGCTGAATTAGTTGAATTCCTACCACATTTCAAGATTTCATTCTTAGGGTTTCTTTCGATGGAATGTTGTAGACGATTGAATGAACCATTCATGAGAATACCAACAGCAGATTGTTAACTAGTAATATACATACACTAGCCAAAATACGTTGGCAAAAATTGTGGAAACCTTTTAGAAAAAGTGTATTTTTGAGGTTTGATGACTCATAACACCACTTTTTTTTGTGTAATACCATAAAATTATATATCAATGGAAAGATAATTTAATCAAGAATGTAACGCAACAAAGTTTGTTCAATTATCTGTATTCTATGAAAAGTTATAGCCAAATAACCAGAAAAAAGAAGCACAACTTGCTTAGGTTGATATGACGTAGCTTTCCTTCATTTGAATGTACCCAATGAGCATGAGTGTTTAGAGAGCCAATCAGGTGTCATCTTGTTTTGGCAATGAGCCAATAAGGTCACAGTAGAATTCAGCTATTGATATCATGTAATGGAGCTGAAAGGAGGACATTTGTCAGTGTGTTATGTGATTTGCTATCAAGTTGGTTGGGTTTTTTTTGTGTGTTCTTTCATTTAGTGAGCTTGTAAAACGTAATAAAATTAAAGAAATGGTGCAAAGAGTTGACTGGTCACCCAGAAATTAGCGGTGTAAATTAGTACTATTAAGTGAACAAGTCTACATTTATGAAGTAATTAGAAGAAAAATTGGTGGAAACTTAACCAAAGGTGGCATTTCTAAATTTTTGAAGAGGTATAAGGAGACTCATTCACTACAAAACCAGACTGGTAAAGGCAAGAAAAGGTGCACAACAGCAAGTGATGATAGAAGAATTGAGAGACTGTGCCTATGTGACAGAAGAAAATCATCTGGGTGTATACAAGATGAAATGGCGCAATACAATGTGAAGTTGAGTGCAAGGACTGTTCGGTGCAGACTGCAGGAATTTGGTCTAGAATTCCACGAAAAAAGCCATTTTTATCTCTCAAACAAATGTTGAAAAGATTAAACTGGGCTAAAAGCCATGTTAACTGGACAGCAGAACAATGGGACAGTGTTATTTGAAGTGATTAGACCAAAATCTCCCTGTTTGGTAGTGATGGCATAAAATACTTAAGGAGAAGAATCAGAGAAGATTTGCATCCTGATTGCATTACACTTACCGTGAAACACCCACTTAGTGTTATGATCTGGGGTTGTATGACATCAAAAGGTGTGGGCAGAATTTGCATGATTAATGGGAATATAAATGCCCAAAAATACATAAATGAAATACTTGAGCCCAAGCTGAAGCCTTCTACACATGATCTTTTCCAAGATAATGAAGCATTTATATTTCAACAGGATTCAGCTCCATGTCGTGTTACTGCTGTGTGCAAAAAGTGAAGCCTTCTACACATGATCTTTTCCAAGATAATGAAGCATTTATATTTCAACAGGATTCAGCTCCATGTCGTGTTACTGCTGTGTGCAAAAAGTGGTTTCAAGATAATCATATTTCACTGCTGGAATGGCCTGGGAATAGCCCATACCTTAACCCAATCGAAAATCTATGGAGCCGACCAAAGAAATTTGTTAGTCAGAAGCAACCCACCAATAAAATCCAATTAATAGAAGCAGTAATTCAATCTTGGTTCACTCCATCGGAAGGCGTTGTAAGGCCGTAATTAACTCTAAAGGTTACCCAACTATTATTTGGTTTATGGTTTATTATGGTTTAAACAGAAGAGGTAGACCATACAGAGAATGGATAGACGATATAAAAGACTGGTGTGGAATGGGCATACAAAAGCTGTGACACTGTGCACTGTACAAAGAAAGGTGGGAGAAGATAGTGAAGCAGGCATCGGACATCAACGGGCAGTGAGCCCATGATTCGTGATGATGATGATGAACTAAGTATTAACTCACATTGTGAGAATTTTTGTATCTATATATCTCATTTTTTCTGTGTGTTTCACTTTTCTTCTTTATAACTGCTGTTCTAATAAAAAATCCTTCATAAAAGTTATTGCATTACATTCTTCATTAAATTATCGTTCCATTGATATATAATTTTATGGTATTACTCCAAAAAAAAGTGGTGTTATGAGCCATCAAACCTCAGAAATACACTTTTTCCAAAAGATTTCCACAATTTTGGCCACTAGTGTAATATTTTAATTTTCATGGAAGTGTTCCTCTATTTATTGTTTTGTTGTAGTGTTGTGTAGCTCAGATCATTCGAGATACCCTATCACTGCGGCACTAAATTTCTCTTCATGAAATTATGTTGAAATGTGGAGCATTTTTCATAGATGACTTATGTGTAATCAAATTATGATTTCAATCTCTACTTTTTATTTTCAGTCTTTAGTGCATCATTTAAGTTCAACATAAATAGGAAAGCCCGACAGTTAGCAAGATGTTTTAAAAGACAAGCTGTCAAATTGGAAGTATTCTCAAAAGGGTAAATACTGTTGCAGAATTTTTATAAATTTATAAGAGCTTATATTTATAAAAGGCAGTTTGTTTTACATATGAAAAGTTTTATAGCATTACATTTTATACTACCCATATATTATATTCTATGTGATTACACTATAAAACATTTTTATCATCTATCAGTAATGAAATGTTTTTACTTTGTCCAAATGCTTAATTAGTCCCTTCCAAAATGAATTCAGATTCATGATTTAAAATAAAAAAAACTTGTAGAGACTACTCTCATTCGTGTACATCTGTCCAGGAATTGACTACCATAATGTGATTTATGGTTGACTATGGGCATAACAACATGTGGTGAGGACCCTATCTCTTCCACATATTGTCATAAGTATTAATGGCTATAAATCTGTGTGTGTTCACTGGGCCAATTTGATTGTTCTGAGGGACAAGTTTCTGACTGAAAAAACCCTCTACCACTGTATGAGACCAGCTAACTCACCTTTAGTCAAAAGAGACAAGATAAAGGTTCCTCACTTCATGAATGAGATCGAACCCAATTCTTTCCAACCAAAGAACTTCATCTATACAGACTGAGCTACAGAAGCTCTACTATAATTCAATTAAACTTAATTACATAAATTTCAGCAGCTATACTTTAGAACATAGATACATAACATTTGGACTATATATATATATATATATATATATATATATACACACACACACACACACACACACACACACACAATATACACTACATCTTACTACAGTAAACTGTAGAATAGCTGATTTTTTACTGTTGACCTTAACATTATACATGTCCTGGCATCCTGCTTGGAGATTTTGATTGGCTGTCATATAAACATACTGAAATAGGGTAATGTGGAATGTGAGTCATCGAAATATATAAAAATTTTTGGTCTGTCATTGATTGATGCGGCCCTTACAGGCTTCTTTGAATTTCCATTCAAAACCATGTTTTAGTGTGACATGGAATGTGCCTTTCCATTCAATTGTATGGACTGTCTCTAAGACATGATCAGAAAGGGAGAGTACAATTCTTTGATAGAGTTAGACTGACTTTTTAAATTTCATGTAGGGGTTGTAAAATAGTATATTTAGATAACTTGGAAAGCATTCTGCATATTCTTTTCAGTATGCCTTTTTTGTCAAGAATGGCTGTGGCCTTATTTTACTATTACTAGGGTATTTCCGAGTCAGTCATTTATGAAATGTCACTGATTATAAAATCAATTTTTAGCATTTGTTCATCTTTGTAAATAGTTTTTAAGGTGCTAATGGCATCCAGTTTTTGTGCTGGGTGATGGTAAAAATCTTATTTGTCTTGGCCCTGCATGTTTTTTGTAGTCACAGAAGACAAAAAATACAACGAGAATTCATGCAACAAGTGTATTCAGAAAAAGAAGTATATTTTATTTTACAATTTCATCCATCCATCTTCAAATCCCAGCTTTCCTAATTGGATTGTGGGGGAAGAAGCTGCAAAAGGAACTTCCAATAGTCACGATCCTCCACCACCAATCTCAGGTGTTCTGGTGGGACTTCCAAACGTGTCCACCCAAGGTTTTGGATATAATCTATCCAGCGAGTCCTTGACCTTTCCATGTGGCCTCTCACCCTCTGGCTTGGCAAAGAGGGCCTGCTGGAGGAGCCTCTCTTGTGGCATTCTGACCAGGTTACAATTTCATTGATTAGGGAATTGTATATGTTTGCCCTGTTTATTTATAGACCACTAAAGTACTAGTGATGTAAATCAGTGAATTAGATAAGATGGCAAGAATTAAACAATAATAAATAAAGTGATAAAAGGTAATGACTCAAAAGAAAAAAAGTATGAATTTAAAAAGATATGGGTGTAAGAATTAAAAATTCTAATACATCACAAGTCAGTGATATGATGTATGCTGGCCATTGTAAAGAAACTGACATTAGATAGTCAAGAATGTGAAAACTTGCTATGTGCTGGTCACATGGTGTTAATGGAATAAAGAAGTTAATGGAATCGAGTTGGTTTGAGAACAGGAAATAATTATTTTATTTAACTGCTGTGAGGTTGTGATTAAGTAGGATCTTTTTTTATGTTTATGATGTATTGGTCATTTCTTATAGCAATCCATTCAGATCATTGTAATTTGCTTATGCTATCTTGGAAATTAATAATGGTAATCTCACTGAGGGATGTATTTGGATTGTATAGCATGTGGTGATATTTCAGTGGTGAGATTCTGTTGATATTGTTTTCATTTTTTGTTTGTGTGTTTCTTTGCTATAGGATGTAAACAGTCAGATATATGAATATTACAATCACAGTAATGTTTAATTATGTACGATGGTGGATCCAGTGTAAAAAAATGTTGCAGCCAGATTAACAATTAAATTTATATACATTATGCCATGATAATAAGCCAGAGGATTTTAATCTGGTTTTATGTTTTAATAAGTTCTGTAGTTAATATATTAGTGGTGAAAACTTGCTTTAAATATTTAAAGATGTGATGGATGGCCTTGTAGATGTTTTGTATATATATGGGAATTTTAAGATTATTGTCAAGGGTTTTGATATTTTATTTTGGAAGGTAAAAATATGATTTTGGGCTGACTGGATAACACAGCTTATTAGTTATAGAGGATATTGACAAAGATGGAAAATATCTTTGAAGTGTGCAGTTCCTTGTTTTAAAGCCATGATAAATGATGAGTAAATGTATGCACTGATAGATTGTGTTAATATGACAAATTTTTTTATATAGTAAGGGTGATAAGAAGAAAAGTGCAAGTAATTGGCGTTATATGTAGGTTTGTGGTGTACTTTAGTGTTAATATGATGAGCAGATCTAGTTAAGGTTAATTTTTTTTAAGAAAAATTTTCAATTTATCTTTCTTATGTTCAATCAATAACTGCAATCTGTGGCTAAAGATGTTTAAAAGATGCAGTAATTTTTTAATGCCATATTCACTACCAATATATAGACCATCATGAACATATCTACTGCAATAAGAGATACCAATGGGGGGAGGGATAGAAATTATGATTTCATGAGCTTGAAATATAGTAGCAGTTGAGATATTTTTAAATAATAAGTTTAAGGTGATTTATTTAGGCAACACAATCAGGTATAGCGTTACAAAGAAAAACATCTTGAATGAAGCCAATTTCAATTCAAAATGGGAAGTGGAACAATAAGCCCTATCTGTGCCTGTGGTTCCACTGAAGGTACCAATCGGAAAGAGGTTAAAAGTCATTAGCAAGAAGGCTGACATAAGAATAAAAAAAAATGCGTTCTTTTTGGAGATCTGATGTAATACAGCAATCCCTCGATTAGTGTGGCTAATGCGTTCTTTAAACCAGGTGCATTAATCGAAAACACACTAATCGAATATAATAACCTATGGGAAAATGTATAATTCGTTCCTCAAATTTCTTTTTTGAAACCTTAATTTTTTTATAAAAGAATTAAGGCATCTTAGGACCTAGTTAAAGGAAACCATGAAGCTGAAAGACAATAAAACATATTCAGAGTATAAATTTTATTATTCTACTTCTTAACAAAGAATTGAGCTAACCTAGTTTGGCGGGCATTTTTTTTTTTTTTTTTTCATACAACCGACGGTATGGCATTATTGCTTCTTCTGCAGATTTTACTGCTTCTCTCTTCATCAGGGTCAGCCTCTAAGCATTGCTGCTTAAAAACTTCGATTGTACGGAAAATATTTTAAAATTGTTTCTGTGAAATCTCTTTTTGCTGACTATCAGTGGTTAAATTTTCTTCATATTCTTCGGTATCTTCCCACTGTGCATCTAAATTTAGCAGGTCGGAATCACTCAATTCTTCAGAATGAGATTTAATTAACTCGTGGACTTTATCATTGAAGGGGAGAAAGAAATGAAGGACGTATGAATTGGTCGCCAACACGCGAAATCACGTGCTTTATAGATAAAATTTCCCAACTGTTATGCAAGCAAAATAGTTATTATTATTATTATTATTACTATTATTATTACCCCAAGATCTCATGGAGTCAAAGACTCATCTGGGAGGTCCTTTTATCACACACACATCTCATCATACCATGTCTTAAACACACTCAAACTCCTTGCAGACATCACACTCTCAGGCAAGGCATTCCAATCATTCACAACTCTGCACGAAAAAAACCTGCCTCTCACTCCCCTACTCACACCCTCTTTATAGATGTTTCCAGGGATGACCTCTGGTTCTCCCCTGATCTCCCACTATTCTCTGTAAAACTTCTCCAGCATTGATCCTATAACAACCCCTTACCAACTTGTAGGTCTCCATCATATCTCCCCTCTTCCTCCTCTCCACCAGACTCTGCAAATTACATCTTCTCAATCTTTCCTCATACTCGACATTCCAGAGGTCAGAAACTACCTTAGTCAGTCGCCTTTGGACCCTTTTCAACATCTCTTCATCCTTCTGAAAACCCGGTGACCAAATCTGGGCACAATAGTCCATGTGAGGCCTAATCAAAGACTTATACAACGGAACAAGAATCTCCCTGCTTCTACATGTCAGTGTCCTCTGCATCATTCCCAGAAGCCTTTGTGTTGTCTTCACAATTTTGGCAATGTGTCCCCTAAATTTCAGATCCTTATCCACTATCACCCCCAGATCTCTTATTTCCTCTACCTCCAACAATATATTCTCACAAAGCATAAATTTTGCATCCCATCTTTGTTTTCCAAATTTTAAAACCTTACATTTTGCAACATTGAACTCACATCCCCATTTCCATGCCCAATCACTCAATTTATTCAAGTCTTCTTGTAAGGCCACAACATCTTCACTACTCTTTATGGTTCGTCCCAACTTTGCATCACCTGCAAACAACTGAATATCTCCATCCAAATCTTTGCCAATATCATTAATATACAATGGCTCTAAAACAGACCCCTGAGGCACTCCACTAGTGACTGTCCTTTTCCTGGATATCGCACCCCCCATACACAACTTGTTGATACCTATCAGATAACCAGTCTGCAATCCAATGCACTAATCTAACATCCAACCCCATCTGATCTAGTTTGACTGTCAACTTATCATGAGGTACTCTGTCAAAAGCATTTGCGAAATTCAAGTATATTACTGTGTATCCTTCTCCTCTGTCCAAGGAAGCAGTCACTTTATTGTAAAAAGTAATTAGATTACTAAAACATAACCTCACTTTAGAAAATTCATGCTGTCCATCAAAGATAATACCATTGTTGTCAACCCAACTCTGGATTCTAGTTCTCACAAGCTTCTCCAACAACTTATCATTACATGTCAGTGTACTTTTTATCACAGTAGTAGTAGTAGTAGTAGTGCAATCTTTGCGATACTTGCAGTGTGACCTCAGAACTTTAGTCCACTGTCTGCAATCATCTCCAAGATCCCGAAGCACCTCTCCACTCATGCAGTATGTAGCTTTATATCTGTGCATCCCAAAGTGTAGCACCTTGCATTAATATTAAAACTGCAGCTCCTCTCATCTATCCTAGCTAAAAGACTTCAAGTTCACTCGATTCTATTATACTTGACAAGAAATTATATTCTTGTTTAATCCTTTACCCAAGTGTAAGCAAACAAAATTTGTGCATCATTGTATGGGCACCTTCATGGAGTCTGAATTCTCGTTGCAGGAGATCAAAATCATTCCACTCATTCACAACTCTCCAAGCAAAAAATATAGTCTTCCAACCTCCTACTAATCACATTTTTATTCAACTTCCAGGGATGACCTCTTGTTCTGGTCCCTCTAGCCAAGTGCGGAAACATTTCCCCTGCATCAAGCCTGTAAAATGCTTTAAGCAACTTAAATGTTTCTATTATAACCCCTATTTTTCTCCTTTCAACCAACTTCTGCAACAAACCCTCAATCTATCCTCATAGGTAGATTAAGGGTTTCCACATTCCATAGGTCATTATACCCCTTTTTGGTATCTGTCCAGCAGCCACCATCTTATTCACATGACCAGTGTCATGTCCATTCCCATTTGTTCTAATATGCTTAACAGAGTTCCATGTGGTATTCTGTCAATGCCTTTGCATAATCCAGCAGAAACATCATATAGCCATTTCTTTTATCCAACTCAGTTGTGACTCTATTATAAAAAATTAGTAAATTACTAACACATGAGTGACCCTTCGCAAAGCTATGCTGCCCCCTCATACAGTGTCATATTCTTATTCACCTATTCTTGGATTCTCTTTTTGGCCAATTTTTCCAGTACTTTTACCATGACACCCAAGATACTGATTGGTCTATAATTTGCTACTGCACTCTTAGAACCTCCCTTATGCAAGCAAATTATTTTGCCCTCTTTTCATTCCCTTGGAACTCCACTAGACCTGAGACTTAAGGAGCCTAGTCTAAATTCTTTTTCCTTCATGGCATATGATCTTTCTTCCTTCGATTTATATCTCTATAGTTGAAGTCCTGCATAATAATCCCTCAACCTGCACTTATTGTACTAATTTGCCAATGCATATCTCCCCGATCTTCCATGCCCCCCCCCCCCCCACAACCTATAACAACAACCAACTGTATATTTGATCTTACTGGCCTGGATCTCACACAGAACTGCTTCAAATGAACAGCCACCCTCCTACCTATCTTCCCATCCTATCTTTTCTATCTTCCCGGAAAATACTAAATGCTTCACAGTCTATCTCTTAACTCCATCATTTGCTATTAGCCAAGACTCACTAATGTTTACATTAGTGAGTCTTGGCTAATAGCAAATGATTGGTGAGGTTGCACTAACCAATGCCAAAAACTCCTCCCTCTTGTTCTTGATACTTCTGGCTTTAGTATATAGAAACTGAAACATCCCTTTAGGTTCCTCAATCACCCTTACTTCCTGAATTGACTACCCTCTTCAATATTTTTGTTTGAGATACCAGACTCCACGCTTGGTTGTTCTCACACTCACTCGCCTCATGGGTGCCTTCACACAAACTCACCTGCTTCCAACTTAATTCCTTAAGTTTTTTCACAAAGCTTTGCAAATTGCATTCCCTCAATCTGTCTTCATACCTCACATTCCAAAGACCAGTTACCACTTTAGTGAATCTTTTATGGATCCTTTCTAATACATCATCATGAAAACCCAGTGGCTAATAGCAAATCATCGAGTTAAGGGATAGACTGTGAAGCATTTAATATTTTCATGGAAGATAGGATGGGAAGATAGGTAGGAGGGTGGCTGTGCATTTGAAGCAGTTTTGTGTGAGATCCAGGCCAATAAGACCAAATATACAGTAATCCATGTGAGACCTGGTCGAAGCTTTATATAGAAGAACCATAGCCTCTTTATTTCTGCACATCAGGGTCTTCCTCATCATTGTCACAATCGGATGTGTCAACTTCAGAACTTGTGAAATATGATCCCTGAATTTCAGGAAGAGCCCCAAGTTCAGGAGTGACGTTGTTTACCACTCCTACATCTCTAATATCTTTTACTTTCTTTAAAGTTTCCCCACCAAGTGTACTGTGCATCCCATCATTACTTATCAAATTTCAAAACCTTACACTTTGCAACATTGCATTCTCAGTTCCACTTAACAGCCCATTCATGCAATCTATTCAAGTCCTGTAAGGCCATAACATCTACTTGACTGTGCATTGCTCTTCCTAATTTTGCATCATCTGTAAACAGTTGAATATCACAAGTTAAAACCCATTCCAATTCATTCAGTTTGTATATTAATGGCCCTTATATAGACCTCTGTGGCATACCACTAGTGACTACCCTCTGATTTCCTCTTTCAGAATACTGCACTGCCATATACAACTTTCTAATAATGCCTAATGGCTGTCAGATACCTATCTGACAGTCAGTTACTGATATAACTCACTAGTCTATTATCAAATCCTATCTGGTTCAATTTAGTTACCAGCTGTCATGTGATCAAAATCCTTTGCAAAAATCTAAATATATCACTGTATATGCATCTCCCCTGTTCAATACATTCATCACCTTGTTTAGTACACAATGAAATTTATAAAATATGACTACCCTTTAACATACACATGCTGACAATCACAGAGACTACTGCTATCAGCTCATTTCTGTATCCTAGCTCTCACCAACCTCTCCTAACATCTTAACTACAACTCCAGATATACAGATTGGTGTATAATTTGTATCCACAGCCTTATAATCACAACAACTTTATCTTCCTTCCACTCCTATGCTACTTGTGCTGTTGTAAGACTCTTATTAAACAGGTAAGGTAGCCAAGGCTGAAACCAACTCCCTGAAACATTCACTTAACTTGTGGTGATATGTCATTAAGCCCTATTGCCTCATTGACATCAAGCTTACTTAACTCCTCATGTACCTTTTTCTTGCTCACCCATAAGCCATCTTCTCCCATTTCCTCAAAACTTGGGCTTCTCATGATTTCATGCTGATGAGGATGAAACACTCTGATGAAATGTTCACCGAATTCATCATCTGTGTCCTCTGCAGCAGTTAACAATCTACCATTTCATCTTATTAACATTGTCTTGCATTAATCATTCTGCCTTCTACTTACCAGATTAAAAAACACTAAGATTTTTCTTGGCCCAATTTGATAGTTTTTGTTTATGCTGCATTCTTCCTACCCTTACCAACTAGTCACCTTCCTGGTCTGTTTTTTACATCCTTTGTGCAACTGCTTATTACCATTATTCATCTTGTGCTGCCTTCTTCCAGGTTTCATGCTTAATCCCTTCTTTCATCGTACTTTATTTTACACCTACCTTATTCAGCCTTATGTTGTTAAATATCTCTTAGTCGGTGCCATAGCAACATATATCTTCTTCCCACTTAACTCCTCATTCCACGTTATAACTCTAAGCTGTTTCCTAAGCGTTTCATAATCACTGGCCTTTAGTTTCACTTATATCCTTTCCTCACAGAAGTCTTCACATGGCTAGCCTCCACTCAGGTGATCACTTCTTGATCCATCTCACTAACTAGAGGGAAATGTGAAATCCTACTCACAATAACTTCCTCCTCTTATTAGGACTGATGCCTTATTTTGTGGGGCCCTGTGCAAAATACAAATGCAGAGCCCCAAATGTCTTTATGTGGGTGTAGATGCAAAAATATATTTATTAAATTTTTATATGTTAAAACTTGCAAAAAAAAAAAGTTTGCAGTTTTACATAGCTTTACTCCTTTTTTTTTTGACAGTCATTTCTTATGTCCTCAAAATTTTAATTTTAGCTATTTCATTTTTAATTGATACAAGCAATGCAAACCTTCCTGACAAATGCATGATCTGAAATAATTTTTGATTAGTTTTAAATTAGATAAAGATCTTTCTGCAGATGCAACTATCACTGGGTTGGTTTATAGTATTTCATAAGTTATAACATTAGGATAAATTTCAGATAATTTTTTTAAATTATAACTTTCAGTACTTTTCCCAATGGGATGTTTGACAATTGGTTTTTTATTCAAAGACATTTTTAATTACAAGAAAACTGATATAAGAAATGCAAGAATAGCACTCCAAGCAACTCTTTTCTGAAGCTCACAAAGATATGATTCAGAACAGAATTAATACCAGTCACAAGAATATATGCATATAAACCAGTGGTTATTTCCATGATTGTCTGGCAACAGCAACACCAATCTGTGAGCTCTGTAATTATATCTTCATTATTGCATTTCCTTTGTAAAATAATTACCAGATTTAATATATAATTTAGTAAATTCCATATTAAATCTGAATATGAATAATAAATATGAATGTTTCATATTTATATTCTGTACAAAGCACAAGTTCTGTCACACACACTCATGAAACCAGCCCTGCCTCTGACAAAATCATCGAATCTAAGACAAACTTCACATGCCCTCCTTTACATACTGCCCAAGATAGTTGTCTTTCAAGAACTCAAATTCATTTTCTTTATTCTCGAGTGATATCTCTTCATTTCAATGTATGTTACCAAAATTGGAATTGCTTGATATATGAGGGTTGTTTGAAAAGTTTGGTAAATTTCCAATAGACAGTAATACAATTCATTCATACATACCAGTGTCGGCACGTATGATCTTTTTCATGACCCCTGGCAAAATTTTAGCCATGTGCGATGTGTAGTTCTCGTTTGGCAAACATTTAAAATGACCATGTTTGCGTTTTTCATAAAAACGGAGAAAAACGAGTTTCATGCAGTGATAAAACACTTTTATTTGAAGAAGTGAACTGCCGCACAGATCAAAGCCGAGTTGGATGCAGTTCATGGGGACTCTGCACCAGCATTAAAGACTATTTATTTTTGGATAAATGAATTTAAACGTGTTCATGAGGCCATCAAAGATGAAGTGCGCTCCAGATGCCTGACTGAGCTCACTATGAAGGAAATGATTGACAAAATCCATGGTATCGTCATGGAGGCCCACCGAGTGAAAGTGCGTGAGATTGCTGAGATTGTAGGCATCTCAGTTGAATGGTGTATAATATCCTGCACGAAAATTGCACATGAAAAAGCTGTGTGTATGATGGGTGCTGCGATTGTTGGTTGTCGATCAAAAATAAATGTGAAAATACATTTCAGCGCAGTGTTCAGCAATGTTTAATCGCAATTCGCAGGACATTTTGTGTTGATTCATGACAGTAGATGAAACTTGGATCCACCACTACACACCTGAGTCCAAGCAGCAGTCAAAACAGTGGACAGCGCCTGGTGAAAGAGCACCGAAAAAAGCGAAGACTGTTTTGTCGGCTGGGAAGGTGATGGCCTCCGTTTTTTTGGGATTCCCAAGGAACTATCATGATAGACTATTTGAGAAAGAGTAAGACAATAAGAGAAGTTCATTATGCATCTAGTGGCTTTGCGCTTCGCAACCATATGCCTGGGGAAGGAGTGTCCTAGGTTCGATTCCCGTCGGAGACGTGAGGAGCTGAAGGATCTTCCTCAGCCATAGCCAAGTTAGCCGGTCTTGGGCGCGGGCAGTAGGGTTTTTTCCGCCAGTTTATCTGGTGTTTTTCATCCCGCAAGCAGGCAAACCGGCCCCTTGAACACACAGGGATACAGCCAAGAATACCTTGAGGCATAGGAGTGACCATTCTATCCTCGTATTTCGGTTACGAAATCCAAGCATGCTTGGAAGGTTGTGGGCCTTAAAGGCCTGTTAAAGCCATTGGGATAGATAGATTATGCATCATTGTTAGACAGTTTAAAAGAAGAAAAACGGCAAGATTGGCACAGAAAAAAAAGCTCTTTCGTCAAGACAATGCACCGTCCCACACATCAGCCATTACAATGGCAAAATTGTATGAATTGAAGTTCGAATTGGTTCCACATCCACTGTATTCTCCAGATTTGACCCCATGTGACTTATTCTTGTTCCCAAACTTAAAAATTTGGCTGAGTGGGAAAAAATTTTCTTTGAACGAGGATGTCATCAAGGCTGTCAATGACTATTTTGCACAATTTGACAAATCCTACTTTTTAGATGGGATGAAAAAATTGGAAACTCGCTGGACCAAATGTGTAGATCTCGATGGAGACTATGTTGAGAAATAAAGGTGATTTTTTCCAAAAAAATGTGTTTAACTTATTTTTTTACCAAATTTCAAATAACTTTCGTATTATCCTTCCCTTGTTCACTAACATATGTTATCGATACATTTCTTCATCACCACCTTCCACATTCCCTGGTCTAAAGCAACATCCCACTAAATATGTCTTCCTGTCAACCTCCAGCTCACAATACTATTGTAAATGAATTACTGCGCCTTTGTAATAATATTTTGTTATTATTTATTTATTACTTGTAATGTCTTTTGCTCTATACTTTCTATATATTATCTATATCTTTATATGCCGTTATTCTAATTTAGCTGTGTGCGCTTTCTCTTGCTCTGAATCTTTCTTGCTTATATTATTACGTACTATGTTTATCTACCCTTCACACTACTAGTCTTATGCCTGAGATACTAGAAAATTTATTTAATTTAGACTGTGCCACTAATATCATTTAATTAGCATAAAACTCAATAATACGGCCAGCAGATTTCTCTCTCTAACACAAATTCCTTCAATGAAACTTTACACAAACAGTCGTGGTCTATACTTTTGCTTAACTTTACGCTTCGGTTATATCACTTAGTTTTCCGCTCACAAGTCCGATTTATTTAGGAATAGTGCAGTTGTAAAAATAAACTAACAGGCAGCACTCTTTTAACAAAAAAGAACAAAACAATTTATTTACATTACTATGAAATATACATGAATTTAAACATTAGGGAGATTGCTTTCTTTATCCATTTATAAAATCTTTAGCATAAATTATAACCTATTTACTTTAACACTAATTAACTTCTTTAACTCACAATCTTATTTACTCTCCGCTTACAAATTCAACTTATTAAACTTCTAGTTACTTGCAAAACGGTTAGCTAACTCTCTGTTAAGTTATCTTTACAAATTTTATATCAACTTCCAATATGCCAATCAATTCTCTTAATGACAATTCTTACTACTATTGAACAATCTCTTAAAAGTCCATCTACAATCTACTATGAGAGGGAATATACAAAAGGTTTTAACACACAAAAGACTCTGCATCACACATTCAGTCAAAAGTCTCACTACAGTCTTATGGCATTTCTTTCATTCTCAGATCTTGAGCTTCCTCAGGAATGTCTGGCTTCAGTAATATATTTCGACGGAAAAGTAGTGGGGTGTGAACTATGACCAGCAAAAGGTTGTTATCCCACGGTGAAAAGAAAAACTTCCGAGCGAAGCCACTTCGGGTAATTTACATCGCCTTTTCTCCTCTGCATTGGCTCGCCAAAAATGCCTGGACAACTGCCGTCTCCAATAGCTTGAACTCCCACTTCTAAGAAACTGTAATTGCCGCCAACTGACTCTCTCTTATGGACTCCCGAATTTGTTCCCTCTCTCTGGCAATGACTAGAAGCCTTTCCTTCTTCGGCAACGTCTCGAAGCCCTCTCTCTCTGGCCTGGAAGTCGTCTCTCTCTAGCGACATCTCGAACCAAGAAGCCCTTTATGCTTGTCTCAGTCCCTTTTTATTATCCTTCTCTGAGGCTTGTAACCCCCCGAAGAATTCGGCATGATTCTTTCATCTTAAGTTTCAAGTTCGGTCAGCTCTTTGTTCTCTTCTGAGCTTTCTGTTGATTGTAATTTGTCGGCCATCGGAAAGTTGTTTAAACCTTTCTGACTGACTTTGGAGGTGTTTATGTGCAGAGCTTGTAAGTCTTTCTCATACACACAAAGTTTATAAACAACCTTTCTTATGCTGCCATGTAGATCTATTACATACAGCTCCGGCGGCAAAACATTGCCTTGTTTTTTAACACTCTGAAATATTCTTATTGAAGGAGTATATACAGTTAATTTCTAAAGGGCTATTTACAAAAATATCTAATACAAAATATACAGAGACAAACAAGTTATTTTTACAACATTCTCATGGGACTTGACCTAAGTAAAAAATCGATGTAATGTGCTTTGGAATATTTAAGCTACAATCGAGTTTTTACACTATCTCAAAACCTTTGCCACTATTTTCCTCTTATATCTCCATCTCATGTGAATATAACTCTCCTGCTATTATGAGAATTACTTTCTCCCCCCTCCCCCCCTTGTCTTTCTATCCTCATTCTTAAACACAGCAGTTCACATGCATATAGGTCTATAACCAGTCCTACTCATTCCACCTGTTGGCTATAATTTCCATACACCTTCCCATGCCCAGCTGCCTTTATCACCACTTACCCCATATTCCTCCTCAGACTCAACTATCCCCCTCACATCCAAAGCTATCCTATTCCCATGCTGACCATCCCCATACACATTCACTACTACTCCCAATATCCACTCTCCTATTTGTATAAAAGTGTAATCTCTTTTATACAAATCTATTCTTCCCTCAAATGCATGCCACACATCTACAAACTACACTCCCTTCTCTTCGTGCAGCTCAGCCAGTATATCATTTATGATTTTTTCTCTTCGTCTCAACTCATCATACCTTGGCGGCATACTGACAGCTTTTCCACCCACTTTGCCTTCTTTTATTCTCCTCAATAACCTTCTGATTCCATCCTCACATTATATTTATGTCCAACCAAATCATTAGTTTCCACAACCACCTGTAATCATTTTCACATCCTCCCTCCTGGAAAACAGATTTTGTGGACTTTCATTTTCCATATCTTTAATAATATAATTTCCATACATGGATATTCTAAAGTCATTTGACACCTTTTTTCCCTCCACTTTCCTTCATTCTATCCATTTACACTCTCTCATACCTTTCCACCAAATGCCTAATCTCAGTGTTCATATTTTTCATTTCGTTTCTCATTCTAATCAACTCATTCTCCAAATCTTGCATCCTGATAACTTCACTCTTTGCTGCTTCCACAGTCTCACTCACTTTCATTTTCTCATTCCTACTTTCTTTCATGTCCACTTGCTTTTATTTCTTCATTTGCACATTCTTTCACTTGTACAGTCTTTTTGCACTTGCAGATATTTAGCTTTCATTCCATCCGTCAGTTTTTACATTCACCAATAACTTTCAATCCAAAGTATCACACTTTCTACAAACCTATACCCTCTCTCTCTGTGTGTGTTTCTCTCCAAACATATCCCTCACATTTCTACCACTCATATATGCTGCACTCACAACAATGAACGATTCTTGAAAACTTTGTGACTGTTAATTACATTTGATCTTCACACCTTACAGCATGCCGATCTTGTTCACATTCTATTTCTTTCAATGTGGGCTTTAAAATTCAATTTTAAAAAAAATTATCAGTTACACTAAGCTATCAAAACTGAACAAAAGGATTCTGCTGAAATGCAGTCAATATTGTCAGTTACTCTATAAAATAGCACTTATCCTTTCCATAGTTATTTCCCAACAGCTTGGTACTATGCATTATAGGAAAGATCACTATCCAGATCAGTTTTAACTCTTCCTAGGTGTAGCATTTACTTGATGAGCACTCAAAAAAAAAAAAGATTGAATCAAATGTAGAACTCACATATTTTCCATATACAAGTAGTCAAATGGTGTGTACTATATTGTTACAACACTCTGGAAAACAGATGTAACTGTAGAGTGTTTTCATTTGTTTACAAAGTAAATTGTCTCTAGTTCAGGGGTGGACAACCTTTTTAAGCATGTGTGCCAAAATCACCAAATCTTTGATGCAAAAATTTTCTCACATACCAACTGAAATTTTGGGGAACATATTATTATTTGGTGTCTTTTAACTATTGGAAGAACCTTTTCAAATAATCAAAATCACACTAGGGTGGTAAAATCAAAGAATATTGTAAGAGTGATTATTGTAAGTGATGTAAAATTGAATGATTGTAAAAATTAATGAGAATTTTTATTTAAAAGTCCTTCTGTTGTTGATAGCATGGATATTTTTTATTTGCCTTTAAGTGTAATTCTAGTGCCATATACAGCCACACAACTTAAAGACAATTTTTAACATCAGCAAAAGAGTAAACAATAATTCTGAATTTTTTGTTTTTGTTTTTTTATAAAGATCAATCAGACACAAGTTTCATCTGTAAGGCTACTCCTATTACGAGGCTTAACAAAGTTCATCACTGAGAACATTGATTCACAAGTATATGTAGATGCAAAAATGGATAGTAATGCTGTTGCAAGGGTTTTTAAACATACAAAAGTTTCCAGAATAGTATTCCAAGTCCTTAGTACTTCGTTTTCCGCACTTCTCTCTGTTACTCCCATCTCTATTCGCTCCTTTACAATATTTTCCAAGTCAACTCTGAGGTCAACAAATTTCTGCCTCCAAATTGAGCTACTTTGAAAATCAATCAACTGCATTTCAAAATCATCCATATTTATCCACAAAAACATCTGCAAGTTTAATTCATCCAGTTTTATAGTGTCTGAAAATTTAATGAATTTTGCCGTCTCTTGTAATTCTCTGAACTTAACAAATCTTAGAGAGAACTGCTCAGCAGTTGACACAATGATGTTTAAAAATAGCTTTTGAAGGCATTACATCGGTCTGTTTTGTCATTCTTTTGACGATCATTGATGTATTTCTTTAGTTTTGGAAAATATCTAAATCTCTCACTATCTACATCCCTTTTACAAACTCCTAGTTTCATTCAAATGCCTTTATGTCATTACCTTAAACTTAAACCTTAAACTACAGGGCTCTGGTAAGACATCAAGAGTCTTACCAGAGCCCTGTAGTTTATGGTTCAAGTCATTTAAATGTTTGCAAAAATCTGCAGAAAACATCAGTTTACAAACCCACATAATGTCATACATTTCTTTATATTTACTGGGCCATATCAGGTCACCAATCAGTGATACCATACTGAGATGGAAATGCAGGGAGTCAACTTCAAGTGCTGCCTCACAGTGGAGGACCCACTACACTCACTGAACATGACCATAGAGTGATACGAAGGATAATATGTAAAAATCGCCATTCATCAGCCTACACTGAATGCGAAGTTCCAAGCATCGACTGGAGCATGATTCTCCACAAAAACATTCAGAACCAAGCTCACAACATGGGTTTCAATGGTAGGATTGCAATATGCAAACCCTGCATTACTCAAACCAACGCAGCATTGTCTTCAGTAGTACAAAGAGTGTGTGCATTGGGAGATGGAAGCTTGGAAAGCTGTGTTGAGTGATGAATCACACACACTACACCCTCTACCAAGCAGATGGATGGTTGTTGATGTGGCAGATGCACAGTGAATGTCTCTTACCAGAGTGTCAACCAGCTGTGAATTTTGGAGGTGGCAGTGTGATGGTGTGGTCCTGTTTTCCTGGTCTTGCCTTTGACCTCTATTTGTGGATCCATGAACATTGAACTCCGAGATTTATCTGGACAATGCAATGTGAACTACTTTGTTCTATTTCTACGGAACT
Organism: Typopeltis vanoorti; assembly: GCF_054136105.1. Classification (NCBI taxonomy): domain Eukaryota; kingdom Metazoa; phylum Arthropoda; class Arachnida; order Uropygi; family Thelyphonidae; genus Typopeltis; species Typopeltis vanoorti. The sequence goes on from NC_143552.1 coordinate 64,368,173, forward strand.
GACCATTGTCTCTTTCAGCAAGACAACGCACCGTGTCATAAGGCTGCTATAACTGCGTCGTTTGTGAACGTGAACATCACTACAACTGACTGGCCTCCACAGAGCCCTGATCTCAACCCTATTATTTGTAGAAGTACCTACAAATGTAAATGACTTTTCAAGCAGAAGTGCTGAAGTTCTTCACCATATAAATCTCATTCTTATCTGTGGGATGAACTGGAGGGTCAGGTTAGTTCAAAGGACATCTGCCCTACAACAGTCCAGTATCTCATATGCCTAGAGGAAGAATGGTCCAAAATTCCCATTGATCGCTATTGTGCATTTGCTGGAAAGTATGCCCCATGGGATTGTTGCAGTGATTGCAGCAAAAGGAAGTCCTACATATTATTAAGGTAGGCACAATGGCTATTTGTTCCGCACACTATGGTGCCTGTTGATCTATTTCCATGTAGTGTGGCAATTTCTTAAAATTAGTTGAATTGTTTGCTATGTTTGATCGTGTTATGGAAAATCATGTTGAAAGGGCCCTACAACGAAACAATCGGGTACACTATTTGAGTAAACACAGTCAAATGAAATATTGGAAACTTTAAGTAATGCAATCAGGGATACAATTTTATTATCAATTCGAAAATCTAAATATTATTCCATAATTTTAGACTGCACACCTGATGCAAGTAAAACAGAACAAATGACCATTATTATTCGCTTTGTTTCCTGTGACAATGGAATTGTCAAGATCAAGGAAAACTTTTTAGGTTTTGCAGATATATCAGATTCCACAGGACGTGGCTTATGTGCAACAATAATGGAACAACTGAAAAAATGGAAGATTCCCATTGAAGACATGCGAGGTCAAGGGTATGACAATGGGGCAAATATGAAAGGGAAAAAATATGGGCTCCAAATTTTGCTTTTGAACAAAAATCCTCGAGCTTTTTCGTGCCATGTGCTGCTCATACTCTAAATTTAATCATTAACAATGCAGCCAAAGTGAATGCAGATACAATTAGTTTCTTTGCAATTATTGAAGAAATATAAAATTTCTTTTCATTCTCTTACAAACTTTGGGCAATCCTTTTAAAGTTCTTAAAAAAATTAACATTGAAACAGCCATCAGAAACGCGATGGGAAAGCAAAATTAATGCAATCCGCCTTCTACGATATCAGTTAGGAGAAATTTATGATGCGCTTTTTGAAATTTTAATAAAGAAACTCAGCATGAAGCACAAACATTGTGCGCTAAAATAAAGGTCTACGAATTTATTTGCTCTCTTATAACTGGGCACGATTTACTTAACAGAATAAACCCTGTGAGTAAAATGCTTCAAGACAAAAATATGAACATTACACTTGCTTTAGAATCTATCGAAAACTTAAAAATATTCTTACAAGAGTATCAATCAGATACAAATTTTAAAGAAGTTCTAAAACGGCAAAAGAACTGAGTGAAGAGGTGGATGGAGAACAAGAATTTAAAACTGGTACGGAAGTTCAACGACGAAAGAAGACATGACAATTTAACTAGGAGCATCATGACTAAACGCCACGATCGCCGGAAGATAAATTTAGAGTGAATGTGTTTTATACACTTCTAGACATTGCAATGTGTTCGTTAATAGAACGTTTTGAACAACTAAAAACATATTATGATAATTTCAATTTCTTGTATAGATTACTACAAATTAATAACGAAGATTTATGAAAAAATTGTGACGATTTAGATTCTCTTGAAGGACTGCGACAATAAAGACGTAAATGCAATAGAACTATATGACAAGTTATGCTTTCCGGGATATTTTTCGGAAGGATAATTTAAATATTTAAAAGTCCTTTTGATATTCTTAATTTTATTGTGTCCAATAATTTATCTTTCCCTAACTTTTCAATTGCTTTAAGAATACTATTAACCTTACCTGTTAGTGTAGTGAGCAGTGAACATTCCTTTTCCAAGTTGAAATTAATTAAAACCTACTTAAGAACAAGTATGTCACAAAAAAGGCTTGTTAGTTGCCGTTAATAGCTATTGATAATGATATATGTGTGGAATTAGATGTTAAGACCATTATTTCTAATTTCGTGAATATGAAATCAAAAATCTTAAAATTTTAATAAAAAAAATTCAAGTATATTTATGTAATTTAATTTATTTTCTGTTATTCTGTAAAGATGTTATTTTTTGAATAAATGTTCTAATTATTTCTGAATTCTTTTCTTATTTTCTCATCTATTTTGAGTTTCTTTTATTTTCCTAAAAGATAGTTTTCCACTTATAAAAATTATTAAAAAATTTTTACACGTTACTAAGAATTTACTAACTTGTAAAATGCAAGAATTTTTTAAATTTTAGTTCAAATAAATTTTAACTTCATTTTAATTTTGTTAGCGATTCGGGTTGGTGAGAAGGCTATAATCCCTGTATCATTATATTCAATGATTAAAGTGAAGTGGCTTTATCAAAATTTGCTTTAACGTTTGAGAATTTTTTGAATATTAGGGTTTTTATCAATTATCCTGTCTAGTCAACAACCCTGGTTCATTACATTTAGCAAACCAACGTGTGGCTGTTCTGTCAAAAAATTTATTTAAGAAATTTCAAATAATTTAAATTTTTATTATCGTAAAAGAACCACACACACTCCCGGATCATTACAGGGGCGCTTAGATAGACGCATGTGGGCGGCAAAGACCCTAGCGCTGGCTCTGTGTATATACACACACACACACACACACACAGTAATCCCTCCATTAATGCGCCCCTGAATAGTGAGTTTTCGATTAATGCATTTTTTTCGATACCCATATTCGATTAGTGCACCTATATACATTGTAAAAATAAATGTTACAGATTTTAAAAATTTTCTATCTATACATTTTTATGGCTAACTATTTTAAAAAATCACTCACCAGAATGAAATAATTTTGTTACCGATTTAAAACATTTTACAAAGTTATTTTTAATGGCATACTACACTACTTCCATGTATGCTATGTATACTATGTTCCAAATATTTACTTCCAAATACAACTTCTCTCATGCAACCTATGGACCAGTGGATTATTACAGGGCTAAGAAGAACATTTAAACGCAATAGAAGCAACATCTGGTGAGAACTCTATGACATTAGTAGAATTCTGGAAGAAATTTAATGTTAAATCTGCTATTGAAAATATTCATCAATCTTGGAAAGAAATTACTGCTAGCAATATGCGAGCCATTTGGAAGCACATTCTTCCACATTGTGCAAAAGATTTTGGAAACTTTTCAAATGAAATGGATAATGTTTTTGAGGAAATTGCCAACATCGGGCGTGAACTGGGTTTTGATGAGATTGACAATGATAACGTCCAAGAGTTAATTAAATCTCATTCTGAAGAATTGAGTGATTCCAACCTGCTAAATTTAGATGCACAGCGGGAAGATCCCGAAGAATATGAAGAAAATTTAACCACTGATAGTCAGCCAAAAGAGATTTCACAGAAACAATTTTAAAATATTTTTCGTACAATCAAAGTTTTTAAGTGCAATGCTTAGAGGGTGACCCTGATGAAGAGAGAAGCAGTAAAATTTGCAGAAGAGTAGAAGAGGCAATAGGGCCATACCGTATTGAAAATTTTCAATACGGTATTGAAATGAAATTTAATTGAAATTATTCTACTTCTTAACAAAGAATTGAAATTCTTTGTTAAGAAGTAGAATAATAAAATTTATATTCTGAATACGTTTTATTGTCTTTCAGCTTCATGATTTTCCTTTAACTAGGCCTTGAGACATACCTTAATTCTTTTATAAAAAAATTAAAGTTCAAAAAAGAAATGAGGAATGAATTATACTTTTTCTCATAGGTTATTATATTCGATTAGTGCATTTTCGATTAATACGCCTGTTTTAAAGAACGCATTAGGACATTAATTGAGGGATTTCTGTATATATATATATATATATATAGAGAGAGAGAGAGAGAGAGAGAATATTATTATTATAATTACTATTATTTTACAGCATGTCCATGGAGTCCAGAGACTCATCATGGGAGACCCAGATTAACCATTATAAACAAAATCCTGGCGTACCTCTCCTTGAAACCATTCACCATCAGGAAATTCACAACCAATTCTGGAAATCCATTCCACTCACTCTCTACACAAAAAATCTGGTCCGCACACTCCCTACTAACCACACTTATACACTTACACAAGTTCCACAGGTGGCCCGTAGTTCTCTGACTTATTTGTTATATATTAAAAATTTTCACTTGCATCAATTTTATAAAACCCATTTAATATCTTAAAAGTTTCTAACATGTCTCCTCTCCTCCACCTATCAACCAAACTTTGTAACCCACAAATATTCAACCTGACCGCATAGGGATTATTCTACAGATCTGTCACCATCTTGGTCATTCATCTCTCTGAATCCTCTCAACCACCTCCTGGTCCCCAAGAAACCTAGGTGACCAAATCTGTGTGCAGTAGTCAGGATGTAGTCTTATAAAGAGGGGATAATAACTTCCTCATCTTTACTTGTTAGCGTGTTTTTTTAATATCAAAGTAATTCATTGAGCTATTTTACTAACTTTTGGAATATGCCCTCTGAACTTCAACTATTTTTCCACCATTATCACCAAGTCCCTAGCCTCATTGATTTCCTGCAATCCAATACCATCAATATCATATGCCATATGCAACCTTTTCAACCTGAAGTGCATAACCTTATATTTTGCAAGATTAAATTGACAGTCATTATCCTTTGCCCACAATGCCAATTTATTTAAATCATCCCGCATGATATCTACATCACCTTTATCAACTATTGTCCTCGTCAATTTTGCATCATCAGCAGGCAACTGAATATCCCTTCTTAAATCTTTCCCTATGTCATTGATATATAAATTAAAGAGTAGTGGCAGTAGTACTGAACCCTGATGTACTCCACTAGTCATCATTATTCCCCTAGATTCCACTCCACCTTATACTACTCTTTGGTGTCTGTCAGCCATCCCCATTTATTCTACTAGCTTTATATCCAATAGTTTTCCGTGTGGTATTCTGTCGGACTCGTTTGAAAAGTCCAGCAGTATCATGGTGTAGCTATTAGCTTTATCCAATTCTGTTGTCACTTTATTATACAATGTGAATACTTTACTATGACAGGACCTACCTTTACAAAGTCATGCTCCCCACTATGTATTGCATCCCTATCCACCCACTGTCAAAGAGAATATAAATATACATAGATAGATAGAGAGAGAGAGAGAGAGAATGCTAATAGTGCAATAATTTTTCAGCTAGCGGTGCCACAAATAAAAATACCACTCTCTATAACATGCTTGCATTGTCATTATTATTATTTTATTTTATTTTATTTTATTTTTGAATTTTCAGTTACGCATTCATGCTGATTATTGTTTTAAAAACTTAAACTTGAATATTTGTATCTAATTTTTTATCTTTCTTAAACAATTTACTGTGTTATGTGTTTCTTATTATATCCGTTTATTGTAGTTATTATTTTCAGGGATACCTCTTGTTGAAAGATTTTTGTCCTGTTGGGACTAAGTGACATAACATTTGTCCTCTGCACAAAACTTAGCGTAAAATATAATGACAAGTGTTATTGTATAGTTGTTATTTGGTAATTCCTCTTCTCTCTGTACACATGCATATATTTTTTACTTTGAGCCCATTTTCTCCATGCAAAATTTAAAATCACACGTTTCCCCCTCTCATACTGGAGAGGAGAAAACTGTTTTACATCTTATCCATATTCATTCACTACCAAAAGATGACTCTGCAAATTACCATAAATCTCTCCACTAACAGTATGCCATGTATTGAGCAAGTAAATAATGGAGAATGTTGGGTGTTTTGAATACACAGTTGGTAAATTATGTGCATTTTGGCTGGGAGGGTCTAGTGTTGTAATATTTCTTACAAATAGTACAAATAATATTTCTTACATTTAATTTCAATCGATATAGTTGCTTAGATGACAAAATGTATTCCTTATTAAGTATATATTCTGTTAAAATATCATTTTTTTCTTATTTTTTCATTCTTTTCTTAGTGGTTTTTTTAGAGGTGATAGCCTTCTTGGAACTGTAAATGTAAAATTGGTTGACTTGGAAAAAAAATGTACTATTCATAACAGCTTTGATGTAAGTGAATGATGCATTTACATATTTGAATTGCTTGTAATGTTTTAAACTCAGATTTATGATTTTTTTTTTTAATTTTAGTAATTTATATTATATTAATGTTTTCAACTTGAAATATATATATTAAATAAAAAGTGTTATATATTCATATTATTAAAATTTCAAAAGCAGTCCCTTTATTAAATTGCAAAATATATTGAATGTCCAACATGTAGAGAAACAGATTTTAGATATTATTCATGTTAATATTTGATCTCACAGCATCATAATGATGTTAATAATAATAAAAGAAAATAAACTGATTATTTTACTAAACTCTGCTGATATTTCACAGAATTGAAGCCATTATCCTCGGAACACAAAAGCACTTGTTAGAGACAACTAGACAAAAAAAAAAAACTAACATACAGTTAAACAGTTCAATTTCTACCTGAAAAGCAAGGACTAAAACCAACAAATGCCTTCTGGGACTAAAGCTAGAGCTGAAAGTGGGCACCATGATTTTGAGTATAATGGAGCCATACTTTCTGTGATTAGGGGAATGGTGCATTATTATTTCTATCTTTAAAAATAGCAATTCAGATTTTAAAGGCCTCTGTATACCATTGTCATTTTCTTTCACATGTACTTCTATGAAAGGATGACATATCATGGTGTAAGTCATGCACAACTTTATTATTAGCATTATTTGTCTTAATGGTGGTATTATATGTTTCCTATGATCTTCAAAGCAGATATTAACCACGCAACCAGCCAAGACGTCTATAGACGTCAAAGGTATCATGGATGCGAAGTGCATGTTAAAATTATAATACCATTGATATTCCATTGAAATATATGATGGACACAAAGCATATGAGGATGTGTATTTGATCCATAATGGCCGGCGAGGTGGTTAACACTTCCTGTCTATACAAAATAGGCCGATCTTCAGCACTAGGTACTTTATACCTTTTGTGGGTGGGATTCACACTTAAAAAAAAAAAATTACACACTCTGATATGGCATATCAGTGTGTGTGTGTGTGTGTGATGCACTCTTTATTTCTTATTCTTTTTTTATTTTTTTAATCTTATTTTTTGTTATACACTCTAGGGCATATGAGTGTGTGTGTGTGTGTGTATATATTTTTAGTGTGAATCCCACCCACAAAAGACTGTTATCCAATAGTATATAATTACTACTCTGAAGGAGTTAAGAATTAGATAATCCAGAAACTGCTCAACACACACAACATTGAATTTTTCAAGCTACCTCACACCTCAAGTAAAAGCAGGGTGGTGATCTCACACCAGGTGATAAAATTCATCTTCTATTTAACAAAACATCCATACCGTTGTGAGATTCAAGTCCACTGTCTGTTAATTGGAGATGGATACACTAAAGACTGGATCAACCATTTGGACCTTTTATAGGATTGTGGTGCTCAACATACGATGGTAGTCTGAAAAGTTCTCGGCCTAACAATGAAAAAAACGAATTTATAATTTCAAAATTATTTTTATTTTTCAACATAATCTCCCTGAAAACTAATACATTTATTCCAGTGATGCTTCAGCGGCATTATCCCGTCCCTGTAGTGGTTCTCAGTAAGATCTGCAAAATACAGCTGCAATCACCTCTTGATTCGAAGAAAAACACTGACTAGCAAGGAAGAGTTTTAGTTTTGGGAAGAGATAGAAGTCAGACGGAGCCAAATCTGGGGAATAGGGCGAATGCTCCAACAATTCATAGTGCAGATCCCTTAATTTTTCCATTGCCAAAACACCTTTGTGCGCAGGTGCATGAAAGATGATTTTTTTTTCTTCTGCAAACCGGGTCTTTTCTCACGAATTTTTTCGTCTAGTCTGGTTAAAAGATCAGAATAATATTCCCCGGTTATTTTCCCTGGTTATTGTTTTACCCTTTTCAAGATAATTAATAAACAAATTGCCTTTAGCATCCCAAAACACTGATGCCATGACCTTTCCTGCTGATGGAACCGATTTTGACGCTGAACAACTGGCTTCGTACAGCCACGTTTAAACTCGGCAGCCCATTTCTTAATTGTCGAAAACGAAAGAGAAGAGTGCCCATAAACTTTTATGAACTTCGAATATTTCTTTTGCCGTTAAACCTTCTTTTACAAAGAATTTTATAACCGCAATTTTATCATTTCATCGATACTCAATTTTATCCATTTCAAGTTGGATACAGAGAACACTTCTGTTTCAGACAGCTGTATAAAACAAACTACATGCTAGAATGACTTGCAATTTCACATGGATGCTTATGACAGACGTACTAACTTAGAAAAAAAAATCTTGCCGATAGTGTTACCATCTATGGTCGAGGCCGTGAACTTTTCAGGCCACCCTCATGTATAGTTGCTTTTTCGGTCAAGTCAACCTTACCTTTTTGTATTATTGCCAGTTTTCCAAGTATAGTAGTATGCAGAGGACACTGTCAAGACCATACTTGGATTGTAGTGTGGCCACTCCCTTTGTTGGGGTTAGTGCACAAGTCCCTCAAACAAGGCTTTGGTGAGGCAAGTATTGTGAGTTCATATGCATATATCCCTAGATTGAGGAATCGCCAACTAGCTCATGAGGTGGTAGGTCTTTCATCACTGGGTGAAATATCACTGCCCTGCTTATTGCAGATATGGACTACAGCTATCTTTTGTCTCCAGAGTGAGGTCTCTGATATCTGTCTCTCTCCCTGTCTTCTGACATGTAGTGTGGGTGGCTTTGATGAGCATACTCAACACACCTCTTCCATATGAGAATAGAGCATTGAAGCAATTTCTGTAGGCTGGCCACTAGACAGTACATGGGACTGAACTCATTGTAATGCACCTATTGAAGCTTCCCAATCAGCTGACGAATAATCCAGCCGTTTACTCTGCACGTCATGCCTGGAAGTAGCCCAAGTATAGTAGTATGCAAAGGGCACTGTCAAGACCATACTTGGATTGTAGTGTGGCCACTCTCTTTGTTGGGGTTAGTGCACAAGTCCCTGCACCAAGTCTGTCATGAAACTTAATATAAAAAATCTCCCATAACAAATACAACAAAAAATTTGTGAAAAATAACAAAAATATATACCCCAAAAAAGACCAAAATAATACCAAACTTTTGTCTGATATAAATGACATCCATGTGATATAGCAATAGCACAGATAGTCCAGACTTGCACTGTCATATGGTTCTCCCTGACTTGCCATATGTGCAAATAGTACGAGGCAATTCCAAAAATTTAATTGTCACACCTTGTACTACTGCTTACAGGCATTAAAATCAGATCTGCTATTCCTAAGTGAATACCAACTGGCATCCTTCATGACTACAGTCCACCTCATCAATCCCAATTACTGTATGATGCATTCCACAAAACACAAGGGAGAAAAGCATGCTTTGTGAAATCAGTCATTCCTTGCCAAAGAAGAGCAAACCTGGAATCCCTGCTTTTTTTTGACCTGCTCTGTCCCAAGATTTCTTTACTTGACTTTATAGCTTTCATTTTCCCCTTTACCACTCTTCTAATTCAGACAACTATGCTGCCTTTTTTTGACGACTTCTTATCTCTAAAAGCCAAGTTCATACAATCTATTACCAAAACTGTGAGAATATCTTCCTATGGACTGTAATGTTCTTAACAAAAACTGACTCCCATTCTACTTCTTCACAAATCAAACCAGAAAGAAAGCTGACTGCCAACTATGAGATAACTCGTAATTGGCAGTCTGTATTAGGTTGCCAACTATGAGTTTTCATATTGTATTGACAACGTAACAACATATTTGCTCCAGTGGCAAATTTACATATTAGCCAATTAGTCAACGTGTGAACCTACCACCCAGAATACCAGACCATCATTCTTCCACTACTCTGTACCTTTTCTTAACCAGCTTATCCTTCCAGATACAATGCTGACAAATCTGACCATAATCTTATCCAGATCTCTTTTTTCTGTAGCTTGATCTCCTCCCAGCCACTTTCAACTTTGTACCTTTATTGCACTATGTGCCAAAAGAGAGGACCTCCAGTATTTTTATATCTCTTTTCCATAGTCAAATTCGTGTTTCTGCTCTCCTGATCCAAACTCTCGCTCTGAACTAATAATCAAAATAATCCTTTCTGGAATGAGAGTCATCATCCCCAACTCCACTGCAAATCCTTGAACTCTGTCCAAGTCTTGGTTCTCTAAAAAATGCAGTCCATGATAAAAATACAGCATATATTTGATAGCTCAAGTTAAAAACTCCAGTGTTTCATTCAGCTTGCGTTATACTCATCATAAGTAAAAAATTATCAACGAATCCAAAGCAAACCTCGTAAAGGCAAAATGCAATAAGCTTGCCTCCTACACAGCTCGCAGTTGAGCCTTCTATGGGTCCTGCTAAGTCTGTTAGGCACAACTTCTGCCTTTCCTTGTTTGGATAACCAAGGCAAATCACCTTCTGCTATACCACACACTGCTTACTGCATACCTCCTCTAATCATTTGTCAGGAGAACATAAGAAAAATGCTCATTAATTTTTATAATAAGTCTTCTAGTCCAGATGATATATTCTTCAGTTGTGCTCAAAATTTGTGTTCCAGAATTAACACCCATCCTGTATCATCTATAAATGCCATGAAGTTCATCCAGCATCAACAGAACAGCATGGAAGCAAGACTTTATTCAGCCTGTCTAAACAATCAGAGAAAAGTCTGCCATCAAACTGTTGTCCCATTGCCCTCACCTCAGTACCCTCATTGATGGAGAAGGTCATCAGCAACCAGTTTCTTTACTACCATAATTGTTTCCTTTCATTTCTTTATCAATGCCAGAGTAACTCAGGGTTCTGTACTCTCACCCATGCTCTTCCTTCATCAGTGACCTTCTCTAACTTTAAATCCTATTACATTGGTTTGCTGATGACGGTATTCTCCCTTCCTCTTCTTTATTTCAGAAAATCCTGTAGTACTTAAATGATTGAAGTTTCATATTTTCCATATCTGTTATCTGAAGCACTGATCTCCTCACCATTCTCAAGTGGGGTGAAGACAACTTAGTGAACTTCAGTGCTTTTAAAAAATTGTCACTTCCAGCTTATTCTGATGTAGACATATTAAATCAGTATCTCCACAACCCCTGAAAAACTTGGTATTCTTTTTAATTCAAAATACTATTTCCTGCTTAGCTCCTATTACCTTATAAATCTCAAATCAGACCAACCTTAGAATACTGTTCTCACATTTGGGTATGCACCTAAAACCTTCCTGACAATTCTTGATTGTATACAAAAACTAATAGGTGACTCTTCTCTCACAGACTTCCTCCTGTCCCTTTCTTGTAGGTGCTTTATTTCTACATTGTCTTTTTTATAAGTATTTTCATGGGTGTTGCTCCACTAAACTGACCACCACCATTCCAATGCTTTCCATTAATCATGTAATAACATCAGCATCCACTGGTCAACATCCATATTTAGTTTAACTCCAAACTCATCAGATCAAATTCTCATTATTTCTCTTTGTTCCATCTACCTCTGTTCTTTGGAACAGCATTTCCCATACTGTTTTTTCATAAGAGTTCAACCCCCAACTTTTCAAGAAATTTGTTAAGAGATTGCTTCTTTAATCATTTGTCCATACTTGTCCACTGTTGTATTTCAGGTTTTGTAACATTTTGTGTGGGTAAATACACACACATTAAAAAAAAAAAAAAAAAAGAACTGGAAGTTGAATGGATAAGGACTGCTAGTTGGATGTGTGGTTTAAAAATGGTGAGAAGATTATATTTACTTGACATCTTGTGTATCCTTTCACTAAAGCACTACCTCCAAACGTTGAGACAAGTTTTGGTAGGATTAATCACAAAAATTAAAAATATGTTCTCCTTTGGCCAAATAAATGCCAACATTGTGAAACACATTCTGCTAATTTCTGTAGAAAGTCATGCATTAAGTTCCTCCCCCTCCTTTAAAGCATTAGTAACTTCCACTAATGAAAGGGGGTGATTTGACTACACCTTGATTCTGCATTCCACTTCACAAATATTGTATTTTGGTTGCAGTCAGGACTCTGTTGGCAATTAGTGTTCTGATGTTATTCTTTTCAAATCAGGTGTTTGCAGTCCTCCAAATTTAGTTATTGTTTTAGAGGTGTAAGGGCTCATACCATAAAATTGTCACAGTACAGATATGTGCAGTTTTTCAGAACATCAACGTACAATGTAGGATTGCATGCACTGTAACCATCCTAATCCATATCAAGATAAAATCCCTGTAACATTATGTTGCCACTTCCAAATTTTATCATTTTGATGGCACTCTTAGCTAAAATGTATTCTCCATATTCACATGCAGTCAGTGTGAAAGAGCATTTAACATGGATTATCACTGCAGGACTGATTTCCATTGCTCCATGGTCATGCTCTATGACCTATATCAATATATTCCTTGTTCTTAATAAAGACATGGGAGTCAACTTTTCCATGATTCATAGTATACATCCCTTTATGTGGGTGTGTGTGGGGGGGGGGGGGATTTAAAGCAGACATAAACATAAATTGTACATATTTGGTCTGATGTATTAAAATAAATAACTTTTATTATTAAAAGACCAGAAGATAAATGATAAAATATACAAAGAGCCAACAAGTTTCACTAGCCGCTGTCTAACATTTTCAAGGCTGAACTGGTGTGAAAACAAATGCATTGAGTTACATTTCAAACATACACTTTAGTAACTGTTAGGCCGTTACATTTTGTTCCTTCTGTTTGAAGGCGTGCATGTGTTCGAAAGCTTCAGTCAGATTCCGGTACATGACCACGTGTTTTGTAGTTATTTGCATACTGTAATTCTGTCGAACTGAGAGAGATGATGAGATTTTTCCATATGTCTTTAAGAACAATGCCCTGATTTCTATTTAAATTATTGCCTGTGCGTAATACCACAGCTGCTTCTTTTAAAGTTCTGTATCTGTAGTCATTCTCGATGTAAGGCATAGAACTGTTTTTCCAATCTATAACGTGATTTGATGTTGAGAAATGATGTGCCAAACCAGATGTGATGATTCTATTATGATTGACATCCCCCACATGTTCCTTCTGTCTTATTTCAAAACTTCTAGAAGTCTGACCAATGTAAGAAAGGCCACACGTGCATGGAATTTCATACACTCCAGGACATTTGAAGAAAGGTACCTCATCTTTAGGTGATCCTAAGATATGTCTGATCATGGTAGTTGGTTTAAAAACCACTCTGATGTTATGAGCTTTTAACATTCTCGCCAATTTTGTGGAAACTGAATTAATATATGGAATGACAGCGACACATATTGGGGTACTGTAACATGTTGTTGGTGGTTGTCTTTAAATAGCCATTTGTTTAAAGAGATAGAGTGTTAGCTATTAGTGACAGTTCTCTCTGCACATCTGTTTCTTTTGAAATAGACCTTAAGGCTCTATTACAGAGCATGTGAATGATGCTGTGTTTTTGTGATCTATGATGGTTGGATGAATAATGTAGATATCTACCAGTATCTGTGGGTTTCCTGTAAATGGACAGTTGGAAATTGTTATCTTCTTTCTTCACTAGGATGTCAAGAAAAGGAAGTTCTTTGTTCTTCTCTAGTTCATAGTGAATTTGATCTTATTGTGTAGTGAGTTGATTTTGTTCACATGCTCAGTAATAGAGCCTTAAGGTCTATTTCAAAAGAAACAGATGTGCAGAGAGAACTGTCACTAATAGCTAACACTCTATCTCTTAATGGATACCCTTCTAACATTTGAAACAAATGGCTATTTAAAGACAACCACCAACAACGTGTTACAGTACCCCAATATGTGTCCACAGCTGTCATTCCATATATTAATTCAGTTTCCACAAAATTGGCGAGAATGTTAAAAGCTCGTAACATCAGAGTGGTTTTTAAACCAACTACCATGATCAAACATATCTTAGGATCACCTAAAGATGAGGTACCTTTCTTCAAATGTCCTGGAGTGTATGAAATTCCATGCACGTGTGGCCTTTCTTACATTGGTCAGACTTCTAGAAGTTTTGAAATAAGACAGAAGGAACATGTGGGGGATGTCAATCATAATAGAATCATCACATCTGGTTTGGCACATCATTTCTCAACATCAAATCACGTTATAGATTGGAAAAACAGTTCTATGCCTTACATCGAGAATGACTACAGATACAGAACTTTAAAAGAAGCAGCTGTGGTATTACGCACAGGCAATAATTTAAATAGAAATCAGGGCATTGTTCTTAAAGACATATGGAAAAATCTCATCATCTCTCTCAGTTCGACAGAATTACAGTATGCAAATAACTACAAAACATGTGGTCATGTACCGGAATCTGACTGAAGCTTTCGAACACATGCACGCCTTCAAACAGAAGGAACAAAATGTAACGGCCTAACAGTTACTAAAGTGTATGTTTGAAATGTAACTCAATGCATTTGTTTTCACACCAGTTCAGCCTTGAAAATGCTAGACAGTGGCTAGTGAAACTTGTTGGCTCTTTGTATATTTTATCATTTATCTTCTGGTCTTTTAATAATAAAAGTTGCAGACATAAACAGTTGCTTTTGGTTACTTTATCTCCAAACAGATACTCTGTGCTTTGATGATGATGATTAGATGAAGTAAGCCTTCTTAAGGAGCATCATCCCCCTATCATTCATTATTTTAGGCAGTTGTCTAATCATATCTCAGGCACATTATTACCTGAACAACTCTTCAGTACATCTCCAACTGTCTAAAAAAAAAAAAATGAAAACCATAATCCACAGTTGTGGACTTCAGAACTGTTAACTCTGTGCATTAGTGCTTTTCTTTTCTTTATGTGATTTCCACTCACAAAAGGATGTAACCCTGAATAGTGCTATGAGTAAGAATTTTTTCTATTAATTTTTATATATTTTTTTGTATTTTGTTTTACACAATCTGGAAACCTTGCTCTGGAATCCAAACATGGAACTTTTTGAGTCACTTCAGATCTTCAGTAAGTGAGGTATTGGTATCACTCTGGGCAATGAAATTCATCTTCCACTTAAAGGTAATCACAAACATCCATGCCCACAACGGGATTCTACTGACAGCCCATTGGTTGGAGAGCAGGTATACTAACCACTCAGCCAACTATCCCATCATACAGACATTTTCCCAAAATGACAACGAGCTATCATCCTGATAACTCTTTTTGTGTTCACATCATTAGCACACAAGATAAAATTAATTTCTAAGCAAATTGCTGAACTTTGTTATATGCCAATAAAATGGGCCAAAAAAAGGACCCCCCCCCTTTGATTGAAGAGGTGGTTTATAGCCATTGGTTAGATTGTGTGTGTGCATGCACATGCATAAGCACTTTCAGCAACATTTAAGTATGTTCTGAAAAAGAGAGAATGTTTCAAATTTGGCATGTTTCCAATTGGGCTATTGGAAACATGCAATATATAACCTCTCGCAGTCAAGTCATCTCCATCTTCCAGCCTATAACCTGTTTCCACAAATGGGACTCTGGCAAACCTGATGAGCATTGCTGCCAAAAGAGTATATCTTTCCTAGTTGGAGGAAATGTCAACTAGACCTCTAGGTGGTAGATGTCTTTCATCACCCAGTAAAATACTACCACCTTGCTTATTAGAGATCTGAAATGGCTGCAGCCATGTTTGGTTGCTAGAGCAAGGGTTCTGGTTTCTGTCTCCTTCCACTCTTTCCCCCCATGCAGTGAGAGTGACACCCTCATTGACATACCAGTCTCACTGTAAGGGACCAGGACCCTCTCCATTTGAGAGTACAGCAGTAAAATGGTTCTGTGGGCCAGCTGCTGGATAGTACACTTGACCAAACCAGTTAGTAACAAATTTGGAGGCTTCCCAATCAGCCAGTGTCAAATCCTGCAGCCACGTATTTTGCCAGTTCATGACACTGGAGGGAGACCAAATACTGTGGCTGCAGAGGGAACTGTCGAGGCCATGGATGGACAGGAGACCAGGTTCCCTCTGTGTGGGTAGTATGTTTGTGAGTCTGCCACCTCTCACTGCATGCTCCACTTCCTCTTTATCTTTTCCTCACAAAGTAAAATAACCCACAATCCAAAAAATATGATTTTTACCACAGATCTCAAACATTCTCCAACATAAGATTGTTCAAAAAAACTCATTAAAAAAAATAAATAAATAAATAAATAATAAAAAAATCCACCCACAAAGAAACAGCAATATGAATTATGTGCATCGCCACATATAGTCATGTAAACCCTAAGTACTTTTCCTATCAGAGCCCACATACCATTCCAGAAACTACACATCCTTGAATCTCCACTGTTTGATTTGCTTTGGCTGAAAATTTCTCTGCGAAACCAACCTGCCCTTTTCATATGCTCTCCAAACTGTGAACCACTCTGATCTCTTCAACTATCTTTCTCTCTCTCTCTCTCTCTCTAAAGCTCAACTTTCTACAGTCAAATTACCCCAATAGTGAGGTCATTCTTCTTGTGGACCTCAGTATCCAGAACTCACATTAGCTTCCCCTTCTCCAGTTTCACTGACCAGGGAGGCTTAGGTGTTTGCCATCAGCAACAACCTATCTCAGATCATCAGTCTTCCTACCAGAATACCTGACAACCCCCTCCAATTTGCCAACACACTTGACCTCTACCACATGTACTGTTATGATTGTCAGTTATCCTCTTGATAACTTGGACCACAATCTCATAAAGTCTCTTTTGCCACAGTTTTGCTCTTTTCCCATGCACCAATTCATTCTCAGTCTTGTGTCCTTTGGCACTACAAGGGTGCCAACTGGGAGGACCTCCGTGACTTCTATTCCTCCTTTCCATGGTCCAACTACTGCTTCATTTCTTCTGATTCAAACAATCCTTACACCTGCTTGGACTGAATAACAGACATCATTCTCACAAGAATGAAGGCATTCCTCATTCCACTCCAAATTCTCAGCCACCATCCAAGCTTTGGTTCTCAAAAATGCTGTAAAAGGAAAAAAAAAAAAAAAAAAAACTGCTTATCATGAAATGACTCAAGATCAAAACTCCAGCTGCCTGCACTGCAGCTCCCAACTGTAAAAGAATCATCACCAAGTTTAAGTCAGACTTTGATAGGACCAAATGTTGCAAACTCACCTCCTGCACAAATGGCAGTTGCTCTGTCTGGTCCCTTGCCAAGTCTATTGGGTGCAACTTCTGCCCACCCAGATTTCCCCCACTCTCACATTTGGATGTTACTGTTGTTACCTCACCAAAACACAAGGCCAACTTACTTGCATCACTTTTCTCTTCGAATTCTGATGACCTGGGCAAAGTTCCCTTCGCTCTATCAAGAACAGCTCCCTTCATGTTGCCCATAGTCTTCCAACAAAAAGAAATCCATAGAATCCTCAGTAACCTGAACACAAACAAGGCATCTGGTCCTGATGGTATCCTACCTATTGTGTTAAAAAATTGTGCCCCAGAACTAACACCTATCCTGTATCGCCTCTTCAATCTATCCTGTTCAACTTGCATCTACCCTACAACGTGCAAGCAGGTCTGCATCCAGCCCATCCCAAATAAAGGTGATAAAAGTCAACTAACGAATTACTGTCCAACCGTTCTCACTTTCGTTCTCTCCAAAATTATGGAGAAGGTCATCAACAATGAACTCTTGAACCATTTGGAATCATGCCAACTAATCAGTGACCATCAGTATGGATTCCACCACTTGCATTCCACAGCTGATCTTGTTGCTTTTATCACCACCTCTGGACTCAAGCCATGGAGAAATTTGGCAAAACTCATATGGTTGCCCTCAACAATTCAAAGGCATTTGGTCAGGTTTTGCACACGGGCCTACTTAAACTGCCATCTTATGGTCTGCCTTCCTCACTCTGCAACTGCATTGCTAACTTTCTTGCTAGTCGCTTACTACGTGTCATGATGGACAGTTTACTCTCCTCAGATTTCTCCACCAATGCAGGAATACCCCAGGGTTCTATTCTTTCACGCACCCTCTTCCTCTTGTATATAAATGTCCTGCTCTCTAAGACTTTAAATCCTATCCATAGCTTTGCCGATGACAGTACACCCCATTCCTCTTTTTCCATTCAACAAACCTTGTAGTGCTCAAATATTAGAATCCTCAACATCTACAATGACCAGTGATCTGAACTCTGATGTTCTAGCTATATCCCACTGGGGCAAGGACAACCTTGTAAACTTCAATGCCACCAAAACTCAATCCTGTCTGAGTTTTGGTGTCATTTTGCTGTCACATCTCTCCCTCTTCAGTAATACTGAAATATCTAAACACAACTAGATTTCTCTACTCAGACACCTGCCCTTCTGATCTTTCCTGGCACAATCACATTTCTGCAGCCACCAAAAAAACTTGGTGTACATTTTAGCATAAGACACTAGTTCACAGCTGCTAACCCTATACAAAACCCAAATATGCCCAGCCATTGAATACTGCTCCCATATTTAGGGTGGTGCACCAAAATCCTCTCTAAGATTGCTCAATTTCTATCCAGAAGAGGGCAATCTAGCTAATTAACAATCCCTCTCACATACCCACTTCAATCCCTCTCACAGACGTTAAGTTTCTGTATTGTGCCTCTTCTACAGATACTTTCATGGACAGTGCTCTGCTGAATTGGCCACTATTATTTCTCCACTCTCCTCCAAAATCATTAAAACAAGAGCCATTGCTGACATGCCATCCTTTTACAGTTCATCTTGAAACTCACCAAACCAAATTCACTGCATCCTCTATTATTCCTTCTACTTCTGTCCTTTGGAACAGTCTTCACACCTTGCCTTCCCCAAAGATTACAATCCTTAGAGATCTGTAAGATCTCTATTGAGAATGCAGCTGCTTGCTACATTCCTACCTAATTTCATAGTCTTGGTTGTTGTCGTTTTTTTATTGTTGATTTTCATTTTGTTACAGCTGTTATTCAATTTATTGAGGAATCCAGAAGACTTGCACTAGATATGTTTAGGAGTACAACACATCTGCATAAAACAAAGAGCTAAGTTTTATATCTCCAATTCTAATATCAGGTTTAATACCACTTTCTTTCATAATGTGATCCATATAGACAAAGAATAAGAGTGGAGATAATGTACATCCCTGTCTTACTCCTGAGTTTACATCAAACCATCTTCCTGTATTCCCTTCAATTCTAACTGCTGACTTACAACTTAAATATAGACTATATATTGCTTTGTATAATGTTAATGTTTCATTTAACCCATATAATTGTAGTGTTTTGAAAAGCTTTTCTCTAGGCACTTTGTCACATGCCATTTTCAGATCTACAAAACTTAATTAAGTACAGATCCTTATAATATTTGCATGATTTCTCAAGTACTTTTGAAAAGTGAAAATCTGATCTTGAAAACCTCTATTTGGCCTAAACCCAGCTTGTTCTTCTCCAAGTTTCTCTTTCACAACTTTTCTCTGCCTCTTTTCAAGAATGCTTGCATAAATTTTACCTGGAACACTTAGCAGAGAATTTCCTCTGTAATTCACTTTTTTAGAGATGGGAACTATGAGATCTCTATTCCAGTAATTTGGAATTCAACCTTCTGACAAGGTCCTCTGAATTATGCAGTGTAGCCAAAACTTTTATACCTCTATATTTGAGCATTGCTGGTTGAATGTCATCTCCGCTAGCTGCCTTTTTTTCTATCTCAAGAATCGATATGTACTCCTGTTTGCATGCCTTTTGAAGATTTTCTGCTACTGTTCAGTCACTGCTTATTTCATTTAACAGTCTTTCAGAGTAATTACTTTAGTTTTCATATCACCTTTATCATCTTTGATTCCTTTTACAGTACTCTTTCTTCCATTTCTAACCATTTTCAGTAGTCATCCCAGAACATTTTACAAAACACTGGGATGTCTCACCTTTTGAAAACCAGTTAGCTCTGCTATTTTCAAAATCATGACTCCAGCCAGATGGACACCCACAATAAGCCATTTTTCAAACTCTGAAAGACCCTTTCTTTTTCACATTGTGATTTGCACTGTTGGCAATGACTGATCAGCAACATTCTTAAATAGATGCCTAGAAGACATGGTAATGCACAAAACCAAGTATTTTGCATATATGCTGCATAAGTGACTTTATGTATATATGCAGAAAGGTTTCTAATTCAGTTGCTAGAATTGTACTTAGAACTAAGTGATGGCCACTTCCAATTTCAAATCCCCTGTATACTGTTGTATCCTTAACCAGCATGAAGATATCACTGTCAACCATGACATAGTCAATGAGGCTTTTCTTATTTCTTGTGTTTTCTCTCCTTGTGAACTTTATGTTCACATCTTTATGTTGGAACATGGTGTTAGTTATGACTAGTCTGTGTCCTGAGCAGAAGTCCAACAGATACTTATCGTTATCATTATTAACCTTTTCTCCAGATTTTCCCAAAATGTTAATATATATTTAGTGGAATCGATTTCTTACTCTGCTATTAATTAATTAGCGTATGATAATACAACAGTTGTGAGTCCCATACAGGCAGTACGACACCATCTTATGAA
Organism: Typopeltis vanoorti; assembly: GCF_054136105.1. Classification (NCBI taxonomy): domain Eukaryota; kingdom Metazoa; phylum Arthropoda; class Arachnida; order Uropygi; family Thelyphonidae; genus Typopeltis; species Typopeltis vanoorti. The sequence continues at coordinate 64,388,869 of NC_143552.1, forward strand.
ACAAATATGAAGCTATTGTAATATTCTGTTTTTGTCTTCAATTGTGCATGTTCTCCTGGCTGGTTTGCTTTTTTTGAAGGATGAAAAACCTGAATTAAAAAAAAAAAAGAAAAAATCAGCTAATGCTTTTTATTCCTATATAAGGAGTAGGTGAAGCCATTTTACCCCTATCTAACTTTTGGAGACTCAGTGGGCAGTTCAGTCTCCACTAGTAGCCAATCAGAGATAACTGGCCCAAGCAACCACAGTGAAGAGATGGCTCAACGAGTACTGCCATCTTGTGGTCCCTAACACAATATTTTTAATGTCTGAAATAGTGTGGGTTCTATGGTCGAAAACCTGATTGGAAGTGCTTTTAAATATTGCAGCATCTAATATCCACATTCTCATTAAAATTCTGCAATATTTAAAAGCACTTCCAAATCATTGACTTCTTTTCTCACATTAATGCTGCTGTATCTTCACTTGAATGAGATACTCTTATAAGTGATTGCTCAGTAACTCATCTATTTTTCTGTTTCTCTCACCCCATCTCTACCATGAACTTTGAAATTTTATTTTTCACTTGTTTAGACTATAATAAATTTAGTTTAATCCTTTATCCAAGTGTGAGCAAATAAAGTTTGCACCTGAAAATATCTTCAGGACTGAGGTAAGGTAGTACAACACCGGGAAACTCGTAGCAAAGGTGGACCAAGCTAACATCACTCCTATCTCAGTATCTACCATAATGCAAAACACATCTCCTTGCAGATATGTATAATGTTATGCATTAAGGGAAGGGCCACTACCCAGACCAGTTTCGACTTTTCTTGAGGTCTCGTCAGTGGGAGCCAGGCCAGAAGTGAAGATACCAAGGCAGAAGCAATGGAGAGGTCATCTTTACCAATAGGAGTTGCCAAAAGGTGTGCCACCTTATTAAATTACTCTGGATTTAGAGAAAGATGTTGAAAGTTTACCAAGTGAAAAATAAACTTTCAACATCTTTCTCTAAATCCAGAGTAATTTAATAATAAGGTGGGACACCTTTTGGCAACTCCTATAGGTAAAGATGACCTCTCCATTGCTTCTACCTTGGTATCTTCACTTCTGGCCTGGCTCCCACTGACGAGACCTCAATAAAGGTCGAAACCGGTTTTGGTAGTGGCCCTTCCCTTAATGCATAACATTATACATATCCGCTAGGAAATGTGTTTTGCATTTTGGGAGATGCTGAGATAGGAGTGATGTTAGCTTGGTCCACCTTTGCTACGAGTTGCCCATTGTTGTTACTACCTTACCTCAGTCCTGAAGATATTTTCAGGTGCAAACTTTGTTTGCTCACACTTGGATAAAGGATTAAACTAAATTTATTATACCATGAACTTTCATTAAAGTTTCCCCTTCCAGTGTCATTCTTCCTTTTACTTGCCTCATATCAGCAAAAAAAAGTTCTGGGATTTCCTTTGAATTGCTCAGCTAATTTCCTCCTATAATCTTATCTTGCCTTCCACACTCTTCTTGTCTGTATTCTGTAATTTTTGTGAGCTTGCCAATTACCTTTCTCCTTATATATACATTCCACAACATTTTCTTTTTTTGGAGCTCCCATTAATGATACTACTCATCCATCTTAGTCCTGCCTTATTTATCTTCTTGACCCTGGGCATACAATCAGATACTACTTTCTTCTAAGCTAGTCATAATCACCTACCTGTAGTTCTACACATTTCCTTAACTTGAAACCCACAGAACAAGTTTCTTTTCTTCCTCTATCCCTACCACTATTGTATTGTGGAAGTCTTTCCCTCACCTTCCTTTTATGTTTCCCAAGGAATACAATATATATGCTTTTAAATCAAATGTAAATAAATTTTGGAAAGTGATCGCTATTAATTGTTCATAATTTTTTATTATTATTAAGAATTATTTTTAATAATTTTTTTAATCTATGCAAATTACTACAGTTGCTCCTTTGAACTCTAAAAGTATAATATCATATGCTTCAGCTGTGATCAAGGCATTTACTAATATATGCATAATTTATGACTCATTATTTTGATTCAGCTTTTGAATGTAGTTAACAGTCTATCTCTCTGACAATGTCCATGTAACAATGGATGAAATATATTGGAGTTTTTGAATAAATTCTATATAATTTTTGTTGCATGTGTAAATCCATGAAACTTACTTTATTATTCTATAACTAGATTTTGATTTCTAGTCTTTGATCAACTGTTTTGTTTCTAACCCAAAACTCTTGGATCCATAAGATAAAACTGATTCAAAAACAATACCAGTTTTGTTATTCAGTTATCTATTTCCAAATTTAATTGGCCATATTCACTAAAATTTGTACCTCAATAATTGACAAAAATTTTACTTGTTCGGTATGTCTGCAGTGAGAATGCAGATGATTTTTATGTTTATGTTTTCATTTAGTTTTTATTAGTTTTCTTTTTTTTTATTGCTATTTTCATAAGTAACTCATTGCAAAACTTTACTCACTTAGATAAGAAGTCCTGGACTTGTACTGGATTTATTTAGTAGCATTATAGAATTTGCACGAAGTAGAAAACCAATATCTCCAATTTTATTGTTAGATTTTAGGTCACGTTCATCATATATATGGATATCACTTCATAATGCACTCTGAATAATAAATAACAGTCGAGATTAAATTACTGAAAGCTGAGAGATAAAAGTAAAAATACTATTTTACTTAAGTAGATTGCATGACTAGTTCCATCTTCGTAGAAGACTTCTTTGGATGCATAACAAGAGGGGAACATCCAATAAAAAATTGTGAAAGATCAGAAAACTATACAATAAAGCAGGCATATCAAACACTGGGCCGCTGCGAGCCACATGAGGCCCACCGACAAGTAACATGCGGCCCGCCAAACTTTGTAACCAATATGGTTATTTAACTTTTGACAACACCGAATTAAATAAACATATTTAAAAAATTAACATTTCCACTTAAGATTATTTTATATGCCAAACTACTCTGCAATTTCTAAAGGAAATAATGTTCTATTTGTCATTTCAAAAAATCTTGTTACCCACTGCATAAATATCAAATTTTAATGAGCAAGTCTGCATATGCAGCTACATCTGCTAACCACAGCAGTCGGAAGCTAGCCGTTAGTAAGTTTCAAGTCGCAAGAAAGTGTAGTGTTTTCTTTATAATTAATAAAGAATTTATAAAAATAATGTCGAAACCTTCAACCAGTATGAGTAAAAAACGAATAATTGAAGAAGAACATCGTAGTTTTCAAGAAAAATGGGAGTTACAATATTTTTGTATTCAAGGAAAAAAAGTGAGTAAATTAATAAAGCATTCCTACCCATCACAAAGCAAGCTGCTCCATTAAGGTTTCATTTTCCTGTCCATCCATTCCTGAAATTATGCCTAATATGTAGAAACTCTATTGCAGTTTGCAAAGAATATAATATTAAAAGGCATTACGATACAAATCATAAAGAAAACTATAGTTGCTGACAAATATGTTGCGAAGCTTCGTGAAGATTGTCAGAATTAAAGTTGACACTTCAAAATCAACAAAGTGTATTTACCAAATCTATTGAAGATAATAGAGCTATGGTAAAAACCAGTTATTTGTTATTATATTTAATGGCAAGCAAGTCGAAACCATTCACTGAAGGGGAATTTATTCGTGAATGTATTATTAAAGCAGTTGAAGTGTTGTGTCCTAATCAATTAAAGAAATTTAAAAATATAAATTTATCTCGAAATACCATTGCTAGCAGAATTGATGATATAGCCATATCATCAATTTAAGGAATCATCACTTTTATCATCACTTAAGGAATAAACTAAAATCAATAATTCCAACATTTCAGACCTATTATTCCCTTGCATTTGACGAAAGTACAGATATATGAGATATCGCTCAGCTGGCTGTTTTTATTCGTAGATGTGATATGAACTTAAAAGTAAGTGAAGAACTTCTAGAAATCATTTTTATGCACGATACAACCACTGGAGTTGATATTTTTGATACCCTTATGGAAGTTTTGAATGAATACAATTTACCATTAATAAAGCTAGTTTGTCTTGCAACCGATGGTGCTCCTGCCATGACTGGTGTTATTAAAGGAGTTGTAAAAAAAAAATCAACTAACGCCTTTTATTCCCTAATAGGGAGTAAAAGGCCTTTATGCCCTATCTAGCTTTTGGAGACTGAGTGGGCAGTTCAATCTCCACCAGTAGCCAATCAGAGATAGCTTGCCCATGTCTATCACTAATTAAAGCAGCCACCGATGAAGAGGCTGTCAAACAAGTGCTGCCATCTCTTGGTACCTAACCCTAACAAGATATGTCACTATCTGAAAAAATGTGGGTACTACGGTCGATTTTCTTGAGTTTACGGGACGAAAAACCCGCTTGCCTGTGCCAGAGATCGACTAACTCGGGAACCGGTTGAAGATAGGCTTAGAAAAAGTTCCTCCAGTCAGCGACTAGACTAGAACCTAGGTCTAACTTCACGCGGCCAAGTGCAGAGGATGCAAACGCCACTTCCACTGAGCTACACAGGCCTAAAAGAGTTGTTACAAATTTAAAAGAAAAATGCAAAGAACAAGGTAATAATAATTTTCAACATTTTCATTGCATTATTTATCAGTCGATCAATACCTCAATGTATTATGTGCAATTGGGTGTATTTTATCTATGTTCGGTAGCACATATTTATGCGAACAACTATTTTGAAGTTTAAAGAATAATAAAACTGCAGAAAGAGCAAGATTAACAGACCATCATGTGCAAGCAATATTGAAAATAACTACAGCTCAACAAATTCAACCAAATTTTGAAGATTTTGTTGATGAAAAACGTCAAGTTTCTTCAAAAAACTGATATGTATAATTTTATTTAAATATGTAAACTTTATATTTTATATGTATTTTTGTAACATGGTTTTATTTTGTACTTATATACTCTAATGTTAAATATTAAAAAATCTGTTTCCTCTTTATTTCGAGATTTTTTTTTCTTTTGCGGCCTGCGGTGGCTTGATGTATAATTCTTAATTTGGCCCTTGGAGGTAAACGAGTTTGACATGCCTGCATTAAATCATTACTGTATTAACATTAAGCTAGAACCCAGCACTTCTTTTTCTCTAAGTTTCATGTTCACAGTTTTTCTTTGCTTCTTCTTGAGTATATATATGCCTACATATTACCAGGAACACTTTGTAAGAAAATTCCTCTGTAATTATGAAATGCAGTTTTTTAAATAGATGGATACTAAGAGAGTTCTCCTCTAGCATCCAGAATTCTGAGCTGATCCTTCTTTGAAATATGCAGAGGATCTACTAAGAATTTTGAGCATATGTTGATCATTTCTGATTTCCTCATTTTAGGTGTATCATGAACCTCAAATATTGATACATAAATACAAGAAAATATTCCTCTCGAATATGTTCTACTCCAGTTCTGTTACTGCTTGATTCATTTAACAATCTCTCAAAATAAATATTCATAAACATCCAGAATATCTTTATCTTCAGTCATCTTTATCATCAAGATTCCTTTTACACTACTCTTTCCTTTAGTTCTCAGCTAAGTAATACCTTCCAGAACATTTTTTTTTCACATTCATGATATATAAATTCTGTATTCTTACCTAAGTCTTCCCATGACTTTTATTTAGCTGTTTTTAAACAGCTTTCTTACATTTTTCTCTGTAGTCTGACAGGGTAACTGTTGACTGACTTGCTAGGAATTTTCAGTAATGCTTTCTTTTGTTTCAGAATGCTCGTTATGGAAAATTATGGAGAAACTATCATGTTAGAGCAAAACTTTAGTTTAATATAAACCAAAATGAACACTCGACGTTTCAACTTTCATATCAAGGTCATATCTGGAGCATACACATATATACAGAGAAACAAGCTGCACTACAATCTACATGGTTTGCTAAAGTTACTGACCAACCGTTACAATTATTAGCCTGACCTCTGGTGAAAAAAAAAACTCTTTAGTACATCAATGCTAGAGTCCTATTATTTATTATTATTATTATCTGTTGGGTTACAAAATTAAATTAGGCTGGAGAGCAACATGTTTAGATATGTATATATATATATATATATATAAAATAATTTTTTTTTTTTAAAAATGTGATTATACATATAAATTTCAACTAATTGGTATGGAATAGTTTCCAATAAAAGCTGAAAATTGCTTCAAGTCCTAAAATATGCTAGATACTAAGTAGGCTGAATATGTGTCATCTTAATTTCTTGGAATTTTTATGCCACCATTATTGTTGAGATTAGGGTGGTTAATCAGAATTTCACGGACTTCTATAAATTTTCTTTCATAGCAGGTTTTTGTATGATGTAAAGAGCAGGTACTTTTCCAATCAGTTTGGTGTAGGGTGTTGAAAGCCTGATCTGAGAGGCCTGCTTCACCAAAATTGTTATATTTAATGTGTCTTTTGTGTTATTTTTTATGTATAGGGATTGTACATCCATTTTCACCAATATAAGGTAAGTTTCAGGTGCAGTGCAGTAGGTGCAATAAACTCCAGGATGTGCCAATGGGAGGAGAGGATCCTTAGAGGAGTCAAATATGTTTTTTAATTTATAGGTGGTTTAAAAGTGGCAATGAGATTATAATGGTGTAGGATTCTATTGATTTTTTTCTGATAACCCTTTAATGTATGGGATGGCTATGGTTTTACTGTAATCTATATTCTTTTTTGATGAAGTTTCATGAAGAACTTTATTAATAGTATTTTTATTATAGCCATTATTTATAATTGTGTTGCTAATAATCTTTAATTATTGTTTAAGAGCTTGTTGATTGGAGCAAATTGTTATAACTCTGTTTTTAAGGATATTAATGACTCCAAATTTTTGCCATTGGTGGTGATATGAGTTAGCATGTATATATTGGCCATTATGTGTAGGTTTGCGGTAAACTGTGAAGGTTCCTGGATACACTGGTAAATTTGTGACCAGTGTATCCAGGAACAGGAGCAAATTCTGATTTTCAATTTCGATAGTAAATTTTATGCGTTCATGTTGTTTGTTCAGGTGGCTGAGGAATGTGTTTAAAGTTTGTCGACCGTGTGGCTAGATAACGAAAACATTGTCAGTGTATCTAAGCCTTACTGTAGGTTTTAGAGTAAAGGAATCAAGAGCACTTTGCTCAAAAGTTTCCATATAAAAGTCAGCAATGGGGGGGGGGACATTGTACATGGACAAAGAGGGCTGTAATGTTGAGTGGAAATTTGTTTTGTAGGAGAAGAAGAATTGTGTCACTGATTGGGACATTTGTGAAAAGGGCAGAAACGTCAAAACTGACTAATAAATCATCTTTGCCGAGTGTTGTGTTTTTAATTTTGTTTATAGAGTGTTGTGTGTTCTTTATGTAGGAGTGGGAATGACCTACCAACTCCTTGAGTGTTGATGCTAATTTCTTGATTAGGTGATCATTAGGGCTGTCTATTCCTTCAACTATCGGCCGGGAGAGCGGGCGTAATGGGGGTATAAGTTTTTTTAACAGTGTCTGACAGCCAAGAAGTGACAGACTAAGTAATTTCTCAGCTTTTTTCTTTATTCTGTTAGTTGGATTATAGTTTACAAGCTGATAGGTGCTGTTATCGGAGACTAGTTGATTCATCTGCTGGATGTAAGTTGATCTGTCAAGGACGACAGTGGCATTACCTTTGTCCGATTTTGTTATAATTATATCTTGATTAGCTTTTAATGATCGATTGCTGCTAGTTCTGTTTTTGTAAGATTGCTATAGAAGGTTTTCTTTTTATTCCGAACATTGCTAGTTTCTAGCCGAATTTTATCAGCTATATTAATAGGAAGATACTTAATGCCTCTTTCTATGTGGTATAATCCAGTTTATTAACGAAGTTAAGGCCTTTATCAAGTAATGCAAGTTGACCATTATTTAATGTGTGGCTTGATAAGTTGATCACGTGACTATTACTTGCATGTGGTTGGTCGCTCTTTTTCTCACTTGTTTGTTGTTCACTGTTGGAGTTGTTTACCAAAGAAGAGATTGGTTTACTGGAGAAGAGATCCTGATCAGTTGGATTCGTATGATTGGCATTCAAATTTTGCTGTTGTTAAATTATGTAATTTGGCCTTTAGTTTTTCTTTATTACTTTCTAGAATATATTTAGCCGAATTGTCAGTGATTCTCTCAAGCACATTCAAAATATCTGGATTCATATAACTAGATAATTCGGATTGCAAATTTAAAACTGGATTTTGAGTTATTGCTAGATTTTGTTGATTGTTTGGATTTGTTCTCTAAGTATTGCTTTCTCTGTGTGTGCATAGATACGAAGTGCTTTAGCAGAAGTAAATTTCTTTTTCAGCTTGATGCAGTTAGGAAAAAGATTACTGTCTCTGCATCTCTTTAAAAAGGCCAGCCGATTGATCAAAAGGGAAACGCGTATCTTTAGCTTACCATACTGATTGCAATGCTTGTGAGTACCATCTCCATGGATGATGAGAATCCTTTCTTTCATGCTTATATGGTGATCAGAATACATTATGGAAAATTATGGAGACAACTACAGCTTTCTTATATTTTTCTCTGTTGACTGACTTGCTAGGAATTTTCAACAAAAGAATTTTCTGAAACAAAAGAAAGTAATGCTTTCTTTTGTTTCAGAATGCTCGTTATGGAAAATTATGGAGACAACTATCATGTTAGAGCAAAACTTTAGTTTAATATAAACCAAAATGAACACCCAACGTTTCAACCTTCATATCAAGGTCATCATCTGGAGCATACACATATATACAGAGAAACAAGCTGCACTACAATCTACATGGTTTGCTAAAGTTACTGACCAACCGTTACAACAATTATTGGCCTGACCTCTGGTGAAAAAAAAAAAAAACACCTTTACTATATCAAAGCCAGAGTCCTATTATTATTATTATCTGTTGGGTTACAAAATTAAATTGGGCTGGAGAACAACATGTTTATATATATATATAATAAAAAAATTAAAAAAACTGTGATTATACATAAATATATATAATATACACATATAATATATATATATATATAGAAAGTTTTTTACCTTGGGTATATATTATATTAAAGATACCAAGCAATTTAACATGCAGCCACTAACTTGACTTACTTGTCTGTTTGCTTACTTGGGAAAAAGAATTAAAAAAACCTAGCATATAAAATTGCTTGGTATCTTTAACACATACACACACACATATATATATATATATATATAAACATGTTGCTCTCAGCCCAATTTAATTTTGTAACCCAACAGATAATAATAATAATAAATAATAGGACTCTAGCTTTGGTGTAGTAAAGGTTTGTTTTTGTTTTTTTTCACCAGAGGGCGGGCCAATAATTGTTGTAACAGTTGGTCAGTAACTTTACCAAACCATGTAGGTTGTAGTGCAGCTTGTTTCTCTGTATATATATATATATGTATGCTCCAGGTGATGACCTTGATATGAAAATCGAAATGTCAAGTGTTCATTTTGGTTTACATTAAAGTAAAGTTTTGCTCTAATATGGTAGTTGTCTCCATAATTTTCCATAATGTAATCACCATGTAAGCATGAGAGAAAGGTTTCAGAATGCTCCTTTAACTTCTTGATTCCACGAAGTTCTAGTTTTTTTTTTATACTAACACATAGAGTCTCCAAGGTTTTCTTTTGTTTTATTTTATTTTTTCCCCTTTTATCCTGAATAATATTGGCACATTTGAGTCTACAATTCATCTCTAAAAGTTGCCGAATACTTTCTTTTTTATCCTGAACTATTGTGAAAATATCACTCATAACATAGTCAATAAAACTTTTCTTATTTCCTTTATGTTCTCTCCAAATTAGAATATGAGAGGAGGCTAGCACTACATTCAAGAGACAACCCTAAAAAATGTTTTCATTATGTGGCTAGCAAAAAAAAAAAAAAGAATAATTGTGGATGATGGGTCCTGCTAGATGGAAAAGGTGGTCTAATGACCAAGGCAAATGATATTGTAGAGCTGTCTAATGATTATTTTATTAGAGTGATTGTGAGTGTTATGACAAAGAGGATGGAGAGAGTTAATAAATTAGAAGTAGGTGAAGTGGATATATTTTCAATAAGTACTCTGGATGTCAGCAAGAATCTGTGACTTGATGAAATTTTGCCATGTGTCTTAAAAGAATGCACTAAAGAACTAACAACTCCCTTGACTTGCCGATTTAATGAAACCTTGCAACTAGAAAAGTTCCTAGGGAGTGGAAAGAGGGTAAGATAATGCCACTGCATAAAAGGTGGTGGAAGATTGTAGGCATCAAATTATAGAACAATTTGTCTTACTTCTGTGGTTGTTAAGGTATTAGAATAATTGGTAAAAACTGTTATACAATATAATAACATTATCTGTGGTCAGCACAGATTTGTTAAGGGGCATTCTTGTTTCAGTAATCTTGTTAACTTTTATAATAAAATAACAAGAGTGGTTGATGAGGGAAATACATACACTAATTCTTTTAGATTTTACAAAGGCATCTGATAGGTACCACATGATAAACTGATATTTAAGGTACAACATATGGGTATGGATATTAAGTTGGTGGAGTGGATTGGCAATTGGTTGTCTGATAGGAATCAAAGGGTTGTGTGTGTATATATATATATAGAGAGAGAGAGAGAGACAATATCAAAAAAAAGAAAGTAACTAGTGGAGTTCCACAGGGCTCTGTGCTAGGAGCACTATTTTTCAACCTTTATATCTATGATATTGTCCCTGAAATTCAAGGAGATATTCAGTTGTTTACAGATGACATGAAGCTGGAGAAGGTTATTGGGAGTATTGCTGATGTAATGGCTCTTCAGAAGGATCTGAGTAAGCTGGAAATGTGGGCATGGGGATGGTAGTTTAATGTTGTTGAATGTAAGGTTTTAAATTTTGGGAACCGCAGATGGAATACTGCATACTCTATGTGAAAGTATGCTAGAGGATCTTGGGGTTATGGTGGATCGAAATTTTAAATTTAATAGGCATGTTGCAAAGATGATTAAAACAACTCAGAGGATTGTTGCAGTATTAAGATGAACATTAATCAGCAGAGATAAAATGTTAGTGATTCCATTGTAAGGCCCTGATCAGGTCAAATCTGGTCACCGTGGTTTAGAGGAGATGGAGATACTTTGGAGAACATGCAGAGATGGTTGACAAAAATTATTTCAGGACTGTGGAATGTTAGCTATAAGAATAGATTGAAGTCATGTAATCTGCAGAGTTTAGCTGATTAGAAGGCAAAGGGGGTGATATGATTGAAACATTTAAGTTCTTGAGAAGTATTTACTAGATGGATACAACAGAGATTTTTCAGATAGTAGAAAATAAAGAAGAGGCGAGAACTAGAGGCCATCCCTGGAAATTGTGCAAGGAAGTGGTGAATAAGAGAGTGAGAAGTATTATTTTTACATGGCAAGTGGAATACATTGCCTGAATATGTTGTGAATGAGTTTAAGCTTCAGTATGTATTACATATATGTTACAAGTATGAGAGATTTTCTGTAAGTCTGTGGACTTTGTAATATATATTACAAAAGTCATATATATGTATAATGTATACATATGTATACTTATTTCACATTGTAATGTAATGTAATATAAGGAATATTTCTTATATAATGTATGTAATCGTTAATGGTATAAACCTCTCTCCCTTGATGAGTCTTTGACTCCAGGAGAGTTGATGTAATAATAATAATAATTTATGTATGTTTATTTTGGAACATAGTTTGTAATGACTAGTTCATATCCTAAGCAGAAATCTATCAGGTGCTTACCATTATTATTATCTTCACTGTTTTCTTTAAATTTTTCCAAAACATTGCTATACATCTAGTATTCATTTCTTACTCTGCTGGTTAGATTTTCCAACAAAACTAGCGTTTCCTTTTTATGTCAGCTGCTCTCTCGCTAATGACTCTTCTCCTTCACTTTTGAGAAAGAATTAAGTTTCCCAAATCTTGGGAAAGCATGGTCCACAAAGCCTGATTAATTCTTAGGTCCCCCACCCAGCAGCATCCATAGAGGGTGTTCCTCGTAGGACTTTATGCTTAAAATAGTCTAATTTATTCTACTTATTGTTGTGTGTGTGTTTGTAATTACCTCTAAGGTCGAGGATCCTCGACCTTCTCTTTAGAAAGATTTTAGTAATGCTGTCATCATCCCCTATGTTTGAGGCACTTCAGAAAAAATAGACAGAATTTTAAAGAAATGCAATCTCTGCACTGATTTCAAGCTCCACTGAAAGCTTGCTAACTAAAGATCAACTCCCCCCCCTCTCTGTGCCTGGACTATAAAAAGTATCCTGTTCCTCCAAGTTGGCCTACTATGGACAGATAGGAAGAACGCAAAAAATACATCTGTAGTCATGACTGCAGTCAATCAGGTTTAGCAGACCATACTTTAGATATAGAGCTCATAGAATCAGAAAAAGACCACCATGCTCCATCACAGTAAATTTAGAGGAGAAAGACTATTTCTGGGATCTTCAGCTGCTCTCAGAAATCAGCCTAATTTAAATAAATATGGTTGCATTTAAATAAATATTGCTAAACTTCCCAAAATATGGGAAACACTAATACTTCTTGAGATCCCAGTTTACATCCTAGGCTACCAACAGGTGCCCACTCAGGGTGCCCCACCTAGTTAGGACTCTAGTCTTTTCCAAATGTTTCACTTAGTTTTGTGGTGCATGTGTGTGTGTGTGTGTTGCAAGTCTGTAACAACTGTTACAGACTTGCAACAGTAGAGTTGACCCTTGAAGAATGCAGGTTTGAACTGCAGGGACCACTTATAAGTGAATTTTTCTGAATAAGTATATTGGAAAATTTATTGGAGATTTGCGACAATTTGAAAAAACTTGCAGACGAACCATGTAGCCTAGAAATATCAAAAACATTAAGAAAAAGTTAGGTATATCACACATGCATAAAATATATGTAGATAATAGTCTATTTTAACATTTACTACCATAAAATATACACAAATCTATTATAAAAAAGTTAAATTTACAAAACTTATGCATACAGATGCTTACAGATCGTACATGACGCCATTTGCAGTTGAGAGAAATGTAAACACACGTAAAGATGCAGTATTAAATCATAACTGCATAAAAGTAACTATTATTAATTAGTTAAATTAATTAGCATAACAAACATTTTATAATGATTCATTCATTAGTTTATAGGCTAGGCTACCATGAAGCAATTACACTAGGTTAATATAATCATATTGCTGCTTCTTCATTATCAGTACATGAATTGTTATACCTGTAAATAAATATAAATATAAGTAAATAAATAAATGAAAAATCTGCAGGACAGTGGTGAGACCAGCTATGACATATGCTATTGAACCTGTGGCCCCTGAGGAAAAATAACATCAGCAGGATGGAGGTAGCGGAGATGAGAATGCTTAGGTGAATGTGTGGTGTGACTAGAAAGGAGTGTCTGAGAAATGACTATCTAAGGAGAACAGTGAAAGTTACGAACTTAGGAGTGAAGATACAGGAGTTAAGGTTGAAATGGTTTGGTCATGTGACGAGGAGGGAGTTGAGATGGTTTGGTCATGTGACAAGTATATGGGAAGAAAGGTCATGCAGATGGATGTGCAAGAGAGGAGGAAGCACAGGCAGAAGAGATGGATGAAGCTGGTAGAAGAGGATATGAGGATGAAGAATTTGGATGTGGTTACAGACAGGAGGATGTGGAGGAGACTTGTTAAGAACAGCAACCCTACTTAAGTGGGATAAGCTAGAAGAAGAAGAAAGTGTTAGTAATACGTATAGCATCTACAGTGTTTTATATCATATAAGACAGTATTGATGTAGGTACTGACAGACGTATGTTTCATCTTGTAAACAGATGACGTAAGCTTACAGTATTGATAAATACAGTACATTTCTGTAAATGTATTTGCACGATTTCCTTAATAACATTTTCTTTTCTCTAGCTTACTTTACTTTAAGTATACAGTATATACTACATATAACATACAAAATATGTGTTAATTGACTGTTTATGTTATCAGTAAGGGGCTTCCAATCAACAGTAGGCTATTAGTAGTTAAGTTTTTGAGAAGTCAAAAGTTATAGGCAGATTTTCGAACAATGCAGAAGGTCAGCACCCCTAACCTTCGTGTTGTTCAAGGGACAACTGTACATGTATATATTCTCATGCAATGTTATATTGTACTGTGGGGTCTGCTTCCCCCCCCCCCAGTGTTCCGGACTGATAGGCCAGTTCTCCTTGAATTCTGATGACTCGAATTTTGAAGACTCGACACCCAGGGTAGCCCCTGAGTTTCAAAACATTACACAAAAACGTTACAGCCTACATCTGTTTCAAGCCGACATCACATCCGTTTCCAATTTCAGCTTATCATTTTATAGTATAGAGTAGATTATATATATATATATATATTTTTTTTTAATTTTTTTTTCAGAATTCATTTTTACTCGGTTGGAATATTATGAAAAAGCTTTAATGACTGATACTGAGAGAAAAAAAGATCACATGGTATATTTGAAAAGATACTACTAGTTTACTAGTTTCGTTGAATAGATCAACATCTTCAGGTATCACAATCAAAGAAAAATATATAGAGAATTACAGAGACTTAAAATTGTAATAACAGAATGAGTACAAAAAGACAGTAGCGTGTTTGAAAACAAAAAGCAAGCTTGAGTTCCAAACAAGCGTATACCACGTGCTGTCGCGAGTGCGCCAATACTGAACAGAGACAACGTGTGCGTCAGAGAGAGAGAGAGAGAGAGAGAGATTGAAACATGCTACTGTCTTTTTTGTACTTGTTCTGTTATTACAATTTTAAGTCTCTGTAATTCTTTATATATTTCTTTGATTGTGATACCTGAAGATGTTGATCTATTCAACGAAACTAGTAAACTAGTAGTATCCTTTCAAATATACCAAGTCATCTTTTTTTCTCTCAGTATGTCAAAGCTTTTTCATATATATATATATATATATTTTTTTTTTAATGCTGGGTTATAGACAGCTGATATATTCTTATGGCTTCCCTTACAGCTTATGGAAGGAAGAAAACCATGTGGTGGAAAACTTGAAATTAAGGTACGCATCCGAGAGCCTCTCCTTGCAAAACAAATTGAGGAAGTAAAAGAACGGTGGTTAGTCATCGGTAGCTAACAAAACTACAAAGTAATCTGAATAAAGAAAACTTTTCATTATTCTTGTTATACTTGCTAGAAGTTAACGTATTTTTAAAAAAATGTTGCAGAATTGCGAAAAACATTTTTCATTTGGTTAATGAGTATGTTATACATGCCAAGAAATTAAAGTTTTGTTTATATCCATATTTTATCCCAGTATAAGCAAGCAATAAAGTTTTATAACTTTGCAAGTGAACTATCATTTAGACTATTTGCTCATATAATGAGCACAGTAGAGTTTACTACAAGTTGCTCTAAATAATTCACAATGCAGATCACACTTCTTAGGAAGTGCGCTCTACATTGTGAATTATTTAAGGCAACTGCTCACATTATGCAAATAGCTGGTCTTAAATATACTTTGCATATAAACTTTTATTATTTGCTTGTGTTGGAGTAAACTATGGAGTAAACGATATAATTTCCTGCAAAATTATGAAAATTATCCAACTTTTTTTTTTATTATTATTTTATTTTTTTTTTTTGCATAGACATGTCATTTCAGTATATTTTTCTTTATAGAATTTGGGGAAAAAATAATATATATGCACACACTAAATCAAAAATTCTCTACTTGTAATAGAAGAAATGTTGTTTGACTCAGCCAAGTTGTAGAGATAGAAATAATTGGAAGTTACAAATTGCCTAAGTATGCAAGTAGTGTAACATTATTATATATATATGAAACTGAATTGTTAAAAAATAATAATAAATAAATAAATAAAAACAATTTTTTTTTTTAAAAAAAGTTATTTATTGCAAAATATATTGTAAAGAAATTTGTGAAATAGAATTAGAATGAGATGATTTTACGATTATTTGTGTTAAAATATTTTTCATTCTTGAACAAAAAAAAGAGAATTTAATTTAAACTTTTTTTTAAATTACTGAGAATTATTTAAATTTTATATGATGTGTTGCAGAAATCTCACATTACCCAAAACAATAGGCATAAATGACAGAAACGGACATTTTTAGTATAGTTTTTATTTTCTTTCTTAATTATAGTAATAATGGCTAGATTCCACTTATAGCAAATGTGCATTTAATAAAAGCTGAAAATTATCTCCTACTGAGTAAAAATGTGATTTCTGAAAATGAGACATGCTTTGTGTTATTCAGCCTTTCAGTGCAAAGAGAATTTTTGGAAAAAAGTTTCAGTTTTATTGTTCATGTAATTTTACTGTGAATAGGTTAGGTGAGCTTTACGTTATTGCATATTTTCATTCTTTCAGTCTCCTTTCTCTTCATAAATACAGTAACCGTCCTCTGAACAGAATTTATAGTATATATATTGTATATATTGTATTCTTCTGTATTAGTTAAATGCATTGTCTTTCTTACTTAGCCTAGATATATGCTGTGATATAACTGTGCTTTGTAATTTTTTTTCATCTATGTATTTTTGTTGTATACTAGGTATTTACCACTGTAAATGGCTAAAATAATTGTTGTTAGTAATTTTTCTTTTTTTTTCTAAAATGTTGCACATAACCAAAATCATAGTGTGTAACTGTGGAGAAAACTCAGGCTTCTTGAAAAATATATAATATAATATAATGGTTGTGTTAAATGTAACCTACACAGATGACCTAGTGGGTTAATAATACATATGATGTGCCAGACATTAAGCATACACAGTTGAAATAATCTAAAAAAAAACATCTTTCTCTCTTTAAAATTATGCACTCTTTATGTTGATATAATAATTATGTTGATCTAAGTAATATTGATATAATCTTATTCATTGTTTCAGACTGAAAATGTAACCATTATTAATGAAGTATTTTAATATCTAAGAAACATTTTGATCATGTTTAAATGTTTAGGCAAGCCTAAACATTTAAAGTTAAGTTGATTTTAGTTATTGAAAATTCGGATTTAACTCACTGTAGTTTCTGTTATGCAATAAAAAAAAATTAAATACATTAAATGTATATAATAGTAAACATCAAACTGATCATTTTGAACTCAATGTATTAAAAATAAATGCTATTACTGAGAAGTGTCGAACTTTTATCTGTAAATTTTTTTCCATTGCATCAACAAAGCATTTTTTTCATAATCAGTTTTATAGAGATACTTTGGATAAAATTTGTACATGTGCATATGCAATGCATGATTTCTTAAAGAATATATGATATTCATATTAAATACTAAGTAAATAAAACTTTGCCAGGAAATTATATTCTTGTTTAATCCTTTAACCCAAGTGTAAGCAAACACAGTTTGCACATTAAGTACTTCACCATTAAGCTGCTTGTGAATAGAGGCTGATGATTTCACATCACTTGCCTTAGTATCCTATAAAGCAAAGCATATTTCCTCTTGGAAGTGCATAATGCTAAGAAGAGGGGGGGGGGCATCTCTCTCTCTCTCTCTATAGATAACTCAATAAAAGTTTCAACCTTTATTGAGGTCTCATCAGTGAAAAGCTAGAACTCAAGATTGAATTAATGCAGAAGTCATATATTTCCCTTATACAAAAGTGTATCCTTATAAAAAGTGACACCTTATAAAAAAGTGTATCACGTTTATAGTAATGGTGATACCCCACTCACTAGCATTATGCAGTTTTAAAAGGAAAGTGTGCTTTGCATAATGGAATACTAAGGCAGTTGATGTGAAGTCATCATCATCTATATACAAATAGCTTAGTTGTGAAGATACTTTCATGCACCAACAGTGCTGCTTTCTTACACTTGTGTTAAAGGTGAAACAATCATGATAATTTCTATGCAAGTTTAATTTGATATGGTATTCAGATATGGCTACATTAGAAATGCATGTCAGTAGTTTCATATTTTTGTTAGCAGTGATAATTAAATGTTTAATGATTATAAACACATATTTGAGCTTAGAAATGAAATTAAATATACTTTCTGAAGCCAAATAGTTTTTATGCTACACAATAAATATTTAATCTAAAAATAATATATAAAATGAAGATTAATCTTTTTTTTTTTTTTCAATCATATTGCCTCTCTCTCTCCTTTCTATCAAATGCATCGCATCACATTACTTTCAACATATTTGCATACTTAACATCTGAAACTCATAATAAAATCTTAATCACTTGTCTGTTAAAACAATTCCCCTCAGCATTTTCCTGTCCTCTGCAAATTCAGGATGCCACATTTATGCACAGTATTCATGATCAGTGCCTTATCTGAAGCACATCATCTTATTCTGACACATCTTTCTCAATATAGCAGTCCTCTGAGTGACTGTTGTAATATGTCCCTTAAACTTTAGCTCCTATCCTTCAGATCTCTTATATACACAACCTACTGAGCACAGTTCCATTATACTGAACTGAAATCCCCCACATCAGCCTATTTTGATCCTCGTAAAGTATTTTGTGTTAGTTTTTTATTAATATCTTCCACAACAGTGCATCTTCCCTTCAAACATTTGCCCAAGAACAGGATTCTGCTTCACTGGTCATCCGTCCCCCCTTAATTAACCTGCTCCCATACAGAATGCACTGTTATCTATCAACTAGTCATTTCCAAATCACAGCTTCATATGGTGGAACAACCACCATTTTATTTCTCATGGTCGTTGTCTACATAACCTTTGCAATAAACCCTCTGAAATTCAAATTTCTATCTACAATCACCCCAAGATCCTTTGCTTACTCCACTTCTTTTGTTATAACTCCATAGGCAAGCATGATGCATCCTATCTGTGGATTCCAAATTTCAAAAAACCTTATTGTCCCAGATATGGAATTTTCCATGCTCTATGTTGTAGTTTATAATAATTTAGTGTTTTAAATTAACCAAATCTGGTTGAAAAACAGCAGAAAGAAAGAAAACCAGTTCTCTTTTTTTTTATTTGATACCAGCCTTTGAAATCTTTATTTTCCTGACATTTTCTATCACATACTAAAATATCTTACTACCTATTGTTGACAACAAACACTTCAGATTATATTTTTTTTAGTCTCTTCCTACTTACTTCTTAATGAAAACATTATTTGTATGGTTGAGAGCTGCATATTGATCTGTATCATATATGATTATGTAGCACAAACACTAACCCATGAACATTAATATTTCTCTTGTTATAAGAAAAAGATTATATTCTTCCATTTCACCAAATTTCAAAATATGTAGATAAGTTCATAAGCAACCTTGATCATCAGATACACCCTTTGCCAGCCCAATGACAAACCTAGAAAACTGATCTCAGAAATTGCAAATATAACTGACACGTTTTGTTGTTGACAGTTTTTCCACTTAGTTATACTGTAAATTAAAAATGCCAAGAAATTATATTCTTGATTTAATTCTTTATCCAAGTGTAAGCAAACAATGTTTTTGCATGAAGTATCTTCACGATTCGACTACTTGTATATAGAGTAATGACTTCACATCAATTGCCTTAGTATCCCATAATGCAAAGCACACAACCTTTTGTATATGTATAATGCTGTGCATTATTGGAAGGGCCACTACCCTGACTGGTTTGATCTTTATTGAGGTAAGTTAAAGTGCAGGAATACCTCTACAAAAATTCTGAGTGATCTATAAGCTCACTCTAAACTTCACTGAGTGATCCTAAACCTTGAGGTTTGGAAAGATTTTCAGGACTCAGAAAGATCCGAGGAATAGCCTCTCATATTTGTATTTGCTAAGATGTAATAATTGAGTGGCCTTCTTCCAGCATATCCTGTGGTGAGTGCCCAAAGCTGTAATAAGTTTGGCAGTAATAATACTGTTTGCAACTGCAAGGGGACCTGATAGGTCTAGCGATGATGGAATTGGCATCCCTTATCTGTTCCATCTTTGATGGAACGGATAAGGGATGCCAATTTTTTATGTGGTCTGTAAATGGTTGTAAGGTTGTATTTCCTTAGAACTTTTGTCAATTTTGTCGGATGTGCTCCAGATATATGGAATGGTGATAAATCTTGAGTAATCTCTGTTCTGAACAGGGAAGGAGGTTTTCAGTTACAGGGTTTTAATATTTTGTGGGGATAGTAGTTTGGCTACAATCCCTATGGTTATAATTGTTATAATCCTTATAACAGCTCTGATATATCTTGTCAGAGAGCACGCAACTTAGAATCACCCAACTTTGACCTTCTTTGGTTGAAAATATCTCCTCCCCACTCAGTCAAATTCATTTGCTGTCTCTGTCGTTCCCCCAACACAACCAACCACTCTGAGCTCTTTAATTTCCTCTCCTTAAAAATTACTTTCTCCAATTCCTCTTTCCCAACAGCAAAATTATCCTCCTAGGAGATTTTAATGTCCACAACACTAGCTGGCTTTCCTCCTCCAGTTGTACAGATCTTGCAGGCAGAGATGCTGAAACATTTGCCATCACTAACGACCTTACACAACTTGTTCAGATGTCAACCAGAATACCAGATAACCCAAACCACTCCACATCCTAGATCTCTTCCTCACTAATGACCCCTCCAAATACACAGTGAAAGTAGTGAGCCCACGGGCAATTCTGACCACAATCTAGTGCTCACCCCCCCCCCATGCAACAATGCTTTACACAGACACTCTCATACAATAGTAGTTTGGCATTATAGCAGTGCCAAGTGGGACAGCCTCTGCAACTTCTGTGCCACATTACCATAGTTGGACTATTGCTTCTGGCCTTTCAACCCAAACATATGCACCGAATTATTACCAAAGTAATCCTCACTAGAATGAAAACATACATTCCACACAGTACTCTGAACTGCCATTCCCTAACGAAACCTTGGTTCTCCAAAAGATGTGCCAAGGCTGTACAGATGAAACACCAGACATATCATAACTGACTGAAATCAAGAACCTCATGCTCCTTTAGAGCTTATACTGAAGCCCGAAATAGATGTAAAAAATAAACAATTAATGCTTCCAAAACAGAGTTCGAAAGATCAAAGAGCATGAAACTTTAGACAGGATAGCAGCCTGTCTAAATGGCAGCCGAGCCTTTTGGTCTCTCAGCAAAGCAATTGGCTGCAACTTCTGCCCAACATTATTATTATTATTATTGTTGTTCCGGGCAACTCCAAGGAGTCGACAGACTCATCGAGGGAGGCCCTAACATCATGTCAAGAACAACTATTCGACATTGTCACAGTATCTATCATACCTTGCCTTGAACTCATTCACGGTCGTAGCACCCACAACAGACTCTGGAAGCTTATTCCACTCATTCACCACTCTCCAAGTAAAAAACCTAGCTCTAACACCCTTGTCAACCACGCTCTTGCCCAGCTTCCATGCATGGCCCCTGGTCCTCCCACCACCAGTCATATTTTCAAAAATATCTTCTGGATCAATCTTATAAAAACCCTTCAATAATTTGAATGTCTCAATCATATCACCCCTCCTTCACCTATCGTTCAATCTCTGCAACCCACAAATCTTCAACCTATTCTCATAAGGTTCATTCCACAGACCTGCTATCATCTTGGTCACTCGTCTCTGGATCCTCTCCACTTCCTCCCCATTACGAAGCAACCCTGGTGCCCATAACTGGGCACAATAGTCCAGATGGGGTCTTATCAAGGCTCGATACAGAGGAACAACAACTTGTTTGTCTCTGCATGTTAAAGTATTTTTCAGAAGCCAAGTGATTTGATGAGCTGATTTAGTCACTTTTGCAATGTGCCCCCTAAACTTCAATTCCCTATCCACCAGCACTCCCAAATCCCTGGCCTCATCAATCTCCTGGAATACGGTTCCACCAATGCGATATACTGCTGCTATTCTTTTCACCCCAAATTGCATAACCTTACACTTTGCCACATTAAATTGACATCCATTTTTCCTAGCCCAGTCCTCCAAACTATCCAAATCATCCTGTGCACTCATAATTGCTCTACCCAACTTTGCATCATCAGCAAACAAATGCACACTTCCTCTCAAATCCTTTCCTATATCATTGATGAACAAATTGAAAAGTAGTGGTCCAAGAACAGAGCCCTGCGGCACACCACTAGTCACAAGCCATCTTTTAGACTCCACTCCTGAATAAACCACTCTCTGGTATCTCTCCTTCAACCATCCTCCTATCCATCTCACCAACCCTATATCTATCCCCATCTGCTCCAGTTTACTGATGAGGGTTCCATGTGGTATCCTGTCAAAGGCCTTGGCAGTGTCCAGTAGTATCACTGTAAACCCATTACCCCTATCCAGTTCAGCCGTCACTGTGTTATAAAACATGAGCAAGTTACTGAGGCATGATCTACCCTTCACAAAACCATGTTGTCCCCCATACAATATCCCATTTTCATCTATCCAATCCTGTATTCTTTTCTTGACTAATTTCTATAAGACCTTGACAATGATTCCTGATATGCTAATCGGTCAGTAATTTACAACAGCAATCTTGGAACCTCCTTTATGCAGTGGAACTATTTTCCCCTCTTTCCATCCCCCTCGGGACTAACCCAGACCCGAGACTCAAATTAAACAAAATGGTCAAGGGTACCGACAATTCTTTAGCTGCTTCTCATACGACACGAGCTGGTATACCATCCAATCCCATGGATGTATTGACATTGAGGTTATGCAATAGACTACTCACCTCCACTTCATTCACCACAATTCCCATATAATCTACTGGTTTATTCGTTTCTGCAATGTCACCACCTGGTTGATATATACTTGCAAAGTGCTCACTCAGTAACTCAACTATATCAACTGATTCAGTTACCTCCCTACCATCGGCATTCTTCAAAATCATTCTGCCATGTACATTTTTCCTTTTACTTGCTACATATCTAAAAAACTGTTTAGGATTCTCTTTAGCCTGCATGGCCAATGTTCTTTCGTAATCCTTTTTTGCTTTTCTTACCACACTCGTTACCCTTCTGGCCTGCGCTTTACACCGTTCATGTGCCTGCCGGTCACCTTTCTCCTTAAATTCCCTCCATAGTGTTTCTTTTGTTTACAGCTCAAGCTTAATGGTGTTATTCATACATTTAACCCCTACTTGATTTATTATTCGGACTCTAGGTATACAGTCAGCCATTGCTTCATGCAAACACTTCTTAACTGCCTCCCATGCACTATCAACTTCTAGTCCTTGCAGTTGTACATGCCATGGCACTGAACCAATCAAACTCCTAAGCTTGTCATACTTTCCAGCCCAATAATTCCACATGTACCCTGTCTTAATTGAAAACTCCACACCTTTAGCCACCTCCCGAGTCAAGACCCTATGATCACTCTCACCAATTGGTGGCAATGTGGTCATATTTGTTACAGCCAAATCCTGTGTAATTACTAGGTCAAGCACTCTCTGACCCCTAGTATTTTCCATTACATGCTGTCGCAGATAGTTATCCCTTAATAACTGCATAAAATCCAATTCCTTCCTCCCATGTTTCCTCTCCTCACTCCAATCAATGCGACCATAGTTGAAATCTCCCATAATAATTACCCTCCTTCCACCCATTTCTTCTATTTGCTTGTGCATACTGTCACCACCATCTTTTCCATCACCTGGTCTATAGCAGCACCCAATAGTATATTTAGTTCTGCTAGCCACAATCTCTCACTAAATGGCCTCAGATGTGCTCTTTTCTCTATCCTGCAATTCAACTTCTATTCTCCTTGGCTGTAGCTCATCAGCTATCATCAACAATTCTCCTCTCCCCATTTTATTCTCCCTGTCATTCCTGAACACACTATATCCATCACATTCAATCCCACTATCTATATCATCTACAGTCAGCCATGATTCACTAATACCAATAACCAGTGGTCTGGAAGTGCCAACCATGGCCAAAAACTGTTCCTTCTTGTTCCTAATACTCCTAGCATTAGTGTACATGAATTTAAGACCCCCATTAGCCCCACTCCTACCTTGATGCCTTATATTAACTATCCCACTCTGATTTGTTGTCCTTATTCGCTCGGGCATATTATATTCATTCATACATTCAACTGCCTCCCTAAGGACTGTACATCTACCCTCCCCCCTTAATAAATCTAGTTTCCCTGAATTTGCACATCTACTACATTCAGCAACGCTTTCTCAAGTCTCCTAACACTGTAACTATTCAAATGCAAGCCATCCATCTTATATAAATCCTTTCGCCCATCAAACTCACTCCACACATCCACAAAATTCCACACCACTCGTCATACATAACCCATGCATAAAGTCATTCACAATTATGGCCCTCCTTTTAAACATTTCGCTGTCATACTGTGGCAAAAGATTAATCATTCTAACTCTCTCACTCTTTTCTTTTGCTACCTCAAACAATTCATTCGAGTCTTCTATCATTTCCATTTTATCTCCTTTCAAATCATTCGTACCTGCCACAACAATCATTTCTTTCACCCTTTCCTTTTGCTCTCTAATAGACTCAGTTACATCCTTTATGGTCGCACCAGGTTGGTACGATTTTTTCAAATCCTCTACTAACACACCTCATACTAACGAATCTCCATACAGCACTCTATCCTTCATTTTGTTCATGTTCACACTCATATGCCTATTTTTCCTCTCATACTTTTTATTATTGGCTGGTTCAATCAGTCGACTTTTGCTCATACGCTCTAGCTGCTGTTTTGCCCTTTGTATCGCACCATTCAACAACGCGATCTCGCTCATTGCATCTATCTCATCTTTTTTATTCTCTGAGAAACCGTTAATACTATCATTCACACTTTCTATATTCACACTCTCACAATTCTCTGGTACAACCTCGTCGTTTCTTGTCATATCCCTATTTGCCTCATTCTGAAGTTTGACAAAAATATCACACTCACGATTCGAAATACACTCCAATTCCTCATTCTCCCTACATTTTCTACACACATTCATTCCTTTATTATCATCTAACCACACTCTGACCGCACTCTGCAAAGCGTACATTTTGCAGATAGTACACTGAATCATCTCCTCTACATTACCGTTCTTGAAAGAAGATGGCGAACCATCATTACTGGCTGCCATTTTCCTTCGTACTGGAGCCATATTACTAGTAACGTATTTTATCAAATTATAAATTATAAACGCCAAAAACACACAAACAGATGCACTAAGATACACAAGGAAACAAAACTATGCAATATTAAAGTAAATATATCAACGATAACTGAAAATAACGCTTATCTTATCAGGAACTTTCACGAACACTACACACTACGAATCCCTCTAGTGGCGACCCTTATTCTTGCCCTTATCATACCCAGATGGCTCTATTGCATCATCACCACCCACAGAAAAAGCCAATCTTCTGGCTTCATACTTTGCTTCCAATGCATGCATAACTGACGATGACAAATGTCCCCCAACCATTCCAGACACCCAACATACAGTGCCCCCTATATCCTTTTGCCAGGATGAGATCAGAAAAATACTGTCCAAATTAGACACGAAAAAGTCTCCTGGCCCTGATGGCATTCCCCCAATTTGCCTGAAAGCTTGCTCACCAAAACTGACTCTTATCATATGTTTTCTATATATATATATATATACTCTTACTCCACTGGAATCTATCCCACAAATTGGAAATTGGTCTATATTCAGCTCATTCCCAAGAAGGGGGACAAGTCACTGCCATCCAACTGCTGCCCTATCTCGCTTACCTCAGTCCTGTCAAAAGTAATGGAAAAAATCAATTCCCAACTCTTACACTATCTTGAAGACACAAACCTAATAAATGACCACCAGTATAGATTTCAATGCTGCCGATCAACAGGAGATCAGTTCACATATGTCACCCAACACTGGACAAATGCCATGGAAAAATTTGGCAAATCTCAAGTGGTTGCACTTGATATCTCCAAAGCATTTGACTGGGTCTGTCACAAAGGCTTACTAAGCAAACTACCAGCATTCAGTCTGACCCAGGACTTCTGTAGTTGGATTGCCAGCTTTTCTGTCTGGACGCACACTGTGTGTGATGGTGGATGGCTCCCTATCCTCTTACCATTCAATTAATGCTGGGGTTCCACAAGGTTCTGTCCTCTCACCAACCCTCTTCCTGTTATATATCAATGACCTGCTTCAGTTGACCTCCAACTCAATACACAGTTTTGCTGACGACAGCACACTACACTCCTCGCTTGCATTTGATAAACCTTACCCTATACAGCTCACCTCAACCTACAGAACATCAACCGCCACCACCCTCAATTTTGATCTCCAAGCCATCCTACAATGGGGTTCAGCTAGCCTCATCAATTTCAATGCTAATAAAACCCAGTTCTGTACTATTTCCCATAAAAAATAACCTTTTTTCCCAGTATCATTTTTGACGATACCCAAATTTCCAGACAGTTTATGTTTATGAGCATAATATAAAAAAAAAAAACAAAAAAAATTTGCAGACCACATAAATACTCAGCATTCCTCATCCACTTCACCAATGACTAGCCACATTCCCTAGACCTATCGGGTCCCCTGCAGTTGCAAACTGTCTTACTATGGCCAAACAGGCAGGACAGCCAAGATTAGAATTTTTAAGCACAAGGACTATATCTGGTTCCACCAGAACAGACACTTGGGTCCTGCTGACCATGCTTTTGGCCACTCACCACAGGATATGCTGGAAGATATACTGTTTTCCCTACTTCCCAGGTCATCCCCTTCCTGTTTTTGTCTACACACACACACATTCACATCCTCTTAGAGCATCACCCTTTCTCACGCTGTGTTCCCCTGTCCACTCTGAGTCCCCTCCATTTCCCTGATTTTCTTGCACGCTTGTTCTTCTCTCATTCTCCTCTCACTCATGCTACCCACCTCTTCATTCATAAGCACCACTTCAATCTCTCTTTCCTTACTCTCCTGCTCTAAATATTTTGAGAATGATGTGGTACTTTATGTGACATGGCATATTAGTTTGCATTTTGGATAGCAGTCAGAGCCTGATCAGAACAGAAGATGCTGCTTCAAAAGTTACTCTGATTTTTTGCATTTAAGCTAAAAATACTAACACTAAAGATAATCAGATGTGGATTTGACAGATTAAGAAATTTTGGTTTTAAAAGATTGTATAAAGTTAATATAGTAAAAAAGTAGAATATTATCATTTTTTAAAAATCTTTAAAATACGTTTTTTCATCAGAATTATATATAATCCTATTTTCTGTTTTAAAAACACAAAGTTTCTAAATTCATAGTAGCACTTCACAATATAAAGAACACTAGAGGATTAAAATAGTATTAATTAAAGTGTATTGTTTTTTTATGTCACTAATAGCTGTACTGTTACAGAATACAGATCACTCAACCAGTCAGTTGTGGAAACAAATGAATTGTAAGTGGTAAAAGAAATTAACATTCTATCATGGCCCCCCTGTATGCCAGGAAAAAGGAAATTAATTCAGAGAAGCCTAAATATGACTTTTATGAATTAACTGGATGTGGCCTTAAAATGACTGTCATCTCTCAAATTTTGGTAGTTTAATTTAGTAGTCATAATTAATGAGATTGACGTAGTGTTTCATAGGCATTGCTGTTTCATAAAAAAAAGTCTTTGATTTGTAATAACTTTTTTTTATGCATCATAGAACATTTCACGACTGTGTTTACCCCTTCAAATCCTTCTGAAATATGATCTAAACTTTTACTGCTATCAACCATATCACTGACCCCAGTAATCTTTGGACAAGCTGAGGTTTTCATTTCCATCAATATATTCACTTTTATTCCTGATACTCTTGGCATTTCTATAGAGAAACATCACTACATTATCAGTAGTACGATACTTATTATTATTCCTCCTCCCCAATTTCTTTCCACCTTGGCAACTCTAGTTTACCTATTCTAACCCTCTTACTTGCCCATACAACAAAAATCTCTTTAGGTACCTGTGTCTTTAGGTTCTATGTTTAAATGCATCCCATCTCTCACACATACACTTTTTTCCATCATTGAGTGTACTCCAAATATCCACATATTCTGGACCTCTCTTTCAACACATTTTTACTATCATATGATTCATTATTGCTTCTCTTGTCCTCAAATCTGTCCAGATGGTTTTGCCTGTTCTAACTTGCCATAATGATGGTAGCATATATATTCTTTTATATTCTTGAAGGTTGGTATTAATAAATCTTATCTTTCATTCTTTCTAGTCTACAATAGACTAAGTTGTTTCAGGCACTTGGAAATTTGTGTGTTCCAATATGTGTAAATGGATGAAGATTGCTAGTTGAATGGAAAAATAGCATGAAGATTATATTTTCAAAGAACTTTGCTATCTTTTCTGTACTAGATATAACGGATGGAAATGGTTTGGATATGATGATGTGTGTGTCAGGTGAAGGACTTAGGTAGTATTTTATTTATTGTATAGTAATTGTAGCCATTGGTTAAAAAGGTGACTGTGCATAAGTGTTTTGGGGATGCCATACTTTGTGACAGATGATGACACACACACATATATATATATATATATATATACAGGGTGTTCGGGATAAATTTGACAGTTTCGTAAGGAAAAAGAAAATCTTCTTTGTATCTATTAAATTTAATGAATTGACAAAAAAACATTACAGGCAGAGTTAATTACAATACTATCAACAAGATTTACTCAAAATAACCACCATTAGCATCGATCACAGCTTCAATTCTGCTTCGGAACCTCGAACAAGCTGATGCTACAGTCTCCCTGGGAAGGGCCGCAAAAACTGTTTTAATTTTATCCATTAACTGGACTTTTGTATTACTGGCAGTGCGATTGGTGTCTTTTTCAACTGCGCCCCATACAAAATAATCCATGGGGTTAAGGTCTGGGGAGTTTGGAGGCCAAACATTTGGACTGGTGAAGTCGTAGAAATTTTCAGACAACCATTTTTGACTTTTCCCAGAGGTGTGGCAAGGGGCCGAATCCTGCTGCCATACATACGGCCTACCATTGGCTACCCTTGTTATCCAGGGCTTGACTACAGTTAGCAACTCCATGAACAAAGCCCGAATTCCAATGCCAGGGTTCTTCAACACCTGTTCCTGCAGATTTGCGAGGAATTCTGCTGTACGAACGCAATCAGATCGTCTGCTAGGGATCTTTCTTCTTGCTACATCCTCGTAGTCACCATTGCAAGTCTCTAGTTCATGCCTGATTGTTTTTACTGTATTCAGGGAGCATTGGGCAGCAGTCGTAATATCCTTATTTTGATGGCGGGCACGAATCATCATGATACAAGTTATTCTCTTCCATGATTCAGGTGGGTTCCAGCTATCCATCCTTTCTGACATCTTGTATATGAATGAAGAAGGGTCCAAACTTTTAAATGAAGAGAAGTGTGTGTTAATACATGTAACTTACGGAAAAATATAATTAATTATAAATATGTCAAATTTATCCCGAACACCCTGTATATATACATACATATATATATACATACACACACACACACCTCCTATTCAGTATATGTAGGTTTTTATGAACAAGGAAAGATAATGAACCATTTGTAAAATGTGTGACCAGTGTCTCCAGGAAATGAAGACAGTTATTTGTTTCTTTTTCCATTATGGAGTGTATTTTTGAATATTGGCTATTTAATTGCACTAAAATAGTTGTCTAACATATTACGTAAGGGCTAAATAGCAAGCACGTAATCTTCATAGTGTAGCCATACTACTAGTTTGAATATAGTGATGTTGAGTTCTTTCAAATTCAGGTATACAAATAATATGTCATGGAATAAGTGTGGCTTTATGAGTGGTACACTGGTAGAGAAGTAATATCAAAATTGGTTGTGATGCCTGAATTTTTAGAGATAAGCATTTTTTAATTAAAGTTTTGAAGTGAATAGAATTTTTATAAAGAAGAGGGATTGTTGTTGAATGAGTAACAGATTTTAAGTGGGGGGCTGTCTATACTCTCAACTGTGGGATAAAGGGAGAATATGGATTTGTGAATTCTTGGAGCCTCGTGTATCTGGAATGGTTTGACATAGTATGGTTTTAGTTTATATATATTGGTTAATAATGTGAAGCACTACTATGAATAATCATCAGCAACACTTAAGCTATTCATTATGAGGTTTCTAAAGATGAACTATCAAAAGAATCTTTGGTTAGCAAAAAGAAAATCACATATCAGATAATAGGAGTTTATAAAAAAACTTTAGCTATTTATAATCAGTAAATTTTTTTTCAGCATTCATGCTTTAAAATAAGCAAATTGAGAGTTCTTTCACATTCATCAAGTAATGATTCAGCAAACTTTGTTAATGCTTAAGACGTGAATACTGTGCCTTGTATATTTTGATGCTGTTATTACTAAACATTAGTATTAACAGTTTTCTTATCTGTATAATATAATGCATATAATAAATAACTTATACAATCAAACAGTGTTAAGGTTACTGCAATGAAAATATGGAATTTGTTTCATTAAAAATTACAGAAGTTAAGAATGGTGTGCATACATATTTTGGTCAGCAGTGAACTCCCACTGAAAATTGAATGGCAGAAAAGAAAACTAACAGATTGATCTTAATCAATAATTCCTCTTGAGGAATCATAATGGTTTGGTAACTTGGATAATATACCTTGTTTGCTCAACTGATATATGTATTTTTAAATTCTTTTTTTTTTCTTGTGAAGGAATGTGGATTTAACACATTTTTATATGCATAATCCTGATAAGTGATTTTGTAAAATTTTCTAAAAACAGTTCGATTTTTCCATTTTGAATTAAACGTTTTCCCAAAAACAGAAAAGATAGAAGTGTTATATAAGCAGAGATTTTTTTAAGCCATGCACAGTGTAAATAGTCCCAAGATATCTTGGACTGGTGAAAGTTAAATGCATAAAAAGGAGGAATTTTTTTTGTTTTTAATTTTTCAAAAACACAAAAACTGCTAATACTTAAATTCAAAAATTTTAGGTTTTCAGGTATTTTTCCTTTGTTGCATACCAAAAGCTACCTTCTAAATATGTGTGTGTATTTGAGTTTATAATTCAAACTGGCTCTTTTTCTCTGACTAATAATGAATTAACACAAATTGTTCACCTATCTACCAGATTACTGGATAAATCTCATCATTCTCTTAACACCCTAGACCTTTCTTAACCAGCTTCCCTCCATATACAGTGCAGATGTGACCTCTACTCTTGGTAACTCTTATCATAACTTTATTCATGTTTCCTTTTCTGCAATCAACCCTCTCCCAGCCAGTCTTAACTTCATGTCCTGTGGTACTGCGCTAGTTATGATTATCTCTGGAATTTCTTTGCCTCCTTTTCATGAGCTGATTATTCACTTTCTGCTCTCCTAAATCAAACACCTGCTCTGATCAAGTAACTAAAATAATCTTTGCTGGACTGAGGACTTTCATTACGCTTCATGGTGTATGTGTTTGTAATGCCTTCAAAAATCTATAGAAGGTTATTGATGTTTTTTTTTTTTTTGAAGAGCTGCAGGTTATAGCTTGAGAATACCTTACAATGAAGTTCCAGAGGACAGAGGTGAATGGAATAAAAGAGGAGAAACAGGTTAGGTGTTTTTGCAGTTGCATAATAGAGGAATGCTGGGTTGTTCTTGTAGTAACAGGTGCAATAGAAAGTGGAGGACTGATGGTTGCCAGTTTGATGGAGCTGTGACCATGGAAGTACCTGTAGAATAGACAGTGCAGAAACTGCATCTATGAGATAGAGATTAAAGTGAAACTGTAAGAGAGGGATCATCTATGAACCTAATTTCTTGCCTCTGGACAGCATCAGGGATTTTAAGGGAAGTTTTAGGTGTACTATCCCAAACATGTGAGCAGTATTCTAAGCATGGTCAGATTTGGAATTTGTATATAGTAAAGAGTTAGTTGGGTGTAAAATAGCCTCTTGAACAAAAGAGAATTCCTAGTTTCTTGGATGCTGAGGAGACTGTTGATTTATGCTAGAAAAGACTGGAGGTAAACATTAGTCCAAACAGAGAGATCTGATCTGGTTATTGCTATTATTGTAATTACGTGACACCTCCAAGGAGTCCAAAGATTCATCGAGGGAGGGCACCTACTCTTTGTGTCGATCTCCACCGTCTTCATTCAATCCACCAACTATAGCAAACCACATCATCCACTCTCCAGCAAACCACACGTATCCACTCTCCATCAGCCTTTTTGCTGGAGAGTGGATACGCCAACCAAGCCGTCATCTTGTCTGGTGATTTTTGCACTACTGAGAATAAGTGCAGGTGAGCTGAGAACTCTTTTGAAAGAGAAAAGATAGGACTGTATTTTGTTGGCATTGAACATGACAAGGTTGTTCCTTGTCCCACTGAAGGATAGTATGTAGATCAAAGTTTAAGGCACTGGTTGTACTGCCATTGTACTGATGGTACTCCATTCCTCCTCTTCATTCATGAAACCTTGTAGTCAAGTGATTCATTCTTCAAGACTATGCCTTAAAAACTGACTTCCTCACCATTCTCAAGTGTGGTGAGGATAAGGTAGTGAATTTTAATGCTATTGAAATGCAGTCTTGTCCTGTTTTTCAGAAGAAAGATCTTGCTTCATTACTCTCCCTTTACTTTTAATAATGTTTAATTATCTATTGGGATCAGTTTTCTCTTCCTGGATTGAATTTCATATCTGTCCTTTCCTAGAACAAATACATTACAGGGTGTTCGGGATAAATTTGACAGTTTCGTAAGGAAAAAGAAAATCTTCTTTGTATCTATTAAATTTAATGAATTGACAAAAAAACATTACAGGCAGAGTTAATTACAATACTATCAACAAGATTTACTCAAAATAACCACCATTAGCATCGATCACAGCTTCAATTCTGCTTTGGAACCTCGAACAAGCTGATGCTACAGTCTCCCTGGGAAGGGCCGCAAAAACTGTTTTAATTTTATCCATTAACTGGGCTTTTGTATTACTGGAAGTGCGATTGGTGTCTTTTTCAACTGCACCCCATACAAAATAATCCATGGGGTTAAGGTCTGGGGAGTTTGGAGGCCAAACATTTGGACTGGTGAAGTCGTAGAAATTTTCAGACAACCATTTTTGACTTTTCCCAGAGGTGTGGCAAGGGGCCGAATCCTGCTGCCATACATACGGCCTACCATTGGCTACCCTTGTTATCCAGGGCTTGACTACAGTTAGCAACTCCACGAACAAAGCCCGAATTCCAATGCCAGGGTTCTTCAACACCTGTTCCTGCAGATTTGCGAGGAATTCTGCTGTACGAACGCAATTAGATCGTCTGCTAGGGATCTTTCTTCTTGCTACATCCTCGTAGTCACCATTGCAAGTCTCTAGTTCATGCCTGATTGTTTTTACTGTATTCAGGGAGCATTGGGCAGCAGTCGTAATATCCTTATTTTGATGGCGGGCACGAATCATCATGATACAAGTTATTCTCTTCCATGATTCAGGTGGGTTCCAGCTATCCATCCTTTCTGACATCTTGTATATGAATGAAGAAGGGTCCAAACTTTTAAATGAAGAGAAGTGTGTGTTAATACATGTAACTTACGGAAAAATATAATTAATTATAAATATGTCAAATTTATCCCGAACACCCTGTATATTCTAATTCCTTGCAGCCTCTGAGAAATTTTGTATTGTTTATTCAAAATGCTGCTTCTCTCCATCACAAATACTAACACTTTAGAAATCCCAAATCCACCCCAAAACCTCCCAGAGATTGCTCAGAAGAGAGCAGTCCATTTAATAAATAAATACCCTCTCTCTCCTCACATGGACTCTCTCTGTGACTGCTTCATCAGCAATACTCCACCTAACCAGCTACCACCATTCCATCACTTTCCTCCAATCACACATCTAACCACTTGCACCTCCACACACACACATAGTACTGGTGTGTTGTAGGCTTTATAAACTTGTGTGTGTGTGCAGTTGAAAGAACTCTTTTAAAAAATATTTTTAATATTTTTTAAAATATTAAAAAATATATATTTAAAAAAAAAAGTGTGTGGTGGGAGAGATGACCTACCTTGGTATCATATAGCTATGTGACTAGTAGAAAGCAGAATGAGCATGCAAGACTGACTTCAGTTAAAAATGAAGCACTAATGACATCAGGGAAGGCACCTACCTTCAGTGTTTTTCTTGTTAGAGAGGAATATCATTTAATATGATGGCATGTCATATTGGCAATCCATGAAGTTTGGAATAGTGTCCTGGTGTTTTTGGTTGATCAAAAAAAGTTGAATACTATTTTGCCTTCAATTCCTGAAGTGAGGAAGGGAAAAAGAATAGTTTTAACTACATAAGGGGGGAAGTGATTCATGGTGGCAAACTATAGGCCAGTTTGTGCATCAGTTGGTTGTGAAGATGAAAAGTCCAGTTATAGGCAGAATGTAAAATTGGATAGATGAAAATATAAGTTTATTATTATTACTGTTATTTTCTTAGGCATCCCCATGGAATCAAAGACTCATCATGGACCCATACTAACCATTATTAACACTACTTGTAATCATTCACCACTGATGGAGAACTCACAGTTACCTCTGGCAACCCATGCACCACTTTCCAAACAATATATCTAATTTTCACCATTGCTAACCATATTCTTACACCATTGCTAACCACACTCTTACACAATTTCTAGGGGGTCACCCCTTGTTTTCTTGCTTCTTGCCATGAATTAAAAAAGGCTTCGTGTCAATCCTGTAAAACTTCTTTAATAACTTGTGTGTCTATCACATTTTTCTTCTTTTCCACCTATCAGTTAGCCTTTGTAGCCAACAGACCTTCAGTCTATCCTCAGCGAATGCATTCCATGTTGATGACTCACCTCTGAATCCTCTCCACCTCTTCCACATCCCCAAGAAAGCCAAGTGAACAGGTCTGTGGGTCCAGCTATGGCCATTATCAAATCTTATAAAGAGGTATAACAAACCTCCTCATCTATCACTCTTCAGTAACCAGGTAATCCTGTAGACTATTTTAGCTACATTTGCAGTATGCTCTATGCCCACCAGCACCCTGAAATCTCTAGTCTCA
Organism: Typopeltis vanoorti; assembly: GCF_054136105.1. Lineage (NCBI taxonomy): Eukaryota > Metazoa > Arthropoda > Arachnida > Uropygi > Thelyphonidae > Typopeltis > Typopeltis vanoorti. The sequence continues at coordinate 64,424,003 of NC_143552.1, forward strand.
TCCATTTCTTGTAGTCTAGTTCTATCAATGGTATATGTAGCTGGTAATCTTTACATCCAAAAATGCATACATACCTTTACATTCTGGCATATCAAACTGACAACCATTCGCTTTTGCTCATACTATTTAAATCATCCTGCAAGATCTCTACATCACCTTTATTAACTATTGTTCTACCCACTTTTGTGTCGTAAACAAACAACTGAATATTTCCCATCAGATCATTTCCTATATATCATTAACGTACAATTAAATAGCAACGCCCAGAGTTCAGAGCCCTGCAGCATACTGCTAGTCACCTGCATTCCACTGGATTTAGCCCCCACCCCCATTATACTGTTTTTTTTTTTTTTTTTTTTTTATGTCTTGTCCATCAGCTGTCTTTTTATTCATATCATCAGCATCATCCCAGTTTAATCCAATTTATATAACAGGGTTCTAAGTGCAATTTCCTATCAATTGTATTTGCAAAGTTCAGCATTATCACTGTTGACCATTTCCTTTATCTAACTCAATCACTTTAAAAAGCAAGCAGATTACTAAAACATGATCTACCCTGCACAAAACCATGTTTCTCTCCCTCATAAAGTGTTTTATTTCTATCCACCCATTCCTGAATTCTGCCTTTTACCAACATCTCCATACCTTCACCACTACTCTTGAGATACTGATAGACCTGTAATTTGCAACTTCTGTCTTGGAGCCTCCTTTATGCATTAGAACTATTTTGTTCTCTTTCCACATTCATACCTTCCCAGAAGTGAGGCTCAAATTAAACAGCTTGTTCAGAGAAGGTGCTAAGAATGTGCAATGGGCATTTTGAAATGGTAGTTGAAGGTTGTGTGAAAGCATGCAATAATAATTCGAAAAACAGAATACAATTAATGGTAAGATGAGTGAATAAGGTAGATGCTGAACAAACCTGTGCAATTGATGATATGATAGCAAAAAAATTATACAAGATTTGAAAGCTGAGTTGGTGAAGACGAGGCAAGAGATAAAGCAGATGCAGGGTAAAATGAAGAGAATTGTAGATATGTGTGTGGAAGAGCAACAAAGACAGAAACCAATGATGGTATGAAAGCAATAGCAAAAGACCCACAATGGCATTGTGTGAGGATTCAATTTTTAGAGGTGTGGTAAAAGATAAGATGTACCATGTTTATTTTCCAGGAGGTAAAATTACTAGAGTGATCGAGACATTGGATATGAGGAGTAAGTGAGCAAAAGAGTTAGTAGTAGTAATAACAAATGACTTGACTGGTGATAAGGAGAATGTAAGACTGAATATGTGGAGGTTGTTGGGAAGGATTAATAATGTTATAGGAAAGGTAGTCAGTGTGTGTGTTGCCCAGGTATGACAATGATAAGATGAGGCAGAGATCAAGGATTATGAATGATATGTTAGCAGAAATGTGTAAAGAGAAAGGAGTGCAGTATGTTAATATGTGGAAGGAGTTTGAAGGATGAATCCAACTGCATAAGAGTGATGGACTCAATTTGAATGGTTTTGGTGTGAGTCATTTGGAGCGAGCTGCTGGAAGGGAGAGTAATTAGTACAGCAAATGAATCTCAGCAAGTAAGACGTGATGTGAAAAAGTGGGAGACTAAGTAAGGAAGGAGTAATTGAAGTGGTGCTTATGATTGGAAAAGTAGTTAGCATGAGTGTAGAGAATGAGAAAATAAGTGTGCAAGACAAACAGGGAAATGGGAAGACTCATGGTGGATAGGAGAACACAGTGAGAAAGGTTGATTCTCAGAGAGAAAGTGAATGTGTGTGCGTGCTCGTGCATGTAGACAAGAGAATGGGATGACCTGGATTTGAAGAAGGAACTGAGGTGGAAAAGGACAAAAAGAAATGGCTGGAGGGAGGTATGCAAAAGTCACATCTAATAAGTGGTATCATTAAAACTTATTATAGATCTAGCAATGAGCTGTTATGTTTATATGAATGCTAGAAGTATCAAAAACAAAGGAAATGGAATGGATTGAGTTTATTCACCCAAAAACTGTTGGAATAAGTGTGATATGGTTAGATAAGGATGACATCCTGACAAGAATAGAGATGGAAGGGTATGATGATTTTTCCTGAAGATAGAGTAAAAGGGGAGATGGAGTGCTATTGATGATAGAAAAAGAGTTATGTCCATACAAGGCAAAGATGCAAGGGAGAAATAGTGGCAGTGGGGTGAGATAGAGGTGAACAGAATGAAATACTAGATTGTTGTTATAGACCTGGTAATGTGAAAGGTTGTGACCATGAAATGTGTAATTAAATTAGCTAATCAAATAGGATAAGGGTGTTCATTATGGATGCTTTTAATTATGGCAATATATGCAATTTTGACAAATGTATTTGGACATCTTACTTGCCATTCAAATTTTGGATCTACCACATGCAAATATTTAAGGAGTGTCTGGTAATAAAAGGTGAGAGGTGCTGCATATTTTGCACTGTACTCGATATCAAGATGCAACATTCAGCTGATCTGACAGACTTCCAACATGGGATGGTAGTTGGGTGTCACATCAGTGGTCTTTCTGTCCATGACATTGCTACCTGTCTCAGTATATCAAATTTACTGTTGCTTATGTCATTTGTAGATAGAAAGTTGATGGTGCTACCATAGGAAAATGCCCTTGGACCACTGGCACTCACTGATCAAGTTCGATAAGCTCTTGTCTTGGAATGTTCGAGCATCCCTCGTCATCAGTGGTGGACCTCGCAGTCAACCTGGAAAATGCTGCAGGGACATCTATGAGTACTAGAACTGTTTTCAGAGAGTTGCATACCTTAGGTTACCACAGCAGAGTTGCTGTGAACAAGCCACACACACACACTTTAGCAGTGACCCTTGTGTGTTTCGCAATGATTTTTGCAGAGTCGCAATGCTCCATGCACACTGAACCTCACTGCATGTCCAAGACTATTTTCCACAAAACGACGTGTTGGCCTGGCTAACTCAGAGTCCAGACCTCATCCCCTTCGAACATCATTGGAACAAATTAGATTGCCGAAATTGCTCAAGAAAACAGTGGCCATCATCAACAGTGAGGAATAGTTTTGCTCAAGGAATGGAAGAATATTCTTATTGAGACATATAGAAATTGGTTAAAAGTATGCCCTGAAGGGTAGTTGCTGTCATTCAGCCCAAAGGTGGTCCCACTCAGTACTAGAAATGTAATTAAAACTTTTTTTTTATTACAACTAGGTGCCCGAATGCTTTCATCAATGTCGATTGGAATGACAAGAATGCAACCAGTACTAGAGAAAATGAATTTCTCTAGTTTTTAAGTGATAGCTACCTGAGATAGAGGCTATGCAAGGATTTCAGGTTCTTGGATTTGGTCATCTCATCAGAGAATGTCATTATAAATCAGGTGTCAGATCTCTCTCAGTTGGTAAGAGTTACCATGAAGTGATTACCTTGGTGGTTGCCAGCCATGTGTGGACTTCTGTGAAGGAAGAGTATATGTGACTCTACAAGGCTGGTGATAATGAGAAGCTCAGGAAACAGCTTGCAACTGTAGCATGGAATGAGTTGGGTGAAAAGGAGATCAAGGCTACTTGGGTGCTATTTAAGAACTAACTAGTAGAAGCAATGGCTAAATGTATTCCAAGGGTCAGAAAAATACATAACGTCAGTACAAAATGGAAGAATGAAGAGATCAAGCATGTAGTACAGAGAAAGAAGACATTATGGAGGCAACATAAGGTAAATTGTAATAATCAGTTTCACGAGGAGTACAAAAGAACAACAAGCAAGGAGGGAAACTCAGTTGGTAAAGGTAGCGAAAGTACAATATGAGCAGTAGTTAGCTAATGAAGGAAAAAAAAAAAAAGTAGGTAGGTCTTTCTATATGCAGCCAGCAAAAGGGAAAAAAAAAAAAAAGATTATAGTAGAATCATGTTAGAGAAAATGGTATAAGGACAACTGCTGCAGAGGATATAGTTAAAATATTTAAGGAGCAGTTCATAAAGGTCTTTCATTGTGAATGTGACATGGAGAGTTTGAGAGCAGTGGATGATGAGGAGGAGGAGAAGAGACTGACTGTGGGTGAGCAAGAGATGGTGTATCGGCAATTGAGTGAACATGATGTTAATAAGGCTCTGAGACTTGATGATATATCACCATGTATTTTGAAAGAATGGGCCATGGAGTTGACATATTTGTTTCATATGAGTCTTACATTGAGTCAAATTCCAAAGGAGTGAAAGGAAGGCAAGATTGTACTACTTCATATGGGAGGTGACAGAACTCATGAATCAAATTATAGGCCAATCTGTGTGTCATATGTAGTGAGCAAAGTGTTGGATAAGCTGGTGAGAACCAGAATTGGGTTGAGAAAAAGTGGTATTATCATTAATGGACAATACGGATTTGCTAAAGAGAGAGAGAGAGAGGTCATGTTTTTGTAATCTACTTATTTATTACAGTAAGGTGACAGCAGCTGTATACTTAGATTTAGTATATAATAGTAGGATACTTAGATTTTGCAAAGGCGTTTGATAGATTACTGCATGATAAAAAGTTGATAGTCAAACTAGAACAGTGGGGTTGGAGATTAGATGTCAACAAGGTGTGTATAGAATAATATCCCAAAAGAGGAAAGTTACTAGTGGTGTGCCTCCAGGATCTATCTGTGTTAGGACCATTGCTTTTTTAGCCTGTATGTTAATGATATTGAGGAAGATTTGGATGGGAATATTCAGTTGTTTCCAGTTGATGCAAAGTTGGGATGAACTATGAGGAGTAGAGCAGTGTGGCCTTACAAGAAAACTTGAATAGATTGAACGAATGGGAACATAGTGGGATGCCAGTTCAATGTTTTAAAATTTGGTAAACAAAGATGTGATGCAGAATTTATTCTTGGTGGGGATATATTGTTGGAGGTGGAGGGTGATGGTGGATAAGGATCTGAACTTTAGAGGACATGTCAAAATTGTGAGGACAGCACAACAAATTTTGGGAATGATGCAGAAGACACTGTCAGAGGATGTCTCAATCGATCGCAGTATGGTGGCTGCTCTTCTAAGCAAGACACCCAGACCAATACCTAGGTCGTCTGTGGACGATTTGGTGCCCGCACGTCACACCTGAATGGTGCAGTGTAGGAAGCAGCTGCCACATAGTCTCAACGGCTGCCTTGATGCTTCCATTCTAGTGGCCTCATCTCCAGAGCGATTGCACCGTGACAGTACGAAAGCAACTCCGGCTAACGCTGCCTTTTAACGGGCAAGGCACGAACGGTATCGTTGCAGTGGCTTGACGAGATTCTGACTTAGAGGCGTTCAGTCATAATCCCACGGATGGTAGCTTCGCACCACTGGTCACTCGACCAAGCACATGTACCAAGTGTCCGAACGAACCTGCGGTTCCTCTCGTACTGAGCAGGATTACTATCGCAACGACTAGTCATCAGTAGGATAAAACTAACCTGTAATCTTTATCATCAGGTCAGCCCATCTTGGTCTCCTATAATATACACTTGCATCAGCCTTGAGGTTCATCATCCCAACTACTATTCTCTTATTCTAGTATATATCAGGTCAGACTCTCTCTTGGCAATGTGCCCCCGTTTCACATTAAGGACCTAAAGTCATTCTGTCCTTAATGCTCCGTGGTACATGAAACTAAAGTCGTTCTGTTCATGCACATACCACAGTATGACTAATAGCCATACTCAACATTTATTCATTTAACAGACCTGTATTATTCTTAGCCATCACCCTTGTCTGAAGAACCTAAAGACGTTCAGTTCTTAATAGTACATGAACCTAAAGTCGTTCAGTTCATGCATTTACCTGAGTTTGACTAATAGCCACACTCGCCACTTTCATTAATGTTACAAACCTGTATTATTATTCTTACCAATTGGGCTTATTGTTCGTGCTGTCGCTAACGCCAGGTCAGCGCCTGCCATGGATTTGGCTGGTCAAACTTGCACCTGTCTGATATTAATTGCCATGCTAATATTCATTATCCTTTGTCTAACTTACATACTAGTAAGTAAGTATAACCTACTAGATAACCTACTAACGCATAACTAGGAGCTATTCCCCCTACCCTGATAAAGGGTTTTATTATTTTTAATTTTAAGGATTTTACCTTTATTGGTGGGTGTATATTCTGAACCCCCCAACTCGATCCAATGAGCACGCCCACGCCGCTGAGATTGAGAAAGAACCTCCCTACGGTGTATGTGCATAGGGGAACAGTGAGAATCTTTAAGGGCACTCTCACCTCTTCCCAACTCAAGTAATGGAAGTCAGATAGCCGGTTTCTCTACGAAAAAGCTCGTACGTAGGTGCACGGTGATATGGCAATTCCCCACGGACCTGAACTGGCGTGAGCATCGTCAGGAATTATCAAGTGAAGGATAACTATTTGCACTCACCAGGCAAATAGTTATCCTTCAATATTTTTATAAAATTTTCACCAAAAATATAAATTATTCTATCTTGCACTTACCAGGCTTCCCCTGGTGATTATGTTATCCTGCAATATTTTTATAAAATTTCTCACCAAAAATATAAATTATTCTATTTCACACTCAGGCTTCTCCTAAAGAAAAGTTTCAATAGAATAGATAGTAGGAAACATCAACCATCTAGACCAGAGCTTCATCCAACACGTCTACCTCAAGGAGAGTCATGTTTACTCCCGCCAATTACCCACGAACTTGATTGATATTCTTTCACTTAAACATTCAGATCACTGTAGAATCACATTGGCGGCAACACCTCTCAAAAGCCATTTCGCAATATGCTTTGTTTTAAGTAGACAGTCGGATTCCCCTGGTCCATGCCAGTTCTGAATCGGCTGTTAGTTTTAGTCCACGAGAAGGCCCCGACGCTGGTCCTGGCTCAACCGTTCCATCACCGGACAGTTTTGCCCAGTCCCAGTGCAGTGGTATACTCGCTTCGGACCCCCCAGTCCTCAGAGCCAATTCTTGTCCCGAGGTTACGGATCCGTCTTGCCGACTTCCCTTACGTTCTTCTATCGACTAGAGGCTGTTCATCTTGAAGATCTGCTGCGGATATGGGTACGGTCCGGCACGAAAATCACACTCTCTCCCTCGGATTTTCAAAGGCCGACAGGAGCGCTCCAGACACCACAGTTTGCCTTGCAAACACAATTCGAGGTATTGTCATGGTAAACGAGTATTTATATCCTTTTTCACGCATAAAATGATTTCGATTCACGCAAATCACCAGACATAATAAGACGTCTTCTTGGACTAATATTTACCACAAATGCTTCCTTAGTCTCTGACAAACTTTGCATCTTTTCTTCTCAAGATGAAACTTTTCTCTCATTTCATGTTTGGAGCAGTGACCCAAGAACTTCCCTAAGGTATTTTCATACTGTGCAGAGGAGAGAAAGAGAACCAATTGGTCAATGAATCCCCTATCACTGACTAATTTCAACAGTTCACGTTTCAGCATGATGTCTCTTCTACAGATATTTCCATGGCACCACTCTGCTGATCCAGCACTCATGCTTTATATTAAGCCTGCGAAAGATGACGCACTGCAGGCCAAAATGCTTTTAGAAACCATCTCAAATACACTGAATCTGCTTCTCCCCTTCCTTTCTTGCTTCACCAGCCCCTATTTTCTCTGAATAGCCTATATAAATCGCACAGTACAGTAGAGTCAAAGCAAACAATGTAACCGTACAGAAAAACCTCGGTTGTAGCAAGAGGAGGAACTTATCACTATTACAGAACATATCACTATTATATTCGCTTTAAATGAAAGGAATAATGAGATTTCGTTTTCCGAATTTCAGCACCAAGTCTTTTTTTTTTTTTTCCCCGACGAATGAATTACCCAGTCAGTAATTAGGGCAAAGCAGTACCAAAATTTTACACAGAAAATGAAATATACCAGTAATATATAAATAAAAAATAAAATACAACAATTTCGTTCTTTTGCATATTAATGATTTTAATTTATTGTCTTTGAAGAAACGATATATCTCTAATTTTTTTTAATAGTAATAAATAAATAAACACAAAAAGGAATTCTTTGACAGAAGAGATGAATGATTAGCATTTTGTCTCAAGCAAATATTTCTGAATACATCCCTTTCAAAGAAAGGGATTAATTGTTTTCTAATGATTTCTTATATACCATTCCTTGCGTACAAACGCAGTTAACATTCTTGCTCGTTTCCTTTTCAACATCCTGATAAGCCTCATTTCTTCTGTAACTTCCGGAATTGTGCTATAGACTTGGCAAACCCATCTGATAAACAGTATATATATTTTCTTATCTCTTTCCGGTGGGTAGTCGCACAGAAATTGGAGCAAAGTAGATATGATGTAGAAGGCATTGCTTTTGTCTTCAACGAAGTATATATCGTTTATATGCTAGGTTATTGAAACTTTTACGCGAATTTCATTCCTCTAGATTTTTTTTTTCGCTTTTCACAAACAAAATAAAAAATATATGCATGTTATAAGCTTGTATGTGTGTGATTAAATAAATTTAATGACTAGAAGCCGAGATACCAAAATAGAAAAAAACACCATTTATTATTTGAGCGCACAACTAGTTTCGTGTTTCGTTTTCTTAGAAAGCTCAAATAATAAGTTTGGCGTAATAATAATATTATTATTATTATGTGACACCTCCAGGGAGTCCAAAGACTCATCGAGGGAGAGTGTGCGAACACTATCGAACGATTGTCCCACTCCAACTACTAACCGCGCTCAAACTTGATAAGTTTTAGCGAGCGATTAAAAGCAGAGGCTCTATCAATCGACCAAATTCGTGTGTGTGTGTGTGTGTGTGAGAGAGAGAGAGAGAGAGAGTGAGATATTCATCAAAGTTTGATTTGCTTCCTCAGTCTTAAGAAAAGGCTGTTTATATTCCACTGATTCGAGCCCTACCCAAGGGCCTATGAGTTGTGGAAATACTTTCTGAAAATGAAAGCTGGGCCGAACAAAGCGGCCTTTTGCAGCTGCCCAATTTTTAATCCATCTAACTCGAGTGCTTCTAGATGTTCTTTCAATGTTTTAGGGATGGCGCCCAAAGCATCTATTATTATGGGAACAACTTTAGTTTTCTTTTGTCAGATTCGTTCAACTTCGATTTGCAAATCGCGATACTGGTAATTTTTTCATTTTCTTTGTCGTCAATCCGACTATCTCCTGGTACTGATATTTCGATAAACTGAACACCCTTGTTTTCACTTTTTTTTTTTTTTCAACCACTGTGATATCGGGTGTATTACATTCCAAGCTTTTGTCAGTCTGAATTTTGAAATCCCAAAGTATTTTAGCTTTTTTTTCATTCTCAACCACTTTCTGGTGAACTTTATGCTTCCAATAGTCTTTAGATACTTTAAACCCATACTTTTTACATAAATACCAGTGGATTATCTTAGCTATGTTATCATGCCTTTTACGGTACTCAATTTGTACGATTTTGTTGTATCCGTTTATAATGTGGTCTACCGTTATTTCCTTTTCTTTGCACAATCTACATTTACTGTCTTCTTGAATTTTTTGTATTTTTGCCTTCATAACGTGGTTTTAATGGCTTGTTCTTGTACTGCAAAAATTACCGATTCTGTTTCTTTCTTTAGTGCTACATTTCTCAACCATTGCCAGGTCAAGTTGCTGTCCTCTATGCTGTGAAGGTATTTTCCATGCAATGCCTTATTTTTTCATCTTTCAGTTCTCACTTTTACTTGGTTGGTTTAAGACAAACTTAACTTCAGTTCACAAGTCTGTTATTATAATGGCACTGTGTTTTTATGGATTTTCTTTTTAATTTGTTTTAAGTGTTATTACACCTGAAGAAATCGTTTTGACGAAACGTTGTATGCTCCATTAAATTAACTTATCTATTTTCTCAGTTTCAGTCAGTCAAAAAAAAAAATAGATGAACATATCTAATCACCAAGTGTTTTAATTAGCAAAATGATGAAATAATAAATAAATCAACTAACGTCATTTCGCATGCTTTCCTGCAAAAAAGGAAGTAGGCGGACTGTTTTTCAACCCCAACTTTGGAATTCAGTAGGCAAATTGCAGAAAGTAGTGAGATAGAGATTATAAGGCTTAATATTCTCTTATTATTGATTGCATACAGTACAATCTGAATTTCTTGGAGTTGAATTTTTCATTGCTGATGACCATGTCAATGACACATTTAGTTTATTCAAAGAGCTCCATCAAGTGGCGCTTTTCGTAAAAGTTCGAGGTGTGTTTCAAAAAGACGTAGTGTTTTTTGTTTGTTTTTGAAACATCAATATGTTTTTGACATATGAACTCTTAGACATACTAGTTTATTATTTTGCCTACTTTTCAAAATTGAAACGATTCAGCAATTTTTGACGGATATCACAAATTCTTACTAAATTTTATTCAGTTAGAGAAGAATTAATATCACTTATAGAAATTGCCACTTTGTGCCAATAAAATTTAATCATGTGGACATCGTGTAGATTCTAGGTTTATTCTTGACAATATCCAGAAAGAATTGCGGAAAGGCATACTATATGTTATTATTGGTTGCATTTTGGCGTAAACGAAACCGAATTCCCATAAAACATCAAGACAGGAACCTCATTTTAATATTTGCATTGGGGCCCCTCAAACAGAAGTTTGCTTATGCTGTCTATGAATAGGGTACTATTGGACAATATATAGGGTATATTGTTTGCTGATATCTATTTTGGATATGAACATTACCTCATCGACTGGAACACGAATACGCACGCACGCGCGCACACACACACACACACACAAACATTCAGAACCAACGCATATAACATGGGTTTCCATGGTAGGAAATCAATGTGCAAGCCCTGCATTACCGAACCGACTTGCAACGTCATCTCCACTGGTGCAAAGAGGGTGTACAGTAGGACTTGGAAGCTTGGAAAGCTGTATTATAGAGCAACGAATGACGCTACGCCCACTACCAAGCAGATGGAAGTGTGGGTGTGGCAAATGCCCGATGAACGTCACTTACCAGAGTGCGCAACCCAAGCTATGAAATTCGGAGGTGGGGATGAGTGATAGTTAGGTCCTGTTTTACCTCGTTTGGCATCTAACTGCTGTTTGTGGTACCACAAACATTGAACTCCGAGAGGTATCTGAACATTCTGGAAATTCAATATTTCCTGTTTTGTGGCGTGTCTACGGAGCTGACTGTTGTCTCTTTCAGCAAGCCAATGCACCATGTAACAAGGATGCTGCTGATGTAACTGCATGGTTTTTGGACATGAACGTCACCTCATTTGACCTGCCTCCACAGAGCCTTAATCTCAACCATCATGAACATCTGTGAAATGAACTGGAGCGTCGTGTGTTAGGCTAAAAGACGTCCACTCCACAACAGTCCAAGACCTCTTACAGGCCTACAGGAAGAATGGTCCAAAATTCCCATTGATCGTATCATGCGCTTGTGGAAAGTATGCCCCGTAGGATTGCTGCAGTCATCGCAGCGAAAGGCGATCCTACATCTTATTGAGTTGGGAGTCATGGCTGTTTGTTCCTCACACTCTGGTTCCATTGACTTCTTTCCAGGCAGTATATTTTGAGTGCAACACTCGTCTCCAAAACATGCGGAACTTAGTTTTCAAAATCCAAAATCTTAAAAATTAGACTGAGATAGACATTCACTTTATTCGAATAATATTTCAGAACTGCAAATATGAAGTCACATTGAAGAAAATGGTTTTCCTTTCGTATTTAGAAACATCTCCATTTCAGACTTGAAAATAGACTTTTATAACTATATCACCAAACTTCTGTAATACGACATCTTTATTGTTCCGAAGTGATTTCAACTACGTATATCATGTAATAATTCCATTTTGGAAATGAACTGTTTTCTTATTTACGTGTGCATTGAAAAGCACATGCAAAACGCGATTTTCACCTTTTAGGTGCATGTGCACACTAAATACAGTGAGTGTTAAAGTTTAAACGTTAACACTCACAAAATATAAATAAATCCTGTACTGTCTTTTATCCTTGAAAGGGAGTGGGAGAGGACGCTTTAGCACATATTTGAAAATTGATGGGACCAATTTCCATTTTTAGCCTTCACTGCTAGCTTAAATTAAAAATGCCCAGAAATTGTAATTCGTGTTTAATCCTTTATTCAAGTATAAGCAAACAAAGTGTTCTCGTGAAGTTTCTTGAGAAGAATACTTTGTTATATAGAGGTTAATAACTTCAAATTTATTGGCTTAGTATTCCATAATGCAAAACACATTATTTTGGGTCTGCATAATGCTATGCATTATGGGAAGGACCACTACCCAGAACGGTTTCGACCTTTATTGAGGTCTCATCACCGCCACTACTATCGGTTTGAGTAGTGGCCCTTCCCATAATGAAAGAATTATACATTATGGGATAATAAGTCAAAAATGTGAATCCATTAACTTCTATATACATGAAGGCTATCGTGAAGAAACTTTGCGCACAGACTATTACTTACACTAGGAAAAAGGATTAAACAAGAACACAATTTCTTAGCATTTTTAATTTAATTGATAATTAAGTGGAAAAAAATTTTATCACTGCTAAGGTAATGAGATTTATAGGCATCCGGAGAGGAGAGTATGAAAGACACCAACCATTTCGTAGCCTTTAGTCCTATAGTGCGCCCACAAATTCGACACTTCTGCGCATGTTCCATCACCGGACATGCGCAGAAAGGAATGGATTCACAAAAAGGAGAATCCATTCCGATAATAGGGTAATCAATCCATCTTCTGTGATGAGTTTGTTTATTATTACAGGTCGGAAAATTTAGCTTGCTTTTCTTTTACGAACATTGTAGTTTTTAAACTAGTACAGACAGACAAGAAAGCACGTGATTTCGCATGTTGGCGACCAATTCCTACATCTTTCATTTCTTTCTACCCTTCAGCATGAATCGACTCTTCTTGGCAGAAAGCCAAGCCAAGCTCTACAAAGTGTGGGTGTACTATAATACTGTATACCATTAACGGAAATAGTGTGAATTCCATGGTCGATTCACTTAAGTTGGGGTTTAAAATCCCAAGTTTCTAGGAGGAAACCATACTTGTCAGAGACTTGAATCAAACCTGTAATGGCCTATCTTCTGGCAATCTTCCGCACTTGGAAGCAAACGACATTTCTACGGGACTACAATTCAAATCAATATCACTTGGTTTGTGAGTAATTATCAGATAACACAAATGAGCCATTAAATCAGAATATGTTTTAGATACACAAATTTATTAATTTATTCGCAGTTAGTAAACTTCCAAAAGAAAACGTGCAAAATAAAAACATGCACAGATTACTGCGCAGAATCACAGCCTACTGTTGCAATAAAATATGGCATCGCACTCATCTATAGACAGTCAAACAAAACCTATTTCATTATTATTATTATTAAGAGAGAGACCTCCAGAGAGTCAGAGACTCATCGAGGGAGGTCACATACTACACGCACCAGCTATCATACTTATTCTTGAATTCATTCACACTGCTTGCACAGGCAACATCCAATGGCAATCCATTCCAATCACACACCACCCTATGAGAAAAAACTGACCCTCATCCCCTTCTTAGTGGCATTCATTCTCAGCTTCCAGGAATGCCCTCTTGTCCTTTCCCCACCTTTCATGAAATGAAAAAATTCTATCAACTGAAATCCTGTTGATCCTTTCAGAAGTTTCTAAGTCTCAATCATATCATCCTTCTTTCTGATGTTTGCAGAAAGTATATAACGTACATAAAGTTTCTGCAGACTACAAATTCTTAATCTCTCTTCATAATCAGTATTTCACAATCCTGATATCATTTTAACACTCTCTCCACTGTATCAGAATCACAAATGAAACCATGAGACCAGACCTGCGCACAATAGTCCAAGTGAGGTTATATCAAGGTCTTGTAAAGAGGCAAAATAACATCCTTATCTTTACATGTGAACGTTTGTTTCAACATTGCAAATATCTTTCGAGTTGTTTTTGCAATCATTGCAATAGTCCCTGAACTTAAACTTCCTGTCCACTAACATTCCAAGATCCCTAACCAAATCAGTTTCTTCTAGCATAATCCCACCAATATAATATGACAGTGGATATCATCTAATCACGTCTAAGTGCATGACTTTGCATTTACTGAAAGAGAAATAACATCCATTTTCACATGCCCACAATTCCAACCTATTCAAATCATTCTGCAAGTACTGCATATCAGCAACATTCCTGATTACTCTACCTATCTTTGCATAATCATCAAATAGCTGTATGTCGCTTGTCAAATCTTTCCTAATATCATTAATGTACAGATTGAATAACAGTGGACCAAGCACTGATCCTTGTGGTACACCACTAGTTACCTTAAATCTTGCATACTCGCATCCTCCGTATACCACGTTTTGATATCTCTCAGTCAGTTGTCCTCTTATCGACACTAATATTTTATAATCCAAACCCATATTCTGCAATTCATGCAACAGTCTTCCATGCTGTATTCTGTCAAAAGCCTTAGCAAAATCGAAAAGAATGGTGTATCCATTCCCCTTGTCCAGTTCAACAGTAACATTATTATAGAATGTGAGCAAGTTGCTAAAATATGACTTTCCCTTAGTAAACCCATACTGTTCATAGCAAAGTAAAGATTCACTGTCAACCCATTTCTGAATGCGAAACCTAGCCAATTTTTCTAAAATCTTCACCACCACTCCTGAGATACTGATTGGTGAATAGTTAGTTACATCGGTCTTCCCACCACTCTTTTGCAATGGGATTACCATACATTCTTTCCATTTCTGTGGAATCTTCCCAGTTCTAAGACTCAAATTATATATCCTGGTCAAAGGAATGGCCAGTTCAGCTGAAAACTCTCTTAGTACCCGTGCTTATATCCCATCAGTTCCTATTGCTGTTCCTATTCCTATTCCTATTTTTATTTAGTTTGTGCAACTGCTCTAATACCTCCTCATCATATACGTGAGTTTCTTCATCCAGTGAAGAGGTAGAAGTGAGCTCAGTGTTGCATACACCAGGTTGATTTCTTTTAGCAAAATGGACCTCATTAGTTGAAAAATCTCTTCTGCATCTGTTACGCTCACACTATCTGCATTCAGAAGAGTTATTATTTCATATTCATTCTTTCTTTTACTTGCAGCATATCGATAGAATTCTTGTGGATTGTCTTTAGCTTGCATAGCCAGTTTCTTTTCATACTTAGACTTAGCTTTCCGTACAAAAGTTGTGACTATTCTAGCCTGCTGCTTATAATTTTCATAACGGACATCGTCCTGTTGATGAGGAAGTTGTCGCGCAACAGCTCAATAAATTCAAATTCATTCTTTTCATGGGATTTTGCTGCAACCAGTGGCGTAGCTAGGGGAGTGCGGAAGGGGCGACCCCCCGGGCGGCACTTTTCACGTGAGACAATTTTATTTTTCGGCGGTTATTCTATTTATGTTAACTTAGTAATTTTATTACTTAATTAATAATTAGTTTTCAACAACTACTGTATACTTACAACTAAAATAAGCATAGTGTTTTAATTTCTTTCCCTATCGTTTTGACTTTTTGTAGTATTTTTGTTGTGTATTGAGAGGGGCGACAAACTCAGGGACCACCCTGGGCGGCAAAAGCTCTAGCTACGCCACTGTCTGCAATCCAATCATTATTTGAATAATGAAAGTCTCCCGTTATGATTACTCTTTTTGCACTCATCTTTTCTATTTGGTAATGCATTTCTTCGTCACTAGCAACTGATCCACCAGATCTATAACAACACCCCACTATGTAATTCATCTTGTTAGATTCCATCACACTAGATAGCTTCAAACTCATTGCCACACGAAATACTGTTACCAGTAGTACTACAATCATAGATCTCAACTCTAACTGGATTCAAGTCATCCGATATCATTAGCAGCATCCCCCACATCTCCTATCCTTTCTATAAATACTGTATCCTCTACCCTCAATACCAGTTAGTATGTCTGATTTTGCCTACAATCTGAGGTTCCAACATATTGACCAAGTCAAACAAACTCAAACCCTTTGTTTCTGATACTCCAAACATTCGTGTACAGACATAATCTACCTGTATGTTCTTTTCTATGCTTTTGTTTGCAGTCTGTATGATACAGTTGGACAACTTGCAGATTCTATTCTTGCAGATCTCTATTCTTTTCCAGTGCTTTATAGATGTACTCGTAGACATCTTTGCACACGTTTGTTGGGTCCACTGGATGAACACAAAGGCAAAATCATTCTCTTCTCGTAGTCATTTCCATGATACTGCCCATTCCAGTCATCAGCAGAATTATATAACAATGTTGCTCTTACACTCATATTCTCACCATTCATCCCATTATAATTTAGTTTCCCTGATTCTGAGTGTTAGGTCTCATACCAGTTATTAATTTTTTAATTATATAGAACGGTATAATTTTGGTTTTGTAAGCTTAAGAATTTTTTTTTTTTTAATCTCAATCATCTGTGATGTTAAGTAATATTTTTTGAAATTCGCTCAAAGGCTGCATTAAGCGGTACTAAAGATCTCCCACCCACAGGTTACTCATCCGTAATCTTAATAACATACTAATAGAATCACCAATTCACCTTTGGCTCCAGCCTTATCTAACTCCTACATGAAAATATTTAAACAGCAAACCTTTGGTACTGAACCACCCCTTGCACAAAAATGGCGGCGTCGTTACGGTCAACATTGTAACCCTCCCTCTCAGTAACCGCAGTAAGAGAAATAAAATAGTGTGATATTTCTGATTTAAAATTATAATGTGCATGTTTACCTTGAAATAATTTTTTAAATAAAAACAGAAAATAGAAATAGACTATTCTCCTCTTTTTTTTCTTCTGTCTTTTCTCAGTTCTATTTGGGGACAGCCTTTTACATGATATGACCTAACGCGCGTAAATCCCAACCGACTTGCCGCAGGGCCTGAGGTTGGAGGGAAGGTATTTTTGTCTGTAGAAGTGTGTGTATTCACGGGGGCCCATTTGCCTGTTCTGAGGGACGAAAAACCCTCCACCTACCTCCGTGTGAGACCGGATCACTCACCTTTAGTCGAAAGGTGTATATTTTTAGTCGAAAGGTATTTATATATATATAATATGACATAATAAATATAATATAATAAATATTAACACAAAGATACCCCTTGTATTGTTTTCGTGTTTATGTGTTTGTGTGTGTGTGTGGAGCAACCGTAAACTTTAGTTGAGCACATCTAAAGTCTGAAACTTCCCTCACCGCGGGATTTCGCGGTAGATTAATTAGCCACTACACAATAGTAATTATTTGATATTGTCTTTGATAGTCTGTGATCCTGTGTATTATTGCTGAAAAGTAATAATATACAGGATCTAATACACCAAACTAATACATAATTAAGTATAGAAACTTGTCGGTTAGATTTAGTTTCATAAACAACCGGTTTCGTAGCGCTTTTACGAAAATATAACGACAGAGAATGATTTTTTAATTATAAATAAAAAAAAAGTGGAACTTGCAAAACTTTATTTCAAATTCTGTTTTGCGTGGACTTTCTTATGCCGCACTTCCTCTTATCCTATGTTTATGTAAAGTATTATATAAAGTGTAAAACGAAAAACTTTTTTGTAGCTGCAGTGATTTAAGGGAAGAAGTTTCGATATCTAGTACGAAGTTCGGTCCTAAAACTGAGTCAATATTCGTCAAATAAATTCTTATGATATAAAATAAAATCCTTAAAATGCTTAACATTCCTTGATTCACATCATTACTGATATAAATCAGGAAAATATATCATTTAATGATATATAATGATTATACGGTAATGAAGATATACAGTATATCAATAATGGAATGATATATAATTATATCAATGTAGAGCATTTATTATACACCAAATATAATTAAATGATATAATTAAATTAAACAGTATACACACACACACTGTTAAGTGTGTATATATATATATGAAGATTGTTGTCACAGTAAAGGTGGATGATGGACGATCAGAGAAGATATAATCCACAAACAGTTTTATATGTAAATCAGTTTAGCAGCTTCAAAGCCTTTAAGATTTCCCACAGACAGTAGTATTTGCTTTCCAAAAGTATCCTGGTGGCAGTATTTATATAGGTCAGACTAGGAGAAGTTATGTAGTTATGGGGAGTGAATACCGCAACGACGTCTCTTACAATCGAGGAGATAAGTCAGGACTCAATGCCCATGTCTCCATAGAAAACTATGAAGTGGATTGGTCCACGACTTTGATGCCTTATCTCAAAATGACTTCCGTCTGGTCGCTTCGGGGAATCTAGTGAAGTATTTCGCCCAAACTCTAGTCTGAACAGAAAGCAGGGTCTCATTTTCAATTACGTTGGATAAAATCACTTATTCCATCTTTCAGCACATTGGACGTTACTACACCAACAACTACTTAAGAACTATTCGCTGCAATAGTTGCACGTGCGATAGATATTTCAAGCTCATAAACTGCTCTGAATTGTTACTCGATTGACTAAATAAATAAAAGAATTGATATTCTTTTCAGCGAGTTCTGGATAATTTCATATTTTGTATTTTCTAGTTGTTTTGCAGATTCATTTTGAGAATGCTACCAGAAGGAAGATAGTGAAACGTGAAGCTGTTCTTAATAAATAAATAAACAAGAGTATTTTCGGTGTCATAATATACTGGTCAACCTTATGATATAACTATTTCAAAATTAATTAAGCAAACAAAATGGGATAACCGCTGTTCAAAAAAAGGAGTTTGATGCCTTATTGTAGGCAACAGGGCAATTTAACAAACGCGCGATGGTTCAAGTTACATATTTTTATTGCGTCATTGTGTAGCGAAAATCAGGTACCAGACTTTTTTTTTAATTAATTAATTTTTTCCCCCGGCTTGGTTGACGCAGTGGATAGCGCACCCACTCCTCAAATTATCCATTCACCGGGCGAGCCCTTTGCAAAAAAAGTTTTATGAATGTCTTGTATGAATGAGAGTTAAATTGCATGAAGGCCTAAAGTGTATTAGAAAAAAAAAATTAAACAAAATAAACCTTAACCTATCCACAGTATTAATATACTATACATTTATATCATTTTGTGGGTGGAAGGCATAAAAACTAAGAAAAAAAAAATATTTTTTAATTATATTTGGAAAATAGTACGATTTTCTATGCCGTACAAATGCATACTATTCATCGTAGGCATATGAACAAATGTGCCAAATGAGTAGATTTTAACTGTAATGTAAGTAATAAAACATGTTTATTCCGAAACCAATCTTAAAGTTTTAAAATGAATTTATTTACGAATGTTCTTAACATGAGATCAAGAAGGGAAGCTACTTTAGATGATTTTTTTTTTTTTTTCAATTTAGAAATTTAAAAGTAAGTAAATATTTAAAGTCAAAGAATTATAATAGCTCTTTAATATACAAAGACGACATACACTTCTTGTTATTCATAGCACAGTCACGACATTGGTCCATCTGATGGAAACACTTGCGTTCGAATCTCATCTAGATCGCTGTAATAGGTTTTCAACGGAAGGTGAGTTAGCCGGTCTCATACGACTTATCTTCTCTTCCCTCTTCTTCTTCTTCCGGGGACCAACAGTCTTGTGATTCCTTTATTGTAAAATCTTGTCGAATCTTTGAGATTTGTTTTCTTTCGTGTACAAATACAGTAATGGAAGCAAATTTACGAAGATATTTGTGCAGCACTTTTTTTCCTTTTCTTTTGTCACATGCTCTTCAATTTTTTTTATCTTACTCTTCCTGGGTTATTCTCTCCCGAGAATGGTCTCTTTAGTAGTAGACAGCACTCTTAAAATATATGATTAAATAACTTACTAATTATATGAAGAGCCAAAGGCTTCAATTCGGCGACATGAACTTATTTAAGCTTTAAACAATATGGAATGTAATATCCCTTAACTTAAAAAAAAAAAAAAAAAGATTAAATAAGTGTTCATAAAATGATCTTTCTTGTTATCCATAACGTAGTATCACGCAGTATAGTTTATTCAACGGTCTTGGTGACATCCGCTACAAAATTTTCCGAAGGAAATTCATTTCTTGTAGAAAAAGAATATCGAATCGGAGATGTAAAAGATGATACCCCCCCTCCCCCATTGTCTAGTTGTTGGACCGAAGTGCTGGGAAAATTCTAAGGAAGAAGATCCCTCTTATTTGCTAAGACCAAGCAGCTGCTTTTAATTAAGTATTCAAGGTTCTTGTTTTATCGACTGTGTTGTGTTGAGATAATGTTTCCTCCCGAAAGCAATAACTTATTCATGCAAAAATTCTGCATATTGGAAGAAATGAAGTTTGTTTTCTACTTGGGAGCTAATAAAATTCTTTAGCCTTACTCAGATATTTTTATTTCC
Organism: Typopeltis vanoorti; assembly: GCF_054136105.1. Taxonomy (NCBI): domain Eukaryota; kingdom Metazoa; phylum Arthropoda; class Arachnida; order Uropygi; family Thelyphonidae; genus Typopeltis; species Typopeltis vanoorti. The sequence goes on from NC_143552.1 coordinate 64,444,390, forward strand.
ATGGCACGAATTTATCGCTGGTCTTGGAATCAGGGAAATGGTTGTTGTTATACGTACGAAAAACCTTCAAACTAAACAACAGTAATCTTTATTTTGTTAGAGAAAATCTGCTAATAATAATAATAATAATAATAATAATAATAATAATAATAATAATAATAATAATTTAAAGTGATAAATGTAATACACCTAAATTAAAATAAAATGTCTTATATTTCTCGGTTGGCGAACTAACTTACCAAAATACAAATGATGACTTGTTTTTGATTGTAAAATTATTTTTGTTTTCATTGCGTAATTGTACTCACAGATACTGTTTTATATAATTATTAATCATATTTATATTTAGAATGACTGCTTATTCTAAATTCCCTAAAAACGACTAGTTGTGCAGTCACGTGACTCATGAAACATATAACATATAATAATAATTTATTATTATTATTATTTTTTGCATTCCCTTTTTTATTTTTACGGACATTTACTAAACATGTAAAATTAGAAAAAGGCGCGAATTATCACCATCATTATATTATTAATAAATAACAACAACGTGATTTATAACTATATTATTATTATTTAACACCTTCAGGGAGTCCAAAGACTCATCGAGGGAGAGTGTGCCAACAGCATCGAACGATTGGATCCCTTCCAACTACTAACCGCGCTCAAACTACTTAACTGAACTATTAGTAGTAGAGGCTCTACCAATCGACCAACCTTTGCTAGCTTTCATTGCTACTAATATTTTTGTAATTGTATGTCTTATAATATGACTCATATAGTCTCCTTCTCAAACTGTAATACAATTCTCATAACTGTTGGTATTATAAATATAGCTATTATATATCAATGAATGAGCGAAAAAATAACACAAGTATTTTTTACCCACTTGTTCACCGACTACTTTTGTAGTTTCAACAAAATTTGGAATAATTTTTATTCATGTATTTATTTGTAGTGGAACGAATCTTGCGTTGATTTCCGATTTGTTTTCTTTCTTAAATGGGCGTCTGCAAAATGAATTATGTGGACGAGGGAGGGGATAAATATCTTAATTGCTAATTAGAAAAGGTCATCCAGTATATAATTGTAGCATTCAAAATAATCTTATCATTTTGATAAAATTAAGTTTTATTATTCATTCTACAAACAAAGCGAGAGAGAAAGGGCATACACAATTTTCACATTTTTTCTGCAACAAACGCTGCTTCAAATTCCCGCTACTTTAGCATGCTCTCCTTCTCTCTCTCCGTCACTCCCTCCTTCTTCCTTCAGGGATGTTACGGTATTAATGAGGCTTGTCTTTTCCTTCCCCCTTTAAAGAAAATGGACTTGTCTTGTTATAAACTTTCTTCGCTCCAGTCTTTACGCTCAGAGTAAACAAGATGTTACGAGAGGAAAGAGGGAGCGGGAAGTTCGTTATCGCAGCGTTGACTGCATGGTTGCAACTCACGTGCTTTACTGTTCCGCGAACAGCGGGACAAGTCCTGAATCCTCCTTTCTTTAATTTGGCTGAAGGGCGCAAAATATGGGCTTCTGCAACTTGTGGGGAAGGCGTTTCTGGACCAGAATTGTATTGTAAACTTGTCGGTGCAAATACTGACAGACAGGACAATCCTAATGTTAATCTTATTCAGGGACAAGTTTGCGATTATTGCGATCCCAATGATCCAAAACGAGCTCATCCTGCCGAAAACGCTATTGATGGCTCCCAACGTTGGTGGCAAAGTCCCCCGCTGTCCCGTGGTAACAGGTACAATGAGATCAACCTTACCATTGATCTTGGACAGGTGAGTGATGTATTTTTTTTTAATTAAATCATAATCTTCTTGCATAAATGGAAAAGTAATAATCAAAATTTCACTTATATATATATAACTTGGTTGTTAGGTAAAACCAGGTTTAAAATAGCGCTTGGTATCTTTGACATATATATATACATATATATATATATATATATATATATATATATATATATATATATATATATATATATATTAATGAAAATATTTAATGACTAGAACCGAAATAAATTTATTTATTCTCGGTTTTAATCATTTATTTTTTTTTTATTAAAATGTATCATAACAACCGAGTCAATGTTCCTGAACGCATATATATATGTTGTTACTAGTGTTGACTCGGGATGTATACATTTAGAATTAATAATTATACTGAATAGAACCCGACGAGTATAATAAAAAACTTAATGAATCACAACTAGTTTCATCGGAGTTCCGACTTCTTCAGGTGAGTAAGAAATAACTAAAAACTTACAAAAACTAATACGGTAAAAAAAAAAAAAAAGTCCATTTTTTTTACCGAATTAGTTTTTGTAAATTTTAGTTATTTCTTATTCACCTGAAGAAGTCGGAACTCCGATGAAACTAGTTGTGATTCATTAAAGTTTTTTATTATACTCGTCGGGTTCTAGTCAGTATAATTATTAATTCTAAATATATGTATATATATATATATATATTAATACAAAGACTGTACTCGTATACAGTCTTTGTATTAATATAATATTACTGACGTACGAGTACATTATTAACATTACCAGAAATAATACTTTGTTTTTCAGCATAAATATATATTTTAAATTCAAATATCTTCCAATATTATTAAGTCGCTACAGTGTGCAGACTTTCGTTTGTTATTGTTATGTATGAGAAATTTAAATATGGTAGACAGGGCGACTAATATGAATACACATTACTATTTTACACACACACACGCGCGCGCGCGCGCACGCACCCCCCCCCCCCCCACACAAAGTTATAACATTTACTTTAAGGTTTAAATGCGTATTTGAAATAAATAATAATAATAAAAAAAACATACGAACAGGTTAGGTTACTATTAACTGAAAATTTCCCAAAAATTTTACTTCGGTTTCTAAAAGAGTAGGCGATTTTTATCCCCCGTTTTCTTTTCATACATCCTAAATCAGCAGCTGCAAAAGATCTACTTTATAACTGTGCAAGTAAAAGAGGACTATAAAATTTATTACTTCTACAGTTCCTGTTCTTTGGATAATTCCCTAGTCATCATCATGGATAGCCCACTCTAACTAGTGATGGATCCAAAGTTGGGGGAGACGGAGATTTTTTCCGAGAAATCACGGACATCCAAAGTCTCTCTCTCTGTGATGAACAGTAGCAAGATACTAGAAAAACAACGCTTTTAAAATGACAACTGTTTTTCGTAATAACTTCAATATGAAAACATCATAAATTTCAACTAACGAACTCACAGAAGTGCCGAAGTAGAGAAGTCACATTTTGTATCGTCATAATTTTTTACTCACATCATGCAAGGCGAAAATGAAAACTATAATTATTGGTACCCGCTCTTTTGGATTATAATACAAGTTCAGAAATTCGAAATGTTGAAGGCAATTATATTAAACAAATAAAGAATTTTCAAATAAGTTGCAAAGCCCGTGAAGTTATAAGAATATATATATATATATATATATATATATATATATATATATATATATATATATATATATATATATATATACACACACACACACAGACACACACTAGTGTGTCTGTGTGTGTGATTATAAGTGTAATTATAAGTGTATTATATAAGTCAATCACTATTTTTTCGTGCTCTTTTTTCATTACTTAGAGCAGGGCTGTCCAAAGCTGCCCGCGGGTCGCATGCGACCCGCCTGTGGGTTTTGATTTTCACGAGCGAAAAAATAAAACAATTTGAATCGAATGCGTATTAGATATTTTAATTCTATCACTAATCGATAATCTCGATTTTGATAATTTTATTTGGTATTTTTACATCACTATATACCCACGTATTTTTCAAATATTAGATGTGTCGAAGAAGCGTTCTTACACTGTTTTGTTCCAACGCGCATGCTCCCAGGAGCTCACAGGGAATGTGAGCGCGCGATTATTGCGCAATTAGTGTTCGTTTGTTCAGCGCGCGGTTAGCCTAGTGGCTTTGCGCTTCGCAACCATATACCTGGGGAAGGAGTGTCCCAGGTTCGATTCCTGTTGTAGACGTGAGGAATTTGAGGATCTTCCTCAGGCATAGCCAAGTTAGCCGGTCTTGGGCGCGGTCAGTAGGGTTTTTTCCGCCAGTTTATCTGGCGTTTTTCATCCCGCAAGCAGGCAAACCGGCCCCGTGAACATACGCCTCTACAGTCAAAAATATATCCCCCCCCCAGCGGCAGACCAGGCGACGGGTCGGTTGGGAGTGGTATTGACAGGAAGTCGCATCTAGGTAGCACGCGGACCCTGCGTAGGAAGCGGGAATAACGCGTAGAAGAAGAAGTGTTCGTTTGTTCAGCTTCCGAGGTTGTGTTGCTGCTGCTCACCAAATTACTAGATACGCCTTGTGATGCGGCCCCCAGGATAATTTTTTTTTTTCTAATTCGGTCCTTGGATTACCTAAGGTTGGATAGCCCTGACTTAGAATAACAATAATTCCATACTGCGTACGATATTTAGTAACCGTAATTTATTTATGTTATTGTTTTTAATTTTACTCAAGCTTATGGTTCATTATTACCATGAAAGGGCTAAGGACTAGATAATGCAGGAATCCTGCTTAGAAATCAAACAAAGAACTTTTCAATCTCCCTTTAGGCCTCCAATAAGTAGGATTCGAACCCACAGCCTGTTGGCCGGAAAGTGCCTACGTCATCTATTTGACCATCTCCACCTCTCTCCTTAAAGAAGGTGGGGGAGGGGGCGTTGTTGTCAAGTGGTATGCCACAGGACTTTGTTCTGGTGATAGTTTTGTTAATTTGTGTTGTCAATATACATGGTTGCAAACAATGCAAAATTGACAAATTAATAGCAGAAAATTGAGGGATCTGAACTGGTTGCCGCACTGTAGGCAGATTAGGAATACCAGTTCATATATTGCAGTCATATTAACGATGATGCCCATTAGCTTGAAAGACCATGGTTCGAATCCGATCTAGAGTGCGAGGACTATCTATCTATAAGTTGTAAGTTATCTGTCATATGTCATTTGAAGTCCTATCCTGTAAAACAACCCTTCACAGAACGCACACACAATGACAGACATGGCTGTAACGCTGGAGACGTAACCATATCGTAATTAGGTTTGTATAAGCCTTCTATAAGAGCTGTTTGTAACAGGTCATTGGACGTAATATGTAGATACGAAGATAGTATGGGATTTTTGTGTTCTTCACAAATTACAAGTTTCATGCGAATTCTGACATGGCTAAGTTTGGCAGGAACTAATTTTTAAACTGGCTTCAGAAGCATTCTGTTTAAGAAAAAAATTTTCTCGTATTCAAATGAAATCAATTCTGAGATCTGATCTATTCTGTTTTTCACGTAGTGTACAAAAGTTTTTTTTTTTTTTTCGTGTAATTTTTTATTGCCTAGAGATAAAAAATCTGTCAGTTATAGAATGATTGATTGTATCGATATTTCGAAGTTTGTTTTCATTTTATATGTATATTATTGGAAGTACAGGGTAGCCATAAATTAACTTTCCCTCTTTGGAGGTATCTGTAGCTAAAATTAATACACGGAATGAGACCACATTTTATACTGAGACTTTCGAAGGTATGGGAGATGACTTCCGCGAAAAAAGATTTAGTACCAAAAGTCGCCGATAGGGAAAATTTTGGCGCTTTCCGTTTATTGGTTTTAGCTACAGATGCCTAAAAAGAGGGAAAGTTATTTTATGGCCACCCTGTACTTTTTTTTTTCTCACTCAAATATTAATATTTCTTGCCCTTTCAAGCCAGACACGAGAAACAGTGCTGCATTCGATTGCTGATTAGTTTTCTAAATTTAGTATGCGTGCGTTACAGTGCAGATTCAAACAAGGAATCTGACTTTGGAAGTACAAAATAAAACTTATAAGCTTGCAAATTAATTTTCTCAAACCGTGATGAAATTATCAGAGTTAATCAGTTTTATGCCTAGTTTTGAACATAGAAAGTGAGGAATTCTCACCCCCCCATATTCCTTTAAACTCATGCAGTCAGTTGAAGCCCAATATTTATAGGATTAATGCTACAAGTATCGCATGTAGTACTCTTAATATTTCAAAATATTTCAGCGCGTTTAGTTTACAAATAATAAATGACTCATTGAAACACGTGTGTGACATGAAGGCTAAATCGTGGACTTGATAGCCATAAGATTGTTAGGCTCACATCAACACAAGAATCTGCCCATTGACCAATGGAAGCAAACACAATACTTGACCACAGCCTAAATGATAAGGCTGCAATTTCCAGATAATACAGTATTCAGTGTTTTAAAAGTCGATATATAATGTAATCTGTACTGTATTATTTGATTTTATAAAATGATTTTATAGTTTTTGAGACGCACGACAGATTATAAAAAAACAATTTAAGCGCCTCCGTAGCGCAATTGGAAGAACGATAGTACATTGCGCGCCCTTCGATTGGAAAAGGCCTGAGCTCGATTCTCGTTGTGACAAGAGAAATCTTTATATGGGTGTCTTAGCCGATCTCCTACGGAGGTAGCAGGATTTTGTCTCTCCCGGAAACTCGGGTTTTTCAACTTGGCCTTGAGAACAGGAATAACTTATAGGCAGCAATACTGTTGCTGGGATGTAGATGGCTTAGTGTGAAGATGGTGGTGATGTAAGGATTGTATAAGCCAAGTTTTTTCGGCTTATACAATCACATACATTTTGTGATTGTATAAGCCGAATCACAGTATGTGTAGTTTTTTTTTGTTCACAAACAAAACTACACATACTACAAAAACTACACTGTAAGTTGCATGCAGTATGTGCAGATATAGAATTAAGAAGTGTAGACGGTGGTTATGTTAAGCAGAGTATCTTTCAGCGATTCGTTGAAGGAGTCATATAATAATAATTAATAATAAAATAATAACAATTATTATTATTGAATTTCTGCAACAAAAAGTTATATGTATTTTATTCTTTTCCCTGCAGCCACTTGAACCTATCAGTGCCCACAGGAATATTCGTTCTCTGCTTTTAGAAACTTTGTATTAGACCAATCCATCCACATTCTTTCTCCCCCCCCTCCAACACACACACACACACAGACAGAAAGAAAATATTTAAAAAAAATGGGACGGGATATATAATCGAGTCAAAAATAATAAATGAAATGACATTATGTAAAATTTGTTTGTTATTTAAAGCGATACTTTATATGATGTTTTCATAATTTGACACCTAATACATTACTTTTCATGATGGCTACTTGCATCTATCTTAGAGATTCCAGCTTTTTTTTTTTTTTTTAACGCTAAATCCCTCCCACCCTCCAGTTTTGTTTATCACTCCTGCCTGGAAAGATTATTATTATTATTATTACATGACACTTCCAAGTACTCATCGCCGTAGGGCACTCTTCAACTCCCGGCCCCACCATTTAATCCATCAAGTACACAGAACTTCTACTACCATCACATCTATACACAATGCCATCTACTGCCCACCATCACCACTAATAATTTTGGTGTCTCTAAATTGTGTGTATGTGTGTTCTGAAGGCAATTTGCTTGTACGCGGGATTAAAAACCCGAGTTTCCGAGAATAAAACTCTACTCCCCCTGTATGAGATCGGGTAACTCACCTTCAAAAATGTGATGTTACTCTAACATGACTATTAGAATGATGTCATGACCTTACCTACTGTTAATTACAAAAATAAATAAATAAATGAAGGTGGATAATCCTGTTTTAGAGGAGCATTTCAGGCCTTCAGTAAGCTGGTAGTGATCTCACATGAAATAATCTGCAACGAATATTCAGTGCTTGCATTGGGAACTGAATTTATGTTTCCACCGATTGGAACATGAACGCTATCAGCTCTACCAACAGGCCTGGTAATTATGAGCCATTTATTGAATTAACAATTATTAATTAAAAGTAAAAATATTATTATTATACACAGGCACCTCCATTGAATCCGTAGACTAATCTTTGGAGGTCCATTTTAAAAACATTAATTAACTGTTTAATTAACATTAATTAAACAATTGTCAAGAGTAGGACATTTCTATTTCAGCATATGCTGTCTCGATAGGCCTTTAAATCATTTAAATCGAAAAAATATTTTCCGTATTAAAAAAGCAAAAACAAAATCATCTGCTGCTTTAAGTACGAAAAGCGCTGTAGTAAAAAAAGATCGCATTTCATTGCTGGAAACTGTATAAGGAGGGTGAGAGCAAAGGAGTGAGAAGCATGTTCTTTGCGTGAAGGGTGGTTGGTAAGTGAAATGCATTTTCTGAGTGTGTTGTGGATGTGGACACATTGAATCAGTTTAAGACGAGGTTGGATGAGCATTGTATGTACCTCCCACGATGAATCTCTGACTCCATGGAGGTCGCGTGTTGATGATAATAATGATAATAATAATAATAATAATAATAATAATAATAAAATTATATATATATATATATATATATATTTATTATTATTATTATTATTATTATTATTATTTGAGTTTTAAAATTGTAATTGGTGACAAAGAATAATAAATTCAATATGTCTTCTCCGTCCTTGAAGAATTATGTCTCACATTTTACACAGTGTTAACCAAGGCTGTTAAAGGAAAAGAAGAGAAAATTAGATCATAATTTTTTTTTTCCCTTTCGCGGTTGGGACTATCATTAAAAAGAAAGCTTGTTTGCAAGCTAACTTAGCTAGCCATTGCCTGTGATGTGTTTAGTTATTTATTTAAATTACCTGTTTTCTAAGTGCTAACTTTCTGTATTTGATGGCTCAGCGGTTTCGTCTTTAGAGATATTCTTATTTTTGGACTAAAATAATTAAAATTTTTAAAAATTCGTACACATAGAAACCATTAGAAGAAAACAGTTGTAGCTCGCCACTTGATCAATAGATGGCTATTTTTTGATATGGTTTGTTTTGTTAGAGAGAATTTCTGTTAAACTGCGTGTTAACAATTTAGCTTATTTTTCGTAAGATCTAGCCCAGGGGTCGGCAACCTGCGGCTCCGGAGCCGCATACGGCTCTTTGAATGAATAATTGATGCTCTTTTCGTTATTAAAAGATCATAGAAGTAAAAAGAAGTTTTTTGTAAGTCAAATGACCCCTAACCATATGTCGATACTCAAACGTCAGTTTACATTGGGCACGATCAGAGCGCTCGCATAGGCGGAGCGCTATGCCAGCGCCCCCTTGAAGCGAAAATTAATCGCTACAAATTAAATTAATTTGTAGCGAATGGCGATCGCTACGGTCGCCATTTGCTACGATCGAGCAGTTGACTCTGACACGTTTATGACGTCACGCTAGGCTAGCATATGTAGCGCTTGCCTGTCTGAACGCGCCCATTGTCTTCGCATATAGTGCAGGTGTGGACTGTAAATCTTCTCACTTTGTTAAAATAAATAAAGGTTTTGTAGTGGACGTTGCAATGCTTGTGTTAGGTAACGTGAATATTGAAACATTAAATTAAATATTAACAAAATAAAAATATTTTTATAGTATTTAACATGTCAGCAAAGAAGAGAAAGGTAGAACAAGAAAATCGGTAGTTTAAAATTGAATGGACCGAAACCTACGCATTTGTAGCAAATACAGCAGGATTTCCAATGTGTTTAACATGCCATGAAAAGCTTTCAAACAATAAAAAATCAAATATACAAAGATATTTTTTAAAACACGATACATTTGACAAAACATATCCACGGGGAGATTGAAGAAAAAAGGCAGTAGAAAAGTTGTAACGCAAAGTAAACCTAACTAAATGTTCATTTTCCAAATGGATAAAAGAATCAAGAAATACAACTATTGCTGGTTTTGCCCGTTCAAGAAGTTATTAAACAAGGAAAACCTTTTACGGACGGCGAATATGTGAAAGAATGTTTTATTAAAATGTCTGAATATCTTTTCTGCGATTTTAAAAACAAAGCGGAAATAATTACAAAAATAAAAGACATGCCATTATCTGCTAAGATTGTAAGAGACAGAACTATACGAATGGCAGAAGATATAACAAATCAGCAGGTTACAGATTAAATTCAACACCAGGATTCTCCATTGCCTGTGACAAATTATGTAATGTGGATGACATTGCACAGATTGTACTTATTTGTAGATACATAAACTCTCAAGGACCTCAGGAAGAATCACTCAATATACTGTCACTTACAGGACAAACTCGTGGAGAAGACATTGAATCTGCTGTTACCACTTGCTTGAAAAGTAAGGGTATTAATATTAGCAAAATATCAAAAGAATAAATGATTGAGAAATCATTTATTTAAACATTGGTTAAAAGAAATGAGTGATTAGCTAGTATGAAATAGTGGCCAAATATTCAGTTGGTTGTTGCTATAGTCCAGGGACTACAAGAGGTGACGTAGAAGATATATAATCAAGATAATCAAGATACTTTGATTATCTTGATGAACCTGGGATTTCTGTCAGGATTTCTGCATGACTGCAGGTCATAAAGAGTCCAGCTACTCCTGTCTTGGGCCTTCTCTATTTTTTTCCAACTTTTTTAATCATTGGGTCTTCCCACCTTAAGGCTAGTCTTCCAGGTTTCCTTTTGGTTTCTCTCGGATACCAGTTTGTAACTCTGACTGTCCATCTGTTGTGTCTCATTCTGGCGAGATGTCTTGCCAGTCTTCTTTTGCTGTTGTAGATTGCTTTTATTATATCCGTGAGTCCAGACTTCTTCCTGATTTCTGTGTGTCTTACGTGGTCTATTTTGTTTATATTGCACATTCTTCTTTCTATTGCACATTGAGTTGTTTTAAAGCTTTTGTTCTTCTTTTAAAGTTGTGTTCCATGTTTCACTGCCATAAGTTAATGCTGGTAAGATGTGACTATTGAAAAGATGGGCTCTTATTTCTATATCTATGTTTCGGTTGGTATTATTGATTTTATTTTGTTGAAGGCTATCCGAGCAGCTCTTTTTCTCCTTGCTATTTCATTTGTTATATCATTATTCATTTTTATAGACTGGCCGAGGTAGATGTATTCTTCAACTTTCTCAATGGTGTGAGATTCTAGAGGAATTGTATGAACTTTACAGTATTTGTTTTTCATCCATCTTGTTTTGTCCGGGTGTATTTCCAATCCAATTTTTTTGGCAGTTTTGGCTTATGTTATTCAGCATTGATTCTAAGAGTTTGGGTGAGTGAGATATTAATACCACATCTGCGAATAATATGATATTTAACATTTTCGCCATCAATGTTTGTTCCATCTTTCATGTCAATTTTTCGAATGATGCTGTCCAGAGTAGATGTGAAGAGATTAGGTGATAAGACATCACCCTGATGTACTCCTCTACTTAAGTTAATTTTAATCGGATGATTGAAAAGGGTGATATTTCTTGTGCCTTCTTTGTAGATATCTTTTATGAATTGGATGTATGCTTTTTCTACGCCTTGTTCTATTAAAGCTTGGAATACTGCGTTATGCTCAACAATGTCAAATGCCTTTTTAAAATCTATAAAAAGAAGACAAAGTGGAATCTGGTATTCTCTGCATCTTTCTGTTAGTTGAGTAATAGTTCGAATGTGGTCTATTGTCGAAAAGCCTTTTTTGAAACCAGCTGTTCTTTGCAACTATTTTCATTGATGAAGGTTTGTATTCAGTTTAGGATGACTTTGGCGAATATTTTATATGTGTGCTAATAGACAGATGGGTCTGTAGTTACTAATGTCTTTTTTATTACCTTTTTTATGCAGAATTATGGTCTTTGGTATTTTCCATTCAGTAGGTACTTTCCTTAATTGTATGTATCGGGTAAACCTTTCTGCTAGAGCTTTAAAGAGTATTTGTCCACCCATTTTTAATTCATCAGATTTTATACCGTCAATTCCTGGTGATCGGTCATTTTTCATATGGTGGATAGCCATTTTTACTTTTTCAGGTAGGACAGATGGTATTTCCAAATTTTCGTCTGGTACTGGAGCTTGATTACTTGTTTAGATGGTTCTCATAAAAGATTTTATTATTTTTTCCATTTCACCTCTGTGTGTCTATTTCCTTGATTGTTTATGAAGGCTGACGGTAGTGGTTGCTTTAGATTTATTTCTTTTTCTACTTTTTTTAGGCTACTGCGGAGCCTAAAAAAAGTAGAAAAAGAAATAAATAGTCGTCTTTGATATTCTGCCTCAGTTGTTTACAAATAATTTTATATTCTAGACGATCATTTCCTGTATCTTTCAGTATTCTTTTCTTCAATAGTTCTATTGTTCTTGCTGATAGGCGTTCCCTGGTCTTAGGAGGAGGTTCATACGAGGTTCTTTCTTTGCAGTTCATCAATTGATTGTTAAAGTTTGTTAAATCTTCGTCGATGTCATTTTTTAATTTTCAGTCGGTTTCTTCCACATTTTTTCTAAATTCGTCTGGGTTTATCTGTTTTGAGCGTTTTTTATGGTTGGACTGTGCTCGTATGCGTTCATTTTTTTAAAATGTATTTTGAGGGTGGCTCTTATTGGACGGTGGTCTGAATGAATGTCTCAGTAGGTTTTCCCAATGACTTCGACATTTTTTTTTATTATTCTTTTGCAATCTGTTAGGATGAAATCAATTTCATTTCTTGTCTCTCCATTTAAAGATTGCCAAGTCCATCTTTTTCCAGTTCTCTTTTTAGAGAAACTATTCATAATGTACAGCCTTTCTGCTTCTACAATTTTACAACGAGGAGTTCACCTCGTTCATTTCTTTCCCCTTTCCCTCACGGTCCAATGTATTTTTCTTCAATAAATCCTGTACCAATCTTTGCGTTGAAATCTCCACACTATTGTGTATGTTTTTTTTTTTTTCTGTAATGTTTCTCGTAGGTGTTCATAGAAATTTTCTATTTCTTCTTTGTCAACTGTTGAGGTGGGTGCGTAGGCTACTATTATTTTTATTGTTACGGATTCGCCAAATTTTAATTTTAGTGTTCCTAGTCGTTCAGAATGGATTGTGCAAGAAATAATATTTTTAGTTAGCTTTTCATTTATGATGAAGCCAACTGTTCCAGCCCTTGTAGCGTTATTTGAAGCTCCCAGAAAAATTGGTTGTGTGAGAGTGTTGGATCTGATCATAGGTTCAGAAGACCTAATTGACTTGGGAGGTTGCAAAATTTGTAGATTTCTCAAATGTATCTTATGTAGCAATAACTGACATGATAATTGAAGTTAATGAATCAGAGGTAGTTAGGATATTGTAGAATTTAAATGCAAATACTGCTGTAGGTTTGGATTGGATATTAGCTTGGGTATTACGTGAAAACGCAAGAAATTATCAATGCCTCCTGCTTAGATGTTTAACTTAAGTCTGAGCTCTGGTAAGGTCCCTAGGGAGTGGAAGGAATCTAAAATAGTTCTTTTGCATAAAGGAGACTCTAAGACTGCGGTAGAAAATTACAGACCAATCACCATCTCGAGAATGGTGGTAAAAGTATTGGAAGTATATTGCAAATAATTGTACATGTTTAAGTAAAATGCATTAACTTATCACCTAAAAGGTAATCTACTTTAATTGTAATGGACCATTGTATGCTATGTGTGTTGAAATTTTGTCTGCTTGAGATCGACCCCATCATGTCCTTAAGGTGCTCCAATTTTTGACGAATATCTGGAATTCAGGAAGATAAAAATTATGTTGCTGATTACAAAACATATTTTCAAGAAAAAAGAAGTTCTACGTTTTCACAAAGATTTAATTAAAAAAAAACACTGCTCACAAATAATGCATTCTGGTGGATGTCTTTTAATAGTTATTGATGGATCTCTGTGGACTCAGAGGGGAAAGAAGACAGCCTGCCTTTTCTCACGGTCATCGTTTTATTGACTTAAGAAGTGAGCAGTACAGTTCAGATCATTTCACCTCGACCTTTGGTCTTTGGTTAAGGGTGCTGACAAATGAGTTCTAAATCTCACAGTAACGTTCTTGATCCTATCTGTTTAATAGGTGTTGAATGAAAAATTAGTCATGAAACAAGATTTCATAAATGAAAGTCATTCATGTGAATTAAACATTTCTGTTTTGAATAGTGATGCGAAAGTAGTACCAAATTAGGGAATAAAAAATAATAATAAATAAATAAAATTCTCCTCCTTGACGTGCATACCTGGCATGTTTCTCTTTTGTACTGTAATTTCAGATGAAGCGGTATCTCTATATTGAAAGCGATGCTGTTTTAAATTAACAGAATGAACCGCTAGTGCTTGAAACTATACTGAATCCAGTTCAAGTACATAATACTTTGAAACGAACACTAATGCACACTGAGTCGAATTACATTGTTGCGCTCCTGGTTTCCAATGAATTTTTGCTCAAGAGGAGTTTAATTTTTGCCAAAAAGAGTTACAAAATAATTGATACCGAATATTGATTTATTTAATTTACTCATTATTTTTATTTAATAAATTATTTTCTTTATAACAGTGAATTATTATTTTGCCCTTACACCAGGAGATGGCAACGAAATTATCATAATCAAATTCCTGATATGTAAATTCAGGGGATGTATAGGATGTTAATGATAGTACTACATGAAAATATTATTATTGCGGAATTATTATGGACAGTTTTCGGCAACGAAATTAACCTCCACGAATTATCCAATTTCATATCGCATACGAAATAAGCTGCTGTTGCAAAAAATTGAAACACAAACATTGAAAATAGCATATTTAAATATTCGTTTCACAGATATTTGAGGCATTGAGCGTAAAAGTGGATTAACCCCAGTACTTGTGAAATGTGGACTAACACGCTTTAGTCCGCTACTGCACAGAGAAAACATTTAACATAAGTGATTTTTACTGCTATTATTGCACTTTTACTACTGCACAGAGAAAATATTTAACAGAAGTGATTTTTACTGCTATTATTGCACTTTTACTTCACATTTACTTCATTATTACTTAGGCTGACCATATTTCCTTGAGACAAAAACGGGGCAGTTAAGTAATATTCTGCATTCATGAAAAAAGTAAGACGATAAAAAAAAGTTTTATTACATAATTACACTATTTTTGCCAAGTTTTTTGCAACCACCAAAATTGGTGTTCGTGTTATCTGCACATAAAACAACAATTTTGCTTTGTAAGGCAAATTTGTCACTTACTTCCTTCAACATAAACACACTGTATGTCTGAGGTTTCACCAGGTAAGGAAATAAAGTCTATAATTTTGTCTTGAACACCACAATTTGGCAAAATGTACCGCACACAATTGGAAAAAGTTTCTGTCTTTTTTGTTTGATGCATCTAAACTGACTGCAATGCTTTTTGTTTTATTCAAATCCTCTATTATTTCGCCCAATAATATGTGTGTGGTGATAAAACATTGATAATTCCTGCTTCTGATTTGGTAAGTGCTGAAGAAAATTTTGGTTCATTTATTTTATTTTTTCACGCAAATGACAAGCAGTCGTTTGCGCGAAAACTTTTGCCGTGGCGCACAGTATGATACGGTGCTACAAGAGCTTCACTTGCTGCAATTTTATCGCTTTCGCTATCACATCTCACCATAAACGAGCTGATGTTTTTAACTGAAGCCAGCGTCTTTTCAGCATCTTTATGTTTCTGGCTACGTAGATGTTGGTTGATGTCACTTCTGTTTCCATGAGCAACGAAAAAATGGACATTACAATATTGGCATACCCCTGAAAAAAAAAGGCTTCACTTCGGCGATGCAAAATTATTCAAATTAAGTGGATATTGAATCCAACATTATTTCAGAAACTCTTGTAGTTTCTCTATTCGGCTTTGAAATAATGTTGGATTCAATATCCACTTAATTTGAATAATTGGCGTACCACTTTTGTTCCATCACTACACAGCTTGTCCAGTTTAATAAATTTGAATTCTTTCTGGAGATCGTCATTAAAACTGCAGTTTCGCCTCTTTGACATTGCAAGGATAGACTTAAAGCTTTAAAAAATGACTGAAAACTTAAAAAAAAAATATGAAATTTAAACCACCAGTTGAATAACAACGCCCCGGTTACCATACAGGCAAAATAAAAACTAACGCTACAACAGAACAGACGCCACGTCTGAGACGCGCAAGTGTTGCCAACATGCATTTTTTTTTTTAAATTATTTCTCTCAATAAATTACTGCAGATATCGATATTTAGTATCGAACAATGCAATTCCATGGTTATGCAAATCACTGGTATCCATGATATTTATATGCGATTATAGGTTATGAATAATAATTTATGATTGACCAATATTAAAGTATATTTATAGTTTTTATTAAAAACGGGACAAAATTGACATTTTTATTAA
This sequence comes from Typopeltis vanoorti, assembly GCF_054136105.1. NCBI lineage: Eukaryota > Metazoa > Arthropoda > Arachnida > Uropygi > Thelyphonidae > Typopeltis > Typopeltis vanoorti. The sequence goes on from NC_143552.1 coordinate 64,460,650, forward strand.
AACGATGGGATGGCCTGGAAATAAATAAATAAATAAATAAATATAAAACGGTACTGTCCCGTTCAAAACGGTATGTATGGTCAGCCTATTATTACTTTACTTCACGTATCCCTTATTCATGTCGCAATGTTAATGCGACATGTGTCAGGGATACGTGGCTGAGTGTTGAAAATAGCTTAGTAAAATCGACTAGTTCGATTCCCCCCCCCCCCCCACACACACAGAGAGAGAGAGAGAGAGAGAGAGAGAGAGAGAGAGCACATATAAATAAACACACCAGTTAGTATTAGGAACAGTGCTCCTTATCTTGCACACCGTCCGAATGCATACAAACCTTGGCGATTGTAAGAGGTAGAAACTGGATGCTTACCGATTTCCAAAAATTATACTTTGAAAGGATGTTAGCGAATCTCTTTTGTGTATATATGAAACAAGCTTTATGAAAATTCTCTACGATCGTGACTCTGTCTGAAGAGTGTATTCTATTTGTTGTTAAGGGAAAATGTCTATTCATCACACCAAGCAAATATAAAATACAAGTCTAGTGCAATACTCCAATTATTTACGATTCCTGATATCCACGACCGAATAGTATTGTAGAAGAAAGTTTTGAAAAAAGTGCTATAAATACAAATTGAAGAAAAAAAAGTACTAATAACTGGTTAGCAGAATAAAATGATGAATTGATGTTATAAATTAAGAAAATATGTACTACTTTCTTCAATGAGGTATTAAGCTTTTTGTAAATAAATGATTTGTAAATACGCGCACGCGTCTGTATTCTTCTGCCGAAAATAAGCTGAAATAGAACTGAAAGATTCCGTTTAGCTATATTTAGGTACCAAGCTATGGGGCGTATCTTTAACATTCTTTTCTATTCCAGAGTCAACAGAACACTGCTTTGAATATTATGAACATTCCTTACAATGGTCTTGAGCATTCATAAAGGGCCTGTGATAAAAATAATATTGACACGATTTTAATAGTCAGGCACCATGTTTAAAAACTGTTCTTTTTCAGATCATTAGCGGACCGTTTTCATAAGTCTTAAAAAGGGTCACCAGTGCCCCACATTATGCAGCGCATTTAATCTTCCTAACCCTGACTTCAACATTATGCTTAGCATTCCGCAGCTTCATTCTAGTAACCGTTTAAGGCCTTCCTGGAAAGAAGTGGGATGGCGTCCTGCATCACATCTCATCTTATTGTCGTAGGAGTGACTTCCCTTATTTATTTTTTAAAATCAGATATCAGCATGCTTTCATAGTTTCTTTAACATGTGAATGGTAAAGTCCTGTGTTTAAACTTAGTCGGAACTCGAAGCAGACAATGTGATGTTATTGAAATAACGTGTATGTGTGTCTACTATATGCCCTGTCTGCTTTTTTTTTTCCCCTGCTCAGTGAGCAAGAAAGGAATTTCGTGAATGTATAGCACGTGCTGCTTTCCGGACATTCTACAAACACCGGTTTACAAAGCAATTTTTTATGAACTTTTTAGCAGTTATTATTATTGTTGTTATTATTATGGACATTTTCCCACAGTAGCTTGCACTGATGAATCTTTGACTTCAGGGATGAATTTGCAATAATCTGTATTTGTGAAAAAGTGTAAAGTTATGTGCTTTGGACTGAAAAGATTCCAATTGATGTATTACATTTGATGGGCTGCACTGCTAGAAATTGAGGCCTGGGATTTAGGGTCATGGTGGACAGGGAATTGAAGTTCAGAGGACATTGGGCAAAATAGTCTGCAAAATATTATTATTGTTGTTATTATTATGGACATTTTCCCACAGTAGCTTGCACTGATGAATCTTTGACTTCAGGGATGAATTTGCAATAATCTGTA